>NC_091433.1:130159120-130759120 GCF_964237555.1 Oryctolagus cuniculus
CTGTCCCTGCCGCTCCATGGCATCCCTCTTCTTTTTGTAGAATTTCCCTTGCAAACTACTTTCAAACTGTCCCCTGGAAATGCAGTTCCTACTCTTTTCTTCTGTTATCTTCCTATGGTGGGAATCATTCTCTAGTCAGCCATCTTGAATCTCTGTAGTTACTGTTACCAATGAGCTTTCTATCTTTCTGTGGTTTCTTCTTACTTGTTAGCATCTTTTAGTTTGAAGAACTCCCCTTACCATTTTCTCGAAGAACAGATATGGTGGTGATAAATTTTTCAACTTTTGTTTGGTAATTAATTTCTCTATCTCTCTTTTATTTCTAAAGGATATGGGTATAGTTTGCTGGGTATAGTTTTCTTGGTTGGCCCTTTTGTTCCTCAAGTGCTGTGAAAATCTCATACTGCTCCCTGCTGACCTATGTGATTTCTGTTGAGAAGTCAGCTGAAGCAAATTGGAATACCCTTATGTGTATTTCTTTTTTATTTTTTATTTATTTTTTAAAGATTTATTTATTTGAGAGTCAGAGTTACACAGAGAGAGATGGAGAGGCAGAGAGAGAGAGAGAGAGAGAGAGAGAGAGAGAGAGAGAGGGAGAGAGAGAGAAGTCTTCCATCCACTGGTTCACTCCCCAGTTGACCATAATGGCCAGAGCTGTGCTGATCTGAAGCCAGGAGCCAGGAGCTTCTTCCGGGTGCAGGGGCCCAAGGACTTAGGCCATCCTCTACTGCTTTCCGATGGTATAGCAGAGAGCTGGATGGGAAGTAGAGCAGCTGGGTCTCAACCTGGCACCCATATGAGATGCCGGCACTGCCGGCGGTGGCTTTACTTGATACACCACAGTGCCAGCTTCTGTGTTATTTTTTTTTTCTTTTGCTGCTTTGAGAATCCTCTCTTTGTCTTTAACTTTTGAGAACTCAGTTATCTAAAATGTCTTGAATAGACTTGTTTGAGTTGAACCTGATATACCCAAATGTTTATATCCTTCTCTAGGCTGGGAATTTTTCCGTTAGTATCTCATTGAATAATCTTTCTACCCTTTTGGCATTCTCAAGTCTTTTTTGAACTCCAGTAATTTAGATATTTGCTTTTTTAATGCTGTACCAAATTTCCTATAAGCTTTCTCCATTTTTCTCTTTAATTTTCTTCTCCCTGACTGCATTTTTAACAGCCTGTCTTTGAGCTTACTAATTCTGTCTTCTGTTTGATTTATTTTTTATTGGTGCTTTTTATTAAATTTTAAATTTTATTTTTTAAATTTACTTGAAAGGCAGAGTTACAGAGAGAGGAGGAGGAGGAGGAGGAGGAGAGAGAGAGAGACAGAGAGACAGACAGACAGAGAGATCTTCTATCTACTGGTTCATTCCCCAAATGGCTACAACAGCTGGGGTTGGGCCAAGCCAAAACCAGGAGCCCAGAGTTCCTTCTGGGTCTCCCACACGAGTGCAGAAAACCAAGCACTTGGGCTGTCCTCTGCTGCCTTTTCCAGGCCACCAGCAGGAAGAAGCTGGATCAGAAGTGGAACAGCCAGGTCTCAAACTGGCTCCCATATGGAATGCTGACATCACGGGATGAGGCTTTATCAGCTATGCCACCACACTGGCCTTATATTTTAAATTTTGATTATTGTACTTTTCAGGTTGGGGGATTCTGTTTGACTTTTTTTACTTTTTTTAAATTTATTTTTATTTTTTTGACAGGCAGAGTTAGACAGTGAGAGAGAGAGAGACAGAAAAAGGTCTTCCTTCCATTGGTTCTCCCCCCCAAGTGGCCGCTACGGCCGGTGTGTTGCAGCTGGTGCACTGCGCCAATCCAAAGCCAGGAACCAGGTGCTTCTCCTGGTCTCCCATGCGGGTGTAGGGCCCAAGCACTTGGGCCATCCTCCACTGCACTCCCGGTTCACAGCAGAGAGCTGGACTGGAAGAGGAGCAACCGGGACAGAACCGGCTCCCTAATCGGGACTAGAACCTGGGGTGCCGGTGCCACAGGTGGAGGATTAGCCTAGTGAGCTGTGGTGCCGGTTTTTAATACATCACTGTTAAGGTTCTCGGATACAGTACCAAGTTGTTTCAAGTTTTCTTGAAGCTTGTTGAATTCCTTAAGTCACCTATTTTCAGTTCTCTTTCTGAAATATCACATATATGAGTTGCCATGTGGTCAGTTACATATGTTCAGTTTTTGGAGCCTTATTCTCTCAGGTGAAGCTGTGGCTTCCTGAGAGTTGATGCTTGTTGGTATATAATGTCTACATGTTCAAGGGGTTTTTCCACTCCTAATTATATAGATAATAACTTCCAGAGAGTCTAAGCAGGCTAGTTAATTTTTTGGGGCCTGTGGTCACGACCTCCACTATTTAATCCCTCCACACTACCCTAAGTCTAGGTTTGTGAAAGTTCACTGCTAGTGTGTTGTCGCTGTATGACCACTAGATGTCACCTTAAGCCCAAGGTTATCTCAGATCTGCACTTGGTGTGTTCTGAATGAACTCTGGGAGTTCCTAAAAAGAGTTGTCTGTCCCTTTCAGCCTCTGGTCAGGTCCCAGGGGGGCCCAGATGCTTTGTCTAGAGTTATCATCCTGTTATCAGATACTGAGGGATTCTGTCTGGGTTTGAGCCTCACTGCAGAGCCCTAACTTGGGGCTAATACAGTGAGCCCACTGTATCATATACGCAAATGTTTATATCCTTCTCTAGGTTGGGAAAAATTCCCAACCTAGAGGAATTTTTCCCTCCGCTTCCAGGCCAGCTCTCTGCTGTGGCCTGGGAGTGCAGTGGAGGATGGCCCAAGTGCTTGGGCCCTGCACCCGCATGGGAGACCAGGAGAAGCACCTGGCTCCTGGCTTCAGATTGGCGCAGTGCACCAGCTGCAACACACCAGCCATAGCGGCCACTTGGGGGGTGAACCAACGGAAGGAAGACCTTTCTCTCTCTCTCTCTCTCTCTCTCACTCTCACTCTCACTGTCTAACTCTGCCTGTCAAAAAATAAAAATAAAATGAGCCCATTGTATTAGCCCTAAGTTCCTATGGAATGAGTTGCTACATACTTACCTTTTTTTCTCCCAAATGGACGATTATATGCTACTATCTACTATTATGCTAAAAGCAGATACTGTGTCTCTCACTAGGTTCTTTAGCTCTTGTGAATGGGTTTGTTACGTGAATTGCTGTTGCAGTTGATGTTTCTGTGGGGATATGATCATTGGAGGGTCTCACTCAGCCACTTCTTATTGTGAGCCCCTCCCCCTGTTATTTTTGAGTGGATAACATAATGTGTTGATGACGGTCTAGATGTTGGGAGACCTTTATTCTTTCTTAGTGAGTTGTGGGCTTTATTTTGGCAAATAGTTCAGTTGTGGTCAAAAGTCTTCTCTCCTCAAACCCTGTTTTTAAGCTCTGTTGTACCTGTCTTCATTTCTGTGCACTTCAGCTTCATAGATAAGGTTTCCACTCTTGATAATCTACCCTGAATAGCTCATGATCCCCCAAAATTCTTCACTTTGCCTGTTCAGAGCCTCGGTGAAGCTCTTTGAACTATTCACCTTTTTTGTTGTTGTTGTTAAAAATTTATTTATTTACTTCAGAGGCAGAGTTATAGACAGAGAAAGGGAGAGAGAGAAATAGGTTTTCCATCCTCTGGTTCACTCCCCTAATGGCTTCGACGGTTGGAGCTGGGTCTGTCTGGAGCCAGGAGCCAGGAGCCAGGAGCCAGGAGCCAGGAGCCAGGAGCCAGGAGCCAGGAGCCAGGAGTTTCTTCTGGGTCTCCCATTCAGGTGCAGGAACCCAAGCACTTGGGCCATCTTCTACTTCCTTGCTAGGCCATCAGCATGGAGCTGGATAGGAAGTGGAGCAGCCGGGACTCAAACAGATGCCCATATAGGATGTCAGTGCTGCAGGCAGATGCTTAACCCACTATGCCATAGTGCTTGCCCCTTGAGCTATTCACCTATGTCTCTCTGGTTAGTCTTTCCCTCCCCCCTCCCTCCCTCCGTTTTGCCTATTCATGTTGAATTTCCCTTTTTTCCATGTCTAGTCTAGTATTCAGCAAACACTCAGGGAAGACCATGTGTAGATTTCTGCAGTTCTACATTGCTGCCTTTTTTTTCCTTTTTTTTTCTTTTTTTCTTTTTTTTTTTTAACTTTTATTTAATGAATATAAATTTCCAAAGTACGGCTTATGGATTACAATGGCTTCCCCCCCATAACGTCCCTCCCACCCGCAATCCTCCCCTTTCCCATTCCCTCTCCCCTTCCATTCACATGAGGATTCATTTTTAATTCTCTTTATATACAGAAGATCAGTTTAGCATACATTAAGTAAAGATTTCAATAGTTTGCTCCTCACACAGAAACATAAAGTGAAAAATAATAGATGATTTTTTAAATGATGATGAAATCAGATCAGACCTATTGTCATGTTTAATCCCAGTGAGAGTCAAGTTGGTAATTGCTAATTTCTTCTTTTTTTTTTTTTAACAGAAGATCAGTTTAGTATACCTTACGTAAAGATTTCAACAGTTTGCACCCCCATAGAAACACAAAGTAAAATATACTGTTTGAGTACTCATTATAGCATTAAGCCTCAATGTACAGCACCTTAAGGACAGAGATCTTACATGAGGAGTAAGTGCACAGTGACTCCTGTTGTTGACTTTACAAATTGACACTCCTGTTTATGGCATCAGTAATCTCCCTATGCAGCAGTCATGAGTTTCCAAGGCTATGGAAGCCCCTTGAGTTCTCCGACTCTTATCTTGTTTAGACAAGGTCATAGTCAAAGTGGAGGTTCTCTCCTCCCTTCAGAGAAAGGTACATTGCTGCCTTTTAAAGGAAACTCTGCTGTAACGCTTCAAGCTGCCTAAACTTTCCTGAATTACTTAAGTCAGGCCGGCTGCTGGGCTCTGTTTGGGTTTTCTCTGATTGTGTCCATATTGTGGAAATCACTTTTGGGGAGATAATACAGGTGATTATTAAACTCACCTTGTTGCCTGCCCCCCCCCCGCCCCGTTTTTTCCCTTGAGGTCACAGTTCTGTGTTGCCTGATATCCAGTGTTTGAAAATAGCTGTTTTTCTATTATAGCCAGTATTCTACTTGTTTACAAAGTGGGAAGTCATATCTGTTACTTGTTATGCCTTCATGGCTAGAAGCCTATTTGTTTTTTTTTTTTTTTAAGCCATAAATACTGATTATACCACTGGCTTGTTACTCCCTATGGAAAGCTATCTGGCTATCATTCTAATGCTAGCACAGCATTTATTAGTGATGCTCTGACTATGATTCGAAAAGGAACTAATATTTTCCTCTGTCGAAAGCTTTTATTTCATATTTTATTGTACTCTGAAAATTTTTAAAAATTTCTTATAGGTAGTTATGATTTACTTTCAAGGCTCACTTGCCAGAATTTTAAAAGCCTTCATTGTGAAAGAGTCCCACGCCATGGCCAAAAAGTACCAAAATTTTATTTGCGTAGATCAACATTCCTCTTCTCACGACAGCATTCAACCATGTCGAAGTTGTTCCGACCTTGGTTATCCAGTTTATGGGATTACTTAGACCTCCTTTTCTGCCTTCTGTCCCTTTTTTCTTTGCTTTTTATTTCCTGTATTTCTGCTTACATCTCTATTAGTAATGAGGTATGCTTGAAGGGTGGAGGAAATGTGAGCACACATGCAAATGCAACTAAGGAATTTGGCTCTTAATAACATTTGGAAGTTGTCAAAAGCAATGTCAAAATTCAGTTTTGGATTTGCATGGCCACTGAAAGTAGAATTATTTTCTTTGAGTGCCTGCTTGTACAGGTATTTAATTGACATTCTTTAATCTGCCACTAATATTGAAATGCAGTAGAAATTTGAGTAATCTTATTGATAGGTTACTATAGTTGAAATATGGGTATGTCAGAGAAGGCACAATGAAGAAATAAGGTGACTTTTTTTTTTTCTGTTGCCAGGAATCATTGGGTTTTGTACTAATTAGCCTTGAAAAATGTGGAGCTATTTGACAGACCAGATGTTTTCGGCATGAGCCGTGTGTCTCATCAGTGAATGTGCCTTGTGTCTGCAGGGAACATTGTTGGATTTTTTTCATTCTATAAACAGTGTTCCAAAATATAACTAAACCCCAAAGTGTGTTTATCTTTTTGGCTTAATTTCTGGCTTTCTATCCATTCTAAAGTTTCTCTCTAGAGGAATTGTGTTTTATTACACATAGCTCTTCCTACCTAATTGTAGTATAAACACCATTCTGTTTATACTAAACCATGTGAATTGTTCCTGTTTTTAGGTCTGTAAAATTTTAATAAAAGCAACTATTTCAGATTTAACTCTATTTATACTTTTATTTCTAAATTTAGGGGGAATATATCTTTTCTCCTTTATTTATTTGGAATAAGATTTTGATTTTTGTAATACATGAGAGAAAACATTAAAGAAAAAAAGTAAAAGCAGTTTCTAGTCTTTAGTGTTTGTGGTACTAACTGTAAGAAGAGCTTAGATATCTCTTGTGATATTCTTTTTATAAGGCCCAAATGCAGTTGTATGTTTTTCTTACTTATAGGAAGAAACTGAGGGTTTTTTTAAAATACTAAATATAACACAGGAAGCATAGAAATTAGGAAATTAAAAGCATAAAGAACAAAATTTTCACTCAGAATATTGCTGTTCAAAGGACAAAAGCAAGATTTTTAACCTTGCTTTTGTATATACTTTACCAGTCATTTTTCTCTGCACTTTTGTGTGTGTATTTAGTCAGTGATTTATTTCATACAGGCATATATATTCATAGTTTATGCAGGTCTGCATATTTATATTTTGAAAGATGTTATGATCATACTTGTAAGATTTATTTATTTTTAATTGATGTACTGTGCCATGCCAGGTTGATGCAAGGAGCACATAGAGCAAGCACCCATTTCATCTCCCTGCTTCAAAATTCCGTTTAGTATTTTGTCCTTTGATAGAGTAGTGTCAAAAATTCAGCTGATAAGAGCAGATACTACACTTGATCTTAGCCTAAAGGCTGAGGAACAAGAAGATCTATTTTTTGAAATGATTTTCATTAAACATTATTGCAAGCATTTTGCTATTTTGTTAGTCTTTTACCTTATGGATATATCATAATGTCTCTAACCATTTCCTTGTTAGTAGACACCTGTTAGTTTTTAAAAATTTGCTAACATAAAAATTCTAAACTCTGTAAAAGAGGTTTATACATATTTTTATACAACTATTTTTTTTGAAAATGCAGTTTTTGCAATAGTTGTGTTGCTAAATATTTCAATGAAGACTGCTATCATTAATAAAGTCTTCTTTTTACCAGCAAGCTGTGAATTCTCATTTATTAAAACTTTAATAATAGTAAATATCTGTTAAGAAATCTTTTGGAGTTTGACAAAATCATGTTTAAAAATTTTTAATGTAAAATTGTTCATATTTATGGAGTTCCATGTAATGCTTCAGTACAGGATACTTTGTGACATTCCCATTCAGAGTAAATTTACTCAAAATTTAACAGTTCCTTATGGCGAAACGTCTAAAATTATTTTAGTTTTTTTTAATGGGGAAACTTACAATATATTAATATTACCTATAGTCACCCTACTGTGAAACAGAATTTTCTGTGAGGCCTTCTACTTAGATCTTCCATATGGGTACCTGTAGCTTCCTTGTCAGTCAGGGATATGTGGAGTGCTTAGGCCCTTTTAGGTGAACCCTCTTCCTCAGTTAAGGATATGCAGAGAATTTGTCAAGTCCTTCTATGGGTGTCTTATTTCTGTGACTTCACTGATGAATTTCTACTTTGTCTTCCAGTCTACTGTTTGCCCTAGCCAGATTGTAACTTTAAGCCAATAGAGCTGAAAGCTTTTCCTATTGTTAGTTTTTTTTTTTTTTAAACTGAGTTTGCTACTTTTATTCACAAAGCTAGTTGAGATTTTTACACTCTGCTCCAAGTTGTTGTGAATAAATACCTCTCTTGTTCTTCTTTGGTCAATTTCCACAGCTGTTTTGGGCAGCTTGACTCTTGACAATGTTTCTTTTTTTGGGTATAAGATATGTCAGGCTCTTCCATCTGCAATTGTGGAAGTCTTAAATGATTTTTTTTATATTAAGATGACCTTCTTTGATTTCCTTTTATTCATGGTGTAATTAATTTCATTGATAGAGATTCCAGGTTTTTAGATTCTTTGGATAAAATTTTTTCAATTATAACTTCCTAGACTCTTAGAAATTATATTACTTTTTAATTGTTTGATATTTTTTCATTGAGTTTTCATTAAAACTTAATTCTGGGATTGTCCTAAGGTGTATTAGAACTAATTTGGGCTAGAAATTTTACCTGAGAAATATAACTGTTACCTTCAAAAAACCTTAGCTGAACTATGTGATGAATCCCTTTTGTAGGCATTATCCTGCACTGAAAACTCTGGAACATCTGGAACATACCTATTTGCCTCAAGTAAGCCACTATCGCTTCTGCAAGGTGATGGTGGACAACATCCCTAAACTTCGAGAAGAAATAAAGGATGTTTCCATGTCTGATCTCAAAGACTTTTTGGAGAGCATCCGCAAACATTCAGACAAAATTGGAGAGACTGCCATGAAGCAAGTAGGTTGTGGGTTTATGATAGGTTTATGATGGTTTTTTAGGTTTTCAGTTACACATGGATTTCTCTTAGCCAAATGTCTTAATTGTTTCTTGTCATTTTAGGGAAGTCCTTCATCTTTATGATTAAAAAATGGTTTATTTTTTAAAATTTTATTAACAGAGTAATGAACTATTGACTACTATATTGTTTTGCTCTGTGCATGTTCAGTTAAGTAGTGATGATTTTTGATTGTTTATATTGGGGATTTTAAGAATTTTTTCCCGTTTTTTGAGTATATCCCTATATATATGATCTGAAGTCCAAGAATGTTCAAACTTCTCCTTCTAGTAATTGACCTAAAATGTGTTGCATGTATCTCTGACTGATTATTTACTATGTAATCAAGAGTCATGTTATTTATGAATATTTTCTAATATTAGCAGGTGTCAATGAAAAAAGCTATTAGGAAGGACTGTGAATTATGATCACAGAAAAATATTTATTCATAGCTTATAAAGACATGTCTTTTATACTTGCTATTTTGAAATTTTAAAAAGCCATTTTTATTTTATTAGAGTCAAAGAGGCAGAGAGAGAAATAGATGGAGAGATCTTTCATCTGCTGCTTCACTTCCTAAAAGCCTACAATAGCCAGTACTGGTGCAGGCTGAAGCCAGTAGTCAGGAACTCAATCTGAGTCTTCCATGAGGGTGAAAGAGACCCAAGTACTTGAGAGCCATCACCTGCTGCTTCTCAGGGTGCACATTAGCAGGTGCTGGATCAGAAGGAGAGATGCTGGGATGCAAACCTTTTGGCACTTCTTGGGACATTGGTGACTTAACTTTTTGCCAATTGTTCATCCCTGAAATTTAAATTATGTTGATTTAAAAAAAATTTCTCAGTAGACTTGATGATGTAGCCTGTAAGAGTGAATAGAACATTTAGTTGTTCATTATAAGCAACAGTATTTGTAGTTCTTACCATTCTGTGAGTAATAAGGAATTATGTTTTGAATAATATTTTAGGGCTCAACTAAATTAGTAATTTTAGTTCAGATGTCTCTTTGGTCTTGCAAAAGAGATTTGTCACTTGGTCCTTTCCAAAGGCAAGGCAACTCCCACTTCTTTGACGTTTTGTCAGTGTTATACTTCACCAAGTTAGACTTTAAAACTTATTGTGGGTAAGTCTGATAGAAATAATCAGATCATGGCATGTTTTAATATGACAAAGAAAGTTAGTCATTAAAGCATATCTTTACATTGTTGAGTGTAAGTTTTGAATATAGAAATTAAGGAATTTTACAAGGTAAATCTTTATGGTAGATGATGAATTTCAGCTGAACTTTCAAAATACAGAAGAGTGTAATACAAAGCCTCTATGAAAGCTGCCTTTTTAAAGGTGATTTTTTTCTCCCTAGGTCTCTGCATGAAGAATAAACTTTATTTCCCTTTTAATGAAAGAGAAATTTATTAAGAATATTGTTACTTTATGTAATGTAAACTTAGCTGGCTTCATCCTTGATTATATGAAGACATTAAGGACCAGGGTTGGGAGGTGACTTGGTTGCTCAAGTTGAAATGACTTGTAAAGGTCAGATCTTGTAGAATTCAGGTCAAGTTGACATGATTTTTTTACTATGTTACTTGATTTGTGTAAACTATTAGCTCTTTATTTTTGTCATATAAAGAAATTTTGTGAATTTAGAACTTTTAATTAACTGATAAATCTTCATTCCTTTATAAAAATTTATCCCAAGAAATAACTCTTAATGCATATATTATTATCCTGTGCTATTACATATATAAGATACTTGAATAAAGATATCTTACATATTTCAAAATCTGTTTTACATAGAAAGGGTAATTATGAGAGTAACTGCTACAAACTTTGTGCGTAGTGGGTTTATTCAATAAGTATTTATTAGAGTTAATGGATTTTGGAAAATAGGGAGTGGAATTGGTTTACTTCTCATTTATGTCAAGCCCCAAATCATGTTTTTGATTTGTAATCTTTTTTCTGTATTGATGACTTAGGGACATAGAATCTTTCCATTGTTTGGCTCTGCCATCTTTAATATTGCTTTCAGTATTGCTGTGGGAGAGGAAAGACTGAAGAGTGTGTGGGAGAGTTTTTAAGTGCTAAGCATGGATGCCTTACATTGTTACTTCTCCCCATATTCCATTGGTACTTGATTATATAGTGGAACTTATATGACTGTACCTACCAATTACTTTAGTCTGGGAAATGCAATCTCATTCTGTCTCTAAGAGGAGGAGAATGCAAGTTTGGTGAATAGTAGCTATTCTCTGGCACCCTCTAGTCATCAAACATCTTGACTCTGGGATGGGCATTGTGGTGTAATGGGTTAAGCTGCCTCTGGGGATGTCTGCATCTTGTTTTGGACTGCTGGTTTGAGTCCCAGATGGAGTTCCTGGCTTTGGGTTTTGGCCTGACTCAGTGATGGTTGTTGCTACCTGTTGGAAAGTGAACCAATGAATGGATGCGCTCGCTCGCTCTCTCTTTCTCTCTCTCTCTCTCTTTCAAATAAATAAATATTTAAAATAAAAGGAAAACCAAAGCCATCTGCACTCCATCTCCTGTGTGTAGAAGATACTCGCCCCTTCTGAAGGAAGAAAGCCCAATGACTCATGAAGATGCTGTTTCTGTCTCAAAGTCTAGTATCTTTCAGGGATGCTCAATCTTCTCTTTATGAGATCCAAAAGTGATTTTTCATATAGTGGTGATCAGCTAATTAAACTTACAAGTTATCTGCACCTGTGTTCCTTCCTATCCCCAATATGCAATGGAGGAAATTAGAATAGAATAATTACAAGAAATATTTAGAAAAGGGAAGAATGGCAGACAAACAGTATTTCCTGATCCAAAGCAAATCATGTAATCCCCTTGGGCAGGCATTGGAAAGTCCTTCTGCCTGCTGGTAAGTATTCTGGAAATACTTTAATACTTTTTTTTTTTTTTTTTTGGCCGTTGTTATGAGCTCCTAGATGTACATTGGTTTTTTTCTTTGTTTATTTTTTTTCTATATACATTTCTGAAGTGGATGTTGGGGAGAATATGTTTCTTGGAAGACATATTTCTGTTTTTCTTTCTCTGTCTATACCTGCAACTACATCTACATTTACATCTCTGCCTATATTTATGTCTCCCACTGCCTGATTTTAAGCTGTAAAATTTGTCTAAATTTGTTACACAGCAAAATGACTAATATACTCTATCTCTTTGGCTTCAAATAGAATATGTTATACATTTATTTTTTAAATAGAATAAGTCATACATTTATACTTTGCCTCTAGAGCCAGGAAACAGTGATTGGATTGGTTTCTATAGCTAAAAATTTCTCTGTCATCTTTCTTGCAATATGCCTTGAAAGTGTAGAAAAAGAAGGAAATGTACAAGTGTGAAAACTAGGATAGAGAAGGTCAGTTACTTAGCAGAATCTGAGGAGCACCTTTAAAACTGTCCATTTTCCTGTATATTGCTGCGCTGAATTTTAACTGAAGAGGTAATGTTTTTATTTTCAAAGAACTTTTTATGGTTTCATATTGAATTTTTGTTGTTTGTACCAAGCTATTAGATTGAAAGAATTTAGTGGACTCATACTTGGGTTTTGCCATGGGAAGCAGGGCTCTCTTTAAAGCAAGTAGAAAAATCCTCCATTTGATTACCAGTCATTTTAGCTTGAAGTGCCTGTTAAAGAAGTGCGTGATTTTTTTTTTTTTTTTTTTTTTTTTTTTTTTTTTTTTTTTTTTTTTTTTGCTAGCTGTCTACTGTTTTCTACATTTCCTTCTGAGATAGATTTCTGGAATTTACTTGTTATGGAAGTGATTTATGCAGGAGGGAAGTTCTGTATTTCTAATTTGCCTTAGGCTTTTTGGGACTAAAAACCAGTTGTAATATAAACATTCTTGGTTGGGTTGATTTCTATGTGAGGACCTTTAACAAAGGCTTTATTTACTTTTTTTTTTTTTAAGATTTAAAAAAAAAATTTATTTGAAAGGCAGAGTTATAGAGAGGTAGAGGCAGAGGGAGAGGTTTTCTATCTGCTGGTTCACTCTCCAAATGGCTGCAACAGCTGATCTAAAACCAGGAGCCAGGAGCTTCTTCTGGGTCTCCATGCTGGTGCAGGGGCTGAAGCACTTGGGTCATCTTCTGCTTTCCCAGGCTGTAACAGAGAGCTGGATGGGAATTGGAGCAGCTGGGTCTTGAACCGATGCCCATATGGGATGCCAGCATAGTAGGCGGCGGCTTTACCCGCTACACCACCTACTACACCACTGCCCCTTTATTTACTTTTAACATTTGAATTTGACGGGCTGGCACTGTGGCTAACAGGTAAAGCTGCTGCCTGCAGTGCCAGCATCCCATATGGGCTCCAGTTCAAGTCTCGGCTGCTCCACTTCGATCCAACTCTCTGCTATGACCTGGGAAAGATGGCTGAAGTCCTTGGGCCCCTGCACCCACGTGGGAGACCCAGAAGATGATCCTGGCTCCTGGCTCCAGATCAGCGCAGCTCCAGCTGTTGCGGCCAACTGGGGAATGAACCAGCAGATGGAAGACATCCCCTCTCCTCCCGTGTAACTCTGACTTTCAAGTAAATAATAAACTAAATCTTAAAAAAAAAGAAATTTGAACTTGACTTTCTCAACCACTGTGGATCATATAGCTGATGTTAAGGAAAGGAACTGGTTGTCTATAAGTGTAATTGAAGACTTATGCACTCTTTAAAGAGATTGATACTTGGGTAAACCTTGCTGTCATCATGATTCTCTCAACCCTTGCCTTTATTTGGTCTTGACTAGAGGAAAATATACTCTGATTGATTGTGTAGAACACCTTTTGACTTAGATCCGACTGGATACTACTGACTGAGTTCATACAGACATGTAATGGCTTCTGGGTAAAAGGAGTATTGCTATTGAAACCTCTTGTATGGTAGATGCTATGCAAAACATCCACAGAATGTGGCCTTTAGAGTTCAAGAAGTTGATCTGGTATTCCTGGATTTACTTTGTCCTTTTTTTCTGGATTTTGGTATTTATATATTTGTACTATTTCTTGATTTTTGTTCATTGGTCTATACAAGGACATTATAATGGGGGGATATGAAGGCTGTTTTGTAGAGATTCTGGATATAGGCATGAATCAGAATGGCTTATAGTAAATCATAACATTTCAGAAAAGAATCTAAAGAAGATAGTAGGGATTTAGTGTTAGTTTACTTTTAAGTAATATGCATGTTAGTTAACAAAATAGACTTTGGAGTCTGGCTTAGATTCCTAGTTAGCCATGTGCTAACTGTCACAGTGAGTAAGTTACCAGACATCACATTAAGTCAATGCATCAACTACAAAACTGAAAACTTTAGCCTTCTTTTCATAGATAAGAAAACAAATTTAGGGAAATAAGTATTTAACATAGTCCCAGCCTTCAAATAAATTTTAAATTAAAAATAACCAGATGTATCCTAGGTGAATGGTGAGAATGAATGGAGTGAAAGTGTTGCAAAGATGATAAAGAAGTTAAACCTGATGTATTGAAATATATCTTTATTCCTACAATTTGACTTATGGCAGTTTTCAGCCTTGAATTAGATTTAATTTTTAAATAATTTTTCTTCTTACCTTAAAATTATTTCTATTACATATGCTTCTAAAGTATTTTGAACTTGATTTCAGTTAAAAAACATGTATCTGTTAGTTGACCATTAAGTTTAAGATATTAATGTCTCTTGATATTGAGATGGAATGGCAAAAGAGAAATCCTGTATTCATTAAACCTAATTTAAGGGCAGTAGGATTGTTTTTTAGCTTTCTGTACTTCAGGGTAGAAATGAAACCATGATGTGTGTATGTTTCTATATATATATATGCATTGTATATGTGTAATGCATATATAAGGTTTATTTGACTAAGTGAAACCTGTAAACTTAATAGCAGAACCTTTCCTTCCTATTAAACTTGAAGAAGAAATAGTCATATGGAGTCTCAGTATAGTATGTAAACATGGCTTTATGTTGTGCTTACCTCAAAATCGATCATAGTTGGAGGAGGCATTTAGCCTAATGGTTAAGACTCTTGCATCCCAGATTGGTGTGCCTGAGTTTAATGTCCAGTTTCAGCATCCAATTCCAACTTTCCACCCCTGCGGAGAGGCAGCAGTGATGGATCAATAATTGGGTTCCTGACATTCACTTTAGAGACCTGGATTGTGTTTCCAGATCCTGGTTTTGGCCCTGGCTTAGCCATGGCTGTTGCAGGCATATGGAGAGTGAACTATCAGATGAGAGCTCTCTCTTTCTGTCTGTTTCTCAAAAAAAAAACTATTAAAAAAAACTATTAGCTTAGAAAATTTAGAGAAATGGCAGTTAATTACAATACTCACACCAGCTGAAATATACAAAGATACTTCAGAAAGTTTATGGAAAAATGGAATTTATTTTGGGATTGAAAAACTTTAAAGAAAAGATTTATTTATTTGAAAGGCAAAATGAGAGAGAGAGAATTGATTCTGTTGGTTCATTGTCCAAATGCTTGCAACAACCAGGTCTTGGCCCAGCTGAAGGCAGGAGCCAGGAACTCCATCTGGGTCTTCCTCACAGGTAGCAGGGGCCCAGGTACTTGAAACATCTTCCATTGTCTTCCCAGGTGCATTAGCAGGGAGTTGGATTGGAAGCACAGAAGCAAGGACTCAAAGTAGTACTCCCAAAAGGGATGCTGGTTTTACAAGTGGTAGGTTAACCTGATGTGCCATTACACTGGCCACGTATTTTGGTGCCAAAAAACATTCAAATTCATGTGTAGTGTTTTAAAATACACATTGAAGATCCCTTGTATACATATGTATTTCAGTTATTTTGAGGTTAAATTCTTTAGATACTAATTCTTTTAACTGGGCCTTGGCTTATTATACTAAAGAGCAATAGTGCTTAAAATGATATGGATACAAGAAAAAAACTAACTTATGAATGGAACTGAATGAAATGCATATATTGAATGTGAATATTCAATTTAACTCAATTCAGTTGAATTAAATGGACACATTTAATTATTTAATATATATTTATTAAGTGGTAAAGTTGGTGTCCTGCAAGAAGCAGAGACATACGCATGAATTAACATCACACTATAGGGGCTGGCACTGTGGTGCAGTGGGTTAATCCTCCATCTTTGGCGCTGGCATCCCATATGGGCACTGGTTCTGGTCCTGGCTGCTCCTCTTCTGATCCTACTCTCTGCTATAGCCTAGGAAAGCAGAAGAAGATGGCTGAAGTCCTTGGGCCCCTGCACCCTCGTGGGAGACCTGGAAAAAGCTCCTGGCTTTGGATCAGCACAGCTCTGGTTGTTATGGCCATTTGGGAAGTGAACCAGTAGATGGAAGACCTCTCTCTCTGTCTCTCCCTCTCATTGTCTATAACTCTACCTTCAAATAAATAAATAAAATATTTTTTAAAAATCACACTATATGTGTGCAAAATTAACTTTCTGATAGTAAACCTTACAAGGGAAAGGTCAACACAGTGCATCTCTCCCTGTCCTCCTGTGGGGAGATCTGATGGGTTCAGCTTTGCTGTAAAAAAGTGGGACAGGTCTCAGGATAGGAACTGTGCTCTGCTATATTGTTTACAGGCAAGTTGGGAAAAGGGGAAAGAGCATCCAATCAATTAAGTGCTAAAGACTTGGCTAGGGGATTCTCATATCAGTTCTACTTGAATCAGCTGAAGAGACCTGGTTTTCTTCAAATGGGACTAGCTCAGTCTTCTTGAGTCAGCTACTTGCTAAACTATGAGAATGGAGAAGATAGAGAGCCACAAAGGCTCTCCAAGGTAACATCTGATGTCAGTGGGGAAATCGTTTAATGTGATTATTACTTTTTATACCTATGTTCCCAACCAGTCTGTGGTCTTGCTAAGGATAAAAATGTGGCTTTAATTTTTCTGTCCCTAGCACCTTACCAGCACAGTAACTGATGACAGTAGAGAGTTAATAAGTCAATTAGTGATGATGTTCCATATGTATTTAACTAAGTTTAATATTCCTACACCTTAGTATTTTTCAGGAAAAGCAACCATTTTTATACAATAAGGTATATGCTCTTAGTCTTCAGTTACATTCTTAAGTATATGAAAAATATTTAAAAGTGTTCTCTGAATGGATTTTGATCCTTTCCGAAAGTATTGTGGAGGTGCTAAAGTGATCAAATTGACTTCTTCAGGGATGGTAGACTGGACCCCTGAATTCTCTAAATTCATAAGAATTACATGCAAGGGTTTTTTTTTTTTTTAATGTAAAACTATGAATTCCCATACATAAAGTCTTCAGGAGAGCAGATGATAGCAATGATTTTTTTGGAAGCTGGAAAGTAGAAAGACATGTGGTTATCCTAGCATACACACAAAAACTCAGTGAAAAACCAGGAGTAGGAACCAACAATTGAAATTAGGCCTCGAAAAAAACTGAGAACAACTCATGTTGTCAGGTTTTACAGAACAACTCATGTTGTCAGGTTTTACAGAACCGCCAAGGCTTAAAAAAGTGATGGAATCAGATTCCTCTGGAAAAGGGGATGAAACTGATATCTGTCTTGAAATAAGATCTTGAAAGTAAGATTTCAGAAACAGCTGGAGAATCTGATTCCTTCCTTAGCTTTTTCTCAGCAACCAACTTCTCCATCTTAGCCTTCAGAAGACTTAGAGGACAGTAGACACAAGTTGAGAGAAAGGGCACCATATTGAAAACCGTGAAGTTTTATATACTAAATGTTGGCATACGTCCTCTTCCTCTTTTAGCTCTCTGTCCTGATTTGGTTCCCAGAACTCTAATATCCAGGCTGGTGCTCTTCATGTGTAATAGTGAAAGATAATCTGAGTGATTTGATAAGCCCAAGAGAAAATTTCTTAAGATATATCCACAGCGTAGTCTCTAACAAAATGTACAAGTCAGATCACTTTGAAGTCTATGGTTGACTAGAGTGATGAACATGCACAGAACTTTCAATCAACTTTATAATCTCCCACTTTGAAATATGAGCTGATAGCCGAGTATCACCAGACATACATTTGGGAAAAGTCTGTACCATGAGGTCAGAACAAACAAATGTGAAGAAGCATCCTGGAGAAAATGGAGACTATGCAAGAAAAGAGAAACCTAAGGGGCAAAATGAAATAATCTATCATCAATAGTGTTAGAAAAAAAATAGTGAAAAAAAAGCTGAGAATGCTATGTAAAAGAAGATACAGAGAACAAGAAGAATGGTTAGAAGTCACGATAGCAGAAGCTATTTGAAGGAGAGTTTGGCAGAAAAAATTGAGAAAATTTTCTGGAGAGAATAGTAAACTGATGAAGAGTTGGAACATGGGAAACAGGAAAGATGAAAGAATATTAGGTGATCAGTCTAGCTGATCCAGCGTATTAGGCATTCTAGAAAAAGAGATCATATAAAATAAAGGGCAGGAAATCATAAAAATAATGTGGGAAAGTTTTCAAGAAGTCTTTTTTTAAAATTAATTTTTGTTCATTTTCATTGCATTTGAAAGGCAGAGAGAGAGAGAAAGAGAGAGAGAGAGAAATAGGGGTATAGATATCTTCTACCTACTGATTAAACAACCTGGTCCACACACCTGCAATAGTGGGGCCTGCACCCAAGGCTTGGAGAATGGAACCCAATCCAGGTCTCCCATGTGGATGATAGGGACTAAGTACTTGAGTCTCATCATATGCTGCTTCCCTGGGTTTACATTGATAGGAAGCTCTATCAGAAGTGGAGGAGCTTGAACTGAAACCAAGCACTCTGGTATGGAATGCAGTGTCCCAAGTAGTAGTCTAACTACTGTGGCCAGTGCTTGCCCAACATTTTGCAGAATTCTAAGACATGAATTTCCAAATTAAGAGACCCACCAAGTTCCCAACAAAAGGATGAAGACAGACTTATTAAAGGCATACTGTAAAATTTAAATAGAGAACACAAAGAAAATCCTAAACCCTACAGAGAAGAAAACAGGTCACACAAAAATGTTATGGAGTCAAAATGGTTTTGAACTTCACAACAGCAGTACAGGAAGCTAGATTTAAATGGAGCTTTGTCTTTAAAGTTCTGATGGGGAAAGTGATTACTCATCTATGTTTCCATATCTAGCTATGATACCCAGCAAGTGTGGAGGTAGAATAAAAACGTTTTCAATATTGAAAGGCCTCAAAAATTTACCTCCCATGTATCAAAGCTGGGCTAGGGGAGAGATTAAAGGACATAAATAGTCCAATAGAGAAGAGATGCAAGTGGAACCCTAAGGCGATGGTTATGGAGGTCGTTGCTTGACACTGGAATAAGTGGCAGAAAGGGCAGCCAGCATAGCCTGGGGCATTTGAGAAAGTTGAAAGGACATATTCTTTTTTTTTTTTTTAAAGTAAAAATTTATTTATTTGAAAGGCAGAGTTGGAAAAGGGAGTGGAAGATACTGATCTTCTATCCACTGGTTTACTCTGAAGTAGCCACAGTGGAAGGGGCTGAGTCCAGGAGAAACCAGGAGTCTGGGACTCCATATGATTTTTCACAGGGGTGGCAGGTGCCCAAGCACTTTGGACATTCTGTGCTGCTTTCCCAGGTGCATTAGCAGGGAGCTGGATCCCAAGTGGAACAGTTGGAACTTGAACTGCTGCTGATAGGATTGCTGACATGTCAGGCAGCAGCATAACTGACTTTTCCGTAGTGCCTACCCAAAAAGAGATATTTTTGAGACGATGAAAGTGATAGTACTGAGTGTGTTTGTGAGGAAATTCAGATAGCTGGGGAGAGTGTCTTAACAAAGTAATGCTAAATACACAGAAAACGAAGCAAACATAAAGTTAAGAAAATTATTAACTCCGGAAAGCACAAGGTTGTGTAAGAAAGGAAAAGTTATCATATAGCCTACATGGTTTGGCTGTGAGTTACAATTATATACTTATAATAAATTAATTTAATCTATTAATTTATCTATGTTTTGGAAGAAGAGGTGAATGGGCACTGTCTTCAGATATGTGGTGCTGCTGGATTATATATGTAAAAGAGAGTTAAATCTTCATCTTTTACAGTAGAAAATCAACATAGAATTCTTAAAACTAAATAAGCGATGGGGCTGGTATTGTGGCATAATGGGTTAAGCTACCACCTACAATACCGGCATCCCATGTGGGTATTGGTTTAAGTCACAGCTCCCTGGTAATGCAACTGGGAAAGTGGCAAAGGATGGCCCAAGTGCTTGGGCCCTTGCGCCCACATGAAAGACCTAGAAGAAGCTCCTGGCTTCAGCCTGGCCCAGCCCTGGCCATTGTGGCCATTTGGGGAGTGAACCAGTAGATCTCTATTTCTCCCTCTCTCTCTCTAACTCTACCTTTCAAATAAATAAAATAAATAAATAAAAAAAAAAACACTACATAAGCGAACACAAAACAAAACCAAACCTCACACTAGCCAAAACATAGAAACAACTCAAATACCTAGTGACATATGAGTGGATAAATAAAATACACTGTCTACATACAATGAAATATTCTTTAGCCTTAAGAAGGAAGGAAATTTTGATATATACTACAACGTGGATGAACCTTAGAGGCATTATGCAAAGTAAACTAACAAGACACAAAAGGAGAAATATTATATGAGTCTACTTCTTGTATGAGGTTCTTAAAATGGTCAAATTCATGGAGACACAAAGTAGGGTGATGTTTCCTGAGGGATGGCAGATAGTGACTTACTGTTTGATTGTTAAAGAATTTCACTTGGAGATGAAACAGTTCTGTAGATGCACAGTGGTAATAATTGTTGTATAACAATGTGAATGTACGTATTGCTACAGGACTGCACACTTAAAATTGATGAATATGATAAATTTTATATCATGTGTTTTTTATCACAATAATAAAACTACAAAAACAAGCAGTAGCACATAGCATTTTATAGGGAGATAGGTAAACATCAAAAGAATGACTGCCTCTGGTGATTAGTATTTGGGAGGAAAAATATGATGGGGGAAATTATTTCTCATAATAAGACCCTATAGAATTATTGGACTATGTGTAACTGAACTGTGCATAGATTTGCATCTAAAATTTAGAAAAAATATATTGAACAACAAAGAAAAGAAATTTAAGTGGTTTTATTTGGAATAATTGGTGGATGGATTGGATATGAAGTGGGAAAAATTGCATACCTCAGAGAGCAAAGGAAAAATTCCCTTTATTTAAGAAACCATGTACATTTGTCTATGACATTATTGATTTTCTTTTCTGTTTTATGTAGAGATAATTGAAGATTCATTGCTGTAGCAAGATGGGATTGGAATAATGAGTAAGATATAAAGTTCAGTTAATTCTCTGTTAAATTATTGGAGAAGAGAACAGATAAATGTTGATATAATGGACAACACAGTAAATCTTATTCTTTGTAATAAGAAAAATCTTGAAAAAAATCTTGAGGGTGATGATGAAGGCTGAAAATTTGTAGTAATCAGAGTGATCCCTTTTCCTGGCCTTGGGTTCTTATAAGTTAAATGTTTACTTGTGTTGAGAAGAGGACACATGTCCTTCAACACTTTTTTTTTGATTGCAAAATAAATGTCATGCTGCCTTACCCATGCCACCGCTGGGGGCCCACACCCTTGTTTTATATCTGAGTACCTGTTCTGGTGAGTGAATGAGTGGCCCCTGTGCTGCTGCTGGCTGAAAGAGGGAGTTAGATCAGTGAAGGATTATTGTGCTCATGGCTAGTCTTCATATGATTGACTTGGCCTCAGAGTCTTGTGGGAGAGAGCCGAGGTTTTCATTGTTATTTCATTGGGAAACTTAACTTTCTTTTAAACTTAAAGGAACATGACCCATACGATAGTTATTCTTGGGCGGTTGGTACAATAACTGAACCTCATTCCTTTACAGTTCTTTTGGAATTTTTTACTGCCTCAAGTATCATGAATAAATACACTGCAGTAATATGGAAATGAGATTCAATTTATTGGACTCACTTTTGACTTTGACCTGAGATTTTGTGGTGTAGACTTTAGATTTGAGTTATGAGTTGAAATGAATTAAACTTGTTGACGTAAGTAGGATGCTGTCTGGCTTGTTTTTAGCATATAGTTTAATCTGTGAAATGTGTAAGAATATTAAATAGTTACTCAAAATAATGTCTTAAGTATAATATGTGAATATAATACATAGGATACCAAATAATCACAAGTCATTATCAGCTAAAGTCTACATCTGGTTGGGCACTGTCTGTCTGCTTTGCTAAAAGACAAATAGAAACAAGATGTATTTTTATAGATAATCATTGGAATGAACTGTCAAAGCTTATATTTGTTAATGGTCATCTTCCTCTCTCATTATTAGTCTGAAAGTTTTTTTTTATGTTACATTTACTCATAAAGTTACTGTATTACTTTACTTGGGTAAGGATGGTGTTTTCTCAAGTCAGATGTAACAGCTGCATGATTGAAATATAGGGTAAATATTTTTTTTAAAATCCCTTTCTTCATTGTTTTCTACCACTTTACATGGTTAGCCTGTCTGTTTATTTATTTATGAGACAGAAAGAGAGAGACAGAGGAAAAAAGAGATGTATCTTCTATCTCCTGGTTCATTCTCTAAATACCCATAACAGTTGGGATTGGGCAAGGTTGAAGCCCAGAACTCAAATCAGTGTCTCCCTCATGGGTGACAGGGTCCCCTAACTACTTGAACCATCACCTGCTGCCTCCCATAGTGCACAAGCAGGAACCTGGAATTGAAAGCAGAATTGAGACATATCAGTTTGGGATAGGCATTCCAAATGGCATCTTAACTGCTGTTCCAAATGTACATTTCATTAGTTTTTAAAAATTTTCTTCTTTTTTACCTCTTTCCTTTTTCCCTTCTTTCTTTTTTCTTTTCCTTCTCTTTTTCCTCCCTCTATCTTAGTTTTAGAGTTCAAGATGTGAGGATTCAGCTTTTTAAGTACTCAAACATGATGTAAGATCTAAAATCATAATAAAATTTAAATCAAATTTGAGAACCATGGAATCTGCAATATATATATATTATATTTGTATAATATATTTGTATAATATATTATATTTGTATAATATATATATTAGGAGTATAAACAACTGCTAAAAACAATAATCAAATCACAAGATATCTGTTTTATTCCTACTTTTTTTGGTATTTTATATTAACTACTACATATCAGAGAAAACATGATATTTTTCTTTTTGGACTGGATATTTCTCTAAGCGTAATGGTTTCAAAATGCTTGCATTTTGTTGCAAAAGACAGATTTCATTCTTTTTTTGGCTGAGTAGTATTCCATAGTGTATATATAATCACATTTTCTTTATCCAGTCATTGGATGATGGACATCTGGGTTGATTCCATATCTCAGCTACAGTGAATTTAGTTGTAATATAGATGATGGTGTAGATAACTCTTTCATATGCTGATTTCATTTCTTCTGGGTATATTCCCAGGAGTAGGATTGTTAGGTAATATGGTAGATCTATTTTCAGATTTCTGAGGAATCACCATACTTTCTCCAGTAGTTTATATTTCCACCAGCAGTGTTTTAGGGTACCTTTTTCCCCACAAGATTTTGCTAAAAATCTTTATAAAACCTTTTTATTTATAAAAAGTGAACAAATTTCATATAGTATACATATGAACATATATACTGTACATGAATTTATTTACCAGTATGAAATTTAACAGTATAGTGATATTTCACATATTTAGCAGTAAGATGATACTTCACACCCTACCCTCCCACCACTTTTCTTTTTCATTTTTTCTTTCAATTTTTACACTGATGTACTAGATTTTTTTTGTTTGTTTGTTTGTTTTTTTTGGACAGGCAGAGTGGATAGTGAGAGAGAGAGAGAGAGAGAGAGACACAGAAGAGAAAGGTCTTCCTTTTTGCTGTTGGTTCACCCTCCAATGGCCGCCACGGCTGGCATGCTGCAGCCGGCGCACCGTGCTGATCCGAAGGCAGGAGCCAGGTGCTTCTCCTGGTCTCCCATGGGGTGCAGGGCCCAAGCACTTGGGCCATCCTCCACTGCCTTCCCTGGCCACAGCAGAGAGCTGGCCTGGAAGAAGGGCAACCAGGACAGAATCCGGCGCCCCGACTGGGACTAGAACCTGGTGTGCCAGCACTGCTAGGTGGAGGATTAGCCTATTGAGCCTTGGTGCCGGCTAGATTGTTTGTTTTATTGTTGATTTTCTTGAGCTCCATATAAATCCTGGGTGTTAATCCTTTTTCAGATGCGTGGTTTGCAAATATTTTTTCCCATTTTGTTGGTTGCACCTTCACTTTGTTGAGTGTTTCCTTTGCTGTTCAGAAGCTTCTTAGGTTTTATGTAATCTCATTTGTCTTGCTTTTAGTGCCTGTTCTTCTGATCTTCATTTGGGATAACTTAGTTTTTGATTGTCTGATACCAAGTGTTCACTTCTCCACGTTTTTATTAAAGTTACAATTATATTTTTATGAGTATTTTAAAACAAACTGGTTTTAGAGAGTATAAATGTTTTGAGGGGAAGATTTCTTTATGAAACCCTAAAAGATTTTTCTTACTATTTTCAGGCCTTAATGTTAAGAAATGTATTTTTTTTTAAGTATATTTGCAACAGTGGCTTTAATATCAGTGAGAAACCAAACTTTAGATCTTACAACAATAAATTTAGACCACAGAAATTAGCAACACCCAAATGGGTCTTTCTGGTCTGCTGTTGAAAATTTGACTTTGGGACCTTAGTGTTTCTACAGTCTCCTCAAATAACCTTACTATGCATCTGGTGATTATTTTTCTAGTAGTAGATTTTACTCTGGGCTTAGTATTTTTTTTTTTTTTTTACTTCCTTCCATCCTGGTATTTTTGATATGAACAGTTCAGTTTACTGGTGGGCTATAGTTTCTTTCCAGTGACTGCAGATCTCTGCCATGTGTGCAGAATGTAGCAAAGCCAAGTTTGAGGTTTGGGTCCAGAGCTTTCCAAAGATCCCTATGGTGTGCCCTCTGACCTGGGAGATGGCTCTTACTGATGCTGGAGAAACCCAGTTGAGAATTCCTAGGATTGTTGTGCTATCAGCAAGCGCTTTAATCTTGTCCTCTTCCAGATGTTTTCTTTCCTGAGCATGAAAACACCATCAAAATAATGCTAAGGGAACTGATATGTGAGGAAGTAAAAGTAAAGGAAAAAGAAGAAATATTCACCATCTTCACGAATGCCAGAACAGTGGACTATGGATAATGTAAAAGAGGAATCTTGTATTTTTTCATATCCTTCTAGATTTCCTTGAGAAAAGTTTTAGCAGGTGACCCTAAAATAGTTTCTTAAAAAAATTAGTTACAGTAAAATTCGCTTTTTTTCTTTTTGTTTTGGTGTAAATGAACTTTAAAATATGCATAGATTCATGTGACCACTAGTGCAAACATGTTACAGAAGAATTGTATCACTTCCTAAGATTCCCCTTGTGATTTGTTTCAACCTTTCCCTCCATCCATATTCCATGACAAGCACTGATCTTGGTCTGCCACACTGCTGTTTTACTTTTTCCTGAATATCATACAAATTCAATATTGTGAGGTGATGGAGTTTGTATTGTTTATGGGGTGACTTCTCAACTCTGCATTTTTTCAGCTTGTGGAACTATATATCCAAATGTAAATTTTACTGCATGTAAATTAAGGTTTCCATTACCTTGTAGGTCTGATAATAAAGGATCATGTTGGAATATATGAAGATGCATATGTATTTTAATGATTTTTTGAACTATGCAGTTTTACAATGTCATTGCTATGTTCCCATGTGTTTATATGTTTCATTTCCTTGTGTGTGAATTTCTATCTTGTTTATCATGGAGAACTTATTTTCTATAAATATTAGCACTCTTTATATAATAGAGACTCTTGCTTTGTCTTTTGAGGTAAATAGTTTGGGGTGTTTTTTATTTTTAAATGTAATTTTCTTCAAACACTTAAAAATTTATGAAGTCATATCTATTGATCTTTTATAAATTCTTCTTTCTGTTTCCCAAGGAAACATAAGCACATACTTTTTATCTTTTTTTATTTTATTTA
Source organism: Oryctolagus cuniculus (assembly GCF_964237555.1). NCBI lineage: Eukaryota > Metazoa > Chordata > Mammalia > Lagomorpha > Leporidae > Oryctolagus > Oryctolagus cuniculus. Next base: position 130,184,799 of record NC_091433.1, read on the forward strand.
TTTATTTATTTATTTATTTATTTTTTGACAGGCAGAGTGGACAGTGAGAGAGAGAGAGAGAGAGACAGAGAGAAAGGTCTTCCTTTTTGCTGTTGGTTCACCCTCCAATGGCCGCCACGGCTGGCGCGCTGCAGCCGGCGCACCGCGCTGATCCAATGGCAGGAGCCAGGTGCTTCTCCTGGTCTCCCATGGGGTGCAGGGCCCAAGCACTTGGGCCATCCTCCACTGCACTCCCTGGCCACAGCAGAGGGCTGGCCTGGAAGAGGGGCAACCGGGACAGGATCCGATGCCCCGACCGGGACTAGAACCCAGTGTGCCGGCGCCGGTAGGCGGAGGATTAGCCTATTGAGCCGCGGCGCCGGCCTTTTTATTTTTAACCTTTCAATAACTTTTATTCTATTCCTTTCTTTCTTTATCTGCTGTATGTTTCTTCTCCTCCCTCAACTTAAAATTTCTTTCTATGAATCCTGATTAGCTCACTTGTTCATTCATGAAATATATATTGAGATTGTATGATATGTAAAGTACTGTGGTATGTATGATGGTATTCAAACCTAACAGACCTGTCCTAAAGGAGATTTCTACTCTAGTGAGAAATGAAAAATATGCACAAGTATTAGGAATCCCAGGTAGAAAAGAAATTCCATGGTGCAAATATGGAGGACTTGCTAGGAGAATTTAGAGGAATGAGAAGTCCCTTGCAGTTGTATGAGATGCTCTAATTTAATGATAAGGTGGTGTTTGAATTGAATTTGGATATATGCTGTTAAAAGTTACTAGTGTTTCATAACATTATATCACAAAACTTAGCAGCTAAAAACAGCAGCCATCTTAATTATGGTTATAAATTCTGTGGTTCAGGAGTTTGGTTAGGGCGCAGTGAAAGTGGCTTTTTTTTTGCCTTAAATTTCCAGGATCTCAGCTGGGATGACTCTGAGACTAGTAGTGGTTTAGGGACTGGACTGCAATCTTCTCAGCCAAAAGGCTGAGAAGCGATGGAGGTTTCTTCACTCATAAGTCTAGCACCTTCCTTGGAATGATTTGAATACAAGATTTTCTGTATTGAGTGCTTATATGTGAATGTGTGACTTTTTGTCACACATTGATGACTCAGTGTTTTTGAACTTCCTAAGTGCCCCAGGCACAATGTGGAGGCCACATCACTTTATTTAACCTAGCCATGGAAGTCACATTGTGTTGGTTAAAGTTAAAGACAAGCCAGCTCTAGTCAAGATAGGGGCCACGGACACCCATCTCTGATAGTGTTGAGTGTCAAAGAATTCTGAAGCTTTTAAAAATCTATCCCACAGGCCATAGTCTGAATATCTTCCCAGCCTAAGAGAATAATGTAATTTTAGCAAAATACACAAAAGTGAAAATCTCTGCAATAACTTTGAGAGTTTCAGCTCTTGGTAGTTAACCAAAAAAAGTAAGGTAAGGTAACTTTCTGAATAAACAGTTATACTGCTTGTTCCTCTCCTCCCTGCTAATCTGTCCTGCCATGATGTTTTCAGACACCCACAGACATGGGGATGCATACACACACATATACACACACAGGGTCCTTCAGGTGTTCTGTGGTTGAATGACTCTGGGAAACATTTCATTAGAAAGTTTTCTTCCTTCAAAAATTTGTTCACAAGTGCTTGTTGTGAATATCATGCGTATCTGTCTGCCTTATTTAGTGGTTTCCTAAATAATTACTCAGGAAGGATATATCCACATAGGGAGAAGCTCTGGGCCAATATTGTAAAATATTTTATGTTCAAACAATAAGTACGTAGTATATTTTCTGGATAACTTATAATTTTTATTCTTCTTGCCTGTTGGAGTTTGGCTTATTTTCTCTGGTGTTGATCATGAAGTGAAACAGGAATATAGGCTGGGGGAAGCACATTCAACAGATAATGGAGACTATCGAAAACATTAATGGATTATTGCTAGGTTGCTTGCTGATTAGAATGTATAAATTTTCTTAATTTCTTTTGTTTAAGATCTCAACAATTGAAGAAAACCTAAGTAAAAACACAAAAAATTACATTTGTGTGATTGAAAATTGATGGGTGGTCATATAAATTTTCCCTTTGTATAGTTTATGTGATTTTAAGCTTTAGAGACTTTCTGAACCAGGTGATTGGGATGGATTCTTTGTTTCCTCATTAGAAGGTGAATGGATAAATGACTGAATCAAGATGACTATGGATGGGAAGTAGTGAGATTATTAAAATTGAATTTTTCATTTATGAATACCTTTGTGAGAGGCTGCTGAACATGGCAATGTCACGAGTTTATACTGTGAGTTTTAAGTTTTCAACTGACCAGGATTTATTTTTTTGAAAGCTTGCAAAACATTTTGTTCTGTTGATAAGTTCAGGTTAGTTTACCTTTTCTTTCCTTTTTTTTTTTTTTTTTTTAAAGATTTATTTATTTATTTGAAAGGCAGAGAGACAGAGATATCTTTCATCTGCAGATTCACTCCTCCAATGGTCACAGTGGCTGGAGCCGGACTGACCTGAAGCCAGGAGCTTCATCTGGGTCTCCCATGTGGGTACAAGGGCCCAAGGAGTTGGGCCATCTTCTGCTGCTTTCCTAGGTGCATTAGCAGGGAGCTGGATTGAAGTAGAACAGCTGGAACTCGAACTGCCTCCCATATGGGATGCCAGTGTTGCAGGTGGTGGATTTACCTGCTATGCCACAGCACCTGCCTCTACTTTATCTCTCTGACAACACTTTTAAAATTGCACATCTGTAGCAAATTTAGAACAGTTTCAGTTATTACTTATGTGTATGTGTTTATGCGTGTATGTTTGTATATACAGTAGAGAACATTTTGTGTAGGTTAGGGCAGTTGTTTTGGTGGGAAAGAAAAGGCTTTGTCAGGTTGAGCACCTACTTTCATGTGTGTGTGTGTGTGTGTGTGTGTGTGTATTTGGTTAAATTCAGAAGTCAGCCAACTACTGAGGTTTCTTGAGTGTGGTTAGCCACTAAAACAGAACAGTGATAATGGATCTTTATATTACTTTTTAAGTATTTGGCAGTTTTTCAAAATTGAGAAAATATTGTTTTAGAAATCAGAGTGCCCTTTCATGGGAGTTGATTACCCTATATACTAGTGAGAGATTAATGAGATTGAAGGAAGTAGAGAATTTGAAAGTCCTTGTTTTACAGACAGTGTTTCAATGCTATGGGTATGTGTTCTGTGCTGTGGCACACAAAATGAAGAATGGGGACTTTAAGTCCCAAGGGACCCACTAGCAGAATACCAGGTGATCAAAGGGGATCAGGTGCTGATGTTTGGAGGAGGGGAATGTATGACCAGGATAAATCCCCAAAAGTAGAACTAAAGATGGTAAGTGTTACCTGGCCATTTCTTGAGGACATATGTCTGAATTGCTTTCATTTTTTTGTGCCCATAGAACCTAGTGCATTGCCTTCTACAATCTAGGAATTCAGAGAATTTTTGTTGCACACACATATGCCTTTCCCCATCCCCACTCCCTCTTTTGGTTGAGCATCCATGCACTTAATGACAGAGCTTCTGCATAGACATTGTAAGTATTATTTTTGTATTTTTTGGTGATTAATTTGCTGATGAAACCTGACTGTACATTCAACTTTGATATCTGAAAGATGCAATGAATCTTTGAAATCCCAGGTAGAATTTTCTCTCTTTAATATAGTTTTTTTTTTTTTTTAATTTATTTGACAGATAGAGTTAAACAGTGAGAGAGACAGAGAGAAAGGTCTTCCTTCCGTTGGTTCACCACCCAAATGGCTGCTACTGCCAGAGTTATGCCGATCCGAAGCCAGGAGCCAGGTGCTTCCTCCCGGTCTCCCATGCGGGTGCAGGGGCCAAGCACTTGGGCCATCCTTCACTGCTCTTCCGGGCCACACCAGAGAGCTGGACTGGAAGAGGAGCAACCAGGACTAGAACCTGGTGCCCAAATGGGATGCTGGCACCTCAGGCGGAGGATTAACCAAGTGAGCCATGGCGCTGTCCCCTTTAATAGAGTTTTATCTCAGTTTTCTTCCAGTGAACATTGCTTGTTACCAGTATTTTTGTTGTTGTAAAAATACATAACATAAAGCTTACTATTTTAATGATTTTAGGTGCACAATTCTGTGGCATTAAGTACATTCACACTGTTGTGCAGCCATTAGAAATTACCAAAAACCATCTCCAGAACCTTTTCATTTTCCCAAACTGAAAGTCTTAATCAGTGAGATTTATTTATTTATTTATTTATCTATTGTTATAGATTTTGAGTAGCTTATTTACTTTTCCACTAGTCGTAGTTTATGTCATGATTATAGGTGGCTAAATCCTCTAACTTCTCAAGAATATGTAACATTATTGAGTGAGCATTGCGTCTTATGGAGAACTTTAATCTTTGGGCATACAGTTAAGAGTTCTTGACTTCACAGCACCACAAACCCTCTTTGAAATGATCTGCAGTGAGTTATAAGTTTCTCATTTGTGCCTCATTACTGACTGAACAAATGAAATATTTAATACATGTGTTTGAGGAGCTTATTTTGATATCTTTGCAGAGGAGGAAAGGAGACAAAGAACAAAAGTGGAATTTACATGACACCTTTTAATGATCATTATTTTTTAAATGTTTATTTTTGTCTACTTGAAAGAGTAATAGAGAGAGAGAGAGCGAGCGAGCGAGAGAGAGCGAGCGAGCTTTCACCCTCTGGTTCATTCCCCAAACGCCCGTCATAGCCAGGGCTGGGCCAGACAGAAGCCAGGAGCCTGGAACTCCATCTGGGTCTCACACATGGGTGTCAGGGTCCCAAGCACTTAGCCTGTCATCTTCTGTTGCCTAGGTGCTATAGCAGGGGGCAGGTTGGAAGGGTGAGTAATCAGGACTTGAATTAGCAATTTGTTATGGGATGTGGTTGCCCCAAATGGCAACTTAATCTGCTGTGCCATAACACCTGCCCCAGCTTTTTAGTTTTATAAGAACTACATTATCTCTAATTTTATAGGTATACTTTTTAGCTCTTCAATTTCCTTGAGAAATTTGTTTGGAATATAAAACTGGGAGTAGTCTTTTCTTTTTCAAATTCTTTCCAGTCTGGTGGTTGATACAGGTAAGTATGTGTGCATGTGTGTATACACATACATGGTACTATTGTTATTGGAGCTAACAAAATATATAAAAAGCTGTATTTTTAGCTTGAGTTTTGTGTAAAGTCTGGTTAAAGGCATTAAAGATTAAAAGCTGACTTGAACTCTGGTGGTCTTAGTCTATTTTTGAGGGCTATACTGCCCTTGAATATGGCAATTTTACTCTGGTGCCAGATTGTTTGTGGCTAAGGAATGCCTCTTTTTCATTACTATAACATTATTTTTTTTCTTAAGCTAAAGACTGTTATTAATTTGTACCTTTCCCTTACTTCTCAATAAACCATATAAGAAAACAAGCAAATGCCAAAAAATAATACAGCCTGCTTCCTACCAGAATGACTTCAGCCCTTCTTAGGCTGCTAAACATATGGATATCCCAGCTGCTCTGATGAAGAAGGCTGTGGCCTAACTGGGCGTGTGTGCTGTTTGATGTTCTTGGTAGGTATTCAAGCAGAATTTGATCTCTTACCAGTGGAGGAGGGAGCTATCTATAGCAGTAGTTCCAGAACATTTTGGAGACAGAAACCTTTCAAGAATCTAATGAAAGTCATGAGCCTTTTCCTTATAGAAAAATTAGTATTAATTTTCATAACACTGAAAAAGATTCAGATACTTTCTGATATATTTCAAATTACATAAACCTTGTGTATATATATCTGGATTCTTAAGGTCCAGAATTAGTGTCAGTGGTGTATCCTGGGCTACTCCTTTTCTAGTTTCTTCATGATTTGTGAAGAACGTATAGCAGAACAGGTTGATAAAGTTTTAACCACATAAGAGTTTAATTTCATACCTTTAGTGAGAAATGGATGTTATCGTCATTAACACATTGATACATAGGTTGGAGATACTGGTATGCTTTTCTTAGTAGCCACGTTTAGGTAGGGTATAGAAAATAAGTTGACCATTATTACATTTCCTACTTTGGAAACTACCAATCCAGTTGATTAGAATAGTTAAGTGCCCTAAGTCTGTGTGTACTGCTAGAGCCGTTAGCATCATCTCCGATCAGTTGGAGTCAGCGTGACACTCTTCCCACTGTGATGTACCATGTCTTAGAGCCCTGCTCCATGTAGCGGTCTAGGCCAGCCTTCACAAATAGGTCATAAATGGCACATGGGATAAAATGTGTTCATTATTCTGGTTATAAGAGATTAACTTTATTTGTTGAAGAGGTAGAGTGTTCATATATTCTAGTATAGGCATTTTAGGAAACATCTTATTAGCAGTCGTGTGTGTGTGTGTGTGTGTGTATTTGGATTTGTGTGAGGCAGCTGGGGGAGTCTGGCCTTCCATCATTGCTTCAGTGATTTTTCTTTTCTTCTATAAAAAAATTATCATTGGCAACTTTCCTTTGGTTTTTATGTTAAATGAAAAAGTTCAAGAATATTTTCATAGATTTTTGACTTATGCTTATGATGGGAATGGAAAACATACTCTCCACCCCCACCCCCACCCCACCCCCTCAGTATATAAGGTTTACTTTAATTCTCATCTCTGCAAAGTCCAATTCACAGCTGGAGTTTCTTTTAGTGGGAATTTCCTGATTTGAATTCCTTAGCTTTTCCTACATGATTTACCTATTGTGTTGCAGGACATTTTTGCTCTTACTAGGTTTACTACTTGAAAAGCCTTACTAAACTTCTGGTGTACTCACAGGTACTACTCTTATAGCTATGCTTTTCTGTGTCCTGGTGATTAAAAAGGATGCTTCTTCCATGCAGCCAGCAGGATTAACAGATGGCCATATTGAACCCCAAAGCATCTAGGCTTCTTTCCTGCTTTAACCCCATAACCTCTCCCTTGGTTGGCAATGTGCTGGTGTTGACAGTTCTCTTAGTTCAGCCAAAGGTGAAAGATAATTGCTTGTGGAGTAGCGGCTGGGATGGTATGTGTTTTTGCAGCAAGCATCCCCACCCCCGCCCCCAGGCAGAGCTTTGGATCTGGTGCATATTTCAAAGCATGTGTTAAACTTTATATGATACTGATTAAAATGGAGGGCTCCAGGGTGAATTGGCAGAGCCCCACCACTGCATCTGCCAAATGACATACAGAGAAATGTCTTGTTACAAACGGAAGGGCTGAAATCTATCTATTTTAGCAATATGTAAGCCCACAAAATGAAAGGAGACTCTGAGCATGTGTGTATACACAGCCTGGGAGCATCCAGGATTCGTTAACAATTCCTTTGTCTCTGTGACATTTTTCTTCTCCTTTAACCAACAACAGCAAAGTCCATGTGTGAATAATAGTTTGCATTACCATGTCCTATAGGCCTCCATTCCCAATGAACATTTGTTTAAAAACCCAAGTTGGACCAAACATGGAGTAGCCAGAATTGTGGGTCTTTAAGATGAGATCTATGAAGTTAATTCTTAAAGGAAGCAAACTCTTGGCCAGCGCCGCGGCTCACTAGGCTAATCATCCGCCTTGCGGCGCCGGCACACCAGGTTCTAGTCCCGGTCGGGGCGCCGGATTCTGTCCCGGTTGCCCCCCTTCCAGGCCAGCTCTCTGCTGTGGCCAGGGAGTGCAGTGGAGGATGGCCCAAGTGCTTGGGCCCTGCACCCCATGGGAGACCAGGAGAGGTACCTGGCTCCTTGCCTTTGGATCAGCGTGGTGCGCCGGCCGCAGCGCGCTGGTCGCGGCGGCCATTGGAGGGTGAACCAACAGCAAAGGAAGACCTTTCTGTCTCTCTCTCTCACTGTCCACTCTGCCTGTCAAAAAAAAAAAAAAAAAAAAAAGAAGCAAACTCTTTACAACGCAGATGTTTATTTCCAGAGCTTTTAGGTTCCAGCATTCTTCATGACCTTTTAGAAAGAAGTATGCGCTTATATCCTAGTATGGATCAACACTTTATCATAGGCAACATTAATATCTCAGGGTTACATTTCCTTAGACATCTTGTCCGCTTTTATGACTGGGTTAAGATAAAGAAGCCATCAAGTCTAAATGTGACACTAATATTTTGTTAGGAAAGCAGAGAGGATAAGCAATGTAGAAGAGTAAGAAGGATGAGTAGCACCAAAACCAAAACCAAAACCAAAATAAACAAATCCAAGTTTAAGATATTGGTGGAAAGAGGAGGATGAAAAGAGATGTAAGCGAGACTTATGAATCATGGGTGAATAGAGAGAGCAGGCATAAGATTAGAGTTTACAGAATGGATAGTGAGTTCTAAATACTCACACTAAGCAGCCACAGTTATATTGATTTATACACTTAAATAACTCCATAAAACACGTATGCATTTCATCACATTCTCGGCTTCAGGATCTCTTTTTCCAGATACTGAAGAATGTTTTGATTCTGTGCGTTGTTCTTTTATTTTTCTGAATGGCTCATAAGATGGCTTTGAGAACTTATTATAGGACTTTGTTGTCATTTAGGTTAAACTTGAGCTGACAAGGCATAACTTGAACAACCTCACAGGCAAAAAAAAAAAAAGCACTACAGTAAAGGTAGCAGATCTTGGATTGGGAAGGCATATACATTTTATTGTTTAGAACTTGCTTTTAAACTCTAAAAACTTGTGAGATTTGCATATAGGGTTATATTCCAGTAATACAGGTGAGATGATCTGAGTCTATTTTGCTTTTAAGTGTTAGTTGTATCCTGTTTCTTTTGTTAACTTTTTGCTGCTGCTCCTCCCTGTCCTGTCTTCCCTCTTTCCCCCAGCACTCCTTCTTCTCCTCTTCTTCCTTCTTTAGACTTTTGAAATGGGGACAGGGATTATGCAGGGAATTGAGAGACAAAATGCTTGTTATTAACCTCCCTTTTTGGAACTTTTATTGAATTTCATCTTTATTTTCCTCTGTATTAAAGCTTAATGCTCCAGTCATTAAGATACTTACTTCTAAAGCATATTTTTGACTTAAACTTTTTAAAAGGATAGTTTAGAGTAGGGAGAGTTGATAATCTGTTTTTCTTTCTCTTAGAGTCCCAGTTGGGTTAAATAGGACTTGCCCTGAGGATGTTAGTATTGACTTCATGTAAAAGAAGTTTGAAACCTAAGATTCCACTTAGTTTCCTCTCCTGGGCTTTTAGAATATTTTGCACAGAGAGAAAAATGCAACTGGAATGTAGTCAGCCACTAAATCCTATTGAATGCCACTTCTTAAGAATTGCCTTAGAGTTTCAAGTGGGTCAGTTACTAAATGGAAGCTTCCTTGGATGTGAAGCAGTCTTAATTCATAAAGAATACTGTGAAAAAGGAAGAGGAAGGTTGTGCACCCTTTTTTGTGTAGTTAAAGTTCTAAAAGAGAAGCAGGAATAACAGGAAATTTGGAGCTTGTCTATAATCACATATTATGTGATTATGTAAAACTTTATGTGTAAAGATTCATCCTTGTGTACTAATCTCTCTGAATCTGATGTCAAGATTAATTGACTCTCTTGAGGGTTTATGCTTATTTCAATCAACAAATTCCATTGAGTGTATGTTAAAACAAGTGTCTATACAGTGTATCAGGTTGTGTTATTTTCTATGAAGAAAAAAAATGAAGGATGAAAGGTTTCATGGTTATTTGGGATTGAGTAAGGTGATCAGTCCTTTAGTGTTTGTTTACTAGACACTTAAATATTAAAATTCTGATATTTTCATGATTCATTGTCTCTTAACATTTAAAACTTTGATTCTGTTGAATTTTAGCTCTCTTTGACTGGCAGCACTTAATACTTTTTCCTCTTAGATAGAGCAGATTCTGAGTATAAATAACCGTTTATAGCAAATGGGCGTACAATTTTGTATTTGCCCCTGGTATTTTTTGCAGTATCTTGTGCTGGTATAAAGCTAAACACAGCAATAGATTACCAAATAATATTGTTTTATCTTCCCTTTTGTTAAAGGAGAAGTACTTGGAGCTTCACAATTAAAGAAGTTTGTGTGTATTATAAATTTATATATTAAGCCAAAACCAGATTTGGATGCTTTTCCTATTTTTGTTGCAGTGGGCTTCCTAAGGTTATTCATTGTTAGATTTGTAGACATACTTGTATTCTCTTCAATTTCGAAGTTGGAAAGTTTGAACTCCAATCAGGGCTTTGGTATAAACTTGAATTTTGAATGTTTTCCTTTTATAAGAAGGTTTTTGAAATAGTTTTGGTAGATCCCTGGAAGTGTTTTCAGATTTTATTCTTATATGTATGTGTATGTGCATTATCTTGGTTTATAACTCTCATGGCCTCTCTAAGCAGACTACTCAGCATTCAAGGTTTAGTCAGAGTTCCTCACTTTCCATAGTTGGATGAAGTCAAATCCGTAAATAGGAGTGTTATCTTTGTGTTTCATGCTGGAGTTTGAAGTCTATAGGAAGGTGGTCAGGCATGAGTAGTAGATTTAAAATAGGCAGGCTAGAACCCTAGCATGAGCTGAAACCCAGGAAGGATGGGCTGGAACCATGTAATAATTGTTGCCCCTGGCCTTGACCATGTATCCTCAGAAGCTGATGCACTTCATCATGGAACTAAACACGCACATGACATAAGAGAAGCTGAAAGGGGATCCATGAGAAGTTAGAGTAATTGCAAGTCTGATGCTGCCCCATGCTGTCAAACTGAATCAGCAGATAAAATGCATTATGTGAGAGGCACAAAATGGCTTTTGCTTCATTTTCACTTTTTTTTTTTTTTTTTTTGACAGGCAGAATGGACAGTGAGAGAGAGAGACAGAGAGAAAGGTCTTCCTTTTTCTGTTGGCTCACCCCCCAATGGCCACTGTGGCCGGCGCACCACGCTGATCGGAAGCCAGGAGCCAGGTGCTTCTCCTGGTCTCCCACGCGGGTGCAGGGCCCAAGCACTTGGGCCATCCTCCACTGCACTCCCAGGCCACAGCAGAGAGCTGGACTGGAAGAGGAGCAACCGGGACAGAACGGCGCTCCGACTGGGACTAGAACTCGGTGTGCTGGCGCCGCAGGAGGAGGATTAGCCTATTGAGCTGCAGTGCCGGCCCATTTTCACTTTCTAAATCTTACACAGGAATGTCTTTTGTGTCCTACCCTACTTAGAAATTTATAGAACAGGGAATTCTGGGAAATGTAGTTTGATATATCCAAGTCTACACATTACAAATATATGTGTGTGTATGAGTCCAAGACTTGATAGCTGGGGTTAAATGTATAGACTGGTTGGACCACCTGTTCTTACAGAAATAGTTTAATTGGAACACAGTGTTTCTCATTTGTTTACATGTTGTGTAGTTTTTTGCTACCAACACTGAATTGAATAGTTGCACTAGTAGCTGTCTAGCATACAAAACTTAAAGTATTTACTATTTGACCTTTTAAGAGCAAGTTTGCTGACCTTGGTCTGCAGGAACTAAGAGATTCTATAACTCCCAGAGCAAGGGTATCTAGAAACACTTCTCAGAATCTCCAGAACATTGTATTTATCCCAAAGAAGTTTTGCTAGTTTATATTTCCTTTTTATAAGCATTCTTGTTAAAATTTTTTCTTTCTTTATGCATATTTTTGTTTTTGTGGTATTGATCAGAAATAGGATGAAAGTTATATATAAAAATATTGATTAATCTATTCAACTGCATATTCATCATGTTTTTTCCTATAAGCTTTATTATCTAACTATGTTGTATTTTTTTCCTTTAAATTTTGATTCCTCAGCTTATCATTATAGTTGTTAAGATGTGCTAATATCCTAGGGTTGCTATGATAAAGTTTACTGCAAACCAGGTGGCTTAAACCACAGCAACAAAAAATACTTAGAAGTTTACTCCTCCACAGATCTGGAATCCAGAAGTCTGATATCAAGGTGTGGTGGTAGGCAGGGTTGAGTCCTTCTGGGCTCAGAGGTAGAATGTTCCATGGCTGCCTTGCTTTTGCCTGCAATCTTTGGTATTCCTTGGTTTGTGGCAGCATAACTCTAACCTCTGCCTTCTTTGTTACATAGTGTTCTCTCTGTGTGTTGTCTGCATTTGTCCTTTTCTTTCTTTCTTTTTTTCCTTTAAAGATTTATTTATTTATTTGAAAGGCAGAGTTACAGAGAGGCAGAGAGAGAGAGCGTGCAAGGTCTTCCATCCACTGGTTCTTTTTTTTTTTTTTTTAAAGATTTATTTATTTATTTGAAAGGCAGAGTTACAGAGACACAGAGGCTTAGGGCCGGCTCTGTGGTGTAGTGGGTAAAGCTGCCATCTGCAGTGCCAGCATCCCATATGGGTGCCCTTTTGAGACCCAGCTGCTCCACTTCCTATTCAGCTATCTGCTATGGCCTGGGAGAGCAGTAGAAGATGGCCCAAGCCCTTGGGCTCCTTTAACTGCCTGGGAGAACTGGAGGAAGTTCCTGGCTCCTGGCTTTGGATAGGCGCAGCTCTGGCCATTGCGGCCAATTGGGGAGTGAACCAGCAGATGAAAGACCTCTCTCTCTCTCTCTCTCTCTCTCTCTCTCTCTCTGTGTGTGTGTAACTCTGACTTTCAAGTAAAATAACTAAATCAGAGAGAGAGAGAGAGAGAGAGAGAGAGACAGGCAGAAGGCAGAAGCAGAGAGAGAGAGAGTTCTTCCATTCACCGGTTCACTCCCCAAATGGCCCCAACTGTCAGAGCTGGACTGATCCAAAACCATGAGCCAGGAGCTTCTTCTGAGTCTCCTACATGGGTGCAGGGGCCCAAGCACTTGTGCCATCTTCTACTGTTTTCCTAGGCCATAGCGGAGAGCTGAATCGGAAGTGGAGCAGCCAGGTCTCAAACTGGTGCCCATTTGGGATGCTGGCACTGCAGGTGGACATAGCTCGGGGCCTGTTCTTCTTTTCTAAGGATACCAGTTATGTTGGATTCATGCCCACTCTGATGACTTCATATTAACTTGATTATATCTACAAAGATCCTAACTCCAAATAGGGTCACATTCACAGATATTGGGAATTAGGGCTTCAACATGTTTTTTGGGGGGACACAATTTAAATCTTTGCACTAGAATTTATATTTACTGAACACCATATATGACTTTCTTAGCAGCTTTCTCTAAGCTGTGCCATATTTTTTGTGCCACACAAAAAAATGTGGGAATGATCCCTAAGCATCCCAAGTATCTGAAGCATAAGTGTGTACTTCATGAAAAATGAATTGAACAGATATAACAGATTCTATATTTAGAAATTAAGACTAACATTGTATATATAGTTTTCACATGTTTAGATGGACTAATATATGATTTATTACTAGTTTTTCCTACAAGGGTACTAAACTGCTGTTGATAAGTCAGTAGTAGTTAGTGACATTTTTAGTATGGCTGTTATAAACAAGGAGCTGTCTTAGGTGTCAAGATATTCAATGGATAGAATCCCTTTTTAGGAAAGGTAAATTTACATATTTATTTATTTTTAAAATGAACATTGAGTTCTTTAAAAATACTTTAAAATTTGTCTTCATTTTATTTGCAAAGCAGAGATAGAGATAGGGATGGAGGGGAGAAAGGAAGGAAAGGAGGGAGAGAGAGAAGTGAACAGATGGGGAGGGGAGACAAGAGACAGAGACCTTCTATCTCCTGGTTTACCCTTCACATGTCTGTAACAGTCAAGGCTGGGCCAGGCAGAAACCAGGATTCTGGAACTCCATCTGCATCTGTCACACGGGTGGCCATCATCTGCTTCCTCCAAGAATGTGCATCAGCAGGAAACGGATTGGAAGTAGAGTAGCTGGGTCTTGAACCAGGTACCCCGATATGGGATAAAGCATCCCAAGCAGTAAGATGCTATCCCAAATGTCTACCCCTGAATTGACATATGATTAACTGATATTATAAATATTAGGGAACTTGGAATAAAGGAGTAATTAGTGTAGTTTAGCTTAGAAAGTAAAATGTTCCACTTACTTTAGAATATAAGATATTTTTCTTTCTTCATATTTTGCCCCTGGGAAATGAAATGATTGTATAGGGTGAATGGAAATATGAGGGGAAAAAAGGCCATCAGATATTTTCATGATCTCTGGGGGAGATTTCCGGATATTTGTTAGTTAGAATATTGTTATTTTTAATTATCATGTACCTAAGATGGTGCTCAGTTGATGAAAAGATTATTGGTGATAAGGAATATCTGTATAGTGGTTCTGCAGTTACTGTTGACATTTTTGTTAAGTAGGTTGGTGTTTTCTCCTCTTTGCCTTGTAGGCTAGAAAAGTAAGTGCTTTAAGAAAAAAGACTCATGCCATTGGATCGGCGCGGTGCGCTGGCCGCAGCGTGCCAGCCGTGGTGGCCATTGGAGGGTGAACCAATGGCAAAGGAAGACCTTTCTCTCTGTCTCTCTCTCACTATCCACTCTGCCTGTCAAAAAATAGATAAATAAATAAATAAAAAGAAAAAAAAAAGAAAAAAGAACTTTGGGCAGCTAGCTACAAAATGTTGGTAATAAACTGACTTGAACTGAAGGTTTAATTCCTGGTCTTTAATAAACCATCTCTATCCTTCTCTAGTGAAGAATTCATACTTATATAACAGGTTGTCTTGGCTGAGTCAGAGCTGAAATGAGAAGTTAAGCAATATTCCATTGGATCTTTCATGGGTGCTTTGGGTGGGCAATGTCCTTAACTGTCCCAAAAAATTTAGGGTCACAAAAGCTTGCACCTAGCCATGTCTCCTGTTAGTCTGATGTCGCTCCCCCTCTTCGTGGAGGAACGACACTAAGCCCTGCCTAGGCTTCATATCCGAGTCACGGCACCATTATGTCGCTCCCCCTCTTCGTGGAGGAACGACACAGGACCCTGCGCTGTTCTTTCGTCTGCTCGGCCCTCCCTGGGTTTGCTGCTGGTTCTTCCCGGGTTGGCTACTGTCCCTTCCACCTCCGTGGAAGGGCGGTTCCCCCTGGCCACATTCCCCACTTCCGCAGGGGAGCGGCACACCGCCGGCCGGCTCTCTCGGGGGCTGCACAGGTGTTCCCCTTAGATGTTCCCCTTAGATGTTCCTGGTGCATGCCGTCTCTCTCCTCCTTTATAGTCCTCCTCCGCCAATCCCAACTCGGCTGCCCACACGCCAAGCACGCTGCTCTCCTCCAATCAGGAGCAAGTCCTACAGTTTATTGGCTGAACTGGAGGCAGCTGTGTAGAAGCTGTTTTCTTCTCTCCCAGCGCCATATTGTGGGAGAGCAGATGCATAGAATAAGTCTTAATTCCAGTAACAGTATAGTCCGAGTTGCTCCCCACAGATCCCCCTTTCTTTTTATTTTTTGGCGTTGATACGCGCCTGTCTTCGGTGTCCCGCGGCACACACTCTGCTCTACTTGCTAGAGTTGCCACAGGTTCTTACAAGTCCTATCAATCAGGCAAACCGAATCCGGGTCCTCTCTTCGCCATGTTGTGAGGAGGTTTTTAGGCGCTGATGCGTGCCTGTCTTCGGTGACCTGCGGCTCATACTCTGGTCGAGCCGCCTGCTGGTGCTTACCGCCTTACCAATCAGGCAGACCGAATCCAAGCCTTCTCATTGCCATATTGTGGGGAGGCCCATTGGTGTTGATTCGTGCCTATCTTCGGTGACCTGCAGCTCATACTCTGGTCGAGCCGCCTGCTGGTGCTTACCGCCCTAATCAGGCAGACCGAATCCAAGCTCTCTCATTGCCATGTTGTGGGGTGACTTATTGGTGTTGATAATGTGCCTGTCTTCGGTGACCTGCGGCGCATAAGCTGCTAGCCGCCCGCAGGTGCTCATCGCCTCACTAATCAGGCAGACCGAATCCAAGCCTTCTCATTGCAGTATTGTGGGGAGGCCTTTCTATTTCTCTATTTCTCTATCTCCGGGCATTCCTATTTCTCCCATTTTACTTCTATCTTCCAGCATTCCTATTTCTCTCATTTTACTTCTATCTTCCAGCATTCCTATTTCTCTCATTTTACTTCTAAACTTCTGTTTCTCTTATCCCCGCGGCTTCCCGGCGCCCGCCCCGAGGCTGCTTCACGGCTCTGCCACTAGTATTCAATCTAAGTTCCCCGGGCTAACCTGGCGAATTCAACCCAGCTCACGTCTCCGCCCCACGATTTGGCTTCCCATCCTTTGCTCCCCGGGCTAATCAGACGGATCCCAACCGGGCTTACGTTTCCGCTTCTGGTTTTAACTTTTCGCCCCCTATTCCCGGGCTAACTTGAGAATCCCAAAGTGGCTTTCGTCTCCGCCTTGGCCTGCCCCCACAGCTTCAATTTCCCTAACATTTTTCTCTACCCGGTATGTTTCCCCAAGCTTTCCTCCAACAATGCTCCTCCCTCATTTCTCCTGGCCTCTCCCCACAGTCCGCATCCGAGTCTGTTTGTTCTAGCTTTCACTTTCGCTTTCAACCTTAGAGATTTCTCCCAGCTTCCCCCCGTAGTCCGTATCCGAGTCTATGCCTAGGCTTTCAATAGCTTTTTCCGGCACCTTTTTCGTCCGGCTTTTCCCTAGGCTGTTTGCTAGTCTCTCTCTCCGATATTTTCCCATTTCTTCCCGTTTCTTCCCTCCTAAGTTTCCTATCCGTCCTAGGTTTCCTATCCGAGTCACGGCACCATTATGTCGCTCCCCCTCTTCGTGGAGGAACGACACTAAGCCCTGCCTAGGCTTCATATCTGAGTCACGGCACCATTATGTCGCTCCCCCTCTTCGTGGAGGAACGACACAGGACCCTGCGCTGTTCTTTTGTCTGCTCGGCCCTCCCCGGGTTTGCTGCTGGTTCTTCCCAGGTTGGCTACTGTCCCTTCCACCTCCGTGGAAGGGCGGTTCCCCCTGCCACATTCCCCACTTCCGCAGGGGAGCGGCACACCGCCGGCCGGCTCTCTCGGGGGCTGCACAGGTGTTCCCCTTAGATGTTCCCCTTAGATGTTCCTGGTGCATGCCGTCTCTCTCCTCCTTTATAGTCCTCCTCCGCCAATCCCAACTCGGCTGCCCACACGCCAAGCACGCTGCTCTCCTCCAATCAGGAGCAAGTCCTACAGTTTATTGGCTGAACTGGAGGCAGCTGTGTAGAAGCTGTTTTCTTCTCTCCCAGCGCCATATTGTGGGAGAGCAGATGCATAGAATAAGTCTTAATTCCAGTAACAGTATAGTCCGAGTTGCTCCCCACAGTCTGATACATATGGACCACATGGAACAGATAGATTTTATCTACAATTGTGCTTTTTTTTTTTTTTTTTGACAGGCAGAGTGGACAGTGAGAGAGAGAGAGAGAGAGAAAGGTCTTCCTTTGCCGTTGGTTCACCCTCCAATGGCCGCCGCGGTCAGCGCGCTGCGGCCGGCGCACTGCGCTGATCCGATGGCAGGAGCCAGGAGCCAGGTGCTTTTCCTGGTCTCCCATGGGGTGCAGGGCCCAAGCACTTGGGCCATCCTCCACTGCACTCCCTGGCCACAGCAGAGAGCTGGCTTGGAAGAGGGGCAACCGGGACAGAATCCGGCTCCCCAACCGGGACTAGAACCCAGTGTGCCGGTGCCGCTAGGCGGAGGATTAGCCTAGTGAGCCGCGGCGCCGGCCAATTGTGCTTTCTTAAACTGGGGTAAAACAATCAGATTGCAGAGAGAGATAGTAGATTCCCAAGGAGAAACAAGTAGGATCCTGGTCAGTGAGCCAGATCTTGCCATTTGGCCTGGGTATCAGAAAGGAGCATTGATCTAGCCAGTCTACAGCCTTCTCACTTCACACACAATTGTAAATCTGCAAACACGACACTGAAAATCATATGATTAGGAATTCCAATTCTTTTTCAAACTACCTACCTATTTAAAGGAAGGCTTTTCTGTACATAAGATTCCTCTAGAGATAGAAACTGGGCTGTGGGTGAGAATATGAAGTGAAGAATAAGGTCTAGTCACTTTTAAATGAAGTTTTTATGCCAAGGATTTAGAGGCATGATATTGTTGGAATAACTTCATAGAATGCTCAGGTTGATGGGCCTAGGGAACCTTCAGGTTGTACATGTTTTCAGAGATTTAATGATGCCGTTATAATTTTTAGTTTTGATTATATAATTATGAAATAAAGTAACATGTATATTTCAGCCTAGTTACTCTGGACTAAAATTCTTTTTTTTTTAATTTAAAAAAAATTTTCTTTTTTATTTTTTGACAGGCAGAGTGGACAGTGAGAGAGAGAGACAGAGAGAAAGGTCTTCCTTTTGCCGTTGGTTCACCCTCCAATGGCCGCCGCAGCCGGTGCACTGCGGCCTGCGCACCTCGCTGATCCGATGGCAGGAGCCAGGTGCTTCTCCTGGTCTCCCATGGGGTGCAGGGCCCAAGCACTTGGGCCATCCTCCACTGCACTCCCTGGCCACAGCAGAGAGCTGGCCTGGAAGAGGGGCAACCGGGACAGAATCTGGCTCCCCGACCAGGACTAGAACCCCGTGTGCCAGCGCTGCAGGCAGAGGATTAGCCTAGTGAGCCGCGGTGCCGGCCGTGGACTAAAATTCTTAGAGCTGGGAATTGATAAGATTAATGTGAAGGTGAATGCTTTGAAAGTTTAAAATGAGTATCATGAGTTTAGGTAAGGCATCACTTTATTACTTTTGAACTCATTTTCCCATTAGTAAAATAAATAATCAAGTAAATAAGTAAAATAAAATAATAAAGTTAATCTTTATCTGCAGTATAGAGTGATGACATTGGTACCATTAAGTAAAATGATGTACAGTCATGGCTACATAGTTTTGTAAAAGTGCTTGATGATGTTGGGACCCCTGTCCTTTACTACTAGGTATTCGCTTTCCTAAAGACAGGAAAGAAAAGGATTCTAGAGTGAACTTGTCCCACTCCTTGGGAGCTTCCAGTTGTGTTATGAGAATAGCAAGGGAGTGGCAATTCTACCCTTCTGAGCTCTGTTTACTGTGAAAGCAAGTTACCTTTTTGGGGGTCCTGCCCTTCCAGGATGGCTCCTTTATCATGAGTAAGCCAGACAGGGCAAATAAGATTACAAATCAGGTCTTTTGATGGGTTTTGTTCCTGCTTTGTAACTGTTAGCTTCTTCCAGTTTTTTCCCCCATCAAAATTGTGCTTAGAAACCCCACTACCATTAGTCTCTTTGGTGTAGCCTCTCTTGGAGCTCCCCTCCAGACCACTCTGGCTGGAGGTTTCTGACTTAAATAAATTTTGCTTTTCTAGAAAGAAAAAAAAAAAAGTGAATCTGTTAACCTGTTCTGTTGAATAAGATAGTACCTAAAAATTAGTCCTGATGGATATAGCAGGTGCTGTTAATGCCTGTTCATGCACCTTTAGCTTTAAACTTCAGTGCATGCACCCATCTCCAGTTGCCAGCACTTTCACCTCTTTGCTTATGGGCTTTCTCTGGAAGCCAGAAAGGGAGAATTAATGCCACCTCTTCTCCCCTCCTGCCTTCTGCTTCAGTAATGCTCAATCAATATCTCATGGATGGAGGTGTGTAAATATCTCAGCTCCTTTACTTATCAGGTAGGAGGATGATATAGAATACCTCTGAGGCAGGTATTCTATGTCATTTTTGAGTTTCCCATGGAATTGAGTTTTACTTGGCCTACCTTGCTTAAAAGCATATCCCTTTTGAGTTCCTTCTCTCTCTTTTATTTCCTCATTTCCCTACTAGTCTTTCAAGGCTTCCTTTCCCAAATAAATTCCTTGGATTCAAAATTCCTGTCTCAGGTTCTGTTTCTGGGGTAACCTAAAATAAGATAGCATCAATAACAGTGAACAGTCTGGACTCTGTTCCTATATGAACTCAGTAGGAAATGTGCATTTCTAATGGCTCCAAGACAAAACATATAGCCATGACTGTCACAGAAGTCCAGCTACTCTCTGTTTTACCTTCCCTAAAGAATACATACCCACACTTTGGCTGTGGTGAGGGAGAAACAGTTGCTTGGCTGTGAAGTTAGAAATGTAGACTTGGAGCCCGATTCCTTCTTAAGCAGACTTTCAGCTAAAGCCCTTTCAAACTTCATTTTCTGTCTTCCCTTCCTGAGGTACCTAGTGCTTCCAATGTAATATAAGTCAGGCTACCTCTTGACATTCTCCACTACTTGCTTTGTCTGACTACCCACTGGACCAGCTTCCAAAATTTTGTTGCTCTTGGTTCTTCTCTTTTAGTTGATTTGGTGGGATTTTGTCTTGTGGAAAAGGCTGTTTAGTTTTGTTTTAGTGGAGTTGTGAATATGTGTGCTGAGTGTACATGTTCAATCTTCCGTCTTTAAGTTGAAATGTAAAATTACTGTTCACCAAAGAAAATTGAATAAAGTAAGGTTGAACAGCCAGCAGTATTGAACAAAATGATAGGTGACATAAAATACCCCAATAGTTAACAATTTGTATATTTGTGGGTTTTTTTTAAAGATTTATTTATTTATTTAAAAGGCATAGTTACAGAGAGGCAGAGGCAGAGGCAGAGAGAGAGAAGTCTTTCATCCACTGGTTCACTCCCCAGATGATTGCAGTGGCCAGAGCTGCACCCATCCAAAGCAAGGAGTGCGGAGCTTCTTCCTGATCTCCCATTCAGGTGCAGGGGCCCAAGCATTTGTGCCTTCTTCTTCTTCTTCCTTCTTCCTTCTTCCTTCTTCCTTCTTCTTATTCTTCTTCTTTTTTTTTTAACTTATTTGACAGGTAGAGTTAGACAGTGAGAGAGAGAGAGAGACAGAGAGAAAGGTCTTCCTTCCATTAGTTCACCCCTCAGATGGCTGCTACGGCTGGCGCTGCACAGATCCGAAGCCAGGAGCCAGGTGCTTCCTCCTGGTCTCCCACGCGGGTGCAGGTGCTCAGTCACCAGGGCCATCCTCCACCGCCCTCCCGGAGCTGGACTGGAAGAGGAGTAACCGGGACTAGAAAATAGTGCCCATATGGGATGCCGGTGCCTCAGGAAGAGGATTAGCCAAGTGAGCCATGGCGCTGGCCCCCTTGCGCCATCTTCTTCTGCTTTCCCCAGGCCATAGCAGAGAGCTGGGTTGGATGTGGAACAGCTGGAACACGAACCGGCATCCATATGGGATGCTGGCACTGCAGGCGGTGGCTTTACCCACTACACCACAGTGCCAGCTTCAACAATTTGTATATTTCTGGCATCTGAGAAAAAAACATGTCAAATGGTTATTTCTTTCTATGCTGTCCATAAAGTACTTTTGAGTAAGAAGAAGCACAAATGTGGAAGTTGGAGAAGAAACTGAAGATTTTGTGACTTCAGTGTGTATGGGTATGTATGCTCTATTTGTGTAGGATATTTTGTACTGAATATCATCATTTGGAGTATAAGTATCGTTTATATGTTGTACAAGTCCTTTTTTTTGTAGTTAGGAGGAACAAGACTATAATACTTAACTGTTGCTTACATGAGAAGTTTAAGGGTTTGAACATAAATAATTTAGAAAGTTTGGCTACTTTTACTAATGGAATAAATAAATAATTCAGAGTCTTGCTTATGACTACATAGTAATCTCAGAACATAATCTTAATCCTTTCTCTCTGAATCCTAGGCTTTTCTAGATAGGCACAGTGGAAAAAAAATCTTCCTTATTCATGTTACTCTACCTCTGTTGATTATCAGATCATAATTGTACATTTTATCAATTAGTGCTTTTTTTCTAAGAGAGTATCTCCCTCCCTCTACCCCATGGTACTGACTGTTTTATTATATCTTAAAACTTACTAGTTCAGTAAGTTTTGTATATGGCATGTTTATTAAGTTACAAAATTCTGTGGGTGGTTTTTCATTTGTTCCTTATACTCAAAAGACTGAGCTACCTTAGGAAATCCACTTTCCCCCACTCCAGACTTCATCTATGATGGAACTTAAAAGAAAAATTCTTGGCTGAGCCTGAATACTTTAGAACCAGCTAAGTGGTTTTCTCTGTCTGGAGAAAATTGGGAAAAGGGAATTATTAAGCCCAGCAAATGTAGTTGTTGATGGAAATGCTGACAGACTGGTCCTGCTTGGTGCCACTGTCATGAGAAGTCAGTCAGTATTAACTGTATTGTCAAAAGCTGCTGCTTATGTACAAGTTGTGTCTTGTAGGCCTTGTCACATATAAATAAACCCATTCAAAAAATGTTAAGTGATTTCCATAAAAAACATTTATTCTGTTCTCATTCTTAAGCCAAATACTTGTTGTTTATGGCTTCCTGTACCCAACAGTTCCTGATTGTCTCAAAAAGCAAAACATGTCCTGCGTGGATTAAGCTGCTGAAATGCCTTTCAGGCATTGTTTATGAGTCTGCCCTCTTTATTTTCAGAGAGAAAGCGAATACTTTAATGTCTTCCATATTCCATAAATCTGTCCCATGCTACAATTCAAAGCTGTGTGTGTTTTTGTTAGAAGGTACTTCTGGTTGTACTTAGAGTGGAAAAGCTGCCTAAGAATGTTAGCGAATATTTGGGTGGTGGTGGCAGACTCCCCTAAAGGGGATTTAGTACTGGTTGAAAGTGCTGTTGGTTTTTTGGCTTAAGGAAGCAGTTACTAAAGGTGCTTTTACAGTTAGTAGTAATGTAGCCACTCTTTGATTGCTTTGCACCAGTGTTTCCTGTTTGGCTCATCCTTTGGGACCAGTCTTCCCTCTGGGCAAGCTTGCTAATTTACCACTTCTGACTCCACTGCTAAGTAGCATACAGAGTGTGCCTGTCTAGTGGTCTGAATAGAGGGAAAGTGTCTTTACTTGCCATAAATGAGAATATCTCTGGAGACTGAGCAAAAAGTAATTTGAAGTGGAGATCAAATTTACTATTTTTTTCACATTTTATTTGGTAAAATTCTGAACACACAGAAAAGTTGGAAGAATTATAGTTACCATCCATACTTATCTACTTTCTACTATCTATAATCAATACCTAATGATACCTGTTTTATTATATTTTTTCATCTATTATCCATCAACCCATCATATCATTTTCTTTTTATAATTATTATTTATTTATTTGAGACACAGAGCTCCCAACTGTTGGCTCGTTCCATAAATTCCTGCAATGGCCTGAGCTAGGCTGGGTTGTAAGCAGTAAGCTGAGAACTCAGTCCAGTTCTCCCATAAGGACAGCAGGAATCCATCTTTCCAAATCCCTAGAAGGAATCACTGCTGCCTTACAAGGTTAGCATAAACAGGAAGCTGGAGTCAGGAGCTGGAGCCAGCCATCCAACCCAGGAACTCTGATGTGAGATGTGGACATCTTAACTGCCAGGCTAAAGGCCTGCCCTATCATCATGTCATTTTGTGCATTTCAAAGTAAGTTTGAAAAATCAGTACACTCATCTCTCAACACTAGTATGCATACATTAATGAGAGCCTACTATCTGTTTATTTTTTCTTTTGATGTAAAATTTAAATACTGCAGTATGTAATCTGAAATGGGTTTTTGACAAATGTGTACACAGCCCTTATTAATACACAGATCACTACCATCACCCAGAAAGTTTTCTCATGCCCTTGTGTACCCAGTTCTCTCCCCTTACTCATTTTCATTAATGAGTAGTATTTCCAAGTATGAATTTAACTATTTGTTTATTCATTCTGCTATTGATGGACAACATAGTATGTTTCAGTTTGTGTCTAGAGATTAAAGCTACTGTGAATGTCTTTATATACACCTGTTTATGAACATATGCTTCATATCTCTTGGGTAAATTAACCAAGCAGTAGCATTTTGGGTCTGAATTTTATGAGATAATGTCAAATATTTTTAGAAAGTAGTTCTACCATTTTACTTCTTCAATTAATGTATGAAAGTTTCAGTTTCTCTGCCTCCTTGCTAACATTATTTGTTGTCAGTCTTTTAAATTTTATTTTGGTGGGTATGAGGTGCTGTCTCATGTGGTCAACATTTATTTTAGGGTTATCTTGGGAAATGAAGAATAAGAGATAGAAGGTACATAAAAACAAATTGCAGTGGCCCAGGGAGTGAGTTTTCTGCCATACTATGGGACATGGGTAAACCACTAGATGAAGAAAATACCAAGAAGGGGCCAGCACCGTGGCTTACTAGGCTAATCCTCCGCCTGTGGTGCCAGCATCCCATATAGGCGCTGGGTTCTAGTCCCAGTTGCTCCTCTTCCAGTCCATCTCTCTGCTGTGGTCCGGGAAGGCAGTGGAGGATGGGCCAAGTGCTTGGGCCCTGCACCCCATGGGAGACCAGGAGGAAGTACCTGGCTCCTGGGTTTGGATCGGTGTAGCTCTGGCCGTAGCGGCCATTTAGGGGGTGAACCAATGGAAGGAAGACCTTTCTCTCTGTCTCTCTCTCTCACTGTCTAACTGTATCTGTCAAAAAAAATATTAAAAGAAAACGCCAAGAAAAACAGGACAAAAAGATGGAATGATAAAGCGAGTAACTCAAGAGCACCTACCTGAGGAATAGCAGGACCAAAGTCACTTCAGGGATTTGGAAAGAAGAATTACTGACTTGGAAAATTAAATTTAGTTGACCCCCTCCCTCATTATGAAAGTACTTTATTAATTAACTAATGAGAGAGGGAGAGAGAGAGAGAGAGAGCGCGCGTGCGTGAGCGCTTCCCCATCTGCTGGTTTACTCCCCAAACGTCCACAATGGCTGAGTGTGGTGGGGAAGCTGGGAGCTGGGAACTCAGTTGGCAGTGGCCAATTGTAGCCTTCACCACTGCCTCCCAGAGTTCTCAGTAGCAGGAAGCTAGAATCAGGAGCAGGAGCCAAGGGTTGAAACCAGATACTCTGATGTAGCATATGAGCATCCGACTGGCATCTTAAGTATTAATTTAATAATATTTATTATTAAAACTTATATTGTATAGAGGTATAAATAAACAGGAATGTAAATGAAAAGGCTATAATTTATATGTATTGCTCAAGCCCATTATTGCAAGTGTGTATATACTGATATGCAAGTATAGATAAATAAATGATTCTCATTAACCTATAGATGAAAATCTAAACTATCTCACCAAAATGTTAACAGTGGTTATCTGTAGGTAGTGGGATTCTTTCATTCCTGTTAACATTATTATATACATATTTGCAAAAATGGGCTTGAACCAAACTTATAAATTATAGCCTTTTCATTTACATCTTGGATACATTTAATGTCCATAGTATAAATCTACTAAACCAATTTAAAAAGTTTGTTATGTATATATCATAAATTAACTATTCCTCTATTATTGGATTTTGGATTATTTCTAACTTTTTTAAAGCAGCTATTTTTTTGGAGAATTTGCTAAGTATAACTTGCTGGGTGGGCAGAGTTGAGGCAGGTAGAGAACCTGAAATGCAAAAGACATAGTTTTGCCTTCTAGGAACTCATTATTCAGTGAAACTGAATCAGATGCCAAAGTCAGTCTTTTTCGTAGTGAGCTATTAAGGGACTGTGTTGTGATTTGTACAAAAACTCTTAAGTAAGACTTAGTGTGTCTCTGTTGCTGGTTAGTCCTGTGTGAGTATATCTGGGCTGCAAATTTTGATAGAGTTTAGTATTCGAACAAGTATAATAAGTAAGTTGTCATTATAAATAGAAAACTGTGCCTTTCATTTTCAAATGTTATTCCATAGAACACTAGAATTGTGTGAGAATTGTACAGGGGTTCATTGAGAGAAAGTGAAATCTCACAATTGGACATGGAAGCCTGGTGTATAAACAGTATCATGGAGTAGCTTTATAACCTTCCTGCTGTGGACATCCAATTAAGACGGTTTTCTCCCACAGTTTTCTTTTCATTGTGTTTATGCAGTCAGAACCAAATCAGTTCAGATATTAATACTCAGTAACTTGTCACTCTATGAGTTACATCTTTTAAAATTATTGATAGAATAGTTCTGTTTTTTCCCCTCTGTCTCTTGTGGTCACCCTGATGGTAATACAAACGCATAATCTATCCTTTCACAATTTATTTTCAATATGAAGCTTACTAAAAGCTCAGTAAGAGTTTTCTTACAGAAGAGGTAACGGTTAAATTTACAAAGAGGAAAACGGGAATATAATATAAAAAGAAAAATGACAAAATATGTCTAGGAGTTTGTGTACTTTTTGTCTTACTACTGTCTGAATTTTATCTGGTTTAAATTGTGTTCCTCACCTCCTGGGATTTTGTTTCTTGAACAGAATAAATAATAAGTCTGTCTATCCATTTGTGGAAAAGAAATCTTAGGAAAAAAGAGCAGATGGTTGGAGCCATTGTGTTTCTTACCCAGCTGGGAAGGATACTATTTTCAAATGTTATTTCCACTGTGTTTAATACGGCTCAAGGGCCTTTTTCTAGCACCTTTTTTATTTGGCCATGTGTTTTGCCCAGCTCATGGTGGGATAGAGAACTCTGGTCAAGATTTTGATTCTAGGAATTAACCAGCCATTGTGACTAGTAAGATTAAGAGCCTTCTCAGACAGATTGTATTTTTTTTTTTTAAAGATACTCTGGTTAGAAGAAATAACTTTATGAGCTGAAACTGGACCTTCCTTCTGTTTCATGATCAGTGAAGAGAAGGGACTTAGAAGGGTTATAACTTTATAAATGGGTGTATACCTCTGAAGCCAAAAGTATTTTTAGTTTATATTGGTTTTAATAAATTAAGATTACAGTATTGTTGTGGCTAGTGTCTTTTAGGAAATCCATTTAAGAAATTCCCTTTCTTACCAGCTACATTCTATCTACTTATTCTGAAGTTTTGAGTCATGGAGCTAGTTTTTATTTTATGATTGAAATGTCTGTGGCTGCCATTTTTTTTAAAGTCACATTTCACTTTAATAAAAAACCTACACTGCTAAGGTTACTATCTGCATTATTAAATCCTGCATGTGCATGGGTATGATTCGTAGAGATTCCCTGAACTTGCATTTGTCTTCAAACAACACCACTTTGCCACCATTAACCCTATTCAAAAACATGCTCTTCAAATGTTCTGAGCAACTGTGACAAAACGGGAGCAACCCTCAAGGTCCCCTCTTTGGAGGAAACAGAAATCACGGAGCCAGGGGTGGGCATTGTGGCGTTATAGGTTTAGCTGCCACTTCAGACACCCATATCTGCTATCAGAGCACTGGTTCAAGTGCTGGCCACTTTCCTTCTGATCCAGCTCCTTGCTGATGTGCCTGGGAGGCGGCAGTTGATGGCTCACGTCCTTGTGCCCCTGCAACTTGCATGAAAGACCTGGATGGAGCTCCAGACTCTGGGCTTCTGCCTGACCCAGCCCTGGCTGTCACAGGCATTTAGGGAGTGACCCAGTAGATGCAAGCTCTTCATCTCTCACTTGCTCTCTGTCATTCTGCCTTTCGTGTGGGTGAAAAATAAACTTTTTATTTTTTTTTTTTTAAAGAAAGAATTCAACAGGTTAAGTCCTTATCCTACCTACTTCACCCCTTCCTTGGTAGTGTTTTTGACAACCTAATGCTTTCAAACTGTCTAAACTATAATGAATCCCAAATGCAGGTAGCTAACATTTTATACAGTTCCATTGAAGTATAGAGTTGATTTAAGCATTAACTCTCTGAATTTGACAAATGCTTTCATTGTTTTTACTCAATATGTTATCCTGTTTGTCCATACATGTTGGAATTTTAGGGATAGATCAGAATTGGATAAGAATTAGTACACATTATTGCTTTCTTTTCAAGAGGTTCATTCATTCAACGTTAATTGAAAGTCTATATCAGTGGCTGGCGCTGTGGCTCACTTGGCTAATCCTCCGCCTGTGGCACTGGCATCTCGGGTTCTAGTCCTGGTTGGGGTGCCGGGTACTAGTTCTGGTTGCTCCTCTTCCAGTCGAGCTCTCTGCTGTGGCCCAGGAGGGCACCGGAGGATGGCCCAAGTGCTTAGGTCCCTGCACCCGCATGGGAGACCAGGAGGAAGTACCCGGCTCCTGGCTTTGGTTCGGCGCAGCGCCGGCCGTAGCGGCCATTAGGGGAGTGAACCAATGGAAGGAAGACCTTTGTCTCTGTCTCTCATTCTCTATGACTCTCTCGCTGTCTCTCTCTCTCACTGTCTAACTCTGCCTGGCAAAAGAAAAAAAAGAAAGTCTATATCATAATCAAGTTTTGTATTTGAGATTCATAATCAAGTTTTGTATTTGAGATTAAAAGACTTACAAGACTCTTGCCTTTAAGATTTAGAACCACAGAAGCTTGACAGACTGATCAGTGACAAAGGTATGCTACCTTGCTGGATGTGTGTATGCTCACAGAGGCATCTACACCAGATTGAGATAAATTTGGAGGGTGAATATGAGTTGGCCAGAAAATTAGGGTAAGATCCTGTTCCAGGTAGAGGAAATATTCTGTTCAGGGCTTGGAGGTTTGTGTTCAAGAACTTTAAGTAGTTCACTGAGGCCTGTATGAAAGGGTATGTTTGTGGAAATGTATCAAAAGATGGAAACAAAGAAGTGTGCTGCAAACAGGTGATGATAGACTATATTCTATGTTAACAGGACTGGAATTTTACCCTTAAAGTTAACATTGCAGGTTTGAAGGAAGGCATAGACTTGTGAGAGTTGTGGATAGACAAGGTTCCCTAGAGAGAGGTTAGAGGCTAGATTAAAGAAGGAACAGTCTGGAGGCAGGAACTCCCCCAGCCCATGCTGAGGATCCACAGCCTTAAAGCTAAAGATGAAGAATAGTGATTTTTTCATTCTTGATTTCTTTGTCTTTTTTCTTTGTTTGTTTCTTTTTAGAAGTGGCCTGATCTAAGACAGAATGGTGAAGTGTAATGGGAGAAGGAATAATGGCTCTATTTGGAAAGGAGCAACAACAATAAACATGAAGACTAGAGTGCTTATTTATCAGACGCTGTTCTAAACATGTTATGTGGACTGTTTGATAATTATTTTATTCTTTACAGCAACTTGAGCTATTACTATTATTTTCTCCATTTTACAAATGAGGAAACAGGAAAAGAGAGGTTAGAAAGCACGTTTTTCCTTAGTCACATAACTAGTAAGTCTCAGAGTAAGGATTTGAACCCACACTACCATGTTTCAGAGTCTATGAATTTTTAAAACTCTTATTTTGAAATACTGTGACACTTATAGTACAATTGTAGAAATAGCACAGGTTCATATATGCTTTGTCCAGTGGCTGGTGCTGTGGCAAAGTGGGTAAAGCCACTGCCTGCAGTGCTGGCATCCCATATGGGTGCCGGCTCTAATCCCAGTTGCTTCACTTCCAATCCTGTTATAGCCTGGGAAAGCACCAGAAGATGACCCGAGTACTTGGGCCCCTGTACCCATGTGGGAGACCCAGAAGAGGCTCCTGACTTAGCTCCAGCTGTTGCTACCGCCTGGGGAATGAACTAGCAGATAGAAGATCTCTTTGTCACTCCCTCTTTCTCTGTAACTCTGCCTTTCAAATAAGTAAATAAATCTTTAAAAAAAAAAGCAACATATATGCTTTGTCCAGATTCCCCAAATGTTACATTTTAATACAATTGTTCTATCCATCTTTCTCTACATATGATTATATATGTATATAATTTTTTAAAAATGGTTTTAGAAATATAGACACAATGGCCTCTTTCTATAAAAGTTGCATCCTCTTACATAATCGCTTTGTCAAAATTAGGAAATTAAAACCCATATAGTATTCTTCTCTAACCTACAAACCTTATTCAAATATTAAGAAACCAAAAACGTTGTTTTGGTTCAGGATTCACCCCCAGATCACTTGTTCAGAGCCCATGTTCTTAGCCATCTCTGCACTGTACAACCTTTCCGTGCAGCTAGTCACCATTGCTAGTACTAGCAGAACTACCAATGGGAGCTAAGCATTGAAGATACTGTTTGTTTTGAAATCTTCGGTTTCCTTTTCTTCTTCTCTTCTTCAAAATATTTTCTCCAGTTAACAATGCTTCCCTTTTTCTGCCCTCTCCTCCCAATTCCTATTACAACTTTGAAGCCATCATGAAGTCCCTTGGAATTAACAATTTTAGAGGCAGAAATGTTGTCCTTCTGCCAGATTTCCTTTCTTCTCATGGAAAAAGCATTTCTAAAAAACATTATCTTAACAGACTACAACTAAGAGGACCCACATTTCCTTGGTTTACCTTTAAAATGTATCTTTTAGAACTGGAGCTCTGAATCTGGGATCTGTGAACGAAAGGTGCACTTTTCCCTCTGAAGTGATCACAGTGTTAGATGGATTTGTGTGGATTTCTGGGGACAGAGTCTGTATCTTCCACGTGGGTTTCAAAATTGTTGGTGACCCAGACTAGTTTTAAGAGTTTTCTTGTTGGTATTTTCTCTTCTAGAGGATGGAAATTGCATCTTGATGCATTTTCTTAGTCTCATGAAATCCTAATATGCAACAGAGTAGTAGGTCCTCTCAAATTTTAACATGCACTTCTTGAGAATTCACGTTGTACACCAATTGATGTGAGCATGGACACATGTTAGTGATCTCTGTTCCTAATTTAAACAGACTGCTGTTGTGGGCATTTTAGCTATCAATCTGTTCTAGTTCCTTAACAAGCAGCCCTATCTCATCTCCTTCTTTTGTGACCTCTTCTAGGGAATGAATGCCAGGCCAGCCACACTGTTTCACTACTGGGCAGTGAAATAAGATTATACCCTAGTGGCAGCAATATTTATAGGCATTGAAACAGAAATTGGTAATTGTTACAAATGTTCAGCAAGCCACATTTCATGACCAGCTTTGCAAGAAAAAATTGAAAGTGTGAACAGCTGTTGGTGCATTGCATTTGCATTTCTGAAGTTTCAAGTGAAGATAAAACATTAGCAGCTGTGATAGATTGATTCCTCCATTTGACCTAGTGCCTCAGGGTGTGCAATACATTGATGTAGTCAGGCTGTCAGGGTGCTGGTGAGAACTGTGGGGAGATGGAGAATCTAAGAGATGAAAACAAGTTTGTTACTTTTTTAAGTTTGCTTTTCTTCTTCTTCTTTTTTTTTAATCTAGATAGTCCTATTGGTATCTAGCAATCTGCATAATAACTAAAAGAGCCTTTGATTTAGGAATTCCAATGGTTGATTATCCTTAGACCTCATATACCTAAGAATATTAGAGTAGTTAACTCTCATGTGGATTGTGTATCTTTATTTTTTTATGTTTTTATGTGTTTTTGATATGTGTATCTTGAAGAGACTTTAATTCTACCTCTGAATGTGTTTGGGTTTCCTCCTCTGGCTTCACTTAAGACACTGTTAGTGTTCTCTTATGAGATCCAAATGCTTAAGGGCAGAATAACTTTATTGATGAGATTATTTAAGCCCACCTCTGATAATATTTATTAAGAAAGTACAATTTTTAAAAATCTCGAGGGGCAATGAAGTAAACTATCACAGAATATAGAATTGTTTCACTTTCAGGCTCACAGAAGCTCGAGACTTTTGAAGAGAGTCCAGATGGAAGTATTAGAGTCCAGAACAGAAGGTGTTGAGTGTCTGAAGCTCTAGAGGGAGAAGCTGGGGAAGGTAGGGAGGTATTTGAGTCTCTCTTTCTTAAAAGGTTGGTGGTACTTACTCTTTACAGCCCTGCACTCATGTCTAACTACAGAAAGGAAGGTCTAGGGCTTATGTTATGATAACCATGAAGCAAATGTTAGGGCAGTGAAGATTCTGACACATTGAGCTAAGAGTTAGCAGATTTTTGGTTCACTAATGTTAATGAGAAAGGAAAGTTAATTTTTTGACTGAAATAGTCTTATTTAAGAAGACCCTTGAAAACCATTGAATCAAATACTCTATGGTTTTGACATTCCAGCACTACAATTTTAGTTGTATATGTAATAAAAATGATAGTCATTTGAATTTCTCTTATTTCTGGTTCATTTGGGTCCATAGCATCACTGTGGTATGTCATAGGGTGGATTGACTTAAAACTTTTTTATTCTTGGAATTTTTTCCTTATTTGCGAACTAAAATAGTTATGTAATCAGTGATGGTATCTTCTGCAGTTACCTAGGAAGCAGGAAGATCTTGTGATATGAATCACTTCACAAGAATACAATTGACATCTGATTAGATAGGGTCGATTTTTCTTGCCTTCTTTAGTTAGGGTTATTGCCTCTGTATAAGAAATGGTATTTGGTCATTCCCTCTCCACTTCCAACCACTAGACCCGTTAATCTTATTGAAGACTTCAGATTTTATATGCAGTCTGTGCAGGTAGCCAGATGCCATATGCTGTTAATTTCTTATTCCATGAAGGCCAGATCATACAGCTGGAAATGATTGAAAAGAAAAGCATGTTCTTTTGTTTAACAAGACAAAGCCTATTGTGTACTCTGCTTCTGATGCTTAAAAGATGTATTTTTTTTTCTTGTGACTGCATAGTATGTAGGGCTAAAAGTTTTGAACTCTTCACTTCAGAAATTACTTTTCCAGACAAAAGAGCAAAACAATGTTTGTTTAAATTGTTCTCTGGAACATGACTGATAGTGTTTACAACATTTCTATGACATTTTGATCCAGTAGGGAGTACTTGGAGAGGTATTTAAAGTGCTTTTCACTAAGTCAGATGCTTTGTAGTGTTTGAACCTTTTTAAAAAATCATTTGAAAGGTTGAAGTTCTGAGTTGAGAGACAGAAAATGGCCAGGGCTTTCTCTAAAGAGTAAAAATGACTTATCATAAGCAAACCCGATTTTTTTTCCTTCAAAAATTGAAAGCCTGCTTCTTGTTTAACTAGAATAAGACACATACCCGTTGGTTCAGGGCTTTGTCTCTCATGCCATGTCTCTTCATAAGCGTTATTTTCCAGATCTACATTCTATTCAATGGCAGCTTCTTTGGAAAAAGCCATTGAGGGCCATGTGTGTATTATTTATGTGTGTTCTGTTTTTTGTTTTTGTTTTTTATTTTTGTAAAAATAAATTCTACAGAGGAAGCTATAACTTGATTCAGGTGCCAAAGATATGTTTATAGAACATAGAGGAAAGCACTAGGTAGGTATATTGAACCAACAATAGAGTATACTTAGAAAAATTTGTACTTCATACATTATTTTTTCTAATCTTGATGTGACATACCAGTGCAAGGCATTTGACTGATTGAAACTGCCTCAGGAAATTCTATGTGCCATAAAGAATCCATGAGTAAAGTACCAAATTAAATAATTGACCCATTTTACAAAAAGTCTTATAGAAAGCCCAAGCTTTTTATGGTAGATTTTCTGGAGAATTCTGTTGAATGACATCCGACTATAAGAATGTTTAAATTTTGTCTTTAAACTGGGGGCAATCTTGTTCAGCTTTTTCTATTTTAAAATTTATTTATTTAATTTATTTGAGAGAGAGACAGACAGACAAATAGACAGAGCAGGTAAATGCCCATCTGCTGATTCATTACTCAGATGCCAGAGAGTTGGGAACTTAGTTCAGGTCTCCCATGTGGACTGCAGGGAACCAACTATTTTGAGTTATCATCTGCTGCTTCCCAGGGTACACATTATGTGCGTTTGTGTGTATATATTTAAATTTTTGATTAATGTGTAATAGTTGTACATTTTTATGGGCCACAGTACAATATCCCAGCAAATATACAGCAACATAAACTAATCAAACCAGCTAGTTAAACTTTCTACTTCCTTATCTTTTCTATATTTTAGAGCCTACCATTGCCTCTCTTCCCTTTATGTAACATATAATACATTATAATACATTATTATGAATTATAGTCTACCCTGTGTGCCATTCATTTTCCAACCTCTGTCACCCTTTACCCTCACCCTTCTCCTAGGTCCTAGTAGTCACTATTTAAAGTTGAGATTGAATT
Source organism: Oryctolagus cuniculus (assembly GCF_964237555.1). Classification (NCBI taxonomy): domain Eukaryota; kingdom Metazoa; phylum Chordata; class Mammalia; order Lagomorpha; family Leporidae; genus Oryctolagus; species Oryctolagus cuniculus. The sequence goes on from NC_091433.1 coordinate 130,218,500, forward strand.
AATATGTTTATATATACACAAACTGGCACATGTGAGAGAGAATGATAGTTGTCTTTCTGTGTCTTTTTTCAGTTAATATAGTGAGCTCTAGCTCAATCCATTTTGCTACAGTGTCAGGATTTTGTTCTTTTTATGGCTGAATAATAGTCCATGTGTCGGTATACCACATTTTATTTATCCATTCATTCATCAATGGGCATTTAAGTTGATTCCATATCTTGGCTATTGTGAATAGTGTTACACTGAATCTGAGGGTGTAGGTATTACTTTTATGTGCTGGTTTCATTTCCTTTGGTTATATACCCTAAGGTGGCATAAATGAGTCATATTTTTAGTTTTCTGAGGAACCCACATACTTTTCTCCCTAATGACTATATTAATTTGTATCTCCACAAACACAATATAATGGTTCTCTTTTCTCCACATTCTTGCCAGTAGTTGTTATTTTTTGTTTTTATTAATAATTGCCATGCTAACTGGAGTGAGAGGATACCTCCTTCATTGGAGTCTTATCTGTCCTTCCTTCCTTCCTTCTTTATAGGAGAGAGGGCACATGAGAGAGTACTTTTCCTGGTCCACTGGCGTGCTCTCCAAATACCCACAATGCTGGGACTGAGTCTGGGAGCTAATAATGTAATCTAGGTCTCCCTTGTGGGTAGTGAAAACCCAGTTAGTTGAACCATCACCTCTCCCTCCCAGGTTTTGCATTGGCAAGAAGGTAGATTCAGGACCTAGAGCCAGGAATTGAACACAGGTACTCTAATATGGAATGCAGGTGTCTTAACTGCTAGTCTAAACACCTTCTCTCTCATTGTGGTTTTGATCTGTATTTTCTTGTTAGCTAGTGATGTTAAACATTTTTTCATTTGTTTGTTGGACATTATATTTCTTCTTCTGAGAACTGTCCAGTTTCCTTTCCTATTTATTAACCAGATTGTTCATTTTTTGTTGTTGGATTTTTGAGTTCCTTATTCTGAATATTAATCCTTTGTCAGATGAATAGTTTGCTGGTATTTTCTCCCATTCTGTTGATTGTAGAGAAAGAGAGGTCTTCCATCTGCGGGTTCACTCCCCAAATGGCCACAACAGCCAGAGCTGAGCCTATCTGAAGCCAGGAGCCAGGAGCTTCTTCTGGGTCTCCCATGTGGGTACAGGGGACCCAAGGACATGGGCCATCCTCCACTGTTTTCCCAGGCCCATTAGCAGGGAGCTGGATTGGAAGTGGAACAGCTAGGAGTTGAACTGGCGCCCATGTGGGATACTGGCACTGCAGGCCAAGGCTTTGACCTGCTGCGCCATAGCACTGGCACCTGATTGTTTATTTACTCTGTCCATTGCTTCCTTTGCTGCACAGGAGCTTAATTTGATAAGGTCCCATTTGTCTGATTTTGTTTTTGCTGCCTGTGATTTTGAGGTCTTATCCAAAATGTTGTTGCCTGTGCCAGTGTCTTGAAGTGTTTCCTCTGTTTTCTTTTAGTAGTTCCATGGTTTTGGGTCTTACATTCACTTCTTTTATCTATTTTGAGTTGATTTTTGTACAAGGTCAGAGGCAGGAGCAGAAGTTAAGGTCCTGTCTTATGCATATGAATATCATTTCCCCAGCCCCTTTATTGAAGAGATTGTGTTTGCTCCAGTGCATTACCTTCTTGCTTAAATTTATCCCAAGGTATTTTTTTGGTAATTGTTATGAATGGAACTGCTTTTATACTTTCTCAGTGAATTCATTATTGGTATATATTATTGCTTTTGATTTTTTGTGTGTTGATTTTGTATCCTCCAACTTTACTGAATTTGTTTGTTAGTTCTAATAGTCTGTTGGTGGATTCTTTAGGATTTTCTGTGTGAGTAATCATGTCATCTGCAAAGAGGAAAACATGTCATCTTCCTCCTTTTCTATTTCTATGCCTTTTGTTTCTGAAGGAAATATATTTAGAAAGTATCTAAGTGTCATTAGTCCATTCATTTTTTGTTGTGCTTTGGGCAACTTAGTTAAACTAATGCTTGCTTCTTTATAGAAGTTTCTAAGTTAAAACATTTTAAGATATACATTATCTGTCTAATATTATTTTCCAGTCAATTGCATATATATGCATATATTGTGTATATAATCATCAAAAAACTCGACATAAGGTGGCAAACTTGGCAAGACCTTCTAGAACCACTGGCAGAAGAGGTGACCTCTGTGCCTTCTTCAATATTCTGAAGTAGCTCAGAAACACAGCATTCAGAGTTTCTGTGTACAGTTTACGTTTCTTTCCAGTACTTTGCAGAAGCTCCTGCTCTAGTTTCTCTTCTGCTTTCTTCCACTCTCTCTGCATTTGTGATAGAGTTTTCTCTTTTCCTTGAGAGTTATGAACTTCTTAGGTTTATTAGTATCCTCAGCATCTTTCTCCACTTCTACTTCCTTGATTCTTAGGCACAACAATATTTTTAACATCTCTGGCCTGACTTCATAATTACTTCATAATTCATTTTTGTTACACCTAGAGAAGTTTGGCCTAATTTATCATTTAATGAGTTCCTTTACTACTTCACAACACATTTCAGATACCAATTTTGACACATCATTCAAGAGATGGACAATCAATACGATGATGTGAGAATTACAATGATGTAGTGCCACCAACAGCTCACACAAGCTGTTCGCAGCCACCTCTGCTAGTCATCTGTATGCCGTTAAGGACATTGCATTACTTTTCTTCAGCTTACTTTGCGTCCAATCTTTAATCACTTGCTTCAGATTTTCCAAATAAAATTTGTACTGGCTAACCAGGCCTTCTTCAGATTCTCTTATCATTTGGATTTCTTTGCAGAGCTTGGAAGATTTTTCTGCTTCTATTAGGGGTAGGATTTTATATGAAGGAGTAGTCTTTAAATAACTCCATCAGAGAACTGTCACCAGCTTTCAACCAGTAACAGCCACATCAGGATCCTGTTCCATCAGCATGGAATATAATTCTTAAAATTTCTTTATGCTGCTTTCTGCATCTGACACAATGGCAGAGGCCAAGCCTGCAATGTGATTTTTCTTCTGTAGTTTCTTCTTTCTTTCAACCAAACACTCTTCTATGGTCAGCTCTCTTGAATAGGATGTTCATTGACCTCTTCCTCAAGTTCCATCTCTTTTTGATCCTGTTCATCTTTGTTCTTGTAAATAATTGGCTTTTCCCTGGTCTGTACAATTTAGACCACTTTTATCTTTGATAGGAAGCAAATGAATCAGTTCCTTCTCTGGTGCAGTTTGCAGAGTTCTTGATATTTTTTCATATTTATCTTTAATGCATTCATGCTTTCATTTCTTGGTAGTAATGGGCTCACTAGATGAAATGATGGTTCCATCAGGTTGTATCACTTAGGGACATGGATTTATTAGTAGCTCTTCATACTCTCATTGAGTTTGGAGACCTAACCTATCAAGAAAGTCTTCACTGTGTCCAGACTGTTTTTCATATTCTTTCTGGGCATGGTGATGTTCTGAATATTCATCCAATGAAATTCTGTACACATCTCTCTGAAACACTGTTTAAGCTACATGCAGGTGCTACCAATGAGGGGTAGAGATTGTTCTCCAGTGCCTTGATGTCATGCTTACCAAGTGCAGAAAGCAAGTTTCTCAACAATGAGCCCTGGCCTTCATCAAGAGCCTTTGTACCCTTGCTCTTCATGTTTTTCCAAATTTAAACATTAACATTTTAGCATCTACCAGAATGCTAATGCAGACTTCCCCAAAAACGGATCTGTTGCTTGACAGTGAATCTCAGGGAAGTGGAATTTTCCTCCCTGAGCTGGATGAACCTGAGTACTGTCATACTCAAAACACTGCTCTCTGGGAATTGCATGCACTGTGGAGATATTGGCATCCCATAGTGCAGAGATTCGCTGCACACCTGATTGCCGGAGCACCTGCTGGAGGCTCTGAAATACTCAGGCTGAGCTGTGCCAAAGATCTGCTGCTGAACTTTTTGAGACCTACAGCCTGGCAGCAATGACATTCACTCCTCCTGTTGAATCTTCACAGTCCAAAAAGGAGAATAAAATTGTACAAGGGCATTCACTTTCTAAATAAAGATTTAAATCAACTAGTCTAAAGACATTGCAATGAAGTTACTACTCAGTCATCCCTGGGTTTTACCAAATATTTGAAAACATCATTATGACAGTAGACAGAATGAAGAATTGGTAGACTTTGTTGTATATTTGCATGCAGATACACATAAAGATATGTTGTCTACCTAGGACCTTTGATTTTTATACAAGAAAGACTTCCTAAGAAAGATTAGGAAGAAGACAGATTACCTTTTATGTGGCACATGCCTGGACTTCTGTTCTGTAAATGTCATTTCATTAAGAGAATTAAAAGCCCCTGATAGTATTTGGAAATTTCTTTCTTTGTGATGCTGCTTTAAAAAAAAAAACTTACTGTACATATTAAATGATAGTTTTTTTTAATAAAAACTTTGGTTTGAATCTTCCTGGAATCAGTTGATATATAGAGCAGAAAAATCAAGACCATGAGAATTTTTTAACCATTTAAGCTACTCTTTATATCCACTCTTTTTTTTTTTTTCTTTCAAGAGGCAGAGTTAGACAGACAGAGAGAAAGAGAGAAAGGTCTTCCTTTTTTTTAGTTGGTTCACCCCCAAAATGGCTGCTAAGGCCAGCGCACTGTGCCGATCTGAAGGTAGGAGCCAGGTACTTCCTCCTGGTCTCCCATGTGGGTGCAGGGCTCAAGGACTTGGGCCATCCTCCACTGCCTTCCTGGGCCACAGTAGAGAACTGGCCTGGAAGAGGAGCAGCGGGGACAGAATCCGGTGCCCTGACTGGGACTAGAACCCGGGGTGCTGGCGCCGCAGGCGGAGGATTAGCCAAGTGAGCAGCTGCGCCGGCCTATATCTACTCTTTAAGACTAAATAAATATTATTTAAAAACTAAATAATTATTATTTAGAATGAGTAACATTCTAAATTTGAGTGAAAATATATTTGTGAAGATTTTTGAGAAAAATAGGTTGAAATTGAAAAAAAAAGCATAATCATATGCCGTCATGTTTTAACATCTTATGAAATGATATTTTTGGTGTTTCTTTAATTGTATTGATGTATGTTTTTTTAAAAATATTTATTTATTTATTTGAAAGTCAGTTACAGAGAGAGAAGGATAGGTAGAGAGAGAGTGAGAGAGATGTTCTATCCTCTGGTTCACTCCCCAGTTGGCTGCAATGGCCAGAGCTGTGCCGATCTGAAGCCAGGAACCAGGGACCAGGGACCAGGAGCCAGGAGCTTCCTTTGGGTCTCCCACATGGGTGCAGGGGCCCAAGGACATGGGCCATCTTCCACTGGTTTCCCGGGCCATAGCAGAGAGGCTGGATTGGAAGTGGAGCAGCTGAGACTCAAACCGACTCTCATAAGGGATGCCAGCACTGCAGGTGGCGGCTTTACCTGCTACGCCACAGTGCTGGGCCCTTGATATATGTTAAAATAGTCTGTGATCCCAGTGATAATGACACTTATTTTAGTGTTACTTCTTAATTTTTTTTGACTCTGAATTTTATAAAAACAAAGATGAGAATGGTTCCACCTTCCCTCTTCTTTGTAAATCAGAATAATTTCTTTGAGTTTGTTTCTCCTTCCTATCTTTTAAAATTGTATTAGGTGAATGGGTTTATTAGTTTAGATTTCTGTGACTAGTTATATTTGGGGTAAGGGAAGCTTAGTGGTGAACCCCCTACTTGTAAGATTTTCTTAGCCACTTTTAATGAGAACTAACCAGTGTTCCAGGATTTATAACTATTTTTCTATATTAGAGGAATGAGTAGCTTTAAAAAAATAACAAACTTTATTTTCAAGAATAGTTTAGGTTTACAGAGAAGTTGAATTGAATATATACAATCCCACAAATTGCTCGCCTTCATTCTCAGGCAGAGTTTCCTCTTGTTATGATCTTACATTAGTGTGAGCACCCCCTCTCCTTTTTACAATTAATAAGTCATTATTGATGACTTTATTTATGACATTATTATAACAAAAGCTCATAGTTTACATTAGTACTTACTATTGATGTTGTGTATTCTATGGATTTTAACAAATATAGTATGTATCTACCAGTACAGTATTGTACAGAATAGGTTTACCACCATGAAAATCCTGTGTATTCCCACCTCCTTATCCTTCCACCTTCCTCCCTTAATCCTTGGAATAACTAATCTGTTTACTGTTCTTCATAGTTTTGCCTTTTCCCAAATAGCATGCAATGGCGATCAACAACTGTAAATTTCCCCATAGACTCAGCTTATGCTGCATCTCACAGATTTTCTTGTTATATTTTCATTTAGTTTGAACTAGTTTTTAATTTCTTTTGAGACTGCCTCTTTGACCCATATGTTATTTTGAAGTGTGTTTTCAGTCTCCAAGTATTTTGGAGTTTGCCAGCTATCTTTCTGTTATTGACTTCCAAAGTCCTGTGTGTGTATGTGTGTGTGTGTATGCTCATATCCTTTTCCATCCCTAACCTCTGATAACCTCTGATCTCTTCTCCATGCTTTAAAGCATATAGTTTTGTCTCCTTAAGGACGTCAAATAATTGATATCACACAGATGTATACTTTAGAGATCTTTCATTCAGCATGCCTTTGATATTCTTCCAACTTATTGTGTGGATCAATAGTACACTGCTTTTTATTTTTGAGTCTTATTCCATTGTATGGATGTGCCCCAAGTTGTTTATATCAATCAGCTGTTGAGGGAAATTTGGATTGTTTTCAATTAATAGAGGTGATGTAAATAATTACATACATATTTGCATGAAGATATCTGGGGTAAATACCGTGGAATGGGATTTCTCAGTCAGAGGGTAGATATGTTTCACTTTGTAAGAAATGATGAAACTGTTATCCAGAATGACTGTGTCCTTTTTCATTCCCACAGCCCTTTTTCAAACTTTAAAAAGTAACCTTGTATGTTATTGTGGTTTTAATTTTCATCTCCATAATGGCTAATGATCTTGAGCAACTTTTCATGTGTTTATTTTCCATCCTGTGTTCTCTTTGGTGAAGTATCTGTTCAAATATTTTGCCCATTTTTAAATTGAGCTTTTCTCTTCTTTTGAACCTTTGGGTTTGTTTATATATTCTGGATGCAAATCCTTTATTAGATGCATGATTTGCAGCTATTTTCACTCGTCTATACCCAGTTTTTTATTTTTTTATGTTGTCTTTTGTAGAGCAAAAGGTTTTAGTATGAAAGTGAATCATCATTTTGGTGCCATGCCTCAGGACTCTGCTTTATACTTGGTCATGAAAACTTTCTTCTAAATATTTTATAGACGAATATTTCATGATCTACTTTCAGTTAATTATTGTAACAGTTTATAAAAGTTCTGAGATTTAGTTTAATGTGTCTTCTTTCCCTTCGTCCTTATCCTCTTCCCATTTAATGAAAAAGGACTATCCTTTCTCCATTGATTTATTTTTGCACTTTTTATAAAAAAAAAGAAGGCCATACTTGTGTGAGTCTGTTTCTTGAATATCATTTTTATTCCACTGATGTCCATTACTGGTGTCTGTCCCTTTGCTTGTCTTGATTATTGTAGCTTTAAAAGTAGGTCTTGGCCGGCACCGCGGCTCAATAGGCTAATCCTCTACCTAGCGGCGCCGGCACACCGGGTTCCGGTCTGGGCACCGGATTCTTTCCCAGTTGCCCCTCTTCCAGGCCAGCTCTTTGCTGTGGCCCAGGAAGGCAGTGGAGGATGGCCCAAGTCCTTGGGCCCTGCACCCCATGGGAGACCAGGAGAAGCACCTGGCTTCTGCCTTCAGATCAGCGCGGTACGCTGGCCGCAGCGCGCCAGCCATGGCAGCCATTGGAGGGTGAACCAACGGCAAAGGAAGACCTTTCTCTCTGTCTGTCTCTCTCACTATCCACTCTGCCTGTCAAAAAAATAAAAAAAAAATTAAAAAAATTGGATAGTGTACATTTTTTAATAATAAAATAAATAATTGTGTGTTGTAATTCTTTTCATTGTTCTTTTTCATAGTTGTTTTTAATAAATTCCTTCAGTTTTCCACATAAAGTTTAGAATCAGGTAGATTATATCTTTAAAAAGTAATACTAGATTTTTAAATGCAATGACATTGAATCTACAGCTCAATTTGGGCAGACATAAGTCCCTCAATTTACCTAGGTCTCTTTGGATTTCTTTCATTAGTATTTTATGTATGTTTTATATAGATTCATAACAATTTTATATATATAAATTCTGTGTATGTTTTGCTACATTTATACCAATTATTTAACATTTCCTTCTACCTGTTGTAAATAGTATTAAAAGCTTTTGGTTTCAAATTATTCATGGCCAGTTTATAGAGATATGACTTTATGTGTTGACTATATTGTGTAAGCTTGCTGAACTCATTTATTTGTTATTTGTTGTAGTTTTTTTTTTTTTTTTTTTTTTTTTTTTTTTTTTTTTTTGCTATGTGGAGAATCATACCATCTGTGAATAGGGACAAATTAATTTTTTCTTTTATTCTGTAGGTTTTTAATCTTTCTTTTATTTATCTTTCTTATTTTTATTCATCTTTCTTGTCTTATTGCATTGGCTAGGTATTTTTCAGTTCTCTTGGGCTCTTATCTTTTATTCTTTTATGGGCTTTTGTTACTCTGTTTTGGTATGGATTTTCCCAATTATCCTCTTTTCTCTGGGTAAGCCCAGGAAGGACAGAGTGAAAGAATAAAGAACTGAGGTTTCGTCTCACCCTCATAGAACCAGAGGTACATTGGATGTGGAGGTTTCCCTCCCCTAGGATTTTAGCTCTCTTAGTGGCCAGTGCCAGTACTGCTTGGAGGTTGCTACGGGCTGTTGTGAGATGGAGAAAAGTAAGAGAAAAATGCTGGCAAATTTCCATACTTTCTCTCTCTGAGCATTGGTGCCCTCTTTCCTACTCCATGAGGAATGAATAGAAGGCTGATCCCCCAGCTTTGTTACCTAGCAACAGCATTAAATTCAGGCTGAGTGATACCACAAGGGGAGAAAAAAAGATGAATTTATTGCCAGGTTTTTTGGTACTTCAAATTCTAGTCTTTTCCCCCAGTCTGCCTGTTACTATTTACTTCTTTGGATACCTTAAGAGCTACTGTATGCCTTCTCCTGAAATATTATAACTTTGCCAGGGGACAGAAGTTTGAGTATGCTTATTACTTCATTTTACCTGAAATTGGACTAAATGAAATTTTACTGGGATTGAACTAAAGCACCCTCCTTTGTGTGCAGACTGAGTAATCACAGAATGAATGAACTTATGATGTTGTCAAGATTTTAATTGAAAGCATTCTATGATTGGGCAGTTATAGGCCAGTGCATTGGTGGAGATAAAGTTTTTGTTCTGAGACACTGAATCAGGATAGCGTTTGTACTCTGCTCTTCAGTGGAATTCTAAGGATGGCATACATTATTATTCATCTTAGAAAAAAACTATATTTCTTAGAAAAAACTATATTTCTGTACTGTTTTTATTAAATAAATTGAAAAAGACTAATATTTGTAAGACTGAGAAAAGAGGATACTTTTTAGATACTAGTCTACACATGTCACTGAAAGTCAATCAAATAAATGCCATAGTATTTATTGTTCACTATACTTAAGAGAATTATTTATTCCAGGCTTTATTTCATTCATCATTTTGATCAGGTTAATTATGGTTTTTTGAGAGTTAGGGTGGTACTACCTAACTGTAGACTGAATTTTAATAGCCAATCCTTTACTTTACTCTAAAATAGAAGTTTGAATATGAGAGAGAGGAACGCACTAGTAAGAGTCTTTCAGACTGGTTTATGCTGTGAGTCCTTATTTTGGGTTTTGTCCAGACCCATCTACATGGGATAGACCTTCTGCTGTTTTCAGATTGCCTGACCTTTTGGTAAGCTAAAGCTTTTAAGAGTTTAACATTACAAATACCTCAGGTTCATTGGCATATGCAGAACAAATGTGAATCAAACACAAAAATAATTCTTTCAAGAATTGTATTTATTGATGTGGTAGTGAAATACTACACTGTTTACAATAGAGAGCTAAGTGGGGTTTTGAGTATGCTGAGAAGTTGACAGCTTGTGGGTCCTGAACAGAATTCTGTCTTTTGTAGGGTAAAAGAAGAAAAGATGTGTTCTTGAAATGATTATTTATAAATTATTTGAAATCTTGTTCCGCTTCCAGCTCAGGAGCCACTTGCCAGCACTGTGGTCACTGCAATAGTGAAATTTTGGAAGCAAAAAAAACCTCCATAAAACTTCATAGAATTCTGTTTGCATTTGAATATTAAGATAAAGAATACTTTTGTAGGATTGGGGGGAAACATAACGTAGCTGTGAACACAGTTTTCCAACTTCCTTATGACAAAATAATTAGAAATTGAAATAAAATTATAGGAATTCAGTATAAAGTTAAATGTGGATAGGTAGCAAAATTTTGCTTGTTGCACAGTAGGAGAGAGATTATAATCACTTGATTTAATGAAAGAGATCATGCGGAGAGAGATTTGCTTCATATATGCCTTCATCTTTTTTTTTGTCTGAGAGTGTAATATCACATTTTAAGTTGTTTTTTGGAACTTTGGCTTTAGTTAAAAGACTATTGTTTTTATGTTGAGTACATTCTATTTTATTAATTATAGGAGTCTGCCTTCTTCAAAAAATAATTTGAGGAACTTTCTGGGAAAAAAATAGACCTACAAATATTAGGATTAGAGAAACAGTAATATAATAAAAATAATGGTGTATTGGAGATTAAAGGGAAGAGGAAATACAGACCAGAAACTGACAGTAAAATAGCGCATTGTATAGGAAATAGAGACTGTATTTACTTCAGTACTGTAGTGTTAGGATGATGATGGCGGAAGAATTGGAGGATGGGAAAAGGCACTTGGAAGGAGGAAACATTGAACTGGAACTGAGTCTTTCTTCTTCCTTGGATCCATTATAATATTTGAAAAACAAGAGAGCTCAGTTGTAAAATTAACAACAATTGCAAATTATTTTAACAAAGAGAAGCGTTTGGTGCATTTACCATGAAGAAATTACTTTTTAGTCCTTCTAGGTTATTAACTTTTATTGTTTTTACATTATTGATTTTGTACTTACATTAAAATTAGTTTTTGGAGCTGGAGTTGTGGCACAGTTGGGTTAAGCCATTGTTTGGGGTTTGAGTCCCGAATATTCCACACTTGTGGTCCAGCTCCCTGCTAATGGGACTAGGAAGGCAACAGAAGAAAGGCCAAGTACTTAGGCCCTTCCCACTTATGTGGGAGACCAAGATGGAGTTCTAGGCTGCTGGCTTCAACATGGCCCAGATCTGGCTTTTGGGGTCCATGTAGGAAGTGAGCTGGTGGGTGGGAGATCTCTCTATCTCTCCCCCATCTCTGTCACTCTGCTTTTCAACTAACTAACTAAATATTTTTAAATGAAAATTCATTTGCTTTTACTGTGATATATATTTATCTCTGATTTCTTTTGTAACCTGCTCCTCCTCTCTACTCCAGTTAATTCAGAATAGATTGATCCTTTAAAGGTCAAGCACATGTCTTTATTAGTTCTTTGATATGTTTTTCTGTTATCATCAGTGTAATTCTATGGGGAAATTTACAGCCATAGAACCTGACTGTATGTTGATCTGTTTCTTGGACTTTATTTATTTTTAAATTTTTTAAACTTAAATTTTTTAAGTTAATATAAAGATTACAGATTTCATGTATTTCATAGATAAAATTCTAAGAAGGTAACCATACTTGCCACCCTTCTTCCCTTCCTCAAAGCATACTCTTTCTTTCATTTCTTTTTTTTTCCTTCGATTTTTGCAATGAAATGTGTATTTTTTGTATTTCATGTATACAGTTTTAAGGTCATAATGATACTTCCCACCATACCTTCTCTCTCTTTCTCTCTCTCTCATTCTCCCTCTTCCTTCTTTTCTTACTTTTCTTTTAATTTTTATAATGATTTACTTTGAATTTTCTTTATAATTACAAGCCTAACCCTCTACCAAATAAAGAATTCAACAAATAGTAGGTAGAAAAATCACTGTTCCTCAAGAGTATGGACAAGAGCTATAACCAATAATCAAACTCAAAATACTAATTTTACTCATATGCTTTTTTGATATTCTATATATTAATTACTACAAATCACGAAAACATATGATATTTATCTTTTTGGGATTGGCTTATTTCTTTAAGTATAATGGTCTCCAGTTTATTTTACATCATATATTGCTTTATTTTAATTTGTGAGTAATACTTGCTTAAAGTATAGTACATTGAAAATAAACAGAAAAATTTTGTATAATTAATACTTTGAGGTGACCACTAATACTATTTTGGTGAATGTTCTTATGTTTTTTTTGTATGTCCAGGTATTAAAACTAGTAGTATATTGTGAATTTTTTTCATGTAAATTAATACTCTTAATTATTAATAATAGTTAATAATTATTGAATGCTTTATTTCTCTTGTATGTGAAATTCTATGGTAGGTCCTCCAACTCTAGCACAATGGCTTTTTTCCTCAGAATCATCAGATACCCAGTCTTTCTCTAGCATTCTTTGCTGTCAGGGTTACTTTCTAGTGTAAGTGGATTTTCTGAGTTCCAGTTGTCCTGGTCGTATTCCAGCCAGCAGGAAGATTGATTTGAAAAGCAAATAATAACCAAACACACAAAAAAGAAAAGACCTAATGTTGAGTAGTTGTGACAATATGCTTAAATAGTTATTAAATAAAATAGATATTGGCAATCTGTTAAATAAAAAAGCCCCTAATAATAGCTGATAACATATGTATGCATCTGTGGATGTAAGTATGCAGATATGTTTGTGCACACATATATACATACATGAAAATGTCTGGAAACACATACACCAAGATGATAGTAATAGCCATTTTTAGGTAACAGTTTTATGGATTTTTGTATATTTTTTAGACAACTCTATCATGAATATTCTTGAATGAAATTTTGGTTTTTATCAGTTGTGAATGAATGTGGCATTTTATGCACATTATTGACAACCCCATCCTCCCCTTTTAAAAATAAATTTTTCTAAAATAGAGATTGATTTCTTACTATTTTGACTTACATTTTATGTTTCAGCTTATGTAATCATTACTTCTGAGTATTTCTTTTATTTTCTGCTTTGAAATGTGTTTCTCTATTCCAAGATTCAATACTTATCTACCTGCAATATGGTTGTTTTAGTATGAGTTAGAAATGTGGGGGCCAGCACTGTGGCATAGTAGATTAAGCTTCCATCTGCAGTGCTGGCATCCCATATGGGTGCCAGTTCGAGTCCTGACTGCTCCACTTCTGCTCCAGCTCCCTGCTGATAGCCTGAGAAGGAAACGGCAGATGGCCCAAGTGCTTGGGCCCACATCCATGTGGGAGACTGGAAGAAGCTCCTGGGTCCTAGCTTTGTATCGTCCCGGCTCCAGCTGTTGCAGCCATTTGGGAAGTGAACCAGTGGATGAAAGGCTTCTCTCTCTGTCTTCCCATCTCTGTTAACTCTGCCTCTCAGATAAATAAATAAAAATGAAAAAACAAAGAAGACATTGCTTATATTCACCAAATCTTATTCAGTTGTCTCACTTATTGAGTCATTAAACTTCTCTGCACTGATTTGAAATGCTACCCTAGTGAACTTTGGCTGTTTTTGGACTTCATATTGTGTTCACTTTCCCCCTGTCTGTTGCACACCGTTCTTACTGCCATCGCTTTACAGTGTATTTTAGCATGCTGTATTTATTTTCCCTCTTGTTATTCTTCCATTCAAAAAAATGTTTTGGAGCATTTTAATCCATCTGTTCTTTCATTTCTAACATTTTCTTTGAGAGTGTTGTAACATTTCAAAGGGATTCTTAAAACTTTAAGGAATCACACTGTATTTCTAATATAAGTTGTGGATTAATTGACATAAGGACTGTAACTAGATAGTTTTGTAGCAACAAATAAAATTCTGTCACTAGCTTATTGCTGATAATTGTGATCTTTTACTGGACTTTCAGGAAAAATGATAGGAAGGATTCTTTTTCTTTAGGAATTGTTACCTTGTGTTACTGACTAGAAAAAATGAGCGAGGAACCCAGGCATCAAGCTGCCACCTGTGGCGCCAGCATTCCATAGGGGTGCCAGTTTGAAACCTGTTTGCTCTACTTCCCATCCAGCTCCTTGATAATGCATTTGGGAAAGCAGCAGAAGTTGGCCCAAGTTCTTGGGCCCTGCACCCACGTAGGAAACCTGGAAGAAGCTCTGGGCTCCTGTCTTCGGACTGGCCCAGCCCTAGCCTTTGCAGTCATTTGGGGAATGACCTAGCGGATGGAAGATCTCTCTCTCTCTCTCTCTCTCTCTCTCTCTCTCTCTGTCTCTTCCTTTCTCCCTCTCTCTCTAACTCTGCCTTTCAAATAAATAAAAAAAATCTTTAAAAAATGAATATTTCTATTAAAAAGGAAAAGAAAAAGTGAGTGGTTTGAGGAGTTGGTGATGGTCTTGCTGTTGTTGGGTAGTTTTGTTACTGTCCTGGATGACTGTAAATATATCACGTGGAAGAAGCTGAGCCAGCCATCCCTGGACTGATGTATTTAGATTTATTGTAGAGTCAGCAAACTTGAAAGAAAGCCAGATCCACACATAGCAAAATTAGAGGGAAAACAATGTGTGTAAGATAAATGTCAGTTATAAAGTATATGCAAACTCAAAGGCTTATTATTAAAAGATTGTATTATGACTAAGTAGGGTTGGTTGTGGAATGTAGATTCTTAATTTGTATTATAACACAGTGTGTCTTATATCATTATTATTGTTCAACAGTTAATGAAATTTAACTCAATGCCATGAAAGAACAAAAAATAATAAAGAACAGGATTATTGTTTTATTTATTTGAAAAGTGGAGTGACAGTGAGGGAGAAGGATAGACACACATACAGAGATCTTCTTTCCCCTGATTCACTCCTCTTATGCTCCCAGCAACCAGGGCTGGGTCAAGCTGAAACAAGGAACCCAGAATTCCATCCAGATCTTCTGCATGGATTGCTGGTACCCGTTTAGTGGAGCTATCACCCACTGCCTCCCAGGGTGTACATTAGGTGAAAGCTGGAATCGACAGACACTCTGATGTGGAGTGAATCTTCACTGCTAGTCTAAGTGCCTGTCTCAGTATCTGTATTTGTAGAAAATTTTGAAGGCAAGCTCTCATAATAATTGGCAAAGAACGTAATTATTTACAAAAGAAAACATAGAATTAATAGAAATGTATTTTAAAGCTCAAATGTACTGCCATTTGCTATCTGTAAAAGGCAGACTTTTTCTTTGTTGTTGTTGTTGTTGTTTTTTTTTTTTTTTTTTTTTTTTTTTGACAGGCAGAGTCAGACAGTGAGAAAGAGAGACAGAGAGAAAGGTCTTCTTTTCTGTTCATTCACCCCCCAAGTGGCCTCTACGGTTGGTGCCTTGCGGCTGGCGCGCTGCACCGATCCAAAGCCAGGAGCCAGGTGCTTCCTCCTGGTCTCCCATGTGGGTGCAGGGCCCAAGGACCTGGACCAACCTTCACTGCCTTCCTGGGCCACAGCAGAGAGCTGGACTGGAAGAGGGGCAACCGGGGCAGAATCTGGCGCCCCGACTGGGACTAGAACCTCGGGGTGCCGGCGCCGCAGGTGGAGGACTAGCCTAGTGAGCCGTGGTGCTGGCTAGGGAGACATTTTTAAAAAGTGTTAATATACTGTGGGCAACAATGTAGAGAAACAGACTTTCTCATGTACTCCTGATTTGAATAGTGAGGAGTGAAAGAAAATTTGAGAACAGGCATCAGCTTTAACACCTGTTTGAGGTGTTTAAGGGATTATCCCAGAAAAGATCATCAAGGATGTGAAAATATAGTTATAAGGCTATACACTGTACTATATCAATAAAAATAGGAAACCACCTAAATGGCTAAAATGGACAACCATTTGAGGAATGGGTAAATATATGATTATATATGAACACAGTGTGAAAATGTGCTGCCATTCCCTAATGGTGTTCTATAACAGTGGTTTTCTGACAAGTGTGCATCAGAATCACCTGAAACCCCATCTTCAGAAATTCTGGAGTTTAGGCTAAGAATTTGCATTTCTAGTAAGTTCACAGGGGATGTTGATCATGTTGATCTGAGTACAATAATTTGAGAACTACTTGTGTAGGGAAACATTTTGGAAAGAATGCAGATTAGAAAACATTTATTTTATAATTCTCTTGTTATAAATGAATAAAAAGCATACAGTTTGTCAAAAAAAAGTTGATAGATTGTGCATCATCATATTCTTCCCTCTGCTTGCTGTTGCTTTTGTCATTACTTCTCTTTAGTCTGTTATAATCTCATTGTTAAGTTTCTGGAATAGATTCTTAGTTTGGCTTCTTTTCAGTCTTGTTATTTTATAATCCATTCTTTACATAGAAGCCAGAATAATATTTGAAAAATTCCATTTTGAAACATTGAAGAAAATGCTTAAAGACACTTAATATGTCCTTAGCTTCTAGGATGAAATCCAGACTCAAACCTTGCTTGGTTGTAATTCTTGTCCTTTCCTTTCCACACATTCTGAACTCTGTTAATTTTTGTTTGTATTAGATGTGTCTTAGTTCCCCAGCCGTATCTGAATACTTTCTTTATTCTATGTGGGGCTTATCCTCTTCCTTCATCTCTGTCCCAGCTGACTACTGAAGGCTTCAATATAAATGTTTCCTTTGAAGATATTTTTTTCCTGAGGTATTCTTTCCCTATCACTTCCTAATTCCTGATTAAGCATCCTTCCTGTGTACTTACATGGTCTTCTGTACATCAGAAAATGTTCCACTTTGCATTTTAGTTGCTTCTTGTCTGTGGTTTCCAGTTGGACTATAAATCCTCAGAGGGTAAGGATCAGAGTGAGTGCTTCAGAAATAACTGTAGCTGAGTGAGTGAGTGAGTGAGTGACAGAGAATGAAAGAATGAAGCGTGAAGATGTAGTATACAGACACATTGATGTGTGGCCTTACCTAGAACTCATGTCACCTGCTCTGGTTAGAATTCCCTTTACTCTTTGTTCTACTAAATTAAACTTGGAACAAATTTAGAATGATTAAAGAGCAAGAAAGTAGAACCAATAGAGAAAGATAAAGGAATTGAGAGGATTGTGAGTAGCATGAAAGTTAGCAGGGTGATCTCATAACTATCTTTAATTAAATACATATACAGATAATTTTCAAAGAAGGTTGATCAGCTTCTCTACCATCTTAAGAGGAAAGAGGGTTTTGTTTATTCTGCTTCAGAATTTATATTCAATGTATGTGACAAAAATTTCATGACTGCCAGTAATCCTGGAATTATTTACTAAATGAGGTGTTAAGAAGTACCAGTTTTTGTTTTGTTTTAATATGGCATAGAACTGTCAACCTTGTAAGCAGAGAAATATGATAAAGAAAATCGATAAAGGTGATTTGCAATGTTTATTTTGTCAGACACTAAAATACAGGTAATTATAGTGCCTTAGATACTCTCAGTATTTGAGACTAGTTTTTCCTCTAAAAGAGCAGTTCAGAGTTGAATATTCTTAATGGTGTATAGTTTTCTGACTAAACTCTAGGTAGCCTCACTAATTTCCTTCCAAGATGTAAGAAATGTTTTTCTTAAGTTATGGAGAAATTACTAATGTCAAAATCTGAGATGTTAATAATCAATATAAGAGAGCTATTTTTGGTGTAACTTGAGCCTAGCAATGTTGACTTGAATGAGTGATGTGTATCCTATATAATCAGCAAAATGTAAGGGTTAGCTTTCTTTGCAGCTGCAAGAGACATATTTAATTAATACTGAAGCAATTATCTTGACAAGAAAATCAAACTCAATTAGATCTCAATTAGAACGCTAACATTTTCTCAAATATTGTATGGTTGCCAGATGGTTACACTTTTTAAAAAATTCTCCCCTTCTTTAAAGATTGACTTTCCTGCTACTGTTCTTATTATTTACAGTAACTCACTTTTGCTCTGTTTTTGGAGTGGAAAAATTTAAATGCAATACACTATTACACATATATGTATATATATAAAATTCCCTTGCCTGGCTGTGTGTAGAATGATTGTGCTGAATCATTTATTAAATTATTAAATTTCCAACTAGAGATCACAGATCATTTAGGAAGAGAGTTTTAGAAGGCATTTAATTCATACCTTGCCAGAGGTAGGCCAAATTACTGCTCGATCTCCATATCATTTTATCATCCTTGTATTTTCTTGTGAAGTGGAATGGATGCATCTATCTTTTTAGTCTTAATAAGTGTAGGCATTCCAATCACAAACTGTTACTTAATGCTCACTAAATAAATTATTGTAGCATTTTCTACTAACCAATTAATTATACTTAGAGCAATTGTATTTTCAGAGGTTCTCCTCTCAAGTGCCTTTTCAAAGGTCAGCTACATTAATATCAATTTAGTTCTGACCAGCTCACCTCAGGTCTGTAATGTAAGCTCCTGTATTTTATTTAGTTGCTTCCCATCTGACGAAGGTGGGAAATAACTTAGTGGAGGCAGTATTATATCGTGGATTGAGAGTGCAGGCTTTGTTGGAAATCTTTTTCTGTGCTTATTTGCTCATCTATACATCAACTTCAGTAAATGTATTTACAAGTGTTTTGCTTATTTTATACATTTTATAATACTATTATTTGCCTTAAACTGTTGAGTTGTGAGTTATTTATACAGTTTAAATATGAGTACTTTGACAGATATATAGCTTGAAATCTTTTCTCAAGATGTTGCTTCTCTTTTTATACTTTTAAACAGTTCTTTATGAACCCAAGTTTCAAATTTTGATGTATTTCATTTACTGATTTTTTTTTATGGATTGCACCTTTGGTGTCATGTCTAAGAACTTTTTACCAATTCTTAAGTCCCAATGATTTTTTTTTTTTGACAGGTAGAGTTAGTGAGAGAGAGAGACAGAGAGAAAAGTCTTCCTTCTGTTGGTTCACCCCCTAAATGGCTGCTAAGGCCGGCGTGCCACACTGATCTAAAGCCAGGAGCCAGGTGCTTCCTCCTGGTCTCCCATGTGGGTGCAGGGCCCAAGGACCTGTGCCATCCTCCACTGCCTTCCCAGGCCACAGCAGAGAGCTGGACTGGAAGAGGGGCAACCGGGGCAGAATCCGGTGCCCTGACCGGGACTAGAACCCAGGGTGCCAGCGCCACAGGCGGAGGATTAGCCTAGTGAGCTGCGGCGCCGGCCCCAATGATTTTCTCCTGTGTTACCTTCTAAATGATTTAAATATTTGTATCTTTTATTTATATCATTTATTTTTGTATATGGCATCAGGCTTAGGTTGAGTTTCTTAGTTTCTTTCTTTCCTATTTTTTCTTTTCTTTCTTTTTTTTTTTTTTTTTTTTTTGCTGTGATTATGAAAGTACTCCACCTCTATTTGTTGAAAAAGCTACCTTTCTTCTATTGAAATGCTTCTGAACCTTTGTGAAAAATTAGGTAACTGTGCAATGGGGCTATTTCTTCAGGCTCTAGTTTTCCACTGATTTGTGTGTCTGTGCTTTAATACATTCTTCTTTTTAAAAGGTTTATTTTTATTTATTTGAAACACAGAGTTACCGAGAGAGGTAGAGACAGAAAGAGAGGTCTTGCATTCTCTGATTCACTCCCAAAATGACCGCAACAGCTGGAGCTGAGCTGATCTGAATTCAGGAGCCAGGAGCTTCTTCTGGGTCTCCCATGCGGGTGCAGGGGCCCAAGGATTTGGGCCATCTTCTACCGCTTTCCCAGGGCATAGCAGAGAGCCGGATTGGAAGAGGAACAGCTGGGACTAGAACCAGTACCCATATGGGATGCTGGCGCTTCAGGCCAGGGCTATAACTCACTGTACCACAGCACTGGCCTCAATGTATTCTTTTTTTTTTTTTTTTTTTTTTTTTTTGACAGGCAGAGTGGACAGAGAGAGAGAGAGAAAGAGAAAGGTCTTCCTTTGCCGTTGGTTCACCCTCCAATGGCCGCCACGGCCGGCGCGCTGCGGCCTGCGCACCGCGCTGATCCAATGGCAGGAGCCAGGTACTTCTCCTGGTCTCCCATGGGGTGCAGGGCCCAAGCACCCAGGCCATATTCCACTGCACTCCCTGGCCACAGCAGAGAGCTGGCCTGGAAGAGGGGCAACTGGGAGAGAATCCGGTGCCCAGACCGGGACTAGAACCCAGTGTGCCGGTGTCGCAAGGCGGAGGATTAGCCTAGTGAGCCGCGGCGCTGGCCCAATGTATTCTTAATTACTGTAGCTGTCTAGGTCTTGAGCTCATGAAGACTGCTTCCTCCCATTTTCTTTTTATTTTTTTCAAAATTGTGTTTAGCTATTCTAATTCCTTTGCTTTTCCATGTAAATTTTAGAATAATCTTGTGTTTGTAGAATATATGACTGGGATTTTGTTAGAAATCACATTAAATTTATATGTCAATATGGAGAGAGTTAACATCTTTGTTACTATATTAATTCTTCTTATCTATAAACATATTTTAATTATTTCCTTCTTTTTCTTTCAGCAATGTTTTATAGTTTACAGCATGTACATTATGTAATATCTTATTATAGTTGTACACACATTCATTTTCTTTTGGTAATTATAAGTGATACTGTATTTTGATTCCAGTTTTCTACATGTTCATTAGTAGTATGTAGAAATGCAATTGGGATTTTGTTGATCTTGTATCCATGAGCTAGCTGAACTCATTTATTCTTTTAGGTTTTTTATATAATTTACTAGAATCAGCTATGTTGATCATCATGTCCTTGCAAGTAGCAGATTTTTTTTTCTTTGATCTGTATGCTTTTCATTTTCTTTTCTTGCTTTATTACATTGGCTGGAACTTCCAGCATGATGCTGAACAACAGATGTGGGTGAAGTTGCACATCTTTGTCTTGTTTCCTGTTTAGGGGGAAATAATCTCCTTTTTACCACTTTTACCCAGCTCCCCTGGTTTCAATCCAGCTTCCTGCTAATCTGCACCCTTGGAGGCAACAGAAGATGGCCTAAGTACTTGAGTTTCTGCTACCCAAGTGGGAAACCTGGATTGAGTTCCAGTTCCATACCACTTACCACATACAGTTCCATACCACTTAGTATGATGTAAACATTTTTGTATGTGTGTGTGTGTGTGTGTGTGATGTTCTTTATTAAGCTGGATAAATTCTTTGTATATTCTGATAATTTTCATCATGAATGTGTATTGGATTTTGTCAATTTTTGTTACCAATTTATGTGATCATGTGACTATTTTTAGATCTTTTGCTATGAGATATTTAGCCTGTTAATATGGTGGGTTACATTTATTGGTTTTCTAACACTGAAGTTGCCTCCATCCCTGTTTGGTCATGGTGTAGAATTCCTTCTGTATATTACTGAATTCTATTTGCAGATATTTTGCTAAGATATTTGTATTGGTGTGGGGAGCAACCGAGACTAGACTAAATTACTGGAACTGCTAAGACTAATTCTATGCATCTGATCTCCCATCATATGGCGCTGAGAAAGAGTAAACAACTTCTACGCAGCTGCCTCACCAATTCGACTAATAAGCTGCAGGAGCTGATCCTGCTTCTGATTGGAGGAGAGCAGCGTGCTTGGCATGTGGGTAGCAGAGTTGGGACTGGTGGAAGAGGACTATAAAGGAGGAGAGAGGCAACATACACCGGGGAACATCTGAGGAACATCTGAGCAACCCCTGAGAGAGCTGGCTGGCGGTGTGCCACTCCTCCACGGAAGCGGGGAAAGCTGTAGGGGTGCCGCCCCTCCGCAAGTGGGGGAGTGGCAGCAAACCCGGGAAGGGCCGGGCAAAGAGAACAGTGCAGGGTCTGGTGTCGTTCTTCTGCGAGTGGGGGAGCGACATATTGGCAGTATATTAATGAGGGATATTGTTTTTGAAATGTCTTTGATTTTGATATCAGGGTTCATAAATTCAGCTAGTAGGCATTTACTCTTATTTTATTTTCTGGAAAATTTGCAAAGAATTTATGTTAAATTCTTCTTAAACTATTTGATAGAATTATCTACTGAAACTGTATGAGCTTTGAGATTTCTTTTTGGGAGATTTCTAGTAAATTTTCATAGTTATCAGACTCTCCAGGTTATTACTTTTTTTTTTTTTTTTGACAGATAGAATTAGACAGTGAGAGAGAGAGAAAGAGAGACAGAGAGAAATTTCTTCCTTCCGTTGGTTCACCCCCAAAATGGCCGCTATGGCCGGAGCTACGCCGATCCGAAGCCAGGAGCCAGGTGCCAGGTGCTTCTTCCTGGTCTACCACTCGGGTGCAGGCACCCAAGCACTTGGGCCATCCTCCACTGCCTTCCCGGGCCACAGCAGAGAGCTGGACTGGAAGAGGAGCAACCAGGACTAGAACCCGGTGCCCATGTGGGATTCCGGCACCGCAGGTGGAGGATTAACCAAGTGAGCCATGGTGCCGGCCCCAGGTTATTACTGTTTAATATTTGGTGAGTTGTGGTGGTTTGTAGTCTTTGAAGAATTGTATATTTAATCTCAGTTGTCAGATTTATGTTCGTAGAGTTGTTTGTAGTAACCGCTTATTCTTTTCACATCTGTACAGTCTGTGGTAATACCTCTCATCTCATTCCTACACTTGATGTTAACAAAAAGGCCAAGAAGCAATAATTTCATTTCTAATTTGTGTCTGTCTTTTTCTCATTTTAGTCTTGTTAGATGTTTGTCAGTTGGAGGTGGGCATTTGGTTGTAGCCATTTAAGATGCTGGTTAGGATGCCAGGATCCTGTGTCAGAATGTTTGGTTTGAGTCCCAGCTCCCCTGCTTTCAATCCAGCTTCCTGCTAATCTGCACCCTCGGAGGCAACAGAAGATGGCCTAAGTACTTGAGTTTCTGCTACCCAAGTGGGAAACCTGGATTGAGTTCCAGACTCCCGTCTTTGGCGTGGCCCAATTCTGACTGTTATGGGCCTTGGGGAAATGAACCAGCAGAGGAAAGACTTTTTTTCTGTCTGTATCTGTTTCTCAAATAAAATCAAAATAAATAAATTTTAAAAATTAAATAAAGAATCAACTTTAAAAAGGTTGTTAATTTTATTGATAATTTTAAAGGACTAACTTTTTGTTTGTTTTTCCATATTATCTCTTCTTTGTTTTATCATTTCCATCCTTCTGCTTGTTCTAGGTTTATTCTGCTCTTTTTCCAGTTTCTTGAAGTGGGAAATTAGATGACTGATTGGATGATTGATTGTGCCTCAGTGCCCACTCACTTAGTTTAACCTTGGGTCTCCTGGTTACTCAGTATACTGAATTCACTTTTTTTTTTTTTTTTTAAGATTTTATTTATTTATTTTAGAGATAGAGTTACAGACAGTGAGAGGGAGAGACAACGAGAAAGGTCTTCCGTCCGTCTGGCTGCAATGGCCAGAGCTGTGCCAATCCGAAGCCAAGAGCCAGGAGCTTCTTCCAGGTCTCCCACGTGGGTGCAGGGGCCCAAGGACTTGGGCCAACACCCACTGCTCTCCCAGGCCACAGCAGAGAGCTGGATGGGAAGAGGAGCAGCGGGGACTAGAACCGGTGCCCATATGGGATGCTGGGGCTGCATTTGGAGGATTAACTTACTGAGCCACAGCACCGGCCCCCTGAATTCACTTTTCCTTTAAACCACCCAACTCTTTGGACTTTCACATACGCTCTTTCTTCATCTCTATTTTCCTCCTGGATATCTCTTATTTGTTCTTTAGATTTCAGCTTAAATTTTGTATTTTCAAAGAGATTTTTATTTTTCTTCAGTAGTCTGTTAGTTCCCTGACTATACTTCATAAAACTGTTAACTTTTCCTTCATAGTATTCATGACAATGTGTTAATCTAAATTTATTAGTATGATTATTTATTACAATTTGTTTTTATTTTCACTAAGCTGTAAGTTCTTTAGTGAAACATACCCTGTCTTATTTTCCTTGTTGAACTGATCTAGATTACTATTTCGCTGTTTAACATTTTAGTTGACACCTCAACAGTTTGATTAGGGGGAAGTCAACCTTTACTTGAGTCAGCTCTGTGATATTGTTCTAAGTGTCTTACCTGTGATTATTTATGTGCCTATGTTTACTAATTTAGTACTCATCCAAATATGTAAGGCAATTATTGTTATTCCCTTTTATAAGTATAGATGTTGAAATTCTGAGAGCTAAAGTCATTTGTTTTAAGTTTAGATTGTGGAAAGGACGAGAGTCAGATGGTGGTCTGAATCCACTCATTTTGTTTTAATTACACCAAAAGTTCTCACTGGGGCCTCAGAATCTTTGGGGATCTGGTATTGGAAGTGATGCGACAACAAGAATAACCATGAGAAAGGCACACAGTGTATGGTCTTGCCTAGTTCTTTCTCCAGGTCGCTGGAGTAGTGGTAGGGATCTCCACGTGGAACACAGGAGTGTGCTCCTCTTTTTAGTATCCCTGTGCCCCCACCTGCTGGATGATAGAGTACTTTTTGTTAAGGGGCTTAATATTTGGTCAGAGAGTTAAATTTTCTGTTTTGCAGTGACCTATAAATAAGGCAGAATTAAGTAAATGTTATAATATAAAATACAAAAAATCAAAATATCCATGGATATACCCAGGAGAGTACAGTTTATTTCATCTGTGCAACTTAAAGAAGTTTGTTCATATCCCATAACCTTCATAGGGAAGCCAGGGTACGAGTGTAGAGGGTGATTTCTGGGCTTCTTCTGGGGGCCGGTTGCTGCAGTCTCCTTCTAGATGCAACATTGGGTACAAGAAGAAGAAAAGTCAAGAAAATTATAACAGGCTCATATTCTTAAATTGCTAGCTTATTTTCCTTTATTATTCTTCTTTTCATGGCTATGCTTTTAAAAATATGTTATCTATAATAATGTATGTATAATTTTGTTTATTTTACCCATTTACTCATAAATACTTTTTATGTTGGTATGTATTCCATGTAAATATCATTTTTAACAAATTGGCTTTTATTCATCTAAAGAGTCATTATGTTAGATGTTAATCAGTTATTCAATTATTTTTACAAAATGATTGACATTTAGATTATTTTTAGAAATACTACAACACATCCATGTGACTATCACCGTTTCCATTTTAAGATTCTTTTAGTATAGATTTCTGAGAAATTGAATTGTTGGGTTAAAGGATATATATGGGTTGGTATGGTTTAAGCCACTGCTTTCATTGCCAACATCCCAGATCTGAGCACCAGTTTGAGTCCTGGCTGCTCTGCTTCCATTCCAGCTTTCTGCTAATGCGCCTGGGGAGGCAGCAGAAGATGGCCCAAATGCTTGTGTCCCTGCCAACCAGGTGGGAGAGCTGGATGGAAGAATCTAAATATTCTTAAGGTTCTCCCTATGCATTCAAAAATTGTTTGCAAGTTGACTTCCCACATTTATCTTTTTACCAATACTTTCAGAGAGTCTGTTTATTGAATTATAGCCAGCATGTATTATTATTTTTTAATTTAAAAAAACTCATAGGAATTCTTTTTTTTTCTTTGCATATCTGTGATCACCAGTGAGATTAAACTTTTTTTAAAAAAAGCTTATTTGTTTTTATTTATGTTAAAGGCAGAGCAATGCACGCACACAGAGTGAGAGAGTGCACGATATCTTCATCTGATGATTCATTTCCCAGATGTCCACTGTGGCTGGGTCAGGCCAAAGCTGGGAAACTGGAACCCCATCCAAGTCTGCAATGTGAGTGGCAGGAACAGGGATCCAAGTACTTGATCTGTCACCTGCTGCCTCTCAGGGTGCACATTAACAGAATGATAGATCAGATGCAGAGTAGTTGGAACTTGAACCAGGCACTACAATATGGAATCTGGGCATCTTAAGTGGTGACTTTAACCACTGTGCCCATACCCACCCCAAGACTAAGGATTTTAATGTGTGTTTATTCACTAGATGTATTTATCTTTTGTGAATTGTGTGATTATTTCTTATGCATTTTGTTAATTTAAGGGATTTATTAATACATTAAGATGTGCTTAGTTTTTCTTTTAAAAAATCATGAATTGCATCCACTCCCATATAGTATTATTTATTCATTTTTGTGATTTTAAAATTATTTTTATGTTTGACGATTTGAATTTCTTTCCATGTCGGCATCAGTGTGTATTAGGTAATCTTTGTACTCTGGTAGGAATTTGTGATTCCTGCCATGCACATATGTTTGTACATTTTCTTTTGCCAATTTTGTGTAACAATTAAATATCATAATTTAGTGGGCTATAGAATGGACCAGTAGGGGTCCTATATAGTAACAGTGACATAGGAATATGAATACTTTATATTTTAAAAATTTATTTATTTGAAAGGCAGAATTACAGAGAGGCAGAGGCAGAGGCAGAGAGAGAGAGAGAGAGAGAGAGAGAGATCTTCCATCTGCTGGTTCACTCCCCAGATGGCCACAATGACTGGAGCTGGGCCAATCTGAAGCCAGGAGTCAGGAGCTTCTTCCCAGTCTCCCACATGGTTGCAGAGGCTCAACAATTTGGGCCATTTCTACTGCTTTTCCAGGCCATGGTAGAGAGCTAGATCAGAGGTGGACCAGCCTGGACTTGAACTGGCGTCTGTATAGGATGCCGACACTGCAAGCGGTGGCTTTATCTGTTATGCCATAGCACTGGCCCCGATAATTGATGGTTGATACCTTTAAGTGGTATGTTTTACCCACACAGAGGCTAAACATATACACATACATACCCACCATCTATAAACACAAAACACACAACATATATATATATACACACACACACTTCTATCCTTAGAACTTTTTTTTTTTTTGAAGATTTTATTTATTTATTTGAGAGGTAGAGTTATAGACAGTGAGAGGGAGAGACAGAGAGAAAGGTATTCCTTCCATTGGTTCACTCCCCAGATGGCCGCAACGGCCGGAGCTGTGCCTATCCGAAGCCAGGAGCCAGGTGCTTCTTCCTGTCCTCCCTTGCGGGTGCAGGGGCCCAAGGACTTGGGCCCTCTTCTATGCTTTCCCAGGCCACAGCAGAGTGTTGGATGGGAAGAGGAGCAGCCGGGACTAGAACCGGCACCCATATGGGATGCTGGTGCCGCAGGTAGAGGATTTACCTACTGTGCCACAGCACCGGTTCCTATCCTTAGAACTGTTAAAGAGCATTAAGTATGCCATATTGCCTGGTCATATATTTTATTGCCTGTGTAGTCATGCGTTATCCTTTGTAAATGTAAGTTGGCTTTTGTAGGATGTTCTAATTAGTGGTGGTAATGCAAAGTCATGATGAATGCGCTATTACGTAGTTTGCTATGTTAGGACAGCACTTTGGGATTATTTAGTTTAGTTAGGTGATTTGATATGGTGCCAGCGTTTCTCCTTTAGGGTTGACTACTGTGGCATTCTATTATTATTCATATTGCTACTTCCTCCTGAGATTTGCACTTTGCATTAGATTTTTCTTCTAGGGCAAAAATACAGTTAGCATGCCCTAGGATTGCCATTTCAGCACTGTAATGGTTTGATTAGTTAGCTCTGGAGTTCTTTTCTCTTATTTAACTTGAGAAGTTATCCTGTTTTCCCTGACTTCTGGCAACTTTATGGCTTCAAAAAATGTAAAAAGTTTTTTTTTTCCCTGTATAAAAAAAATACATGCTTATTTTATAGTACAGAAAGGTACCTAGAAGTTCAATGACTTCAAAGTGAGATTCCAGAGGTCATAGTAGAAGGCCTGGAGGCAGAGGTTATGGCTACTGACAGGGTTAGATTATATTAGGATAGGTCTTGCATATTCAGTTAACTCCAAGAATTATACAGGTACATAAATGAGTATAGTGAGGACTATGCAGGTCTAAGGGGCTATTGTTCAGCTCTAGTTGATTTTTCCTATGTGACATTATGGGCATAATATTTCTAAACTTTTTTTTCCCCCAGAAATATTAGAAACCTGGATTCTTGTGTGAATTCTCCTAATTTCTAAATTTTGATAACCACACATTTGTTATTTCACATTTAGGAAATTTAGAGAGAATGTGGAGAACAGTCTGGAGGATGATGGATGATTACAGGTTAGACTTCAGTCACTTACATAAATGGGTGTGGGAAGTTACAGAATTGGTCCCTAAGGCCTGTAACATGATGCTGGGTGGTAACAAGATCCCTTGCTCTGGTCCTGAACTTTTCCTTCTGGATTTGGTGACTCCTTAAGACTTGGGCTGATGTAATGCTACCATCGGCTAATGGTGATTTCTAAGACCTGCAATCTGATGAGTATTGAAGACAAGAAGAAGTTATAGTAAAGTGCATTGAGTGCTATACTGAAGGAAGTTTAGAGTATTCTGAATCCTAGAAGAGGTGATCACTAGAAGAGGGATATCTAACTCAAATTTGGATGATCAAAGGTTTCCAATAAAAAGTGGTATACTATCTGAGACACAGGAGTGGGGTGCTAAAGGTGGCATGTTGTGGGTGGAGTACAAACTTTACAAAGCTGGAAGGCAAGTGAGCCTTTAAGAGGTTGATAACTGTTGTTCACTTTGAACTTTGTTTTATGTATCATTGCCATCTGAGTCCGTGCTTATACAAGGTAAAGAAAAATTTTTTGGAGTAAAAAGATCAATAAACAGACAACTGGTTAAATATAATGTGAAAGATGTAGGAAGGGGAGATGACTGCTATTGTGTGACAGGGTCCTTTCTGTTGAGTGTTGGCTTTCCCATCAAAAAGACATTACAAGTATGCTTACTGTGTTTCTGTTTGTGGCAAATAGATATGATGAATATCAGAACAAAGATTCTGAGGGGTCTTTACAGAGTTTTGGATCTGGCTTCATCTCATAGAATTTTATCTTGAATTAATATGAAATCTGCCCTAAAATCTCACAGAGCTAATTACAACTTCAGGAAGGGGAGAGTTTGTACATGGGGCAGAAAGGCAGTGCAATGTGGCCTTTCTAAAGAGCCAAGAGTACATGAATGGTTTAATACTATTTTATATGTGGGTGAGGGAGATGATAGTATTGGTTTTTTTGCATGTGTTTGGAGCACATATGGATTGTTCCACTTTGGGTGCTGCAGTTTAATAGGCTGTAAATAAAGCAGAATATCTTGAAGGGGAGAGAAAATAAGACTAAAGATGCTTTTAACCTGGAAAACAGAGAACTTTTCAAGCCATCCATAAGACTTCATTCATATCTTAAAAGAATCAACATGGAAAATTGATTAGAATTGTAATATTTCTGGCACCAAGAGGATAGCATTATATTAGCTGCATAAAAGCTTCAGGATTGGGGGAAGATTGTGGCTCAGGAAAAAAGTGATGGAATGAGAACTAAGAGTTTTGAACACATACTGTATGAGTATAATTCATATATAATTTATATATACTTCTGTCACAGTCATTTTGGGTTGCTATAATGAAATACCATAGACTTGGTGATTCATCGATAACTGCATTTCTTACAGTTTGGAGACTTAAAGTCCGACATCAGGGTGCCAGCATGATTGTGTTCTGATGAGGGCCCTTTCTGGCTTGCAGTTACTTTCCTCCTCCTTCCCCTCTTCCTTCTCTTCCACCTCCTCCTCCTGCTGCTCTTTCTCCTTCTCCTCCTCTTCCTCCTCACCCTCCTCCTTCTGCCTCTACCTCTTCCTCCCCTCCTCTTCCTCTTCTCTTTCTTCTCTCCTCCCCTTTTCCTTTTCCTCTTCTCTTCCTCCTCCTCCTCTTTTTTTCTTTCCTCCTCCTCCCCCTTCTCCTTCTCCCCTCTCCCCAGTCCTCCTCTTCAAATGGCTTCTATATTCTGCCCTTACAAAATTGGCTACAAATTGCTAGTATATCTACAAGAATTCATAGATGATGAAGATAACACAACAAAAAAATAAGAAAAAGAGCAACTGCAACCTTCTATATGTTACATCTTTGTGTTTCTTTGGGAATTTTCTAGTCTTGGCATTTCTGAATATAAATACTTAATGTACCAGGGGTACATATGTGTCATCTTCTCTCCAGAAAGAGAGGTCACTTGGACAAGATATGCTTCCAAGGTGGCACATTGTACCTGGCAATTAATTAACATAAGCAGAAACAGTCAACACTTTTCATTAACAGCCCATATAAGAGTTTTTATAAGTAACTTTGGGCTTTTTCTTTGGATATAAAAATATAATCTGGGGCCGGCACCGCGGCTCAATAGGCTAATCCTCCACCTAGTGGCGCCAGCATACCGGGTTCTAGTCCCGGTCGGGGCGCCGGATTCTCTCCCAGTTGCCCCTCTTCCAGGCCAGCTCTCTGCTATGGCCCTGGAGTGCAGTGGAGGATGGCTCATGTGCTTGGGCCCTGCACCCCATGGGAGACCAGGAGAAGCACCTGGCTCCTGCCATCGGATCAGCGCGGTGCGCCTGCCGCAGCGCGCCAGCCGTGGCGGCCATTGGAGGGTGAACCAAGGGCAAAGGAAGACCTTTCTCTCTGTCTCTCTCTCTCTCTCACTGTCCACTCTGCCTGTAAATATATATATATATATATATATATATATATATATATATATATATATATAATCTGTTCTACTTGAAGATATCTACATCCAACAAGCTTTTCTCTCATGGGGTGATGTCTGAGGATGGGCTCATTGACTACATGAGAATCTGTAGCAAAATAATTTGTTGAAATGACAAAGGTTCTGTTCTCTGAATGGCAACTTACTATGCAGCTGGCCACTGAACTCCACAGTGTGGCTGTGCTGAAGGAGTACTGCTGAAATAAGGAATGTTTTTGATATGTATATTTGCAGGGTCTTAGACTCAATTAGAGGAAGAATTTGCTTTGCAGTTTGACTTGCCTTTCAGTAACATGAGACGCAGAGATGAATACAGGAACAATTCTTTATGCAGAACATCAGTCAGATCAGCTAAAGAAACAGTAAGACACTGATTTTTCCATTTTGTTTTTTACTATAAGTCTGCATGGGTTCTGCATCTATCCTTTATCTTTGTGACAACACAAAAAGCAGTCTCTTGTTCCTCAATAAAACCATAGGGTACTCATTTGGTATGGTTCTCCTCTGTAACTTGTCAGCCAGTCTCTGCAGTTGAATACTCAATCAATCTCATTAAATAAAAATTAAAGTTGCTTCTGAATACTAACATGTATCTAATAAGTCATAGACCAGAATTATCTTTGTTAAGATCATTCTCGAGCAGGGATAAAATTTTAGTCCACAGCAAAAAATTCACTACATATAAAATGGTTAAAAAGCCTATTTAAAAATAATATAAAATCAAAAAATGCTTTTCTCCCATTTTGGTAGATTATGGAGTACTGGGGAAGGACAAAACTCTTCCTTCTCATACTTGGCAGTGTTATATGTATATGTAAAATATATGCCAGATAGGTAACAAAAATATGCAAAGGTCATGTTTTGTCTTTATTATTATAGTCGACTTGAGAAGATAAAACTATTATATGTAGAAAAAACTAACATGGTAGTATATATATAGCAAATAAAATACTGAAGGTGATCAGAACAGAGAGATCAGTGTGGGTGGACTGGCCAAGGAAAGCTAAATGAGAGAGTTCACAGCATCTCACAATTTGAATTGACTCCAAATTCGTCTTTTCTGGTAACCCACTTGAGGGTTGATGAGTCTACAGAAGATACCTCTAAAAATCAGAATTCTACATCTTTGAGGCTAAATCATAAAGTATTGTTTATTTTACATTTGGAAACTCTTATGTCAGCTTTCAGATGAACTCAGAATACTATCAGGAATCGTTGGTATTCTTGTTATCCAGTTAGTGTTTATTCTGTTTTTGGTACATGCAGCCAGATGAATGCTGAAAGAGCCATTCATTCCTATTGTTGAAAAGAATTTGAGATGTTTTATTTGAGTGTTCCATCTCTTCTTCTTCTTTTATATGAAAAAATGTTTTGAAATTTAATTTTTTTTCCAATTTTGATGGAGTTATCTTGGAAATGGAGAAAAACACAGCTCTAAATTACTTGATTTATGCAGTAGTCCTGATATGGGAAAGGCTGTTTTGAAATTTTGAGTGAGGGTGAATTCAGAAGGGGGATACATAAGCGGAAGCTTTGAAGGATTTGTCAAACATGTAAGGTTCGTCTCTTTGAAACCATAGAAAAGTTATCGTTTTATAGAAACTGATAATTTAGTTAAAAATCATTGTTTCATATAATGATGACCAAATATGAATTGAAATTAAGAGTCTTTCTGCAGATAGGTTTGTAATAGATCTGCTGTGGTGGTCTTGTGGTGATGGAAGGAGAATGGAAATATCCTCTGTTATCTGTACAGTTCCGTAGAAAACTAACAGTCTTAAGAGAATGCATGACATTTGGGATCTTGATGAAGAGTATAGGAATTTAGAGACAGTCGGTATGGCTGGGAGCCTTTCTGGGCCTTTGCTAGTAAGTTTGTAGGGGGAGGGTTCTCTTTCTAGATGTGTTACATGGGAGAGTTTCTCTGGAGCTGCTGGAATGAGGATACAGGGGAAACAAGATCTGATGTTTCCTTGCTCTCTTTATGGACAGGAAAGGGGGCCTGTCCCTCTCCAGAGTCTGGCAATGTATTTCCTGTGAAAGATAATGAAAGCAGTGGACCTATCAGGGCTGCCTTTAAGGGTTCTGGATCTGTATTTGTTTACAGGCAAATATGAAAAGACTGTTTGAGTGCCATGTGGAATTTCATAAGTCAACAAATCTTAAACAGTATTGAAGGTCTTTTTATGTTTCTTTTTATATAAAAGAAAAATTCAGTCTACTCTTGAGCATGAAAAAATGTATAGGAAGACACACTGCCAGGCTGTTATCACTGGTTAGGTGATAGAAGAGTGTGTTGGTTAATACTGTGTAGACTATAGCCAGACAGTCTGTTTCAAATTCCAGTTCTGTCACTTATAATTTGTATGACCTTGTAACCCAAGACACTTAACCTACTAGTATCTATTTCTTCTTTCATAGGATGGATATGAAAATTAAATAACGTAGCATATAAAGTACTTAGAGTGGTGCATGGTAAATGGTAGGTACTATATAAGTGCTTTTAAAATCAAATATAATAAGATTTTGATTTGCAGAGAAAATGTGGAGTTCTTCATATCTTTATTCATTTCAGTTTTATTTCTGAGAACTGAAAACAGTACATTGATTCAAAGTTCTTTTAGCATTTAGTTTGTGGTTATTGGCTATAGAAGTATAAGTGGAGACAGCCCATTGGGAGCACTGTACACTGAGTACAGTATCAAGGTTGACTTATAGGTGTCTGGCTGGAATGGGCTAGGAGGATTGTGCATTCATTGTGCTAGGAGATTCCAGGAAGAAGAGCATTACACGATTAGGAATAGCAGCACAAATTGAGCATTCCTACTCCAAAAATCTGAGATCTGAAATGCTAAAAAACCCAAAACTTTTTGAGCACTGATGTGGTGCCACAGTAAAATTCCACACCTGATCTCATGTAATGGGTCGCAGTCAGAATTTAAGTACACTAAAAATACTGTGTAAAGCTACCTTCAGGTTATGTGTATAAGGTGTATAGGAAATCTAAATGAACTTCATGTTTACACTTGGGTTCCATCCCTAAAATATCTCATTATGTATATGCAAGTATCCCATAATCCAAAAAGAATGTAAAATTCAAAGCATTCTCATCCTAAGAATTGTAAATAAGGGATACTCAACCTATACTTTCCTTCAGGATGTGTTGCTTTAGGCAGATTGGCAAGGTGAAGGCTGTAAGAATAATGAATTTTGAGGCTTTGAAATTCAAGATATTTTGGATGAGGTTAGTTAACAGGTGAATAACTTAGTGATTTAATCTAAATAAATTGCTGGTCAGCTGGGCCAGTTCACAGGGCACTGAGCAGATATGGGCAGACAGATATGGATAAACCAGTGGATTTAGTGGGGTGGTAAATATCGTAAAGGACATGTTCAAATCATAAAGGACTTTGGGACTTCTCTATAAGGAATTTAGAATTTGTTAACAGAAGGACTTTGTTCTCTTTGTTTCATTTTTCATGTTCTTTTTCAGATTTGGGGTGCAAATGTAACCGTAGTGATGGAAAAGATGCTAAACTGTGTCACTGTGGTCCTTTTTGTTCTCTCCCATAGAGTACTTGGCTTTGTCGCTGAATAAACGGTGAACAAATATTTAAGGAGCATCTGTTTAAACAGGTGCCAATCTCAATTTTGCCTACTTGCTCCTGCCTGACCCTCTTAAGAGTCTTAAGTTAGAGGGGTATCTAGGTGAATCTGTATGTTGTATATGTATATGTATACAGTTGTATATGTATATGTATACAGATACATCTGTATCTCCAAGATGTGGACTTGGAGAAGAATGTCCTCCTATAGAATGAGACGAGAACAACAAACAGGGCTACTTTTTAAAAAAATGAATTGCTTTTTCATTTTTAAAGAAACTTTTAAGAAAAAATATACATTTATAAAAACTGGACATGTGTGTACAGCTTAATGAATTTTCACAAACTGAACACACCTGTATGACCAGCACCAAGATCAAAATTGAGAATGTTGTTGGTTTCTTAGTAGTTCTTTTGTTCCCTCTGTATTTATTAACTTAACAAAAAGCCCTTTGACCTTCGTTAAGTGACTTAATATTTGTATTTGAAAGGAAAGAAATGATGAGGAAACTGGAGCAGCTGGGACCAGCGCCTTTATGGGATGCCGGCACTGCAGGCGGTGGCTTTACCCATTATGCCACAGCGTTCTTAAGTGTTGAAAATTAACTGAAATGTGATCCCTGTTAAACATAAGAGTGGGAATAAGAGAGGGAAGAGATGTATAATTTGGGACATGCTCAAGCTGACTTGCACCAAATGGTAGAGTTAGAAACATACCAGGGGATTCCAATTCAATCCCATCAAGGTGGCATGTACCAATGCCATCTCACTATTCCAAGTGATCAATTTCAGTTCACAATTGATCATAATGAAAGGACTAAGAGTCAAAGGGAGCACATAAACAAGTCTAGTACCTGCTAATACTAACCGATAGAATAAATAAAGGGGAGAGTGATCCAACATGGGAAGCGAGATACTCAGCAGACTCATAGAATGGCAGATGTCCTAAACAGCACTCTGGCCTCAGAATCAGCCCTAAAGGCATTCGGATCTGGCTGAAAAGCCCATGAGAGTATTTCAGGCATGGAAAGCCAAGACACTCTGGCAAAAGATCTGGAAAGAACAGGTCTTCAAAGAAGGAGGTACCTTTCTCTGAAGGGAGGAGAGAACCTCCACTTTGACTACGACCTTGTCTAAACAAGATAAGAGTCGGAGAACTCAGAGGGCTTCCATAGCCTTGGAAACTCATGACTGGAGCATAGGGAGATTACTGATGCCATAGACAGGAGTGTCAATTGGTAAAGTCAACAACAGGAGTCACTGTGCACTTACTCCTCATGTAGGATCTCTGTCCTTAATGTGCTGTGCATTGAGATTTAATGCTATAACGAGTACTCAAACAACATAATTCACTTTGTGTTTTCATGGGGGTGCAAACTGTTGAAATCTTTACTTAATGCATACTAAACTGATCTTCTGTAAAAAAAAAAAAAAAAAAAAGAAATTATCAATTCCCAACTTGACTCTCACTGGGATTAAACATGACAATAGGTCTGATCTGATTTCATCATCATTTAAAAAAAATCATCTATTATTTTTCACTTTATGTTTCTGTGTGGGAGCAAACTGTTGAAATCCTTACTTAATGTATACTAAGCTGATCTTCTGTATATTAAGATAATCGAAAATGAATCTTGATGTGAATGGAAGGGGAGAGGGAGTGGGAAAGGGGAGGGTTGTGGGTGGGAGGGACGGTATGAGGGGGGGAAGCCATTGTAATCCATAAGTCGTACTTTGGAAATTTATATTCATTAAATAAAAGTTAAAAAAATGAAAAAAAAAAAGAAATGATGAGGAAAAGTGACCATTCTTTTCTTTTGAAATTCTTGGTTTAAAATTCTGTAATAAAACAAAGTTCTGTTAACAGATTTTTATCTTGAAACTTAGTTTTTGTGAATGTCATAGCTGGGTAAAAATACCTCACAAATATACATAGATTCCAACAGAAAGAGAATATGATCAATTGTATTTATAAAATAATGACTTCTGTTGTTATTTTATATCAGTTATGCAGAAGTTTTTTTTTGTTTGTTTTTTGTTTTTTTTGGTCTAATTCTCTTTCACAGCTCCTGGGACATAGTAGACACTCAATAATATTTGTTAAATGGGGTTGATTCTTGTTTCTTTGTTTTTCTTTAAATCCTTTTTTATTTCTTATTTTGAAATTATAAAAAAGATTTACGTGATTCAAAGCTCAGAGAGATGTATAAAATGTGTGTTACAATATCTTGCTTCTATTTCTGTACTTTTTTTTTTTTTTTTTTTTGACAGGCAGAGTGGACAGTGAGAGAGAGAGAGACAGAGAGAAAGGTCTTCCTTTTGCCGTTGGATCACCCTCCAATGGCCGCCGCTGCAGCCGGCGCACCGCGCTGATCCGATGGCAGGAGCCAGGATCCAGGTGCTTTTCCTGGTCTCCCATGGGGTGCAGGGCCCAAGCACCTGGGCCATCCTCCACTGCACTCCCTGGCCATAGCAGAGAGCTGGCCTGGAAGAGGGGCAACCGGGACAGAATCCGGCACCCCAACCGGGACTAGAACCCGGTGTGCCGGCGCCGCAAGGTGGAGGATTAGCCTATTGAGCCACGGCGCCGGCTATTTCTGTACTTTCTATTGTCTTCCTATCCAATAATTTTTTTTCTTCTTTTTTCCTTTTTTTTGTAAATTTTATTTAAGGTATACAAATTTCATGCATTCCATATATACAAATTTAGGAACATAGTGATCTATTCTTGTTTCTTAATAAATTAATTAATAAATAAAAATATTTATTTATTTGTTTAAAAGGTAGAGTTACAGAGAGGCAGAGGGAGCGAGAGTGAGAGAGAGAGAGAGAGAGGTCTTTCATCTGCTGGTTCACTCCCCAAATGGCTGCAATGGCCACAGCTGCACTCATCAGGAGCCAGGAGCTTTGTTTGGGTCTCTCATGTGGGTACAGGGATCTGAGGACTTGGACCATTTTCCACTGCTTTCCCAGGCCATAACAGAGAGCTGGATTGGAAGTGGAATAGCTTGAACTCTAACCAGCACCCACATGGGATGCTGGCACTGCAGGCGACGGCTTTGCCTGCTACGCCACAGTGCTGGCCCCTAGCAAAAATCTTATTCTTAGATTGACCCTCTCTTTCCTGCCTGCTTTCCACATTGTAAGTTTCTGTCCTCCATGCTCCTTTGCTCCTACTTCCTCCAGCTTTTTCCTTCCCTCTCTATTTTGTGAGAGCTGCTTATGAGTTATTTTTTTTTAATGCATAACTGGTCATACTCTTGAGTGCTCAAATAGATTAACATTTACTATAAAGAGAATTCTTGCTCATGGTAGAACATTTGGAAAATATAACATGTAATTTCATAACCCAGCTATGGCTTCTCATGCATTTTGTTTTTTTCACTAAACAATTTAAACACAACTGTGGAATTATACAGTGCATATACTGTTTTGTATGTTGGTTTTTTAATCTTTAAAGTATGCTAGAGAGAAAGCTAACTCCCATTCACAATTTCACTGGACAAGACTAGACTAAAGTCGGGTGCTGAGAATTCAATCCAGGTCACCCATGTGGGTGATAGGAAGCCAATACTTGAGCCATCACCACTGCCTTCCTGGATCTGCATTAATAAGAAGCTGGAATCAAGGACCTGGAGCTGGGTGTTTAACTCTGGCACTTTGTGCAGGCTTCCCAACTAGTATCTTACCTGCTAAGCCTGATGCCCACTCCCTTCTTTGAAAACATTTTACATGATGTGTCATCATATGGCAAAATGTTTTTATATGCATCATCTCACTTGTTCTTTACTGGAAAGTTGCATCATACAGCTATTGGTATTATCAGCTCCATTAAAATATTTACTTACTTGAAGGAGGGAGAGATAGTGACAGAGAGAGAGAGACGAGAGAGAGAGAGAGAGACAGACAGACAGACAGACAAAGCTGTAATTGAGAGTGGAGCCAAGACTCAAACCCAGGAACTGTTA
Organism: Oryctolagus cuniculus; assembly: GCF_964237555.1. NCBI lineage: Eukaryota > Metazoa > Chordata > Mammalia > Lagomorpha > Leporidae > Oryctolagus > Oryctolagus cuniculus. Next base: position 130,256,638 of record NC_091433.1, read on the forward strand.
TGTGGGATGTCCATGTCTCAAGTGATGGCTTAGCTACTGTGACAAATGCCTGCTCCTAAAATACTTTTTAAAGTATTTCACTGGAAGCATGGTGTGTTGTAAGTGCTGCTACATATCTTGGTTTCATTTTGCTGAGTGATATCAGTCTAGTAGTCTTTGAATTTTGATTTCCTTACCTGAAAATGCGATCAATTAATGTGGATAGCCTCCTTAGGCCAGTGTAAATACATTTTATTAGCAATTGCTAGGCTACTATCTATGCTTTCATAAATGTTTACCTTTTGCCCTGATCTATGCTTTGTGTATTTTCCCAAACTCCACTCTGTCTTGAGATTGGCTCATATCACTGCATATTTTAAAGGTCATTTGTAAATTATTCAGCCTGTGCTTTTTGGTGAATTTTTTTTCATTTTCTGAATAGGGTTAATGTTTGCTATTGCTTTTTTATTTGTTTTCTGTCAATTTTTCTCCTCTGTCATCATGTAATGATTTACCATGCCTGTAGTGTAATTAATTACACCTCTAATATATTTTCCCAAATTTTATTCTTTCCTACTCTTTGAATTTGCTCAAAGGATATTGGGAATGGGTGTCTTCAGAAAGCTCATGGATAATGTGTTTTAGGAAAATACTTGTGCATGGAGTTCAGACTTTCTTGTGTCAAAATTTTCTTTTAATTTTTTCATGAATTTTTAAAAGTTCATTCATATTCTATAATAAAAAGATTATATGGATGTGGTCCATTCAAGTAACAGCTAATACTACATCTCTCTCTTTCTGTCCCTCTGTCTCTCTCAGTGTCTATTGTACTTACCTACCCCCCCCTTTTTTTTTTTTGATGGGCAGAGTGGACAGTGAGAGAGAGAGACAGAGAGAAAGGTCTTTCTTTTCCATTGGTTCATCCCCCAATGGCCGCTGTGGCTGGTGCACCGTGCTGATCCGAAGCCAGGAGCCAAGTGCTTCTCCTGGTCTCCCATGCGGGTGCAAGGCTCAGGGACTTGGGCCATCCTCCATTGCCTTCCCGGACCACAACAGAGAGCTGGACTGAAAGAGGAGCAACCAGGACAGAATCCAGTGCCCCGACCGGGACTAAAACCCAGTGTGCCGGCGCTGCAGGCGGAGGATTAGCCTATTGAGCCGCCGTGCCAGCCCTTACCTACCCTTTTTAAGACCTTGATGTGAGGTGATACAGTGCCCATGTGATGCGATGAAGTGAGGTGAATCACTAAGCACTTATGCGATATGGCTTTAACTTTTGCAGTTTGAGCTACAACGCAAAAACTAGTATAAATTTCCTTTTTCTTCTTCACAATTTCATGGATAGAAAATTCATTCTTACTATATATCTTAGTGACCTCAGCATACAATTTTTTCTTTCCTTATTCAATTGAGGACTTTCACTTTTACGTTTTAAGGAAATACTGTACAGCTTCTCTGTGGTATATACAAATGCCAGCATCACTACTCTTGTTCTTTGAGGTCCTAATCAAATAAAATAAGAGTTACTTGAACACAGTCATCATCCCAACAGTCATTCTGCTGAGGTGACTACTAAGGGGCTAATGGGAAGATAGTGTAGAGAGCCTGGATACACTGGACAGAGGAATAATTCAGGTTCCAAGCAAGATGGGGCAGGAATGGTGTCAGTCTTTAACACACTACTGAGAACAGTGGGCGATTTAAAACTTATAAATTGTTTATTTTTACATATCATGTTTTTTGACTACAGTTTGCTGCAGGTAACTGAAATCAAGGATAGTGAAACTGTTGGTAAGGAAGGCTCTTCTATATTAGGTTTACTCTTTAAAAAAATTATTTATTTAGGGGCCAGACTGTGGCATTCCATATGGGCACTGGTTCAAGTCCCAGCTGCTCCACTTATGATCCAGCTCTCTGCTATGGCCTGGGAAAGCAGTAAAAGATGGACCAAGTCCTTGGGCCCCTGCACCTGTGTGGGAGACCCAGAGGAAGCTCCTGGCTCCTGGCTTCAGATCATCCCAGCTCTGGCTGTTGCAGCCATTTGAGAAGTGAACCAGAGGATGGAAGATCTCGCTTGCTCTCTCCATCTCTTTCTGGCCTCTCTGTAACTCTGCCTTTCAAATAAATAAATGAATCTTTAAAAAATTATTCTTTCATTTGACAGAGAGAAAGAGACACATATCTCCCGTTTGCTGGTTCACTTCACGAATGCCCACAACAGCTGAATCTGGGCCAGATTGAAGCCAGCAGCCAGCAACTCAATGTGGGTCTTTCATGTGGGTGGCAGGGACCCAAGTACTTGAGCCCTCACTTGTTGCCTCCCAGGGTGTGCATTAGCAGAGGGCTGGGATCTGGAGCAGAGCCAGCACTCCAACTCTGCACTCCTATATAGGATTCAGCCGTACCAAGTCGGATCTTAAACACTAGGCCAAATTACTGCCTCAGGTTCTAGTGTTGCCCTAGACATGTTTTAGGACTTCAGCAAAGTCATTTTAACTTCTCAAACGTATTTTCCAAGACATCTGAGGTGGTTCCCTGCTAGTAAAGACTGAAATTATGAGAACTATCAGCAGAATCAGCAATTCTGGGGATACTTGTTAAATATTTTGGAAGTGTGAGGAATTAACTGAACTTTTAGATCTCTGTCAGTAAGAAATCAGTGTTCACCCACAATTGGTTTTGTATTGCATTTGTGTTTTTGCCTGCTTATTCTTTGCACTTTACCTGCTTTTTCTCAGCCTTGCTTTTCTTAAAATGGCACACACCAAAATGATTGCTTCTGTGATTTCATTCCTTTCCATAACTGCGAGAGCAAAAAATACCCCAGGGGTTAAAGAGAAGGAAGGCAAGGTATCAACCTCTGATTCACCTTTTATCTCTTGAGAATAATTTAGCTGTTCAACTCACCTACCTGTTTGTTGACCTTTTGTTTGTCTTGCATGCGAATGGTGAGTGCTGTATAACATCTGCAGTCAGTTAATTATCAGTTCACACAATATGCCTTTTGGGTCATATGTTTTTGGTTTTGTCATCATCAGAAGTCAAAGTTGAAAATGTATTTTTCTACATTGAGTTTCACTTGTGGATATTTGGAATAGTTTGTTACCCACATCTTTTGTTTTTTGATGGGGTTCTTGGCCTGAGAATACTGTGACCATTTCAGTATTCTACAGTTTTTCTAAAGTGCCCCAAAGGCTGTATCATTAGGACTTTCCTTATGTAAAACATAAAAGTGTTGTTGTTGTTAGTTTTTAAATTGCAACCATATTTTTTAATTAAAATCAGTTGCAAACAATAAGGTCAGAAATTTTTCTAAACATTTGCCATAAGCTGCTGTTTCTATTTTTAATTTTATGAAAACTAACTTCCATCTCTGATTATAAAAGTAATACATGTTCATTGTAGAGAACTTGGAAATGCTAGCAGGTATAATGAAGAAAATACAAATCATTAGTCATGTGTTATCCAGAAAGAGATTACTAGCACTTTAATAGATTTTCTTCTTTCTTAAAAGATGTGTAAGTAAATAAAACTTTATTTCTTAAAAACATGGACATATTTATAAAGGGATTATGGGCCATAGTATATTTATACTTTTGTTATGAATAATACATTTCAAATATGTAATATACATAATATAGCATAAAAATGAAATGGACATCTTTATAGGTCGGCCTGGCTGGAGATAGCACATTGTTTCCATCTTTGAAGCTCTCTGTGTTGGTCTCACTTCATCAGGTCCCTGTTGGTCTCCCACTGGCGATAACCAGGAGTTAGCAGTCTGTGTACCTCATTTTCCTCTGTTTTTGTAGTTATGTGTATATTTATACATTTAGCTTAGTTTCCCTCATTTTTGATATTAATAAAAAGGGTAACATATATGGAGCTTGCATTTTACACTAAACATTTTGTTGCTATAAATCATAGCAGTGCTTGTGTTTTCATGACTCTGGGAATGTATCATGTTGTACTTATCTATTTGCCTTAAAGTGGACATTTGAAGATAGCACAGTCCTGGAAATGAGTGAGTAATGCAAATGTGATGACCTGAAAGTTGAATACTATAGTTTTGTATATAAAATTATAGCTAGAATGGTTATGTATATGCATTTTATCTTATTTTACTGTCATTTTAAAGTTTTATATTGAAGATTTGTTAGACATTTGTATCTTATTATATGTGATTTTATCCCTAGTGATGCTTTTACCTGACATCTTGTGGGACCTTAAAAGAGTTTTACTACCATTTTGTGGTTACTATTTCCATAGTTATGTGTTTGTCAATGTTTTTAATTTTTTAAGAAATAAGTTTTTAGATGTGTCTCTTGAGAATAGTATATGACCGTACTTTAAAACAATCTGTTGTGACTATCTTTATTACCAGGGACACAGGGACACTCAGTGCATTAATATTTAATCTACTAATATATTTGAGTTTGCAGCTCTCATCTTAATTTAATCTATCTTAACTCTTCTATGTTTCTTTATAAACTTTTTATTGGCTCTTGAATTGATGTTTAAGAATAATTCTATACCTTATTCTTTGACTCCTCATCTTAAAAAAAATTCACTTCTTTATTAGAGAAAGAGAGAGAGAGATACAAGTGAGAGAGTGCAGCACCTGTGCTACTTTCCCATCTACTGGTTCTCTTCTGCAATGCCTGTAATGCCCTGTGCTGGACTGGGCCCAAAGCCAGGAGCTGGGAACGCAATCCTGTTCTACATGGATAGCAGGAGTCCAACTATTTGAGCATCACCGTCACCTCCCAGGGTGTACATTAGCAGGAAGCTGGAGCTAGGAATTGAATCCAGCTGCTCCAGTGTGAATTGGAGGTGACTTAATGGCAAGACTAAGTGCTTGTCCTCTCCCTCCGCCACACTTTGAGAGTTATATGCACTTTGTGTTCTTTTAGTGTTATCTTGCAAATTAAAAGATACACCTTTAACTTGTGAAAGTCTAATGTTAATAAAACTTTTTAATCTTACTGTGTAAAGACTTTGGAATACCTTAATTAATTAATTAATTAATACCTTAATTTCATCTCTTCTTCCTCTGATGTATATGTCCTTTTAAAAATGTTTAGTATTTTCATCTACTTGAAAGACAGAAGCAGAGAGAGGGAAAGAGAGAAGATCTTCTATCTGCTGATTTACTCCCGAAATGGCCACAAAACTCCAGGCTGAGCCAGGTTGAAGCCAGAACTCCATCCAAGGCTCATACATGGGTGGCAGGGTCCCAAATACTTAGGCCATCATCTGCTGCCTTCTCAGGCACATTAGCAGTAAGCTGGCTTGGAAATGGAGCAGCCAGGACTCTAACTAGCAATCCCTATATGCAATGTGGAGATTGTAAGCAGTGGCTTAACCCACTGTGCCACAATACTGCCCTCTCCTGTTACAATTCTTTGAAGAAATGCTTCATCATTTTGATTCCACTCGTTTAAAATTTCCATTGAGGGCTGGCGCCGTGGCTCACTAGGCTAATCCTCCGCCTAGAGGCGCCGGCACACCGGGTTCTAGTCCCGGTCGGGGTGCCGGATTCTGTCCCGGTTGCCCCTCTTCCAGGCCAGCTCTCTGCTGTGGCCAGGGAGTGCAGTGGAGGATGGCCCAGGTGCTTGGGCCCTGCACCCCATGGGAGACCAGGAAAAGCACCTGGCTCCTGGCTCCTGCCATCGGATCAGCGCGGTGCGCTGGCCGCAGCGCGCTGGCAGCGGCGGCCATTGGAGGGTGAACCAACGGCAAAGGAAGACCTTTCTCTCTGTCTCTCTCTCTCACTGTCCACTCTGCCTGTCACAAAAAAAAAAAAAAAAAAAAAAATTTAAAAAAAAAATTTTCCATTGAAAGCTCTGCTCTTGTGTGCAGTTGTTCTGAGCATCACAGTTTTGGTACCCACTGAGTAGAAAGCTTGCTCCACTTTAGTTTTTAAGTCAGAATTGTGTAAGAAGAATTAGTTGAGATATCCATCGTGTTGTCTGTTGTTCCTGCGATAATCATTAGTCCTCTTCAATTAGGCATCAACAAGATAAATTTTTTTCTTCCAAATTGATATAGATTTTCTCATACCATGGGCTTTCTCTTTAACAGGTCTTGTTGCTTCCTAAAATGGGTAACTCAGTTTGTAAACATCTAATTTCTTTGGGACATTATCCTCATAGCCTTTGGTAAATCAGTGATTTCAGCATTCTAAACTCTGCCTTAAATTTGATGTTTGTTTTTGCTTAATTTTAATACAATTTATGTTGCTCCAGGAGAGGTTGTTTTCAAACTGATTTCTTACCCTTCTTAGTGCCTCAAACTAGATCATATTCAAAGATGTTTTTTTTTTTTTTTTGACAGGCAGAGTGGACAGTGAGAGAGAGAGACAGAGAGAAAGGTCTTCCTTTGCCGTTGGTTCACCCTCCAATGGCTGCCACGGCCAGCGCGCTGCGGCCGGCACACTGTGCTGATCCGAAGGCAGGAGCCAGGTACTTCTCCTGGTCTCCCGTGGGGTGCAGGGCCCAAGCACTTGGGCCATCCTCCACTGCACTCCCTGGCCATATCAGAGAGCTGGCCTGGAAGAGGGGGAACCGGGACAGAATCCGGCGCCCCTTTACCAGGACTAGAACCCGGTGTGCCGGCGCTGCTAGGCGGAGGATTAACCTAGTGAGCCGCGGCACCGGCCAGTGTGAGTTTATTTTGGTGAAAAAATCTTTTCAAACCTATGCCTGTTTTTTTTTTTTTTTTTTTTTTTTTTTTTTTTTTTTTTTTAGATGTATTCCATGAACTTTTTTCAGACTCTTTGTATAAGCTCATGTTCTGGAGCCTAGAAGTCCAAGACTGGGTCGCTGTCCTGGTTAGAGCCTCATGCTGCTTCATACCATTGGTGGAATAGTAGCACCAAATGTTGAGAAAGGAAGCAAGAGAAAGCTGAAGCCTAACTGATTTTTATAACTATCTGCTCTTGTGATAACTAACATCCTCCCATGAAAAAGGCATTAATTCATTTGTGAGAACTTAGCTCCCATGACCCAAATACTTGGAATACTTTCTGAACACTGCCACATTGAAGCATTATATTTCTAACACATGAAATTTTGGGGGGCACACACAAACCATAGAACTTACCTCATGCCGGCGCCGTGGCTCAATAGGCTAATCCTCCACCTTGCGGCGCCGGCACACCGGGTTCTAGTCCCGGTTGGGGCGCCGGATTCTGTCCCGGTTGCCCCTCTTCCAGGCCAGCTCTCTGCTATGGCCAGGGAGTGCAGTGGAGGATGGCCCAGGTGCTTGGGCCCTGCACCCCATGGGAGACCAGGAAAAGCACCTGGCTCCTGGCTCCTGCCAGGATCAGCGCGGTGCGCCGGCTGCAGCGGCGGCCATTGGAGGGTGATCCAACGGCAAAAGGAAGACCTTTCTCTCTGTCTCTCTCTCTCACTGTCCACTCTGCCTGTCAAAAAAAAAAAAAAAAAAAAAAAAAAAAAAAAAAAAAAAGAACTTACCTCTAGGGATAGCCATTGAAGTTTTAAATTTTTAAAAATTTATTTATTTGAAAAGCAGAGATAGGTAGATAGGTGCATACAGACAGACAGTAAGAGGTCTCCTATTCATGGACTCACTTCTCAAATGCTTATAATAGCTGGGGCTGGGCCAGGCTAAAGCCAGGAGCTGGGAATCAAATTCAGGCTCCCACATGGGTACCAGAGGCCAAACTACTTTAGCCATCACCTGCTGCCTCCCACAATGTACATTATTTAACAGGAAGCTAGAATTGGGAGGAAAGCTGTGACTTGTACCTAGACACTCCAATATAGTATGTGGGCATTTTAAGGGGAGTCTTAACCATTATGTCAAATGCCTGTACCCTGCTCCGCCCCCCCCCCCGCCCACTCCTTACCAAGTTATATGTAGGAGAGAATTTTCTATTAGACTCCTTATTTTAGATGAAGTTGAGTCTTGACTTCTACCTTCTTTGACCCTTTCAGGCCTTGAAGCAGAAACTCGAGCTTCTGGAGTGCAATTGTCTAATGCCCTTTGTTCATAATTGCCTGTAGTGCTCTAGTATTCTTTCTTTTGGTGTAATCTTTCTCCTGGAACTTGTCATTGTGGTTCCACAGTAGCATTTCAGTGCTTTTGGCTCGATGTTCTAGTATTTTAGCCAGCATTAAAAAATGTTTTATTTATTTTTCATCCACTTGGAAGGCAGGGGGATGCACACACACACACACACACACACACATTTTGTGGGAGTGGGTAGAGAGAGAGAGAGGGAGAGAGAGAGAGAGAGAGAGAGAGAGAGAGAAAGGAGGCAGGCAGGCAGAGAGCACTTCTGTCTGCTGGTTCACTCCCCAAATGCCTGCAACACCAGAGCTGGGCCAGATGGAAGCCGGGAGCCAGGAATTCCATCCTGGGTGACAGGCACTTAAGCATTTCGTCTGTCTGATGCTGCCTTCTAGGATGCATTAGCAAGACGCTGGGTTGGAAGTGGAATAGTTAGGATGCAGAATAGCTGGACCTTGAACTGGTACCTGGAACTCCCAGATGGGATGCAGCCCTCTTAACCCACTGTACCACAGGCCTGCCCCTTAGCTGACTTTTTTTTTTTTTTTTTAATTTCAAAGGCAGAGTTAGAGTTAGAGAGAGAGAGAGAGAATGAGAATCAATCTTTTATCCTCTGGTTCACTTCTCAAATGCTTGCAATGGCCAGGGCTGGGCCAGGCTGAAGCCAGGAGATTCTTCCAGGTCTCCCACATGAGTATAGGATCCCAAGTGCCCGGGCTATCTTCCACTGCTTTCCCAGGCACTTTAGCAAGGAGCTGGATCAGAAATGGAGCAGTTGGGTCTTGAACCAGGTCTCAGGCAGAGGCTTAACTTGGCATATAACAATGCTGGCCCCTGACTTTTTTTTTTTTTTTTTTTTTTTTTTTTAAGCAACAGTAGTGTTTTGTGTAACCTAGCTCTCCATTACTAGAAATAGAGTTGATTTGTTGTTGTTCTTAGTGGAAACTCAATTTCTTTGGAACTTTATTCGTGGATGCTATTGTCCTGCAAGAATTTGTGTTGGCTTCAATCAGATGTTTGGTGGATGGAGAACACTGATTGCTTGAGTTCAATTTAAATTTTCAATTTGATATTTATCAACTTCCAAATGCTTTTGCAGGCTGCTCAGTGGTCACAAATGCCCAAGAAAACTCCTCTAGTTTCCTGCCCTGCCTGAGCTCCATGAGAATCACTATGGAAGCAATCATGTGTCTGTGCAATATGATTTTGTGGAAGATATATTTCTCTAGTGTATTTCTGACTAAATGTCTTGCTTTATGTTGTTAGCACCTTTTTCCATCAGCATCTCCAATGCAGTTCCTTGCTCTGAGTGGGCTAGAAGTCCTGTTTGCTGCTCTCCTTGAATATTCATTGGAAATGAAGCTCTCAGTCAAGGATTGACAGATTCTTTTTTTTTTTTTTTTTTTTTTTTTTTTGGGTGAAGCATCAGATAAAATGGTTAAACTTTTAGGCCTTATTATTGTCTGTTGAAGCTAAAGAACTTCATGTATGGACACCGAAATCTGTGTTTTATAGAATTTGTTGACTCAAGACTACTTCTTTTCTGTTTTTAATATTTTGAAAATTAAAGTAGTCTTATTAGCTTATAAACTATAGACCAGATTTGGTTTGTGCACCAGTTTTCTCACTCCCAGATGTAAGCCACTATTATGTTTTTCCCCATAGCTGCTTCAAATTCTGGGCTATTAGAATTTTTTTTTTCACTTGCATGTAAACTTAGACATGAAATTCAAGAGTGTTTTTCTTTTTTTATTATTTATTTGACAGATAGAGTTAGACAGTGAGAAAGAGAAACAGAAAGGTCTTCCTTCTGCTGGTTCACCCCCCAAATGGCTGCCACAGTTGGAGCTACACCGATCCGGAGCCAGGAGCCAAGTGCTTCCTCCTGGTCTCCCATGCGGGTGCAGGGTCCCAAGCACTTGGGCCATCCTCCACTGCACTCCTGGGCCACGGCAGAGAGCTGGAATGGAAGAGGGGCAATCGGGACTAGAACCCGGTGCCCATATGGGATGCTGGCGCCGCAGGCAGAGGATTAACCACATGAGCCACAGCACTGGCCCCAAGAGTATTTTTCTGTTTGTCTAGTATGTTAGGTGTTTTACAGTGGGAAGATTTCAAGATGTGTGTTTCCGATTTCATATGAATCTCCTTGTGTGGCATCAAGTAAAACATAGTGACATATGGAGCAAAAGTGACAAGATATTCCCTGGTTTAGATTTTATGACCCTGACTTCTCCCTATTTTGCATAACTAGAAGAGTAGGCGTACATTCTATATTTTTATTTAGCATTTTTTTAAGATTTATATGTTTATTTGAAAGGCAAAGTTAGAGACAGAGAGAAGGAGAGACAGAGAAAGATGTTCCATCCACTGGTTCACTTCCCAAATGGCCACAATGCCCGGAGCTGGGGTGATCCAAAGCCACGATCCAGCAGCTTCTTCCCATATTCCCAAGTGCATTCAGAGGCCCAAGCACTTGAGCCATCCTCTGCTGCTTTCCCAGGTGCATTAGCAAGGAGCTGGATGGGAAGTGGAGCAGCTGGGACTCAAACTGGCACCCATAAGGGATACTGGCACTGCAGCTGGCGATTTTACCCACTATGCCATTGCGGCAGCTCCTCCTTTTCTTTTTTATGCACATTCCCATAGTGCTTTCTCCAATATATATTATTTTGTTTTCTCAGTTGACATCCTTATTTGTACATTAGGTTCCCTCTGTTAGTTTTTGTTGTTGTTTTTGGTTTAACTGAATGTAGCCATTGAAAAAAAAGTGGAGGTAAGTGGCCTAATGTTTTCTTGAAATACCTGTAATCTGTAACAGAGGGCCACAGTTCAAGTCCTTGCTTCCCATACAGCTTCTTGCTTCCATACAACTTCTGCACACCCTAGGCGGCAGTCATGTTGACTCAAGTATTTGGGTCCCTGCCACTCATGTGGGCAGTCCTCATGGACTTCTAGGCTCCTGGTTTGGGCCTCTGGTGCAGGCATTTGGGGAGTGAGCCAGCTGATAGAACCATGATCTCTCTTTTGCTTTGGCCTTTCAAAAACAAAAACAAAACAAAAGCCCAAAACTTAAAAAAAAATGTGGAAGTAGTTTTGGTCTCCTTTCTTGGTTCATTTTGTAAAGATAGTTTATAAACATTGAAAGGAAGGACCATGATCTTAAAGAGAGGGTTTTTTTTTTTTTTTAATTTTTTCCACTTACTATTGAATTCTTTACTTAACGGAGTGTTAAGCTTATGATTATAAAATAAACTGAAAATATGTCACTGTAAAAAAAAAGGTACATAAGGAGGAAATAATTGAAGTAAAAATAATTTAATATTGTGAACAAAAAATTAGAAAACAATAAAGTTAATCTTTACTTGTAAAAAATTACAAAACATCTTTGGTTCAGTAATGTTAGTATGCATGTAGATATATTACACTTTTGAGAAGGAGAAGTGAGGTTGATTTTAGCAGGAAGAATTAGGCTCTGAAGAACCTTTAAAAGTGAGGAATGCAGCCGGTGCCGCGGCTCACTAGGCTAATCCTCCGCTTTGCGGCGCCAGCACACCGAGTTCTAGTCCCAGTCGGGGAGCTGGATTCTGTCCCGGTTGCCCCTCTTCCAGGCCAGCTCTCTGCTGTGGCCAGGGAGTGCAGTGGAGGATGGCCCAGGTGCTTGGGCCCTGCACCCCATGGGAGACCAGGAGAAGTACCTGGCTCCTGCCTTCGGATTAGCACAGTGCGCCAGCCGCAGCAGCCATTGGAGGGTGAACCAATGGCAAAGGAAGACCTTTCTCTCTGTCTCTCTCTCTCTGTCTCTCTCACTGTCCACTCTGCCTGTCAAAAAAAAAAAAAAAAAAAATTGAGGAATGCAATTGTCTTTTCAGTTTATAAACTTTACTAAATAATTTCTTTTTTTTAAGATTTATTTTATTTATTTGAAAGAGTTACAGAGAGAAGTAGAGACAGGGAGAGGTCTTCCATCCACTGGTTCACTCCCCAGGTGGCTGCAACGGCCGGAACTGTGCTGATCCGAAGCCAGGAGCCAGGAGCTTTTTCCAGGTCTCCCATGTGGGTGCAGAGGCCCAAGGGCTTGGGCCATCTTCTACTGCTATTCCAGGCCATAGCAGAGAGCTGGATCAGAAATGGAGCAGCTGGGACAAAAATTGGCACCCATATGGGATGCCGGCACTGCAGGCCAGGGCTTTAACTTGCTGCGCCACAGCGCCAGCCCCTTTACTAAATAATTTCTGTGATCATTGATTTTTCACTGCTTGCAGTTAAGGCCATTCTGGAACTTATCTATCTTTAGTACTTGGGATACTTGCTAAACATTATTTCTCAGTGTTTATTCTCTGCTTTATTTTATTTTATTTTATTTTATTTTTTAAAAAGATTTTACTTACTTGTCTGAAAGGCAAAGTTACAGAGAGGCAGAGGCAGAGAGAGTGAGAGAGAGGTCTTCCAGCCTCTGGTTCATTCCCCAGATGGCCACAACTTCCCTAGCTGTGCTGATCCGAAGCCAGAATCCACAAACTTCTTCCAGGTCTCCCATGTGGGTGCAGGGGCCCAAGGACTTGGGCCATCTTCTGCTGCTTTCCCAGGCCACAACAGAGTTCTGGATTAGAAGTGGAGCAGCTGGGACTTGAGCTGGCACCTATATGGGATGCCGGCATTGCAGGCGCTGGCTTAACCCACTTTGCCAAAGTACAGGCTCCTATTCTCTGCTTTTTAAATTTGCCTCTCTTTAATATCTTCTTTGAAATGTTATATGGTATTTTCTTAACTTTTTACAATTTTTGAAGTTCCTTAAAGCTTTGGGCTTGTGTAGTAAATATTAATGCTCTGTTCTGAGATTTACAAAGTTTAAGACTTTGGGGAGAGTCGTTAGAGTATTATATGTTGTTTTTTATTCATTTATTAGCACTATGTATTCAGGTGTAAACAATGTTGTTCAGTTCATTTGAACTTGTTATTTTTGATTGCCCTGTTTTGTATTTGCTGACTTTGTATAAAACCATCCTAGTTTCAAGTAACATTCCATTTTTGTGTTATTTCTGATAATTCCCTCAGTGTCTTCTGTTCACTGTGAATTGGAGTTCTTTTTCTTTCAATTTAGCATCACTTTCTACTGCCTTTTAAAATTCTATAATTCAAATGATTATTAAAACCTTTTTTCTTTCTTTCTTTCTTTTTTTTTAACAGGCAGAGTGGACAGTGAGAGAGAGAGACAGAGAGAAAGGTCTTCCTTTGCCATTGGTTCACCCTCCAATGGCTGCCGCGGCTGGCGCGCTGCGGCCGGCGCACCACGCTGATCCGATGGCAGGAGCCAGGTGCTTCTCCTGGTCTCCCATGGGGTGCAGGGCCCAAGCACTTGGGCCATCCTCCACTGCACTCCCTGGCCACAGCAGAGAGCTGGCCTGGAAGAGGGGCAACCGGGACAGAATCCGGCGCCCCTTTACTGGGACTAGAACCCAGTGTGCTGGCGCTGCAAAGCGGAGGATTAGCCTATTTAGCTGCGGCGCCGGCAAAACCTTATTTCTAAGACTCTGACCATCCACTAGAAAATCTAACTAAAGCACTTTCTGGTGTGAAACTTGGAAAATGGTTATTGTGACTTGTCAATTAATATGTCAGCTATTTAATAGTATTGGATCTGTACTTTTATTTATTTTTTAAGATTTATTTTATTTATTTGAAAGTCAGAATTACACAGAGAGACAGAGGCAGAGAGAGAGAGAGAGGTCTTCCATCTACTGGTTAACTCCCCAGTTGGCTGCAACGGCCAGAACAGGGTCTAAAGCTGCCAGGAGCTTCCTCTGGGTCTTTCCACACTGGTACAGGGGCCCAAGGACTTGGGTCAGCTTCTGCTGCTTTCCCAGGCCATAGCAGAGAGCTGGATTGGAAGTGGAGTTTCCAGAACTTGAATCGGTGCCTATGTGGGATGCTGTAACTGCAGGTGGCGGCTTTACCTACTGTGCCACAGCGCTGGCCCCTGTATTTTCTTAGATTTTTACATTGACTTAAATCAAATGTTTGGATTATCACATGTGAACTGCATTAAAAAAAATCCACATATCTCTCTCTTCTTCCCACATGGGCATTTAATTGACCTATTTTGTACAGAATCTATGAAACTGTATGTAGAAAGTTTTTTGAATTTAGATGAATTGTCATGTTTCTAACTGTCCTGTTACCATATAATGCCCTTTAAAAAGGAGGACTGGTTTTTCCTGGATATGAATCAGGGAGTGTCTGACTGTACCCTGGATTATATCCTGGGTTCTAGAATGTTGAATAATTTTTTTTACACATTCACCTACAGGCTTGGATTAAACACTATACAATATTTGAAAAAAAAATGTTATTTCTTGAGATAATGTGTCTAAAATTTAGATGATTTTAAAAATGGGTTAGAAATAGTTATGTCTTTAATAAGCTATGAGACAAAGCCTGTCCTAATAGTCTTAGAAAATAACCTGGGATTTAGAGTTAGATTTAGTTCAAATTTCTCTCCATTTGTAAAATAGATTTTAGTATCATAATCTTGGGCCGGCTCTGTGGTGCAGCAGGTTAAAGCCCCAGCCAGCAGCACTGGCATCCCATATGGGTACCATATCGAGTCCCAGCTGTTGCAATTCTGATCCAGCTCTCTGCTATGGCCTGGAAAAGCTGTAGAATATGGCTGAAGTCCTTGGGCTCCTGCACCCACGTGGGTGACCCAGTGGAAGCTCCTGGCTCCTGGTTTTGGATCAGCTCAGCTCTGGCCATTGTGGTCATTTGGGGAGTGAACCAGCAGGTGGAAGACTTTTCTCTCTCTCTCTCTCTCTTTCTGTAACTCTGTTTTTCAAATAAATAAAATAAATCTTTAAAAAATATTATAATGAATAGAATAGGCTTTGAATGGTAGGAAAAGTAAATAATTGTGCTCTTAAGATTTTATTTCCAAAGAATCATTTAAATTACATTTATAATTTTATCTATTCTAATAAAGTCCTTTTATATAAAAAATATTGTAATAAGCTTTCCCTGTCTTTTCATCTCTCTTGTTATTGTGTCCTCCATCCATCTCACTGGTGAATCTTGGTTAGTGTTGCTCTGAGAAAGGCAATATGTTTAAAATGCCATGTTTAGCAAGGAGAAAACAATTTCAGTAAAATAAATTTCTTGTTTTGTTGTGTTGTTAGTATATTAGTCATGAGGGTGGTTTTGTTAAGTTTGACAGTTGGAATATATGTCATATGAGAACTTGATAACATTAAAGAATTTGTACTGCGGTTATATTTCTGGGAAGTGATAATCTTCTAACCTTTATTTTAGAATTATTATTAGTACTTGGATTCTTTTGGAATGGAAATGAGTAGAAGTTTTCCCTGACATGGAATAGAGATTTTTGTTCACTTCATAGGTCTAATAGTGTGTTTGTGTATTTATTTACTCATAGTATGTGTAGGTATATGTAGTGTTAGTATGTGTAAATCCTTTTTTTCCTAAGAGTACATTGAATATACATAAGGTTAATGAATGACCTGATGGGCCCTTGAAAGATTTTTTTTAAAGAATTGAAAATGTAAAATATTTTGATTGAAATTTATGTAGGTTAAAAATGAGGTAGTTACTTTTGGCCTTTTTTTTTTTTTTTTTTTTTTTGACAGGCAGAGTGGACAGTGAGAGAGAGAGACAGAGAGAAAGGTCTTCCTTTGCCGTTGGTTCACCCTCCAATGGCCACCGCAGCCGGCGCACTGTGGCCGGCGCACCGCGCTGATCCGATGGCAGGAGCCAGGAGCCAGGTACTTCTCCTGGTCTCCTATGGGGTGCAGGGCCCAAGCACTTGGGCCATCCTCCACTGCACTACCTGGCCACAGCAGAGCGCTGGCCTGGAAGAGGGGCAACCGGGACAGAATCCGGCGCCCCAACTGGGACTAGAACCCGGTGTGCTGGCGCCTCTAGGCGGAGGATTAGCCTAGTGAGCCGCGGCGCTGGCCACTTTTGGCCTATCTTGAAAATAAATTGTACTAAGCATAATAACAGAGTTTGAGAAATCTTTAGTTTGCTCTCTCCATCTCATTCCACTGAAGGCCTGTAGAGGGCATATCATGTATGGTAAATGTAGCTTTGTGTTTTCAATTTCTATGTAGAGTCATTTAGTCATTTAAGGTGAAATAGGTTTTGAGTTATTCCCATATTCTGTGTTAATTCATAAATGTCAAGATTGTTATCTTCAGTGATATTTGGTTAAGGCAAAAATAGTCATAAAACTAAAATTGATTCAATTAGAATTTTTTTTTGTTGCAATGCTGTGTATATTTTTCCTTTTTAAAAGATTTTGTATTTGAAAGGTGGGAGGGATGGGTGAGATTTCCGATTTGTTGGTTCACTGCCCAAATGCATACAACTGTCTTTTCAACTTTTCTGAGGACTAAAGGCTTAAGGAGATTTTGTGAAGATATAAATAAAGCTTTCTGAGAATTGTTTGCCTGGAATTGATTAGGTAATGAAGCAGCCCTTCATATGTGGATGCATCTTATCTTTTCTGGGATGCTGCAGGAATGATCCTTTCCAGTTAACAAACAAAAATTAGTAAACGTTTCTTGTTATTGTAGACATTTTGTGAATCTAAAATGCGAAGAAAATAGTTTAGTTTAGTTCTTTTTATCTTGGAGACAAGTTAATTGATATAGTGAGAATTAGTAGAAATGTATAAAATGCTCTTCCTGTGGATTAAGAGGGCAATTACGTAATCAAGGTAAGACTAGGAAGAGACTAATAGATGGGGCTGGGAGCTGGGATGCTGTCCAGTATCTAGTGTTTCTCCCTATAATTTGGGAACCCTTAATTGTAACCTAGAAACATTGGGTGTTGCTTTCAGATTTTATAAAATTCTTAAGTGTGGAAGAGATGCTTATATTTTATACACAGTGTTGAATAATTAAATCATCACTATTTGTTTAATGCGTTTAACTGTCAGTAATGGGGAAACTGAGGTACTGAGCAAGTGATTCTGAAGAAATAATTTGTGTAAAAGTTAGTCTTTACAGGAAATTTTATTAACTAGGAATTTTTCCCCACTCCCAAGAATGTTTTAATGAATTCTCTCACTCTGATATAACTTAGGCCAGACTCATAATGAAATAACTTTAATAAAAGGCAGTCTGGATGTGATCAGTAAGAGAAGTACAATACTATGCACATGAGAATATGATTGTAGTGATTAAGTGTACAGCTACTCTCATTAGTTTTCCTTCAAATCTCAGTTCTTCCTCTTTGGTATTTGGAACGTGTGAGCACCTAAAACACACTAAACTAAAATTTCCATAATAGCCAAAGTATCTACCTTATAGAATTGTTTGAAGTTTAAATAAAACCATCCAGATTATGTGCTTAGTGTAGTGCCTGCTGCATAGAGTGTACTCAAAACGTTTTTAATATTATTTTAGGATTGCTATTTGTAGTATAAACAAATACTACAAAAAGATTGTAGGATTTCTCATTTCAAGGGTAGCAGTGCAAATCTCAAAGTGTCTTTCTGGAATCTGAAACTCGAGTTTATTCACAGTTTTTTTTTTTTTTAAGTGGATTTAAGACTATGAAGAACACTAATTCTCATGGGGAAATCTCCAGGCATCTATGAAATTTATTTCAATAACACTGACGTTGGTTTTTTGTGTTATACTTCTTTGTAAGGTGGTTAGAGTCACTAAATCATTGGGGGGATCTTGAAGATCAGTGTGGTGAAACTTCCATCAACATCAGGGAATAATAAATCTAAGATTTTTTTTTTTTTGGCACAGTTAGTAATTGTTCAGAAGTGATCTTCATGGAACATATAAATGAAAAAACATTTTAACAGATCAAGACTCCAGTCTTGATATTAAGGGAAAAAAGGTACCAGAAGGGAAAAATGTGGTGGGTGGGGGAAGTCCTTGAAAAGCTGTTAACTTGGGTAAGGGAAATACCAGTATCTCTGTGGTCTTTCAGGAACAAAAAACATCTTTTGCAGAGGGCCTAGTGTTCGAGCCAAGATATAAAGTGACCTTCACGGCTGGCTGGCTCAGCCTCCAGTTTTCCTAGGGAGAGTCAGCCCGCATGGCCTCAGTGTCTGACAGTGGGCAGCAGAGTACTTACCAGTGGGAAGTAAGGAAATGATGGTTGAAGCTAGGAATGACTGTTATTTCTCACCAGCAGATAGGTACACACCACTTGTTGAAATGACTCAGCAGTTTAAAGTTGGGAGCTGTGAGACTTGTGAGTTACACATGGGGAGCGCAGGACCCAGAAGTGTCAGCTCTGTGGGAATACTTGAGGGATCACTCTGTTCCCTCCTGCCTTGAATCACAAGCTGGTGCGCAGTTGTAGGCTTTGTCTTCTTTTTCTCCTCACTCCCGACCTTACTCCTCAAGGTTCCTTGACTATTTGTAATAGAGTATTCTAGACATCAGCAGGTAAAACTGCTGAGGCGCAGGCCGGGGCGGGGGGGGGGGGGGCAAGGTGTGCCATCTATCCCTTCAGTGTTTAAGGCACTTCCATCTTTTAAAACTGACATTATTCCCCTTCACCCTCCCTTCCTGGAAAAAAACAGGCCTCTTGTCTGGATCTTTTCGTTTTAATGATTTCCATGAAAAGGCTTTTACTCAGGCTCTGACATGACTGTCAGAACACACATTTAAATGCGAGACTGCTTAAAAGGCTATTGATACTCCCTGGTGGAAAAGAAAGTGCTTTAAAAAAAAACCCATCTGTCCATACACAAGTTAACCCTATTTCTTTTTTTTTCCCTCCTCTTCCTTTAAATTTTCTCTCTCCCTCTTCCTTACTCTCTCTCCCTGAGTGTGTGTGTGTGTGTGTGTGTGTGTGTGTGTGTGTGTGTCTGACTCAGGTTTAAAGATAGGCCTTTGGTCCATCCAACAACATCCATCATCATCTCCTAGAAGTTGTCTTTTTTATATATGGAGGGCTCTGATTAAGTTAATCCAGATCCAAGTATATCAAATCGGGAAGAAGAATGCTTAATTTTGATCTAAGGATGCTGTTCAGTCTCAACAATCTGCTCTTTTGAATCTGAGCCTCCTTTCTCTTCGATTATCTTGGCTATGTAGCAGACGTTAATAATCTGTGGGATAAGTTGATGCTGTATACAACAAGAATTATGTGTAGTATTTATAATCAAAAGCACATTTTGGCATGAGTTTATGAAGTGTTACTGGGAATGGAACTTCTTGTCAGATTGCTGCACTCTATAAGCAGACTGTTAACAGCAAATGGGTTCTGAAGTAACAATCAAGTATTTGATAAGATTTTAATTAATTGATAAGCATGTGAATATGGAGCTGTCAGCAAGGTCTGTTGTGTTGGTGAGAGATTCTTACATCTATTAACAACGGTTAATATGATCATTATTGCTCTCTCTTTCTCACATGAAGTAGGATAGTTTTATTGAACAAGTAAGATACATAAGTAGTAAAATTCACAAGGAAAAAAATTACTGCTACTGAAAATTATACAGGAGTATTTCAAAAAGTTCACAGAGAATGCATTAAAAAACTATGCATGGATTTCAAATGTTTTTTACTAAAATAAACTTATGTTTTAATTCCATTTCCCCTAGATTTTTAAATTTTCCCTTGTATTCACTCCTGGAAAAGTGACATAATCATTCTGATTTTATTCACTCTAATCATGCTACTTGAACTTAACAAGACATTAATAGATACTTACAAATGCTTACACTCATTTCTTAATTCTTGATTAGTTTCTCTCAGGTGACTCTTTCATATTTTTCTCATGTTACTAAATTCCCCAAATTTGACTCTAATCTACATTGTAGCAGATTGATCCTCTACCTAGAAAGGGAGATCATTTGGTAAAGTTTCATAAGCAATCTAGGTCATTTAGACAAACTTTCTCAAGTTTCCCTTCCTTCCTCCCTCCCTCCCTCCCTCCCTCGCTTCCTTCCTTCCTTCCTTCCTTCCTTCCTTCCTTCCTTCCTTCCTTCCTTCCTCCCTTCCTCCCTTCCTCCCTTCCTCCCTTCCTCCCTTCCTCCCTTCCTCCCTTCCTCCCTTCCTCCCTTCCTTCCTTCCTTCCTTCCTTCCTTCCTTCCTTCCTTCTCCAGTATTTAATTTCCTATGGGTCTTCAACATGCTTTTTTTTTTTTTTCTTTTTTTTTGACAGAGTTAGACAGTGAGAGAGAGAGACAGAAAGAGAGAGAGAGAGAGAGGTCTTCCTTCTGTTGTTCACCCCCTAAATGGTTGCTAAGGCTGGCACGCCGCACTGATCCGAAGCCAGGAGCCAGGTGCTTCCTCCTGGTCTCCCATGTGGGTGCAGGGCCCAAGGACCTGGGCCATCCTCCACTGCACTCCTGGGCCACAGCAGAGAGCTGGACTGGGAAGAGGGGCAACCAGGACAGAATCCAGCGCCCCAACCGGGACTAGAACTCGGGGTGCCAGTGCCGCAGGTGGAGGATTAGCCCATCCTGCCTTTCTTATTTCAGAGGTAGCAGTGCCTGGCTTCCTTAATGGGGCTAATAGTTAAATTTGTGCTTATTCCATAATTTTTCAAAACATTGATTCACTAGTAATCATGGTTTCTTATATTTCATCCTTTGACCCTTTTCTTTCTTCACAGGAACTTATTCTTTTCTTTATAAAATAATAAAAAAAGAATAAAATATTTAGAGAATAAAAAGTTATTGTTCTAGTTACACTTCTTTCTTAAAATAGCTTTATAGTTCTTTATTTCTCTCTTTTTAAAGATTCATTTATTTACAGAGTTACTGATAGGGAGGGAAGGAGGGAGGGAGGGAAGTAGGGAGGGAGAGAGGTCTTCCATTGGCTGGTTCACTCCCCAAATGGCCACAAGGGCCAGAGCTGGGCCCACCTACAGCCAGGAGCCAGGAGCCAGGAGCCAGGAGCCAGGAGCTTCTTCTGGGTCTCCCATGCAGGTGCAGGGGCCCAAGGACTTGAGCCATATTCTGCAGCTTTCCCAGGCCACAGCAGAGAGCTGGATCAGAAGTGGAGCAGCCAGGACCTGAACCGGCTTAACCTGCTATACCACAGCGTTGGCCCCTATAGTTCTTTCTAATACTTTTCTGGTCATACCTTTGATGTTTTCCAGTTCAGTTCAGTATTTACAGACACCTACTATGTGTTCAGCACAAAGTGAAGAGTTGTGGCCTCTGTTTTTTAAGAGTTTATGTGTGTTTCAGTTTGTTGGAAAAGATTAGATCAATTTACAACATCAAGTGATAGATACTGGTCTGGTTTGAATATTTGGGGCCTACTTGCATCTCTGGGCCTCCTCATTCATTTGTTGAGATCCTAACCTTTGAGGTGATGTATTTGAATGGGGGGTTGCTATTGGGAGGTCTGCTTTTTGTTTCTTTACGACACCTGAGAGGAGCTTCTTTGGGGATAAATAGGTTGATTTCAGTTTACCGGATCCGGTGGCCCCGTTGTCCAGCATCTGATGGAGGCAGGCTGTGGCAGGTGTGGAGGTACAATCACATGGTGAATCAAGAAGGAACAAGCACTGAGGCTGATCTAGAATTCAGATGCCCTCTGAGGACGTTACCCCCACTGACCCAAAGACCTGCTTCTGACTCTACCTCTCAGATGCCATCATTAGATCAAGTTTCTGCCCTTAGTGAATTGCCTGTCAACGTTAAGGCATCAGAGTTTAAATGTCTGCATGAGTTTTGAGGTAACAAGTCCTGCTGTACCCATATCAGGGTGATTAGGTGCTGGGGTAGAGCCGTCATTAAGTACACTTAATAAAGGGGTTCACGGGAGAGCCCCTTGTACCTTCCATCATGTGAAGACACAGCTAGTGGCTACCTTAATCAGGCACTGGCTCTGACTTGCCGAATCCCTGATCTTGTGCTTCACAGCCAGAAGTTTGTCAGTTTGTTTTCTAGAACTGTAGAAATAACTGCTGTTTACAAGCTACCCTTTTTATGGTGTTTTAATAGCTCAAATGTACTAAGACAGATATTTTAATAGAGAAACACACTCAGTACTATGGGAGTTTACTCTGGCCTTCCACATGACAACACTCTTATCTCGTAATGATGAATGTTTGATGACATTCCAGTGAAGAATAACGAAATTAATTCTCTTATATTTTATCCTTTTTCTGCTCATACCTTTTTTTCTCATCATTTTTTTGGAAAGGGGTGAATTCTGTTAGTATTATAATTTAATTGTTCTTTTTATTTGATGTGGAGTTTTAAAGTGTATATATTACCATTTTAAAGTAATAGAAAGTTTTAATAATTATAGCAGTTGCATGTTGTCTTATCATTGTGTGATGTTATTTATAACTAATTCAACTTTATGTAATAGTTTGTTACTGATCTTTTCATAGCTACCTTTCCCAGTCACCAATGCTTTATTTTGAGTCAAGATTAGTTACATTTCTTATTTCAAGCAGATTTTTTTCAAGAGGGGTTCATTAAATGAAACTTTCCCGTTTGGGTTTACCAATAAATGAGTATGTGTCCCTGATACTTTTCACTTTAAAATACTTTAAAATAGAGAATTTCCGTAAAACCCCTTTCTCACTAGTCACAATTTCCTCTGTCATTAATAACTTGCATTAGTGGATCATATTTATTACAATTGATTAACTGAGGCTCGAATTGTGGTGTGGTAGGTTAAGGTGCCGCCTGCAATGCCATCCTCCCAGTCCGGGCTGCTGTACTTCTCATGCAGCTCCCTGTTAATGTTCCTGGGAGGACATCAGAGGAAGGCCTGAGTATCTGGGCCCGTTACCATCCATGTGGGAGACCCAGATGGAGTTCTAGGCTCTTGGCTTCAGCCTAGAACAGTTTGGCTGTTGTGACCATTTGGGGAGTTAACCAGTAGGTGGAAGATACTGCTCTCTGCTCTTCTCCCCATCATTGTACTTTTGAAAATTAAATAAAAATAATTTTAAAAAATAATTGATGAACCAATATAAGTATATTATATAATATATATTATATATTATTACCAGTAAATATATTATTGCCAAAAGTTTATAGCTTATCTTAGGGTTATTTTTTGTTTTATAGAGTTCTTTGAGTTATAGCATAATGTCTTACATCCATCATTGCAGTATCCTACATAGCCATTTCACTGGGTTAAAAATCCCATATGATTCACCTCTTCATGCCTTCCTAACTCTCCTCTGCCCATACCCCCACCAGAAGACCCTGGCAGCCAATGATCTTTTGTCTGTATAATTTTGCTTGTTGTTGGAATCATACACTATGTGGCCTTTCAAATATACTTTTTTCAGTTAGCAACATGCTTTTCAAGATTCTTCTCTTTCATGGCATGTATCTTTTTGTTTCTGAATGATAATCTGTTGTAGGGATGCACCACTCTTTGTATTTCCATTCATCTATTGAGGAGCTTCCTAGTTGCTTTTAAGTGTTTAATTAACTTGGGTAAATAATTAAGAGCATGACTACTAGGTCATATGATAGGACCATATTTCATTTTTTTCAAAAACTGCCAAACTGTCTTCTAAAGTGGCTGTACCATTTTGCATCCCACCAGCAATGAATGAGAGTTTTGGTTGCTCCATATTCTCATCAATGTTTGCTAATGTCATTTTTTTTATTTTAGCCATAATTAGTCTGTAATGGTACCTCTGTTGTTTTAATTAATAATTCTCTAATAACAGATGATACTAAATATCTTTTCTTATACTTATCTGCTTTCTGCATATCTTCTTTGGCGAGGTATTTAGTGATGCCTTTTGCTAATCTTTTAATGGGGCTGTTCATGTTCTTACTGTGTTCTGCAACATAGTCTGGATTGTTTTTCCATTCTCTTACCAGTATCTTTTGCAGAGAAAATGTTAATTTAATTTAAATTTTTTTTTGACAGGCAGAGTGGACAGTGAGAGAGAGAGACAGAAAGAAAGGTCTTCCTTTTGCCGTTGGTTCACCCTGCAATGGCCGCTGTGGCTGGCGCGCTGCAGCTGGCGCACCGCACTGATCCGATGGCAGGAGCCAGGTACTTCTCCTGGTCTCCCATGGGGTGCAGGGCCCAAGCACTTGGGCCATCCTCCACTGCACTCCCTGGCCACAGCAGAGAGCTGGCCTGGAAGAGGAGCAACCGGGATAGAATCTGGCGCCCCGACCGGGACTAGAACCCGGTGTGCCGGTGCTGCAAGGCGGAGGATTAGCCTACTGAGCCGCGGTGCCAGCCTAATTTTTTTTTATTTTTGTTATTTATTTTTTTTATTTAATGAGCGTAAATTTCCAAAGTACAGCTTATGGATTACAATAGCTTCCTCCCCCCCGTAACTTCCCTCCCACCCACAACGCTCCCCTCTCCCACTCCCTCTCCCCTTCCCCTTCACATCACGATTAATTTTCAATTATCTTTATATACAGAAGATCAATTTAGCGTATATTAAGTAAAGATTTTCACATTTTGCTCCCACACAGAAACACAAAGTGTAAAATACTATTTGAGTACTAGTTATAGCATTAATTAAACACCTAAGAGTAATTGTGTATTAATTACAGAGTTCAACCAATAGTTTTAAGTAGAATATAAAATGCAACTTTTGTATTGTTGTGGCTCCCCCCCCCCCCCAACCTCCCTCCCTCCCGTGGTCCTCCCCTCACCCACTGCCTCTCCCATCCCGCCCTTCATCACATTTCATTTTCAATTACCTTCATATACTGAAGATCAACTTAGTATATACTAAGCAGGGATTTCAACAGGTTGCACTCACACAACCGAACCAGGTATAGGGTATTGTTCGACTAGTAGTGTTGTTTTTGAGTTTCATAGTTAAACACATTAAGGACAGAGATTCTGCGTGGGGAGCATGAACCCAGTGACTCCCGTTGTTGATTTAACAATTGGCACTCTTATTTATGATGTCAGCAATCACCCGAGACTCTTGCTATGAGCTGTCTAGGCCTAATTTGTTTTTATTAGGTTGATTTCTTTCTTTAAAAAGCAGACTTACAGAGATACAGGAAGTGACAGAGACAGAGATTTTCCATCCTCTGGTTCACTCCCTAGATGCCACAATGGCCAGGGCTTGGCCAGGCCAAAGCCACGGAGCCAGGAGCTTCTTCCAGGTCTTCCAAGTAGGTATCAGAGCCCCAAGCACTTGGGCCTTCCTTCACTGCTTTTCCTAGGCCATTGGCAAGGAGGTGGGTTGGAAATGGAGGCAGCTGGGACACAAACTGGTACTATATGGGGTACTGGCATCACAGATAGAGGCTTTCCCTGTTATGCCATGACACCGGCCCTGAGAATGTCAATTTTAAGGAATTCCAACTTAGCATTTTTTCTCTTTCATGGATGATCCTTTTGGTGTTTTTTCTAAGAAATCATTACCAAACACAAATTCTCCTAGTTTTCATTGAATGCTATCTTTATATTTTTGTGTTGTACATTGAGGTCTATCACCCATTTTGAGTTTATTTTTTCAATATTCACATCTTTTCAGTTGTCCTCACACCATTGAAATGACTATCCTTTCTGCATTGAATTGTCTTTGTTTTCTTATCAAAAATCAGTTGATTGCATTTGTATGGTTCTATTTCTAAACCATACATTATCTTCTGATTTATTGCTCTATTTTTTCTTTGCCACTACTACACTGTCTTAATTATTGTAACTTTATAGTAAGTCTTGCAGTTGAACACTGTCAGTCCTCTAATACTTTTCTTCTTCAGTATTGTATTGACTGTATCTTTGTTCTTTCTATATAAACTTTAGAATCAGTTTGTCATCATCCACAAAATAACTTGCTGAAAATTTCATTGGGGTTGTATTAAATCTATAGATCAAGTTGGAGAAAACTGTTATCTAAACAACTTTGAATCTTTCTACCAGTAAACACTGAATATCTGTACATTTATTTACATATTCTTTGATTTCTTATATCAGAGTTTTATAATTTTCCTCCTATAGGTTTTGTATATATTATTTAGATTTATACTTAATTCTTTTATTTTGGCTGCTAATGTAGATGGTTCACTCCCCAGATGGCCATGACAATCAGGGCTGAGACAGCCGAAAACTAGGATCCAAGGACTAGGAACTTCATATGGATTTCCCACATGAGAGGCCGGGAGCTGGATCAGAACTGGAACAGCTAGGACTATAAATGGCACTCATACGGCATGCTAGTGTCACAGGCCCTGCTTAACCCATTGAGCCATGATACTGGCCTTTGTTTCTTTTTTAAAAGCAGTCTTTCTGGTTTTTCTTTTTTTGATGATTATAATTGAATATTTGAATTATGTTTCCTGTCTTCTCTCAGCATAACCTGCTTAACCCATTCAGCCACGATACTGGCCTTTGTTTCTTTTTTAAAAGCAGTCTTTCTGGCTTTTCTTTTTTTGATGATTATAATTGAATACTTGAATTATGTTTTCTGTGTTCTCTCAGCATATAATTACCCTATGCTTGATTTTTTTACTGTGTGCTCTAGTGTTTGCAATATACATTTATAATCTATCTAAATTCATGTTCAAATATTACTGTGGTGATTCCTGTGTATGGCAGATGCCTTATAGCAGAATTTTCCCAATTCCTCCCTCTAGGTTCTTTTTTTTTAAAGGCAAAGTTTATTGGGGGACACATGACGGACTGGAGGAAAGGGACAGAGACAGAGACAGAGGTCAGGAGAGAAAGAGAGCCACGTGTTCAGGAACAGGTCCTTTCAAAACTTTGCGGGGGGGGGGTGGTCTGGCAGGGCAGCAGGAGCAAGGAATCCCATTAGGATGGGGGTGGGGCTGACACCGGTGGTTGGGCCATGTGGCTACCTGGCTTCCAACAATACCCTCTAAGTTCTTATAGCATTGTTGTCATTCGTTTAAATCCCTTACCTATAAACTATAATAATCTGATACATGTTACTATTATTTTTAAAAATAAAAAAATTGAGGCAAAATTTATATAACATAAAAGTAACTGTGGGGAGCAACTCGGACTAGACTAAGTTACTGGAATTAAGACTTATTCTATGCATCTGCTCTCCCACAATATGGCGCTGGGAGAGAAGAAAACAGCTTCTACACAGCTGCCTCCAGTTCAGCCAATAAACTGTAGGACTTGCTCCTGATTGGAGGAGAGCAGCGTGCTCGGCGTGTGGGCAGCCGAGTTGGGATTGGCAGAGGAGGACTATAAAGGAGGAGAGAGACGGCATGCACCAGGAACATCTAAGAGGAACATCTAAGGGGAACACCTGTGCAGCCCCCGAGAGAGCCGGCCAGCGGTGTGCCGCTCCCCCGCGGAAGTGGGGAATGTGGCAGGGGGAACCGCCCTTCCACGGAGGTGGAAGGGTCGGTAGCCAACCCGGGAAGAACCAGCAGCAAACCCGGGGAGGGCCGAGCAGACGAAAGAACAGCGCAGGGTCCTATGTCGTTCCTCCATGAAGAGGGGGAGCGACAGTAACCATTTTCAAGTGAACAATTTTGTGGCATTGGGAATCTATTTCTGGACCTGCATTTTCTAAGGAATATTGTATATAGATTCTTCTTGGCTTCTTTTTTTATTTATCTTTTTTATTTTTTTATTTTTTATTTATATTATATATTTTTATTTAACGATTTTTTAATTTAAATACTATTTGAATTGTGCTTTTGAAATTGAACTAAAGAACTAGATAATTTTGATTTTAATCTCTGTTTACATTCATTTATTCTTTTTAACTAATTTGTATTGTCTTCTGAATGAAAGATATTGTTGTACACACATTGTTGTACACAATTAAATAAGCAAATATCTCTGTCCTCATGGAGCATTCATTGTCGTGATTACTAAACTTCTTGTCATTCGTGATAGGAAGACAGCAAGCAGAGGCTGGGTTAGTTTGTGTCATAGCACTTTCTCCATATGTATGTGGAGAAGGTATGTGTGTGTATATATATATATATATATATAACACACACACACACACACACACATATATATTTATAATTGTCTTCTCTTGGAGGTAATCTCATTCAGTAGTTGCCTAGGCAGCATTATTTCTGGGTATTCAGGAACTTCATGCTTGAATTTAATTGGATGATTGCTAAGCACTGTGCTCACTTGCCTTTTTTTTTTTTTTTTTTTTACAGGCAGAGTGGACAGTGAGAGAGAGAGACAGAGAGAAAGGTCTTCCTTTGCCGTTGGTTCACCCTCCAATGGCCGCCGCAGCCAGCGCGCTGCGGCCAGCGCACTGCGCTGATCCGATGGCAGGAGCCAGGAGCCAGGTGCTTTTCCTGGTCTCCCGTGGAGTGCAGGGCCCAAGCACCTGGGCCATCCTCCACTGCACTCCCTGGCCACAGCAGAGAGCTGGCCTGGAAGAGGGGCAACCGGGACAGAATCCGGTGCCCCAACTGGGACTAGAACCCGGTGTGCCGGCGCCGCTAGGCGGAGGATTAGCCTAGTGAGCCGCGGCGCCGGCCCTCACTTGCCTTTTTATTTGTGAGAGTTGCTTATTTATTTCTGCTAGGGCAACTCTGGTCTTTAGCTACACAGTTGGATCCCAGAGTACCTCCTCTTCCTTACCCTGCCTTGGTTCTATTCTCATCTTTCTGTTCTGATTAGGAAACTGGGGCATAATGAAAATGTCATATTTTGACTTGTCATACTTGCTGATACTTGGTTTGGAGACAGATTCCAAGGTTAGGTTCTATATGCACTTACTATCGTCCTTAGTTTTTGTCAACTCAAGTGGAGAATGGGGAGATTTGTGCTTCACATCTCTTCTGGAAACTTAATTCTGCTTGCACTTTCAGGAGTTAGATCAATTCGGTCTAAGAAAAGAGCCTGTCTGTCGTGAAGCTGTGGCTTTTCTCTCTGTCCTTCTCTCTCCTATTCCTTTCTGGCAGACTAAATATACTCATATTTTAAAAATACTACAAGCACTGGGGCCATCTCCCACTGCTTTCCCAGGTGCATTAACAGGGAGCTGGATCAGAAGCAGCTTATACTGGAACCAGTGCCCATATGAGATGCTGGCATCACAGGAGGTGGCTTAACCTGCTATACCAAAATGCCAGCCTCTTGCAGTTCTTACAGATTTTATTTGCTTAATTTACTTAACTCACTAGTATTCTATTCCATTATACTGTCAAAGTGGTAAAAGCAGATTCTTTTTTCTTGGTCCCAATATCATAGCGAAATCTTCCAGCAGTTTATCATTAAGTAAAAGGTTTAAAACTGTATAATGAAGAGTGCTTAATTTTATCAAATACTTTTTTTCAGTATGTTAAAATAATCACATGTTCTCTCACCATTCTTCACTCTATCTCCCCAGTATATTGTATTATATAGATCTGAGTTTTGAACATTTAGTCAACCTTTATGTTCCTGGTATAAATCCAAGTAGGTCATGCTGCATTTTACTTTTAATATATGTCTGGATTTGATTTGTTAATATTTTGTTGAGAGTTTCTTCATCTATGAACATAAATGAGATTGACTATTTCTTCTCATTTTTTTAAAGATTTATTTTATTTATTTGAAAGACAGAGTTACAGAGAGAGGTAGAGACAGAGAGAGAGGTCTTCCATCTGCTGGTTCACTCCCCAGATGGCCACAACAGCCAGAACTGCGCCAATCTGAAGCCAAGAGCTTCTTCTGGGTCTCCCACGTGGGTGCAGGGGCCCAAGGACTTGGGCCATCTTCTACTGCTTTCCCAGGCCATAGCAGAGAGCTGGATCCAAAGAGGAGCAGCCGGGATTAGAACCGCCACCCATATGGGATGCCAGAGCTTCAGGCAAGAGCTTTAACCCACTGCACCACAGCGCCAGCCCCTTTCTTGTCATATCTTTGAAAGGCTTCTGTATCAAGATTATGGCTTTGTTTATTATATATAAAGTTGCAATTAATATTCAAGTATAAATATGTGGATACATGGTTTGTTTCTGTTTAACAAATACTTAAAAGTGGAATTTAGGGCCGGCATTGTGGTGTAGCGGGTAAAGGCATCTCATCTGATCATGCAGTATTAGCATCACACACACTCATACCAGTATCCACCTATACCACCACACACAGGGTTTGATTTAATTTGCTAAAAGTGTTACAAGTTTTTGCCTGTGTTCACAGGGATGTCGGTCTGTGGCTCTTCTTTCATGAATAGTCTTTGCTTGATTTTGGTGTTAGGGTAGTATTGGCTGCTTTAAAAAGTTCAGAATATTCTGTTCTTTTCTGTTTTCTTGAGGTGTTGTGTGGGACCGATATCTATTTCTTCCTTAAAAGTTTGATAGAATTTGCTAGTGAACCACAGATGCCTGTGGTTTTGTTTGTTGGAAGATTTTTATATGTGAGTTCCATTTCTTTTAAAAGGACTATAGATTTTAGAATAGAAAATAAAAGTACTATTCAGATTTTCTATTTATCCTGAGTGAGCTCTCAAGGAATTTGCCCATGTCAACTAAGTTGTTGCCTATATAGGAAAAATCTTTGAAATATTCCCATTTTCTCTATTAAAGTTCTATTGGGCCTATAGTGATATCATGCCTTTAGATCCTTAAAATTTGTATCTAATACTTACAAACTTTGGAGCTGTGATATATCTGCTTTGTTTATTTTTTGATTGATTTTGTTTCATTTCATTTTATCTGCTGTGGGTATTAGTTGTCTTGCCTCCTTTTGTGCTTGATTATTTTTTATTGTTTCCTGGGCATTTAAAAGTAAAAATTGTTTTTTTCTAGTCCTACAGCACTTCTGACACCAAATGTGCAGGTTTTCCATATCAGGCAATTGTCTAATTCTCTGTGGACTCAACTGGTTATGGTATAGTTTAACTCAATTTGGATTCTACTCAGAACATTCCCCACAGGTTGAAGACTTAAGTCCCACCTGACTGCTCCCTACTATAGGTGTCAATTACAAACAGTAGGTCTCTTGGTTGCCCACATTTCTGTCTAACTTGATGCAAATTGAGGGCTTGCATGCTCCCCTCCCCAGGTTTGATAATTTGCTATAGTGATTTGCAAAACACAGGGAAATACTTTACTTACTGCTAAGAGTTTATCAGAAAGGATACATTGTAGAGGCAGTCAAATGGACGATCTGTGACCTCTCCAGGCATGTCACCCCCTCAGCACCTTGTGTTCACCAACCTGGAAGCCCTGCAAACTTGTTTGTTTAGATTTTAATGGAGGGCCCATTACATCGGCATGATTGGTTAAATCTTTGGCCATTGATTGGATTCTGTGGGGTAATGCTGAAAGTTTGAGTCCTCTAATCGCATAGTTGATTCCTTGGATGACCAGCTCCCATCCTCCAAGAGTCACCTCATTAACACAAACCAAGTATAGTTGAAAGAGGCTTATTAACACTCAAATTGTAAGGGTTTAAGACATTCCATGCTGGAAACTGGAACAAAGGCCAGATATTATGACAGAAGGTTTTTGTATTACTTCTGTTATTTAAGAAGTTACAGGGTTTAAAACTCTGTACCTGCCCTGGAGATGAAGACCAAATATATATTATTGTGTAACAACATGCAACACTGATACTGGATTGCCCCTTTACTGGGTTTCTCCTTAACCTTTGAAACAGAAACTTGTAATGCTTCTCCATTCTTTTCCCGAAATGTCTCTGCTTTATGCTTTAACAATGGATCTGATCATATTTTTAAAGTCCTTAGTTTTTTTTAAAAGACATGGCCACAGGTGCACAAAGGGAACCCAGAGCGGGGAGCTGCATGTCACATGGCATGAACATGCTCAGGGGACAGAGGACACCATGTCTCTCCAATTAAGAGTTGTGTTGCCTAGCATTTCTGCATACCAGCTTTCTCCGACTTGATCTATACAACTTTTGTCCACACCCAGCCAAGGAAGCAGTTTGAGACATGTTCCTCCTGCTTTATTTTTATTTTTTTATTTTTTATTTTTTGACAGGCAGAGTGGACAGTGAGAGAGAGAGACAGAGAGAAAGGTCTTCCTTTGCCGTTGGTTCACCCTCCAATGGCCGCCGCAGCCGGCGCACTGTGGCCGGTGCACCGCGCTGATCCGATGGCAGGAGCTAGGTACTTATCCTGGTCTCCCATGGGGTGCAGGGCCCAAGCACTTGGGCCATCCTCCACTGCACTCCCTGGCCACAGCAGAGAGCTGGCCTGGAAGAGGGGCAACTGGGACAGAATCCGGTGCCCTGACTGGGACTAGAACCCGGTGTGCCGGTGCTGCAAGGCGGAGGATTAGCCTAGTGAGCCACGGTGCCAGCCCCCTCCTGCTTTCTTATTTGAGCATAATAACAATAAAATCTTTCTCTTTCTTTTAAAAATTTTATTTATTTATTTGTGAGGTACAGTTACAGAGAGAGGGAGAAACAGAGAGAAAGGCTGGTTCATTCCCCAAATGGCTGCAATGGCTGGAGCTGTGCTGATCCGGAGCGGGAGCTTCTTCTGGGTCTCCCACACAGGTGCAGGGGCCCAACCAAGCACTTGGGCCATCTTCTGCTGCTTTCCCAGGCCACAGCAGAGATCTGGATCAGAAGAGGGGCAGCTGGGACATGAACCGGCAACCATGTGGGATGCTGGTGCTGCAGGCCAAGGCTTAGCCCAAACCTTTCTCTCTTCAAAAGACCAGTTTCATAGAGCTTGACTGAGCATTGAGCACGCCTTATAATAGCACTGTCATTTCAAAATAGTTTGTGGAAAACATTTAAAAGTTTAGTATGAGGGCATCTTTTCTTGGACAGGTGTGATGTTTGCTTTTATTTGGCATCAATGGACAGTATTACTCTAGGAAGTTGGGGGCACTAATACTTTGTGGTCACCTTACTCCAACTTCATAATTAGCCTGAGTTCCTTCAGGGACCTATGTAATCCTAGTGTACCCTAATTATAATAGAATATCACTGTTCAGGTTTCCAGCCCAAAATGGTGGGTATACCAAGAACATTCTTCCCTGATGGAACTTGACCTTTATTTCTATTTTCCAATTCTTTGGCATTGTCAAAAGTGTCATTTATTCAGTCTTCACCCCTCTGTTATTGGCAAATGTCCTCAAAGGAGGAATGACTACAAATGTTGCTCTCTCTTCCTCATGCCACTTGCCTTTCTTAGATCCTGGTCTGAAAAATTTTTACCATCTTGTTAGCTTTCTGACCCCTTTAAAATGTTGCATTTTATATTTTATTCATTTTATCTTATCTAAATCATCTATTTTGCCACTTCCAGGGGTGAATGTTTCTTATAATTATCTATATTCATATCTGTCTTAATAAATTTTTGATCATTTTGTATATGTAAATTATATCTTGCCTTTCAAAAATTTAGTATAATTTAAGAACATTACTCCATGAAACTAAATGACATGGTTTTTAAACAATATTTCCTTGTATTTATGTTGTTTAATTTTCCATTCTTTCTCCTGATCCAATTCCCTGTTAGTAGGCATTTGGATTCCTTTTTATTTGCTACATAATGACATTTGTAGATTCAGTTATTTACAGACCCTCTGGTTTATACATTTATGGAGATGTAAAACTTATTCATTCTTATTGAGCTAGATACCAGCTATGGTGACAAAATTGAATTTTATTAGGGAGGATGAATAGGGATCTTTAATATCTTAACATTTGGCTTTGGAAACAGAAGCTTGTGTGAATGTCTAATTTTACATGTAGCAGTGAGAGAACACATATCCATCTGATCTTAGGAAGATTTTATAAGTTTCAAATGGGTCTCTGGCCTCGAGACATTTTTGTTGTCATTTTTTATTAACTTTGTTCTTTTTTTCTTCTTATAGAAAGCCTCCTTTTTGTAGTATTTTTTCAAGAATATGATTTCATTCAAGAGGATCTTGTAAATAAATGGTGTTTTAAAATTGTGAGACTCATTCCATTAAAAGAACTCATAAAACAGAACACAAAATATACAGTTATTAGAACCACAAATAGAGTGTTAGCTGTTTTTCCAGCTCTATTTAATAATCAGCTTCTATTGACAATCACAAAACAGTAAATTAGTTTGTTTTTCTTTTCGAAACATTGCTAGCATCTTTGGTAGATAAAGATAAGGTATGTAAAAATTACATTTGTAGACAATTCATATTGGAAATTCTAATAACTTCATTTTGATTAAAAATCTTGCAACTTCTTCCTCAGATTTTGTATCATTTGTATCAGTTTTTTAAAAATTAGTTTTCATAAATTAGATATTATTTGTAACATTTGGTCTATCATAAATTGGCTACATTGCAATTTTTTGTTATTTTTTTTTCTATAGCACTTTTTTAGGAGCAGTTGGGAAGGGTATGTTTTCTCTGATCCTAGCTCTCTTCTAGCTGTCTGCTGTGGTTCATCAAACTCAAGTTTTGTAGGAAATTAAGATCAGCTGTTTCATTTTTGTGAGTTTAGGTCATAACTGTTCTGTCGGGTCTTTCATAGGTTGACTAAATTGCAATTATGCTACTCCTGTTCTGATAGCACTTTTTCTTATGAATTTATTTATTTATTTTGAAAGTCACAGTTAGAGAGAAGAGACAGAAAGAGAGATCTTCCATCTGCTGGTTCATGCCCCTAGGGACCGGCATTGTGGCATGGCTGGTAAAGCTGCCACCTAAGACACTGGCATCCCCTATGGGTACTAGTTCAAGTCTCAGCTGCTGCACTTCTGATCCATCTCCCTACTAGTGACTTAGGAAAAGCAGCAGAGGATGGCTTAAAGATTGGGCCCCTGCCACCCATGTGGGATACCTAGATAAAGCTCCAGGCTCCTGGCTTCAGTCTGGCACAGTCCTGGCTGTTGTGGCCATTTGAGGAATGAACCAACAGGTGGAAGATCTCTTTCTTTCTGTCTTTCTCTGTCTCTGTCTCTGTCTCTCTTCCCTCCCATCCCCTCCACTCTCCTTCCTCTATAACTCTGCCATTCAAATAAATAAATAAATCTTAAAAATAAAAGGAGTAGATAATACAGATATGATCGTCTTGTTCGGATACTCTTCTTAACTGTCTACTTTGGCGTATGAAAATGCATCTTCTGGTTTAGCAGGAACTATTGAAAAATTAAGAAAACACTGCAATATGGAAAAAGAAGTAAGTGAGCTCATTTTGTTTTATTTTGCCTACTCTCTGCAAGTTGAGAGAATAGGCACTTTCATAAAAAACTCAGTATTTTTTTAACTTTTGATTCTTTAATATAAATTTTAATATGAACAAAACAGACTTTAGAAACCTTAATTTCTGAGATTTTTCTTGTGTGTGTGTTTTTTTTTATGCTATTTCCAGGGGATATAAATTAAGCACAGCATAGCTAACTTACATTATTTTCTTATTAATATTTCTATTCTGTATAGATTGAGTCTCTTGATAGCTTTTTTCCAGACACTTTAGAATATGAACATAAGTTTTGCATTGTCATAACTTGCATACTTATATACTATTGTGTTATCCATATTAATTTTATAGATTTTATTTGTTACCAGTAGTTTATGCAATGTGTGAATGGACCATGATCAGTTTTTCTTTATGTGGAGTGTTTTCTCTATCAGAAGTTGTCTAATATGCATTGGAATTTCCCATCTTTGGTTTCATTAGTAATCTCTATGACCTTTGACTTATGTTCAGCAACTTTCCTGGAATCCTAAGATCATGCTCAATATCAAGGTAATTTAGAGCACGGTGGGCATGTGCCCTTGCTTTCCTAGTAAACCACACTGAGAGGTAAGCCAAGAATTGTCTTCCCTCATCCTTTTCCACTCTTCAGAGGGCATCTTGGCATATTGCCCTTGACTTTCATGTGGTCTTTGAGTTTCTGTAATCTTTGAGTAACAATCCAGAAGACTTTATTTAGAACAGAATGTTTAAATCTAAATATGGCTTTCTAACACATAATTTTTTTATTCAATTCCATGTCAAATAAGTTACATCAGATCTGTTAAGTTATTTTTTGGTGCAAACACATGAGGAAAAAAAAAGAGAGTAAATGGATATGGGGAGTTAGCTTCCAGTGACACAGTGTGCACCCTCATAACAATTTATTTTCAGAGTCCCTTAATTTTGCTAGGAGAAAACTAATTTTCAGGTGAGTACTGCATTGCATTTGGATCCAAAGAAATGACCAAGTAGATCTGCATATCCTGTTCCTTGCCAAAACTTAAAATATTCTTTTAACGGAAGAATAATTTTTTTGTTTCTGAAATAAGTGATTAAGTGTGTGTGTGTGTGTGTGTGTTTAAATATTTATTTATTTATTTGGCCGGCGCCGTGGCTCACTAGGCTAATCCTCCGCCTGTGGCACCAGCACCCCGGGGTTCTAGTCCGGGTCGGGGTGCTGGATTCTGTCCCGGTTGCCCCTCTTCCAGGCCATCTCTGCTGTGGCCCGGGAGTGCAGTGGAGGATGGCCCAAGTGCTTGGGCCCTGTACCCGAATGGGAGACCAGGAGAAGCACCTGGCTCCTGCCTTTGGATCAGCGCAGTGCAGCCACGGCGGCCATTAGAGGGTGAACCAATGGAAAGGAAGACCTTTCTCTCTCTCTCTCTCTCTCACTGTCCACTCTGCCTGTCGAAAAAAAAATTATTTATTTATTTGAAAGTCAGAGTTACACAGAGAAGAGAGGCAGAGAGAGAGAGAGAGAGAGAGAGAGGGGTCTTCCATCCAGTGGTTCACTCCCCATTTGGCCGAAATGCTTGGAGCTGCGCCGATCCAAAGCTGGGAGCCAGGAGCTTTTTCTGGGTCTCCCATGCAGGTGCAGGGGCACAAGGACCTGGGCCATCCTCTGCTACTTTCCTTGGCCATAGCAGAGAGCTGGGTCGGAAGTGGAGCAACCGGGACTCAAACTGGCGCCTATGTGGAATACTGGCACTTCAGGCCAGGGTGTTAACCTGCTGAATTGAATACTCAGTATGTACTGCTGAATATTTTGCATTTTGGTATACTTAAGAAGCTAGAGAACTATGTAATGATTGATGATGGTAGAAGGAAGGGAAGAAATTTTCTTTGCACTTAGAACTATAGCTTATGTTAACTGAAATACTGTGGATATTAATTATTATAGGAGTTATTAATTTTTTATCAAGTATTAATCAGAAAGTTATAGCACTCAAAAATGTATCTCTTCATTATCAGTTTTTTCATTTTTGAAGTCTGAGAATGATATATTCAACAGTTTTTTTAACTGTGTTTTTATGATTTTAAGTGTTGTAATAATAAATAAAATCATCCCTCACTGTTTTTGGGTGATTGGTTTCAAGACCACCTGCAGACACCAAAAAAGAATGTGGTGTGGAATTTGCATACAAGTAAAGCACATCCTCCCATATACTTCCTGTCATTCTAGATTACTTATAATACCCAATACAATGTAAATGCTGCATGAATAGTTGTTACATAGTATTGCCTAGGGAATGTTGACAAGAAAGAAGGTCTGTCAATAATGTTCAGTACAGAGGGATCCATTGAGGGCCTAGCTGCTTAGTACATCTCAGCGTTAATGAGACATTTTCCATTCCTTGGTTGAAGCTGAGGAAGAAGATCCTGCTGCTATGGAGGCTGACTGTATATAGAATTCAAGGCTCTAGAACTGTTTTATAAGGCTCCAAATCTTCATTTTTTTTTTTTAGTGAATAAATTAAAATCATGTAG
Source organism: Oryctolagus cuniculus (assembly GCF_964237555.1). Taxonomy (NCBI): domain Eukaryota; kingdom Metazoa; phylum Chordata; class Mammalia; order Lagomorpha; family Leporidae; genus Oryctolagus; species Oryctolagus cuniculus. The sequence goes on from NC_091433.1 coordinate 130,294,188, forward strand.
GATCGTACAACTAGTTGGCTTGTAGTTAGGAATGTAAGGGCTGTTTTATCCAGTGTGTTTTTCTTCTTGCTTTCCTTATTGTTCTCGCCCAGCAATTAAAAAAAGCTAAAATAACTCTGGAAAAAAATCTGTCGGTTGTCGTGACAGAATATTCAAAACTGTAGCCGAATTGGATATTTTTTCCATGGTAGGTTACTCTCAAGAGAAAAACCTAACAGTATATTTGAAAGGAAATGTTGGATTCAGATCTTAAATACAGTGTTTTCAGGATTGAAAGTATTTATGTTTGGGGGCTCTTAATAGTGATATTTGATTTTTTTTCCTTTTAGGTGTATCTAACATAATTCAATATGTTCACTAAACGGATTCTTACTATCTGGAACACAAATGCCACTTTGTAACAGATGCTATCTTAGACACTTCTTGTCTATTTGCCCATTCATCCCATCCTTCCCCCAGACACTGGAAACCAGTAACTGAAATGTCCATCCAAATTTCTTACATTTATTGTTTTCTTTCATGACAAAGGGTTGCTTTTTGCATAGCACACATTCCCTGAATTTTTGCTTGCCTGATCCTCTCTTTTTCCTTCACTTTCAAATGATAATTTTTCAGGTCCTGGTTCCTGGTAGTAATACTTACAAAAGTGTGAGGCTAGATCCCCTGGAGTTGGTTTTTTTAAAGATGTATTTTATTTGAAGGGCAGAGTGATAGTGATGGAGGTGGGGGTGGGGCTGGGGAGAAAGGTATCTTGCATTCCTTCATTCTCCAAATGCCCCAAAAAGACAGACCTGCTCCAGGCTGAAGCGAGCCTGGCTAATCTGAAGCCAGAGCTAGCAACTCCATTCAGGTCTCCCACATGGGTGGCAGGAACCCAAAAACTTGATCCATCATCCTTTGCTTCCCAAGTGCATTATAGCAGGAAAATGGAGAGCCTGTAGTAACCAAGACTCCAATCTGGCATTCCTAAGTGGGATGCAACATTCCTAAGCAGTGGGTTCAAACAGCTGCCCCACAACCTCCCCCTACCTCTGCCCTTGCCCCAGGGTTTTTAATTCAGCCTTGTCCAGGCTAAGTCAATCATATGTGTCAACCATAGTTCAGATTCTCCTACCCCAGCATTGGTTCTTGTTGAGGTTTCTGCTTAGTCGGTTGTGACGCTGTGTACTCACCTGTCTGTCCCTTCGATTTTGGAGATGATGGCCTCACTTCTCTGATGGATCTAGGAAGGATTGTTGGTCTTTGTTTTGCTCAGCTTCTTACTTTATAGGACAGAATGGCAACTTCAAAGTTTTATATTTTTAAGATCAGAAACTGGAAATCCTTATTATTAAGCTTTTTTTATTTTTAAAGATTTATTTATTTATTTGAAAGGGTTACAGAGAGAGAGAAAAAAAAAGTCTTCCATTTGCTAGTTCACTCCCCAGATGGCCTCAATGGCTGGAGCTGCGTGGATCCGAAGCCAGGAGCCAGGAGCTTCCTCTGGTTTCCCAAACGGGTACAGGGGCCCAAGGATTTGGGCCACCTTCTACTACCTTCCCAGGCCGTAGCAGAGAACTGGATTGGAAGTGGAGCAGCCAGGACTCAAACTGGCACCCATATGGAATGCCTGCACTGCAGGTGGCAGCCCTACTCACTATGCTGCAGTGCTTGCTGGCTCCTTATTAAGCTTTTAAGCCATGGCTGTACATTCGGCAACATTTATAATAAAACTAATCAATAGAGAAAAGATGAGTTATTCTAAAAAATTTGAACTTGGGAAAATAATCATATGAAAGAGAGGATTTCTGCCCCATTTAACACTTCTAGGTAAATTCAGCATCAAAAATATTAAGGTAGGAGCTGGTGTTGTGGTATAGCAGGTGAAAGCTATACCTGTGATGCTGGTATCCCATATGGGCAACAGTTCATGTCCTGGTTGCTCTACTTCTGTTCCTGCTCCCTGCTAATGTCCCAGAGATGCAGTGCAAAATGGTCCAGGTGTTTGGTCCCTTGCACCCATGTGGGAGATCTGGATGAAGCTTGTGGTTCCCAGCCCTGATCATTGTGGCCACCTGGGAGTGAACCAGTGGGTGCAAGATCTGTCCTTTTTTGTCTATCCTCTCTTGCTAACTTTTTCAAATAAAAAGATCTTTAAAAAATTAAGATAAAATGAAACCATTGATGTACTAGAGGGAAATAAGTAAATATTAGTATAATCTTGGTGGGAAGTTTTACATTTGTTACATAGCCAAATCTATTGTTTAAATTATAGCTTCATTCTTTGCTGTCATGTTCTGAAACCTTTATATTTAACTGGCAAAGGGAAACAATCCATTGTGATGTTATAGGTAGGGAAATAAGCATCCAGACATCTTTGCATGGTACTGTGAAGTGGCATAGCTCTTCTGGTGGGCAGTTTGTCAATATTTACTTACTTTATCCTATTTGTTCTTTAATCTAGATTTTCTATTTTTAAGAATGTCCCTAATATAATAAATTTTGCTCTAGTAATATTTTTGTAGCATTACTGAATCACGAAGTATTCAACAATATAGGTATCCAGTGTTAGACTGTATTTAAACATCCATTCTTTGTGAATGTAGTATGATGTAAATATTTCTACAATTTCATTTCTTTGCATAGACAGAAAGTTGTGAAATTGTTAAAAATATTTTTTATTTATTTGAAAAGCAAAGAGGCAGAGAAAGATAGGGATGGACAGAGATCTTGTATCTGCTGGTTCCTTTCCCAAATGCTCCCAACAAGAAGGGCAAAGCCAGGCTGAAGTCAGCAGACTGGAATTCAGACTGGGTCTACCATTTGGATGCAGGGACTCAAGAACTTGAGCTATTACCTGCTGCCTACCAGGATGTGACTTAGCAGGAAGCTGGAATAGGGAGCAGGACTGGGACACGGATCCAGGTGCTCCGACATGAGATGAGGACTTCCTATGCTGTGCCAAATGCTGGTCCCAAGTTGCAAAATATTTCGAGAAAAAAAAAATCTTTAAATGGGAATATTTTTGGTGTGACAATATATAAAAATGGTGTATTATAGACAAATAGAAAGTGCAAATGAGCAATGAATATTTACATATGTATAGGAAATTTTCTGGTGTGTCATTCTCCAAAATAACTGGATATTATTGAATTGAGATTATGACAGACTTTTTTCATTATTTTTATTTCATAATCTGTTTTCCAAATTAACATCAATTAATATGAGAGAGAGAGAGGGAGAGAGAGAGACAGAGAGAGAATGAAAGAGAGAGAAAGCTAGCATTTACAAAGAGCCAGGATTTACCTTAATTCACATGAAAATTCTATTGATATTTTAATATTGCTTAATATAAGTTGTAATGCCCCAAATGCAGTCTGTCTTAGTATAGTGAATTCTGTTAGTACAAAGGCCTTTTTCCTCCCTACACATAAGAGATTTAAATATGAAGGAGGGACTCTCAGAGGGCTAAGGATCTCAATTATAATTTTTAAAATTTTAAGTGATTGATTTTCCCCCCATCTTATCAGGTAGTAATAGTATAGTTCAGTAGTGCTAAATACATTTGTATTGTTGTATAGCAATTGTTATTGTTATACAGTTGTATAATAATTGTAAATACAATTGTTGTATTGTTGTATAAGTCTCTGGAACTTTTTCATCTTGCAGCCTGGAACTCTGTACCCATTCAATACCATCTTCCCATCTTCTCTACTCTCACAGCAAACACTACTTTGTTTCTATTAGTTTGATTACTTTAGAAACTTCATCCCAGTGGTGTTGTCTACTTTTTTTTTTTTTAATCTCTTTGTGGCTGGCTTATTTCATTTAGCATGATACTCTCAAGGATCATACATGTTCAAAGATGATGGCATTTTCTTACTTTTAAAGATTACACAATATTCATGCATCTTGCAATGAATGGGTTGCCTCACTGCATGGCTGTAAGTAATGCTGCAATGACATGTATACAAATATCCCTGAGTCCCTGCTTTGAATTCATTTGGATCTATAACCCAGACTGGCTACACACACACACACACACACACACATTTTTTGAGCCCCTTTCCTTATTTTGTTTTCATTTGGGATTGGTAGGTAATATTTTAATTCTATTTTTACTTTTTTGAGGATACTGTTCTCCATAGTGGAAACCATGTTACATTCTCACCAATATTGCATAAGAGTTCCAGTTTCTCCATTTCCTTGCCAATGCTATCATTTTCCTTGGTTTTTATAGTGACCATCCTAATGGGTATGAAATAATATTTCATTGTGTGTTCTGATTATATTCCTTTAGTGATTAGTGATGTTCGAGTATCTTTTTCTATGCTATTTCTGTCCATTTGTGTTCTTTGAAGAAATGTCTATTCCAATCTTTCACCCATTTTTTTATTGTATTACTTTTGTTGTCATTGTTCTAGAAATTCTTCATATATTATGCATATTAATTCCTTATCAGATATATGCTTGCAAATATTTTTTTCTTTGTTGCCCTTTTTCTCTATTGAGTGTTTTCTTTGATGTCCGTCAATTGCAATTTTAAAGCTGATCCAAGACTTCCTTGTTCAATATAAAGAAAAAGACCCAAAGTATCACAGTCGGAGGCTGCTTGTCCCATTGATGGAGAAATCCTTTGCATCCTGATGAAAGTATATGAACCTGTTTATTACTTCTTAAAATGTCATACAAAGTATACACAAATGCACACATAAATTCATCTCTGTGGAAATAATATACAAGAAACTCTTTTGAGATTATTTTTAGGATTGTTTTTTTGGAACCCCTTTCCTTGTTTTCATTTTGTCCATTTTTTGTGTTTGATATTGGAATTAGTTTCCAAACTAATCTAGAGATAGTGCTGGTACTGTAGAAAAAAACCCTGGTTTAAAGCTGGTGAGACTTCAAGAGGCCACTTTGGAGTCATCATCCCATTATGACTCTACCATTTATTTTCATGGTTACCATTTGGGCATCAGGCACAAAATGAGAGATCATAGTTCTGCTTCACTGTTATGAATATTCTTGTAACCTTGATTTTTGGAAGGGAACCGGGGAATGTTGAAATATTTATTCTATCAGTGGCCTTTGGGAACTGGAGAAAGAGTTAGGAGGATTGAAAAGAGAAGGTGGGAGAGTCAATAAGAGTCAATACAAAGACTAGGGCGGTGAGAAACTGTAATCCATGTGAGCTTCTTGATAAGACTTGTGGGACCAACTGTTGGATGAACAAAGCGGGGAAACAGTTTCCTGGCAGCTCCTTTTCAAGGGTTGCTTCACTTCTAGATTTTGCTTCATGCGTACTAGTTTTATTGGGTTCCAAGTAGTGGTGTTAGAGAAACCCCAGAGCAGGAGGCTATAGAGGTACTCTTGAGCTGGTGTCAGGTTACATGAAGTGATGCTTCCAAGTCTGTTTGGAACTGGCTGCTGATATCCCTAGGGTAAGAGGTGAGGCTGACTGGATTTGCTTGGAGCACTAGTGGCGTCCATTACAGAAACACAATACTTGACATGCAAGCAAAATTTGAATCATAATGTGTAGTAATGTTAGATGCCATTACTGACTGCATTTGCATATTGCTGAGGCTAAGATGCTTCCTTATGAGATGTGATAAAATAAGATTCCTATCTCATTTTCAGAGGAAGAATGGGGAAGAATTTATATTTTTTAGCATTTTTTTCTTTGATTTAATTCAAAGTGCTTCACATGTATTATCTCATTTAATTGTTGTGTCAGGAATGAGCTACATTTGATTAATAACTTGTTTTTTTTTATAGATGGGAGTATTATGCAGAGAAATAAACCTGCTCGAGGTTATAAGAGTAATAAATTGCAGAATTTATATTTAAATACTAATATTTGTCTAGGAAACATTTTCCCCACTGTACATTACATTAGGCCCCAAATTATAAGCCTGAAATTCTCTTTTCAACTAGTTTCTGATTTTAAAGATTATTTGTATGTACTCCTCTGTTCCACTAGAGGTCAGTATTTGGTTGAGAAACACAGGTTCCTTTGACTTTTGAATCTCATTTTATACTTTTGTTATTATTGTTGTATTATTATTACTACTTGAAAGGCAGAGTTGGAGATGGAGGGAGAGATCTTCCATCCATTGATTGACTCCCCAAATGCCCACACCAACCAGGGCCAAACCAGGTCAAAACCAGGAATTCAGAATTCAATCCTGATCTCTCTTGAGGGTGGCAGGGACCCAACTACTTGAGCCATCACCTGCTGCCTCTCAGGGTATGAGTTAACAAGAAGCTGAAATTGGAAGCAGAGCTGGACTTAAACCACACATTCCAGTATAGGATGCATAAGGGTCCATTCCAAGAAACAGCTTAAACACTTTCCAAAACACCTGCCCTTATTCTCATTATTTTAACTTTGAATCTTATTGCTAAGTATCCTTGGAAGTTGCATTCCACAAGAAAATATTTTTTTTTGTGGTATATATAGGATGTAGTATAGACACATTTTGAAAGTTGTAAAAGTTTTACTAGTGACTCCCTGGGTTAACTGTCCAGATTACCTAATATTTTGTCTTCTCTCCCTAACACCTTCTAATAAGGCAAGAGAACAGCAAATCCATGTCTTTTATAGGTATCTCTCTTATGGGGCCAAATTCTTTCTTACATGGATTCATTTTGTTGTCTATTGCCTTCTATATGTGTTAGTATGTGTATGTTACTATGTCTGGATTTGGAAGATTCTAAGAATGGTAAAGTGTTTTTCTTATTGTCAATGAGAGAAGAGTTGCAACTGAGATGCTTTGCTGTCATTTTCACCTCAATATCCAACAGGTTTACAGAACTTATCTGCATTCTGCATTCAACTTACTATTTTCCCTATTGCTTGGAGAGACACCACCAACTAGTCATCAAGATCAAATTTCTTCTTGGTGTTATTGTTATTTGTTTCCTCTTTTCAGTGTACTACATTCAAATCAGTGATTGCTGTTACTTCTGCTTCTTTTATGACTACTACCACCTTAATCCCACTTCTCATAATTGTTCTTTGGACGATTATAGATCACTATTAGTTTTCCTGCTTCCAGTCTTTACTGTCTCCTAGGTGGCCACTGCTTTTCTCCTAGAGGATTGGGCTGAGTTGTAAAGTTGATCCTCTTATTCTCCTGCTTACCATTTGAGACTGCTTTATATGGCATCTTTATCTCTCGTTAATCCATTATAACCTTTGCTCTAATTATACCAAATTACTATTACTCCCTGGATGGATAATTTTTTTTTCTTCACATGTGGCCCTTTCTCATATATTTCCTTCTGGAATAGTTACCCTTTCTGTCTATCTCTGTGTAGAAAATCATACTTAAATTTAAGAGCTGTGTTTGGTACCTGTTTCTGTGTGAAGCCTTTCCTGAAATCCCTCCAAGTAGATCTCCTTATTTTCTCCATTGTCCATTGGTGTCTGTGTTTATTTTTATTCTTATACTTATTGCATTGAAATCCAACTTCTTATGTGCATATCTTCTCCCTGTAATAGGGTAAAGTGAGGTTCAGGAGTCACTCCATCTTTTTTCTTTGTACCCAGTGCCTGTTACCAAGTAGAGACTGAATGCATGTTTAAACAAAATTAGGAATCGAGAGAGGAACCATCACATACGGGAGTTAGGCAGTGAGAAAAAGCTTTCTGAAGTAAGAAGAATTTTAGTTGGGTTTTAGAAGAAGGATTGGATTTAGGCGAAATGACCAAAGTAAAGGAACAGAACTGGAAAGATACCTAGTATCTTAGGAGATGGAGTCTGATCCCTGTGGAAGATTCATGTGGAGAGTTCTGGATAAATGCATTGGAAAACTGGATTCTGTTTCAAGTATAGTGAAATCCAAGTGGTAGCTTTTGGAATTTGGACTTACATTTATTTAATTTCTTCTCCAATCTTCTTCATGCTTAACTGGCATGATGAACAATGTGGTTTAAGAAGCCTGGCTACAGCCACTGGCAGAGACTGAGATGGGCAGGTGATGAGCTTCACTGTAGGTGTGTTGGAATTCAGTTGAGAATATACAGCAGTAACAGGAGACTTCAGATGTTCTCCTGGATCTTGGGAGTGACAACAGCAAAGAGGGATTATGAATAAATCATGTTCAATTTTGGTGTTTTTGGAAATCAGAGAATATATGTGAGGGAATCTTAAGGAAGAAGTGGTTAAATGTGTTAGAAATTCACAGAGAATGAGCAACTGAGAGAAAAAAAATATAGAGATGCTTTGTAAAATGTAACTGCTACTTGTGTGCTTTGTACCCTTCTCCTCATAGACCAGCTTGTTCAGCACAGATTGGTCAGCTGCTTCTTTTGTACCTTTTTATAAGGGTTGTCTCTGGAAAGATAGGATAAATGGTCCTGGTGAAGCAGCTGAGCATGTTGGAAAAGAGCTTGGAAGGCCCTTTACTACCCCCTCCCCACAAAGAGCTTTATTATCACATTTTCAATTTTTTTGAAATATTTACTTATTTATTTGAAAGTCAGAGTTAAGCGAGATCTTTCATCTGCTGGTTCACTCCCCAGATAGCTACAATGGTTGGGCCAGGCTGAAGCCAGAAGCCAGAAACTTCCTCTTGGTCTCCTCCATAGTTGGAGGGACCTAAGCACTTGAGCTATATTCCACTGCTTTCCCAGGCACATTAGCAGAGAGCTGGATCGGAAGTGGAGCAGCCGGGCCTCAAACTGGTGCCCATATGGGATGCTGGCAACGCAGGCGGTGACTTAATCTGCTATGCCGCAATGCTGTCTCCCCACATTTTTATTTTAATATATATTATATATATATATGTTTATATTTAATCTTTCCCCCTTCCTGCCAGTTCCAAACTTACATTTTGATTAGATAGTGATTTCATTTGCATCTGTAATTTGAATATCTGAGTATTTATTTCATTGTTCTGTCTGAATTTGATGTTACCTTGGCTTGCTAGATCTGCCCTGAATGTCCCTTTGTAGTCTGGTGAAAACTTGGTGCTTTAGAATATGACTTGAGCCATTTTGATATTTAGTGTGGGATTTTCCATCTTGGTTTGCAGATTTGGCAGAAACTATTTTGTACTCCTCTAAATTGATAGAAAAATCAGGTACCACCTTAAAAAAAGTATAAAATAACTTCCATAAGATACCCTTTAGACTTATATCATTTCAAGTTTAAATAGCAGTACTTAGTGTGGCTCCTCTTAATGGTTTTTTGGCGGTCATATTATTGATTGAAAAAGAAAAATAATTAACTTGGGGTTCAGTAAAATAGACTTACCTGTAAACGGCTTTAGTTTTACTTGACTAACCATACACAGTGTTAAGGGAGCAAGTGATAACCTTCTAAATTGAGAGCTTGCTTTTGTTAATAGGAAAACTTTAGAAGGTCTCCTTTCCTTAGTACCTCTTCAGAGTCCTTAATGCCTTTGTGTAGTTTGTATTGAAAGTGGGGAATGCCCTTTTAGTTTTGAGAGGGATAGAGGTATATTTTATTTAATTTAGGACCTCAAATGCTTGGAGAATATGTGTATCTAATGTACAAGTCAAAATTAAATGTTTCTGGGTACCTGTCTATCTTTGTTACTGAAGCCAATGTTTTCTTTCTTTCTTTCTTTCTTTTTTTTTTTTTTTTTTTTCCTGTAAGGCAAATCAACTGGCAATATGCAGAGAAACAAGTTTGTCCATTGATTCAGATCTCTGGAATGTAGATTCTCTTCATTTTCTTGGCAGAAGCAAGCTCACATAGTTCAAGTTCTTCTCAGTCCTATTATAATTGTCTCACTTGATCAGTGCTTGGACTAACTTCTTATGCTTAGCATTAATCTTGAATTCCTTAATCTCATTCAGAAACTTTGGCGATTTTTTTCCCCCAACATTAATTTCTTCTTGTTGCTGAGGAGAAATATCATGTATTGATTAAAGAATGTATATTCTGGGAGGCTACCTGCTCAAACTTTTTATCTTGGAGTGATAAGAAGTGTCACGGGAAGCAACAAATTGAGGCTGGCATCACAGGTGGTGAAAGAATTCACCAGAACAGTCTGAGTGATTGAGCAGAGTTAGATTGATTGAACAAACTGCCAGAGAGCAGCGGACAGATAGGACAGCCAAAAGTTGGTTGCTGCAACACACGCTATGATCTGAGCAGTACATTTGTAATAGCAGCTTCTTTATCATCAGGGTGAGTTTTCTTGTGGGTCAATGGGTTCTCCCAATTAGGTAGTTTGCCTTTCTAGGCAGAGCTGGGGCATTTGCATTGCTCCAGTTGTACCTTTCCCAGTTGCCAAGTACCCCTGGGGTGACCCTCCACACTGAGAATTACATTTGAAGGAAAAAAGGAAAATTTCATTGGGAAATGGTTTTGGAAGGTGCTGGGTTAAAACAAATGAAATAGATTTTTTAAGACTACTCCCAGCTTTTATTCTGTTAATGTGCATTGTATATCTGCAAGAATGCTACATTACTGGTAATGTTTCACCTTGATATGATCTCAGACTTTTTTTTTTTTTTTAAAGATTTATTTATTTGAAAGTTACACAGAGAGAGGAGAGGCAGAGAGAGGGAGAGGTCTTCCATCCATTGGTTCACCCTCCAATTGGCCTCAATGGCTGGAGCTGTGCCAATCCAAAGGCAGGAGCCAGGGGCTTCTTCCAGGTCTCCCATGCGGGTGCAGGGGCCCAAGGACTTAGGCCATCCTCCACTGTCTTCCCAGGCCATAGCTAAGAGCTAGATTGGAAGTGGAGCAGCCGGGTCTCGAACCAGTGCCCACATGGAATGCTGGCACTTCAGGCCAGGGCGTTAACTCACTGCATCACAGTGCGAGCCCCGACTTCAGAATTTTTATTTGGGAAGCATTTTTGTCAGGCTTTATGGGACCATTAGTATAGTAGAAAGAGCACTGGTCTAGAATTCAGGGGATCACACTTTGAGCTTCTGATTTACTACTCACTCATGAGCTGTGTGACTTCAAACAAATCTTTTGTGTTTTAGCCTCAGTTTCCTGAGTGATGTCTCAATTTGCTTCCAGTTCTAATACTGTGTGGTTTAGTGTTTCCATTGTTGACTCTGAATAATTATACTTTGCCCTGTTTTGTGTCTATTGAAACTGTAACATCATGTTGGCTTATTTTATTGGACTGGAGATTATGCTTCCTTTTCTATAAAAGTACAGAAGAAGAAACTCTTTTTAAAAAATTTATTTATTTGAAAGGCAGAATAATAGGGAGAGATGAAGAGAGGGCAAGGGAGGGAGAGAGATCTGCTGGTTAACCCTGCAAATGACTGCACCAGATCTCAGCCATGCCAAAGCCAGGAGCCAGGAACTCCATTCTGGTCTCCCACATGGGTGTCAGGGGTTCAAATATTTGAGCCATCTTCTGCTACTTTCCTAGGTGCATTAGCAGGGAGCTGGATTGGAAGTGGAGCAGCCAGGAGCAGCTGGAACTAGAACCAGGGCTCTGATACAGGATACTGCAGCTTAAACTTTGGCACCACAATACCAGCCCCATAAACCCTTTTTAAAAGCCTGTTTTCCACAGATCATGGTAATAGAACCCTGTTAATCCAAATTACACTCTTAAAATAATTCATTTTTCTGTTTACATTTTGTTGATGTCTTATATCCAGGTAGCTATCTTGGTTGGCCCCTTAAGCTTAAATATATCCAAGGAAATTACAGTTTTCCCTTTATCCCTAACTACTATGGTTTCAGTGTGGCATTTGTATGAATCTCTTGACTACTTTGGTAAAAATGGTAGATTTCATTTTGTGGTGATTTAGTGGGCATAACGGAAAAGTCTTATGATTATATTGAGTATCTTTTTTCTGTGTTAACTTAGAAAATGAGTTATGTAGGATAACTCCAGATTTAAAATGTAGTTATTAGTATGTTTAGTTTTATTTCTGAAATTAAAATTTATATTTATGTATAAATTAAAACATTTTATTATAGTATTTTCTTTAAGATAGCTAGCAATTTGTTCAAAATTTGAAGTTCATTGAAAGCTTATTTAACTTTGGTCTCCCCCTGCCCCATCTCTGTTTTTCTTATCCTAGGCTCAACAACAAAGAAACCTGGATAACATCATTTTGCAACAACCCAGAATAGGTAGCAAGAGAAAATCTAAGAAAGATGCCTATACAATCTTGGATACAGAAATAGAAAGTACTAGCCCCAAGTCTGAACAGGATTCAGGAATTCTGGATGTTGAAGATGAAGAAGATGATGAAGAGGTAACTAACCTTTGAACTGGGAAAGTGAGACTATTTTTAAGTTTAAAGATGATATGTTGGAGATGTAATGAATAACTTATCTGTGTAATATATTTTGTATGATCTTGATATTAGATGCCATTTCAAATAGAGCCCATTTTGGGCTCTAAGGAAACTGAAAATACACCAAGATAACTTAGTTTCTGATTCTTTTGAAGAATTTAGATTTTGTTTATTTTTTTGAGACGTAGGAGACAAATTTCCACAACGGCTGGGACTGAGGTGGGCTGTAGCTGGAAGCTGGGAACTCAGTTCAGATCTCTTATATCAATGGTAGGAATCCAGTTACATTAAACCATCACTGCTGTCTCCTAGGGTCTGCATTAGCAGGAAGATGGAGTCAGGAGCCAGGGTTGGATATCCAACCCAGCAAGTCTAATGTGGCATGTGGGTAGCTTAATCTGCATCTCATTTTCATTTCATAAAGACTCAGGGTTTTTTATTCCGTACTGACTGCATATTACCTTAGGAAAGTGTAGAGTCTATCGGATCTAGAAACAAGAAGTCTAGATGAACTCTGCTGAAACTGGAATGGAGTTCCTGACACCAATAATAGATGTTCTTTCAAAAGGCAACGAGTGAACAAGTGGTTTTCGTTGCCTTCAGTAAGGGTTCACATTGGAAATATAAAAAGATCCCAGAAAGTTGGAGTATATAGTTCCTTAGGATGTCAGTGTGTAAGTGATTACAGGATCTCTGGGAATTTTATGACCTATGTATAATCTCCCAAATTAGTTCTGTGTCTGTATTAAGCAATGAATAAGATTAAGTGGCTTAACTAGTAAATTTTTAAAATTCTTCTTTGTTGTTAAAAGTATATTTAATGTGATTTTGAAAATAAGATTATGTGACAGCTGAGATTTTGCATTAAATTGTTTTTTTCCCTAAATACTCAAGCATATACATACGCTGAATCAGTTTCTTTTTTTGAATGAATTGTTTAGGAGCATGAGCTTTGAAATCAGGTTAACAGACTGTGTTAAAATCCCGGCTCTGCCATTTTATTTAAAAATATTAATAATCATGTTTTTTATTTTTAAAATGGCTACTGACTGTGTGAAGAGCCATTTACTCCTGTACTTAGTATTCTGGTGTGTTCAGAAACTTGTACTTGTCTCTTTTCCACTGTTTCATTTCTCCAGATAAAACTGAGTTCACTGTTTCTGCCCTGTTATTGTCTCTTGTATCTTTACTACCTTCCTTGCTCTTCTTTCTCCCCAAAAACTGTGCCCTAAAACTGGCCACTAATTTTTTAATCTTAGATAAATTATTTAATATGTTGAACCTAGTATCTTCATCTATTAAGTAAAGACAGGAATCTCTACTCTGTAGGCTGGAATACATGTCTGCTCCATAAAAGGTGATCAACAAATGTTACTTTTTGTTCACTTTCATGACTTTTTCTTTGCTGACTTCTGTTATATATCTCTACTGTAGTATGCCTGTCCCAGTTATCATTTTTTTTTTTTTACTTCTAAAATTGAATTGGTCTAGTTTAAACTGTTGGGCTGAAAATCAAATAAATTAACTGTGTATCTCAGTGTTAGCATCTAAGTTTGGTTAAATGTCTGAGAGACTCTCACATGTGTCAAGTATTATATCCTGTGATACAGTGTTCATTGTGATGGGTACACACTTTGGCAATTTAAGTGAATATTTAGCTAAAGTTTATAATTTACTAGGATATATTTATTATATATATGGGGCATAGTAACAGTTAACAATGCTCGAGAGTTTCATCCTAATCTATATTGTACTTGGATAATAAGAACTCCTAATAATCCATATTAGAGCCAAGAAAAGTCTTTCAAGTATTGTCTTATGCACCCCTGTAGAACAAAGGAACCAACCAGTGGCCTGATCAGCCATGGAGATAGAAAGGGTAGAGAGGACTTGATCCCCTTGAATATTTTCTAGCATTCTCTCTTCTTGCCTGGAATGACTGGTATGTTAGGACATGGATCCACCTTGGAGACTGGACTGTCAGCTGTTGGACTCATTACGGATAACTAGTTACAGTAGTAGTACAGTAAAGCATCAATCTCAAGAAAGACCAGTTGGCTCCTTTTATTTACATTTTGGATACCCATTAGAGAAATAAAAGTTTATCAAGCACTATAGCTTATGGAAGCAGGAATTGCACTTATTATTTTCCCATGGATAATACAGACCCTGAAAGGTGTGTATTAGATGATAAGATCAAGGAGTGAAATGCATACATAGTTCTGTGTCTCACCGAGAGTCTTCTGGGTCATACAGACTTTGAAAAGTATGTATTTGGTAATGTGATCAGGGAATGAAGTGCATATGCCATTCTTACATATCACTGAGAACCTCCTGGATAGGAACCCATCTTTATCACTAGCTCACTGAAAATCTTGGTTAATCTCTTAAATTTTTGTGCCACACTTCTTCTTTACTTTGTCCTGTGAGGTCCAGAGAAGATGATGAGAGTGAGACTTGTAAAATGTGTTGGGGTTTCCTCATAGAGAAAGTATTGTAAGAATGTACTTGGAAGTTAGTATTTTTAAATAGTCCCATATCCCAAATCAAACAGAATTCATATGAGAGATTTGCTGATTGGGCTCTTACCACAAGAATTCATCACTTCACTGTCATCTAATGGCATCCTATCTTAAAAAATGCTACCTTATGTTTATTTACTTCTCAGTTTGAATCTTCTTCAAGTGCACATTCTCAATCTCAAACCTCATGTAGAGAATTATTTATTTAGATGTCTCCAAACTGGTTTCTTGGCATAGTTCTTGCATGGTGTGAATAAATTCTTCAGATAAGGTCTTTCATGACCCACTGTGACGTTCTGACCTTCATTCTTGTCATTCTTCAACAGACTTCTTTGAGAATAGCATAGTTTTTGGAATATTGTGACTTTGACTTGGTGAGTTTGGTAGCTGTGGAATAGAATCTCACAGGGCAGTGGTTCCTAATCTATTTGTGGTAATAATGTGAGAGTTTGATAAAAAATATATGGGAATATTTTCCCAATAAAGTGTACATATATTCTGCATGAAATTTCAAGGTATTCATGAAATTCTTGTCACCCCAGGACCCAGCTAAAAATCCATGTATAGAAAAATGATTCATGAACTTTAATACGCATAGAAATTAGGTGAGAGTCATATTTAAACTGCAGATTCCCATTCTATAGGCTGAGAATGAATCTGATAGTCTGCATTTTTAACAAGATATCCCAGATGAGAATGGTACTTCCTACCCATGGAACACTCAAGCCTGTAGAGGGTCTTAAGGAAACTTTTTTAGTGCCATCAAAAAACAAAAAAATACCGTGAATGTTTGGAGCCCTTGTGGATTCGCCATTAGTATGATTTAAATTTTTCTGGCAATGAGTTCAATGCTTGAAGAGAAAGTTGTATTTTACTTTCTAAAATATATTGCTTCTAAGAGTTACTAGTATTTTTAATAAAAATTTTTTTAACAGGCAGAGTTAGACAGTGAGAGAGAGACAGAGAGAAAGGTCTTCCTTCCGTTGGTTTACCCCACAAATGGCCGCTACGGCTGGCATGCTGTGCTGATCCGAAGCCAGAAGCCAGGTGCTTCCTCCTGGTCTTCCACGCAGGTGCACGGTCCAAGCACTTGGGCCATCCTCCACTGCCTTCCTGGGCCACAGCAGGGAGCTGGACTGGAAGAGCAGCAACGGGGACAGAATCTGGTGCCCCAACTGGGACTAGAACCCTGGGTGCCGGCGCCGCAGGTGAAGGATTAGCCTAGTGAATATTTTAACTATAATTTAGTTTAGTCATGCTCTTATTCTCCGAAATGAGAACTTGTCCTATGGAAACATACTTAATGCATTCTTTGAGTTAAATGACATTTTAGGCTATTTACTGTTTCTTTAGCTTAATGATACTTCATTAGGAGATTAAAATGACGTGGGTAGAGAAACCAAAACACCTAGAACAGAGCTTTGCACATTGTAATCAGTTAATGCCTTATTAAACTAAAATAACATGTCTGTTAGAAATGGGAAAACTTTAATGGTTTAGGGAAGTGAAGATTAAGTCCCAATAGTCAGTTGTCATCCTGGGTGGAAGACCAGCTCACATGGTTAAACCAACTCACCCGTCTCCCCCAGTTTTACTGAGGATACCAGGGTCAGTCTCTTAATGATTGTTGAGAAGTGTTGCACAAAAAAAGTATTCTCTAGTAAAATTCTCTGTATAGTTTTATTTTGGTTATTAATGAAAGGGTCACAAGCAAGATGAGGTTGGTTTTTTTCTAATTGTATGTTAAAGCTGAATTATATAATGCTGTGGTTATTTAACCATTTTTGATCAACCACTTAGCTCAGTTGATTTTCAATGGGAATATCTGTGATTAAGGGAATTTGGTTTGAATTTTCTACCACCCTGTGCCATATACAGATCTTAATGTTGTTCTCTAAATATCCAGATAGGACTCAATACATTTTTTAAAAAGATTTATTTATTTGAAAAGCAGAGTTACAAAGAGAGAGAGAGAGAGTCAGAGAGAGTCTTCCATATGCTGGTTTATTCCCCAAATGGCCTCAATGTCCAGAGCTGGACCAATCCTGGCTAGGAGCCAGGAGCCAGGAGCCAGGAGTTTTTTTTTTTTCCAGGTCTCCCACACAGGTGCAGGGGCCCAAGGACGTGGGCCATCTTCTACTACTTTCCCAGGCAATAGCAGAGAGCTGGATTGGAAATAGAGCAGCCAAGACTATATGGGATGCCAGCACTGCGAGCGGTGACTTTACCTGCTATGCCACAGCACCAGCCAAAGACTCCATACATTTTTAGAAGTTGTGAAATTTTAGATTGAGAATGCATTTTTGTTATAGATTGGTCAGGAATGTAATTTTTGTGATTTTTAAAGATAAAATACAAATAAACACTCCAGGTTACATATTACTTATGAGAAAGGGACATGGTGGTATCTCATGAGGATAGGACTGTTGTGAGAATTAAGTGATGCAGTGTGTATAATGCTCCTGTTTCCGTGCTTGATACATTCCATGCTTTCACTATATGACAGTTATTATGATATGACTCTCTGCTTTTGTTTTTGAGTAGAGGTAAAATGTAAGTTGGTGTAGGTTCTGATAACATATATTAACATGGACTGCTGAATTCCATGTACTATATGTGTACACAAGAAAAACCTGCTGAAATCAAGCAGTACTGAATAAGAAATAGTTTGAGAATGTAGGTCTGTGGTTTTTTGTTACTAGCTTACTTCAGAGCTTTTGCATTCTTTGAATACTTCACTGGTGCCTCACATATTACATACCTTATATTCTAGTTTGTAATTCTCTTAATTTATTTACAACCGTTAAGGAGCAGTGTCCTCCACAACACTGATCAAATGTTGACCAAATGATTCATGTCAGGTTTAACTCTCCAGATTTTAGTGCCTCTTTTGAAATGTGAAGCTAGCAGGAGAAAATTACTAATTTTTGTACAAACACCATATAATAGGAAGCCTTCTGGGATGTCTTGATGATTATGGTTGTGTTGTGGTACTAGTTTTGAGGTGACAGGGTATATTTAATTGCTAAGGTTGTCATAACAACATACTATGCACTGAATGGCTTAACCAGCAGAAATTAATTTTCTCCTAATTCTGGAGGCTAGAAAATCAAGGTAAGGTTCCAGAAGGGGTGGTTTTTTCTGAGCCTGCCTCCTTGGCTTGCAGGTGACTGTCTTGTGGCTGTGTCCTCACATGGCCTTTTGTCTTTGTGCACACATCCTTGATGTTTCTTCCGTTTCTTATAAGGGCTGCACCAGTTCATTTGGATTAGTGCCTGCCCTTATGACCTTATTTAACCTTAATGCCCTGTATCTAAATACAGTCACAACAGGGCTTAGGGCTTCAGTGTATGAATTTTGGGAAACACAATTTATTCTATATCACAGGGTGATGGGAAAGTACCCAAATAAGGCTTGTATTAATAAGGTACAAATGCAGCTAGCTTTGTGCTCTTATGACAAATCATGTAATTTCTCTAAGTATCTCTTATCTATAAAACAATGACAATAATTATTTTTTGTCAAATGGCTTGCAGAATAGTTGTTGTTATAGTATCTGGCCTAGATTTCAAAATGTTTATTGTTAGACTTTCTATATTGACAGAAAAGTAGCAGAAATTTATAATTTCTTAAGAAGTCAAATTGAAATGAATGTCATTAGAATTTTAACTTCCTGAAACCAGAAGTTGCAGATTGGCAGCCCATGGCCAAATACAGCTTTCAAACTTGTTAGCTTGCATGATGCTTACAATTTTAAAAATTACTTGCTAACCTTTTGAAGTCAGTTGATTTATGCAACTCATATACAAATTTCTCCACTTGTCCCGATATTGCCCTTTATAGCAGATGTTTTCTTTCATTTTTTTCCCTATAGCCACATTCAGATAAATATCTAGTCTCCCTAACATCCCTGTGTTTAGACACAGATGGTTATGTCATCATGTGACTAGATTGAAATTAGTCATTTTTGACAGGAATATTACAAAGGTCATGTTACATTATTTTCATTACACCTCATCAGGAAGTATATAATTAGTTAAGGCAATGTCTACTAGATTTCTTTATTGTAAAGATACCTTTCTTGCTTTGTAATTAATAAGTGATCTATAGAGTGATACTTTTAGGCCATGCCATGGTCCTAGTCTCTGTTTTTCACCCAGTGTTTCTATGATGGTTGTAAAATACTGATTTTCCAATTTTTATCATTATTTTTTTTTTGACAGGCAGAGTGGACAGTGAGAGAGACAGAGAGAAAGGTCTTCCTTTCCGTTGGTTCACCCCCCAAACGGCTGCTATGGCTGGTGTGCTGCTGCTGGTGCACTGCGCCAATCCAAAGCCAGGAGCCAGGTGCTTCCTGCTGGTCTCCCAAGCGGGTGCAGGGCCCAAGCACTTGGGCCATCCTCCAGTGCCTTCCTGGGCCACAGCAGAGAGCTGGACTGGAAGAGGAGCAACTGGGACAGAATCCGGCTCCCCAACCGGGACTAGAACCCAGAGTTCCGGTGCCGCAGGCAGAGGATTAGCCAAGTGAGCCGCAGCACCAACCCAATTTTTATCATTATTTAATATTGATTAGTTGACATTCTTCTATAAATATTTTCCTTTCATTACTTCCTTTTTTTTTTTTTTTTTTTTTTTGACAGGCAGAGTGGACAGTGAGAGAGAGAGACAGAGAGAAAGGTCTTCCTTTTGCCGTTGGTTCACCCTCCAATGGCCGGCGCGGCCGGCGCGCTGCGGCCGGCGCACCGCGCTGATCCGATGGCAGGAGCCAGGAGCCAGGTGCTTCTCCTGGTCTCCCATGGGGTGCAGGGCCCAAGCACTTGGGCCATCCTCCACTGCACTCCCTGGCCACAGCAGAGGGCTGGCCTGGAAGAGGGGCAACCGGGACAGAATCCGGCGCCCCGACCGGGACTAGAACCCGGTGTGCCGGCGCCGCTAGGTGGAGGATTAGCCTAGTGAGCCGCGGCGCCAGCCTCATTACTTCCATTTTTTTAGTGTCATTGTTGGCACATAGATTCTAATTTCTTAGTGGATTATAGTCTATTGTTTTCCTTGATTTTGATTTCCCAGTTGTTCTAGATTTGGCCATTGGGAGTTTTAACTATTATCCATCCATGTTTGAGCACGTTTTCTTTTTTTTTTAATTAAATTATTTAGTTTTTAATTTTTTTAAGGTTTTATTTATTTATTTGAGAGGTAGAGTTATAGACAGTGAGAGGGAGAGACAGAGAGAGGTCTTCCATCGATTGGTTCACATCCCAAATGGCCGCAACAGCTGGAGCTGCATCGATCCGAAGCCAGGAACCAGGAGCTTCCTTCAGGTCTCCCACATGGGTGCAGGGGCCCAAGGACGTGGGCCATCTTCTACTGCTTTCCCAGGCCATAGCAGAGAGCTGGATTGGAAGTGAAGCAGCTGGGACTAGAACCGGCGCCCATATGGGATGCCGGTGCCACGGTGGTTGACTAACCTACTGTGCCACAGCGCCGGCCCCAAGTTTTTAAAGTTTTAAACAGATTCAATATAGTTCATAGATTTCTAAGAATATAATGCTATTCCTTTCTTCCCTTGCTCTCTCCCCCTCCCCTCTCTCTCTCTCCTTTTCTTCCTTTCTTTCTGTCATAAGGTGTTGTAGGTTCAGTCCAAGCTCTGCAGCAGTTTTACAATTAGCCATTTCCTCAAAGAGGTGTCATTCCGTTTACTGGTACTAATATTTAGAAATTGAGATGTAGGCATTACATATGTTTCTTCTATGGATAGAGCTTAGACTTACACCATACTGATGCACAGACTTTTTATGAATCATGAAATAAAGCTGATACTTCTCATTCTAATCTAATGTCCCAGGTTTATCCTCTTGTCACATTCTATATTTGTATCTCTTAGAAGTCTAGTTCTCAAAGCATCAATATATTTGCTCATTTGCCCAATTATATAGTGCACACAAAGTAGTGTCAGAATTGCTACCCAAATAATACTAAAAACTGTAAATTTATTAAGTTCAAGATTTCTTGTAATTCTCTTAATGTTACATTGCTTCCTACAGGACTGTGTAGTTCAGAGTACTGTGTTCAGTCTTCTTAAATGATTTTTTTCTCTCTCTGTATTATTGTCAGCAAATTGACAAGTAATTGGGTTCCTGCGTTTATTTTTATTTTGTTTTTTTATGGTGTCCCTATTCTTGCTTAATTTTAAAAATATGTTAAATGTGAATGTGGTTTAAAAGGCAAAACCACACAAGAAGATATATTCAATGAAATCCCATTTTCATTCTTGCCCTTTCCACACTGCTACTACTCTCCCTTTGTAAGTAATTATTGTTGTTAGTTTGTATTTATATACTTTCAGTATAGCTTAAACAATATAATTTTTTTTTTTTTTTTGGCCAGGCAGAGTTAGAGAGTGAGAGAGAGAGAGAGAGACAGAGAGAAAGTTATAGACAGTGAAAGTGAGAGAGAGACAAAGAGAAAGGTCTTCCTTCCGTTGGTTCACCCCCCAAATGGCCACTATGGCTGGTGCGCTGCGCTGATCCAAAGCCAGGAGCCAGGTGCTTCCTCCTGGTCTCCCATGCGGGTGCAGGGCCCAAGCACTTGGGCCATCCTCCACTGTCTTTCTGGGCTACAGCAGAGAGCTGGACTGGAAGAGGAGCAACCGGGACAGAATCCGGCGCCCCGACCGGGACTAGAACCCAGGGTGCCAGCGCCGCAGGCGGAGAATTAGCTTAGTGAGCTGCAGTGCCGGCCAAATAATCAAACAACATAATTATTAATAACATAATACATATATAGTTTTATATTTGAAAATTTGCTGTGAAAATTATTCCCTATAAGTTCATAGAAATCCTGTTTTATTGCTAATTAGTATTCCATAATTATATCATATTCCATGTTGTTGTACTGTAATTTATTCACTCAATAGACTCATGTGTGAGCATTTAATGAGTCCCAATAATTTCCTATAAAAATAAGCTTTCAAATGCACTGCTATTAGAATAGCTGATTTTTTTTAAAGTACTGACAAAGTCTGGGCAAGGATGGAGAACAATAGGAATTCTTATATATTGGTATGAAAGTGTGGTGGCATAGTGTCTTTGGAAAGCAATTTGGCAGTTTGTTGTAAGGTTGACCATAATCTTGTCACGAAACCTAGCAATTTAACTACTAAGGATTTCAAAAGTATGTTCACTATAAAACATGAACCTGTTCACAAACTGCCAAAACTAGAGTCAATCCAAATGTTCTTCAGTGAATGATGATAAATCCATGATTGGAATATCACATTGACAGGAAAGAATGAACTACAGATACAAAGAACTACCCAGATCAATCTCAAAAACATTATACTACATAAAAAAAGCCAGATTCAAAAGCTATATACTGTGTGAGTCTATTTATAGGACACTCCTGGGAAAGCAAATCTCTTGGGATAGAAAATGGATCAGTGTTTGCCAAAGGAACAATTTGACTATGGAGGGGCATGAGGGAATTTTTTGTGGTGGTAGACCTGTTTCTTTTTATTTTGATTTTGATAGTGAATACAGAACTAATATACGCTTGTCAGAACTTACACAATTGGTCCCTAGAAAGAGTGAATTCGACTTTATGTAGAATACTTTAAAACTTAAACAACTTTCAGAAAGTAACAACAACAAAAAAACCCTGAACAAACCTGAGAATTGTTTTTTCATATAGTTGGAGATGAGTTCCTAGGAGTAGGACTGTTGAATCAAGGGGTAAATGCTTGTGTATTTTTGTGGGATAACATTAAGTTCTACTCCACTGGGGGTTCACTGTTTTCTACACCTCTCCCTAACTCCAGCACTGTTTGAGATGTCTATTTTCTTACAGCTTCTGTAAGAGTACTTTTTTTTTTAAAGATTTATTTCTTTATTTGAAAGTCAGTGTTACACAGAGAGAGAAGAGGGAGAAGGAGAAGGAGAGGGAGAGGGAGAGGGAGAGTGAGAGAGAGAGAGAGGTCTTCCATCCGATGGTTGACTTCCCAATTGGCTGCAACAGCCAGAGCTGTGCTGATCTGAAGCCAGGAGCCAGGAGCTTCTTCTAGGTCTCCCATGCTGGTGCAGGGGCCCAAGGGCTTGGGCCATCTTTCACTGCTTTCCCAGGCCATAGCAGAGAGCTGGATTGGAAGTGGAGCAACCGGGACTCGAACCAGTGCCCATATGGGATGCCAGCGCTTCAGGCCAGTGTGTTAACCTGCTGTGCCACAGCACCAGCCCCTGTAAGGGGTACTTTTTGAAGTTTTTGGATTTTTACCACTCTTGTAGATGAGAAGTGGTATCTCTGTGTAGTTTAATTTGCATTCCTATTACTATGGATAAAGTTGAGTATTTTATAAGTTTGAGTACCACTTGCATATGTTTTTTTTTTCCAGTAAACTATCCACTCATGTCTTTTGCCAATGTTTTCAAGTGATTTTAATTTCTTCTTCAGTTTTTAGAAGTTTATGTAGAGGAGATGATAGTTCTTTCTCTTTACTATTGCAACACTTTTTTTCTTACTACTTTTGATTGCCTTAATTTTTCCTCCTTTCAGATCTTTTATATTTAATGCCACATTTAGTGCTAAGTAGCCTTTTTTGCCTTAGGTTTTACAGTGTTTTATCATATGGTGGACCCCTTGGAAAATAATGACCAGCTGAGTACTGATATTGTGGTGTGGTCGATTAAACCCCGCCTGTGATGCTGCACCCATGGGAATGCTGTTTTGGATGCCAGATGCTCCACTTCTGTGCCCAGTCCCCTGCTAATGTGCCTGGGAAGGCAGTGGACAATGTCCTCAGATCTTGGGCTGCTGCCACCTGCCTGGTAGACCCAGATGAAGTTCCAGCTCCTGACTTCGGGCTGGCCCAGCCGCCTGGCTTTTGCAGCCATTTTGGGGAGTGAATCAGTGGATGAAAGATCTCTCTGTTTCTCTTTCTCTCTCCACTCCCCCTACACTGCACCCCCCAACTCTGCTTTCCATAAAAATAAATAAAACTTATTAAAAAAAGAAAGCAATAGTGACCAGTTGAAATTTTGTTTCATCATTGGAGCAACTGAACTTGAACCAGCGCTCATATGGTATGCTGGTGTCATCGGCGGTCGCTTAACCCACTGCCCAATAATAGCAGCCCCAGCAAAGAATTCTTGAAGGATCGTGGACTGTCCTCTGATTTTGGTCACAGGTTTTTTTTTTCCCCCAATGCTTCAAATTCTCTTCTGCCTGATGCAAATTAATTGAGTAAATGGTTAAGGGATTTGTTTATAAAGACTCTAATACTTTGTGACATTTTAGTAAAATTCTGACCTTTTTAGAATAGGTCTCTAGTTAGGGTATTCTTATATGCTGAAAGGCAGAGCAAATCTTTGTATTTTGCTAATTGTATTCACTTAGAATCATAGACCTTCTAGTTTATTGGTGTGTCTGTGGTGTTTAGTCTATCTCCATAAAAGCTTATGTCCAAATGGATCCTACCCTTCTTTTTTCCAAATTTTAGGAAGTAAAGTAGTTCAGAAAAGCACAGTGGTGAAAAATGTTTGCCAGGTATTTCCTGGCTTCCAGACATAATATGGGCAGTCACAATTGATCCTCTGAATGCAAAGACATTGCCCCTTCAGTTGTTGTTTGCTATCTGTGGAAAAATGCCTGGTACATTTTAATGACTTGATATCCAACTAATGTTCAGAAATGGGCACTAAGTCCCTGCATTCATTTAGCAATACCGAGAAACTGTTTTGGGTAAAGTGGTAGTCAGAAATATTTTCAAGGTAGAGAAATGGCTCAAGTAATTAGTGAAAAACATATCTAAATTCCTCACAAACTTCTATCATCGTCCTCGTTTTGGATGATCCATCTGTTTTGAAAGGCTTCTTAAGAGAAAAATAAATGGTGAGAGAGGAAAACAGTGTGTGTTTGACAGAGTTTGTGTACATGGATGGGCCTGTCTTGGGGCAGATGCATGAGCAGCAGGGCTAGAGTGTGCTAATGCATTTCTTCTTGTGCTGTCTTTATCAACAGCATAGGTAAGTCTCTCATACTAAGTTTGCTGCTTAGTGGAGAGAGGTAAACAACTCCTTCTTTTGTATTCATTTACCCTTTTCTAAGAATATGCTTACCCAGCAGTAAAGCAGTTGGATTTATCAGGTTGTTACCTGCATATAATATTTTTTCCTGCTTTCTTTGATTATTAAGTCTTTTAAAGTTAATTAGTAGCAACAGCTACTACCTGGGACTCCTTTTGGGGAGAAATGGATTTGAAAAATATTAAATCACTATATCTGTTAAAATTTGAATGGCATCATTTATTTTAAAACCAAAATTTCCTTTTTTCTTCAATTTCTGAAAACATTTTCCTTATGTTTTATGACAGAAATTAGCCATTTATCTTTCCATTTGCAGAGACTTCATTTTAATTATAGTAAGCTGTATTAAAGAAGAAAAAGGTAGCATGAAAGAAAGCTCATTTCTGATGTTTGCAAAAGTTTTCATAATGAGAACTGTTCATTTTTCTTCTTTTCCTTACCATCTATTATTCCCATGTCTACTTTGAATCATTGTGTTTTTCTCCAACAAAAATGATCTCATATGCTCTTAAGATTATTTTTTGGAGTGCATTTCATTAATTCTATTTCTAAATTTGCTTTTCTTACTTTGTAGTTTCCTTTATCTTCAAACTCTTTATTTGGTCTTCTATATCATAGCTTCACATGAGATCTGGGGTATTTATTGGCTGTAACCACTGTTTAACAATAAGTATTCCTGTGGCCGGCGCTGCAGCTCACTAGGCTAATCCTCTGCCTTGCGGCGCCGGCACACGGGGTTCTAGTCCCGGTCGGGGTGCCGGATTCTGTCCCGGTTGCCCCTCTTCCAGGCCAGCTCTCTGCTGTGGCCCGGGAGTGCAGTGGAGGATGGCCCAAGTATTTGGGCCCTGCACCCCATGGGAGACCAGGATAAGTTCCTGGCTCCTGCCATCGGATCAGCGCGGTGCGCCGGCCGCGGCAGCCATTGGAGGGTGAACCACCGGCAAAAGGAAGACCTTTCTCTCTCTCTCTCTCTCTCACTGTCCACTCTGCCTGTCAAAACAAAACAAAAAAACAATAAGTATTCCACAAACAATGGAAAGTATTGCTTTGACCAAGTTGTTAATATTTATCATGAATGTTGAGTCATTGTATTATAACAGAGTAACCATATATATTCATATTCATATTCAATGAATATGTGATTTCTAGTGGATAGATATGTGTAATTGTAGAATGAAATAGTTGCCTCATGATATTTATCTCTGGATGTTGTAGCACAGTTAACCCACAATTCTTTTACTTGGTTATTATTATCTGCTACCGAAAAGTATTTCCAAGTTATCTTAATTTAGGTAATAATATAGCATGTTCTGGGCCCAGATATCTTAGTTATTGAGTCTACAATCTTATCTACTATTTGATCCTCCTAAAAAGCAGAGAGATTTGAGCTGACAAAAGACATTAAGGCTCTCTATTCAGAGACTATATAGGGAATTAGGTAGCTGCTGTCCTTGGTGATGAAATTATTTCACGTGAATTCTAAAGGAAAACAATTAGTTAAAAACGAAGAATAATCTGGCATATACTATTTGTGGCTATTGTTAGTATCTTCATAGATCTATTTGAACTTCTAGAAAAATACTGACTCCCGTATCTTAATGTCTTGAGTTCCTGACTGCCAGGCAGAGGAAATGTTTAACTATTTTAATCATGTTTCTGTATCTCGGAAAGAAAGCCCTTATGAGAGGAAATGACAAGGTCCTACCACAAAGTTATCTCTTATCAGTTATAGTCTTCAGTCGATAATGATTTGTCAAATTTGGACATGTGTAAAATGCAAGGGCTGTGTTATTTACTTTGGAAAGGAAAAATTAGATGAAGCTGATAAAAAAGGAGTCATGGCTTTTGTTAGGAGACAGAAACCATTAGGGACAGTCATTGTTAGCTTAGGAAAGTGTCCTTGGACCCCTCCCTCTGCCCCAGCTGAAACCTAAGCCTACTTGAATCATTCTTTGCAACTTGAGGGGAGGGAGGGGCAAAGGAGGAAAGAAGTATGAAGACAGCTTTGACGGAAAGCAAGTATTTTAAATGGAGAGCAAGATGTGGACCTTAAACAGACCTATTTCTGTTAGTCAGGAAAAGCTGCCCTTTGTTCTGGTTCTCTTCCCGCCCCCCATTTATTTAGGTTTTTGAAAGTTCATTTCTTATCCTTCACAACGTGTAGCATTCCTTCACGTAGTAGTGTATGTTGCTCTTCTCCTTTCGCCTTTCTGTCGATGTGATTCTTTTTCATTAGTGCAGCAGAGAAAACACAGCTAGCTCAAAGCAACATGAGTCAGTGCATACTTTACATACCGCTATCCTCACAGCGCTCCTCTGGGTTCACTCCTAGTGTTCCTCACAGAGGGGAGCAGAGAGGAAAAATGATTTCTAAATTTTAGGCTGTGTTGGGGGTGGAGGTAAAGATTGTGAACTGAAGACCCATTTTGCTCTTTGATCATTTGTCTGTATATCAGGGTAGCAGGCAGTCAAGGGCTTAGGAAGACTTAACTGGATGCTGGTTTCAGAGGCCAAGAAGCAGGAGGGCTTGTGGGTCAGGGCACTGTAACGTGTTCACAGCTGATATAATGATGCCACAAGTTTCACAGAGAATAGGTTGGGTTGTAAATATTTGCTGAAGATGACAGAAAGGCCTTTGCCATCTCTCTCTGCTTTTTTAGTTTTCACAGATAACATTTGTCTTAGCTGATTAGTGACCAAGTATCTTTCTGTAAGTGCCCCTGTTGGCTTGTTTTCCAAAGATTCGTAGGAAAAATACTCCTTAATTTTACATATGCATATGTGCTATTTGTATGTTGGTTAATACTATTGTGAATATAATTTTTTAACGTTTTTCTGGTTTTCTTCTTTTGAAATTGTGTTTTGCTGTGTGGTATAGCCTCTGGTTTTCTGGCAAGATAAAAGAAATTTCCTGTTTTTTTTTTGGTAAGATAAAATAGGCTCTGGTTTTCTGGCAAGATAAATTTCCTTCAAATCCCAACATTGCAATCGAAGAGAGGAGACTGGAAAGATGCTTTAATGATGTGGTCATTTCAGACAAGAAAACCTCAAATTGCTTATACTTGCTGACCTTTTTTGTGTTATTAAAATGAAAATGAGTGTGTAAAGTTACAGTTTGTATAGAATTTTTTAATCCTACTTTTTCTTCAACAGCATGGTGCCCATCTGTCCATAAAATATTTTCCTTAGTAATCTGCATTGCTTGTTAACTCTTCTACAGGCTTGTTTTTCTTATTTTAAGTCAAATTATTCTTGGGCCATGGTGTAGGATCTTGAGCAGCTCTTACCATCAGTCTTTAGATTCACATAAAGGTTTGTTTTGCATGTTGAGAGAAAATACTGCACTATGAGGTACTTAGATGTAGAGACTTATTAATCTTTGCCCTTATGGATATGAAGCAGATGAACAGAATAGTTAATAAATTTGAACCAATATTTATTTTATGTCTTTGTTTATAAAGAAATTAATTTATTTGAGAGGCAGAGATAGAGTGTGCCCATTCACAAGTCCATTTCCCATAAACCCTCAATGGCTTGGATTATACTGGGTTCAGAGCTGGGAGCTGGGAATGCAATCCAGGGTTCCCACATGGACAGAAGGAACCTTATTATTTGAGCCATCATGTCTGCTTTCCAGGGCCATGTTAGCAGAAAGCTGGAGTCCAGGGCTGGAGCATGGAGGCCCTCTGATGTGGGATGCAGGTTTTAACCACTAGACTAAACACCTTCTGCAAACGTTTCTCTTTTTTCTTGCTAAATCCCTCTGTGCTTATGTCAACTGATTGCCTCCTGTTTTTAAGTTGAGGAAATCTAGGCCAAAGTAAATTGTGACTAACTCATTATAAAGTCACATAGCAAATCAGTTTTAGCACTGAGACTGGACTCCAGTTCTTAACTGAGGTTTTTTTTTTTTTTTTTTAATTTTACTTTCTCTTT
Organism: Oryctolagus cuniculus; assembly: GCF_964237555.1. Lineage (NCBI taxonomy): Eukaryota > Metazoa > Chordata > Mammalia > Lagomorpha > Leporidae > Oryctolagus > Oryctolagus cuniculus. The sequence goes on from NC_091433.1 coordinate 130,322,957, forward strand.
GGATGTCTAGGTTTAATTAAATACATTATTCACACTGTCATCTGCAGGTGTTACTTCTAGGTTTGACTTTTCCTTTCTTGTTCTTACTTTTCACATCGTCTCTCTTTCCTTCCTAGTATATTTTTATATTTAGCTTGTGTGCTATCTTATTTACTAATTCTTGTACCTTTCAGAAGTTGGTTGGCAGGCTATTTAATTCCTTTTGTGTGGTAAGTTTTGTTTTTTATCAATGAAACTTGTTTTTTCTATCTAAACTACCAAGTTTGTTAGAAGACAGATTCAAGTCATCAATGTCACATTTCCACATCCAAGATATTTCTCTAAAGGCAGGTGCAGGGTCATTGCCTCCTGTTTCTTTTTTTGTCCTGTCCACCCTTGTGGGCTTTGTCCCAGCCTTGGTGTATGTCTTTTGTTAATACTATGAGTAAAATACCATTTAGAAGCTAGACCTGATTTTTTTTTTTTTTTGCTTAACATTTGTGTAGTAAAAAATGAATGCAGTTGCTGTTAATGTCTTTGTGTGAAATCTTTTCGGTTAATCTTCTGTTTCCAGGTACCTGGGGCCCAAGATTTGGTGGATTTCTCTCCTGTTTATCGATGTCTACATATATATTCTGTCCTGGTGAGTGTTTTTCTGGCTCTAACAAATATGTATATTGAATTCAAAATGCTGCTTTCTCATTTTTGGTAGCTTTTCTGTTTATTATTGAGAGTGAAGGATAAGAAGCAATTGTTGTTTATAGAATATTAATTATAAAAAATAATCATCATTAACTTGCTTCTTTAGTCTTTGGTTTTCCATGTGATATGCTCTACATGGTAATATTTCTATCTATCCTCAATAAATTACAGATTATAAATATAAATATTCAATAATATTCAGATTTATTTTTAAATTTTGGTAATATATTATTTAAAAATACCTTTACACATTAAAGTAATATTTGTGGAAACTAGTTGCTGTTTTATTCCTGATGACAACTACTCCTTTTGTCCTAGAAAGTACGTGGTAATAGGAACATGTCTGGGAGGAAATATCATGAGTGTTAATGATATTTGGGGAAATGTCCACTTTCTTCCTGTTGGTGGTATATCTACTGGCAGGCACACAGAGTCATGGAGTGCTTACAAAAATTAAATATCAGTAAAGGCAAAATGATGAGAAAATCCACAGTTGATTTTTTTTTTTTAAAGCAAAGTTTGGTGAAGCTTATATCAGATTGTTTTTATTATGCTCAAATATGTCTTATTGCCAAATTTGTTACTCATTTTCTTTCATCAAATATTTAACATAGTTCCACTTTGTCATAACTCTGGACAGTTTGGAACATGGTCTATGGACTTTATGGGCTGAAATATTTTGTAGTAGTCTCCATTAGTTTTAGAAAAGGCCTAGTAACTTCCTTTCCTCTCTCTCCTCCCACTTCCTGTTCATTTTCTCTTCCTCTTTCTCTCTTCCTTCTTTCTTCTCCAGTTCTCTCCACCTGATATTCCTTGTTATACAAAAATGGAGATGTATATAGTTTGAGTCAAGATATCTAAAACAAGTAGACAATTCTTTTCAATCTCAGATGTGGGGAATTTAATCTTTTACACCTCAAGTTATAACACTCTCATCATTTCACAAAGGACCCTCTTTTATTTTATTGAAGTATCTTTTTTTCTACCACTCTTTATCTACAAGCCCACTTATTTCTCAGCTCCAAGTATAGTAACACTGATATGTTTAATACGTGGTTGTGGGTGTTTCTGTGCTCTTGGAAAAAATGTAGTGATTTTGTGTATTCCATATGTTTCAGATTACTCAAATGGTATTGTGCTGTGGCTCTAGTCATACTTATATTTTCATTCAGCACTATTTTATCTATCGTGTTAGAGTCTGTATATCTGGTTCATTTCTTCCAGCTATTGCATGATAGTTAATTGGTGGTTTTTATTTGCTATTTTAATAACCTCCTACTTTAGTCGTCAACACTTAAAGTGTCTAACATTCTCCTGTAACAAATAGTATTTCCTTATGAATGTGTGTATAAGTTTTTATACCTTGGAGTGGAATTGGTGGATCATACGGTGTAGTTCTGAATTACATAATTCTTAATTGCATTAATTTATAATTTTTAGCTAGTGATATTGAATGGCGTTTTTCTTTTCTTTTTTTTTTTTTTTTTGATTTTTTTTAACTTTTATTTAATGCATATAAATTTCCAAAGTACGACTTATGGATTACAATGGCTTCCCCCCAATACCGTCCCTCCCACCCACAACCCTCCCCTTTCCCACTCCCTCTCCCCTTCCATTCACATCAAGATTCATTTTCGATTATCTTAATATACAGAAGATCAGCTTAGTATACATTAAGTATGGATTTCAACAGTTTGCTTCCACACAGAAACATAAAGTGAAAAATAATAGATGATTTTTTTTAAATGATGATGAAATCAGATCAGACCTATTGTCATGTTTAATCCCAGTGAGAGTCAAGTTGGGAATTGATAATTTCTTCTTCTTCTTTTTTTTTTTTTTTTTTACAGAGGATCAGTTTAGTATGCATTAAGTAAGGATTTCAACAGTTTGCACCCCCATAGAAACACAAAGTGAAATATATTGTTGAGTACTCGTTATAGCATTAAATCTCAATGTACAGCACATTAAGGATAGAGATCCTACATGAGGAGTAAGTGCACAGTGACTCCTGTTGTTGACTTTACCAATTGACACTCCTGTCTATGGCATCAGTAATCTCCCTATGCTCCAGTTATGAGTTTCCAAGGCTGTGGAAGCCCTCTGAGTTCTCCGACTCTTATCTTGTTTAGACAAGGTCATAGTCAAAGTGGAGGTTCTCTCCTCCCTTCAGAGAAAGGTACCTCCTTCTTTGATGACCTGTTCTTTCCACTGGGATCTCACTCGCAGAGATCTTTTGCCAGAGTGTTTTGGCTTTCCATGCCTGAAATACTCTCATGGGCTTTTCAGCCAGCTCCGAATGCCTTTAGGGCTGATTCTGAGGCCAGAGTGCTATTTAGGACATCTGCCATTCTATGAGTCTGCTGAGTATCTCACTTCCCATGTTGGATCACTCTCCCCTTTATTTACTCCATCAGTTAGCGTTAGCAGGTACTAGACTTGTCTATGTGCTCCCTTTGACTCCCAGTCCCTTCACCATGACCAACTGTGAACTGAAACTGATCACCTGGAACAGTGAGATGGCATTGGTACATGCCACCTTGATGGGATTGAATTGGAATCCCCTGGTATGCTTCCAACTCCACCACTTGGGGCAAGTCAGCCTGAGCATGTCCCAAATTATACATCTCTTCCCATTCCCACCACCATGTTCAACAGGGATCACATTTCAGTTAATTTTCAACACTTAAGAATAACTGTGCATCAATTACAGATCTAAACCAGTCATATTAAGTAGAACAGATAAAAAAACTACTAAGAGGGATAATGTATTTAGTTGTTCATTAACAGTCAGGGCTATGCTGATCAAGCCACCATTTCCCATAGTGTCCACCTCACTCCAACAGGTTTCCCTCTTGGTGTTCAGTCAGTCGTCACCGATCAGGGAGAACATATGGTATTTGTCCCTTTGGGATTGGCTTATTTCACTCAGCATGATTTTGTAACACATCTAAATATATGGTAAAAGAAGTCCCTTTTTATTTCTCTTCTTTTAAAGTCCCTTAGTTTGAAGACCATTTCCATACAATATACTTTAGAATCAGCTTAAGTTCATAAATAAAATCTCTTCTTGAATTTTGATTTGAATTGTTTGAGTTTACAGATAGATTTTGGGAAAAATTAACTCCTTAAAAGTGCTAAGTCATCCCATTCATGAAAATATAAGATCATTTTTCCCATAATTAAGAGTTTGTGGTTGTTTTGTTTTTAATTCTTACTTATTTATTTTCATTTTGTTTGAAAGGCAGACAGAGACCCAGAGAACTCTTCCACTCACTTGTTTATTCCTGAAATGCCTACAACAGCTAGAGCTAGGCCAGGTAGATGCCAGTAGCCCAGAACTCAATCCGGGTCTCACATGCGGGTGTCAGGAACCCAACACTCTGCTGCCTCCAAGGGTGCACATAAGCAGGAAGCTGGAATTGGAAGCAGTGCCAGGGCTCAAATCCAAGTGCTCTGATACCAATGCAGTATCCCAAGCAGCATCATAACCATTGTGCTAAATGCCTACCCCGAATAGGATCTTTAAAATTATTTAATTGAACTTCTTAAAAACCAATGTTAACAACCTCAAGGATTTTTTTGTTACATTAATAGTGACACAATGACAGCTTTTATGGCAGTTTCCTATTTTATTTTCTAATTATTTACTGCTGACATTGAGGAACACTGTTGTTATGTGTAAGTTGATTTTAAGTCTGGTAACCTTGCTCAGCTCTTCTAGCTATAGTAGTGTTTTTGGCTTAGGATAGGCTTTCTGTGTAGTCAACTGTATTATTTGCATATATTGACTTTTTTCTTTCTATTCATAAAACTCAGTGTTCTTTTCATTCTCTTACTGTATCCACCAGAATCATTTTTACTTTATTCATTAAGGTACTAGTGGATATTTGTGTCTGATTTCTAATTTTAAAGAGAATTCATGTAAAGTGTTTTAGTTGACTGATATTTATAGTAGATTTTGGTAATTTTAAAAATCTAATTATTCCTAGATTTCTGATACTTAAAAAACATAAATGAATATTGAGTTTTATTGCATTTGTTTTCCATATATATTAATATAATCCTGTGGATGTATCCTTTAGTTCAGAAACATGGTGAATCACATTGATGTATTTTTTCTGACATTAAATTATTCTTGCATTCTTTAGATAAACTTCACTTGATTAATATGTATTACTACTTTTGTATCATCCTGTAAAATGTAACTCCTTTTTTGGTGCTTTATTATTATTTTTTTGTATTTGTTTATTTGGTCACAACACAAGCCTGTAAGTTTCTGTTTTTGTGTGTTGTTCTTATGTGACTGAATTTATTTTATTATGTTATTTTAATCTAATTCTAGAGAGTTGATCATCTCTCCCTTTTTTCTATTTTGTGAAATGACTTATATAAGATAGAACTTATCTGTTCTTTTGAAAGTTGGGTAAAACTCACATATACAGTCATGAGAATTTTTCCTTGACTTCTTCCTTTCTCCCTTATTTTCTTCCATGCTTTAGGATTTTGTTTAGTCTCTTTAGTAGTATGTATGGAAATGGGGGTTCAGAGTTTTATGTAAGGTAGATGTCCAGAAAATGAATCATATTTATTCACATCAAATTTCAAGGTTTATAGTAAGTTTCACAATTGAAATTGAAAACTCAAGTGGTTTTTCTGTTCAAATTATGCAGTCTATGGAAATGAATAGTTTTATGTTTGAAGTCATATTCTTGTTACCAACAGCAGTACTAGGCATGTTGTAGATACTAAGTAAATATTATTTGTATAAATAAATAAATAAATATATAGTAGCCAAAGACTAGTATGTCTGAACATTCATTGATTCAATTCTTATTATTCATTTACTTTTTCAATAAACACTGAATTGTACTTCTATATGAATTGTATTTGAAAAAGAGAAGATGTATACATAAATCAAGGATTTATGCTTTAAAATCATAACAATATGCCAGGAGAGATGTTAGGTTGCTGAATGATTATGACAGCACTATTTGTCATCATTGTATGTACTTTAGTATTTTTAAAAAAGGTTTATTTTATTTATTTGAAAGTCAGAGTTACATAGAGAGGGAGAGACAGAGAGCGAGGTCTTCCATCTGCTAGTTCACTCCCCAAATACCCACATCAGATGGGGCTGGGCCAGGCCAGACCAAAGCCAGGAGCCAGGAGTTTCTTCTGGCTCTCCCACTTTTCCCAAGCCATTATCAGGGAGCTGGATTGGAAGTCAGGACTTGAACCCACGGCCATATGGGATGCTGGCCTTGCAGGCAGAGGCTTAACCTGCTACACCATAATGCCAGCCCCTATACTTTAGTTTTTATAAACTGAATTATGATGTTATGATATTTTATTTGAAGTGAGAATTCTAATAGTGATTCATAGGTGTGTTGAAATAATTTATTGCGCATTTACAAGCTGTATAATCTAGCTTAGCTTTCTTGTGTATGAAACAGTATAATAATTAGCTGCTTAGAGCAGTCACAGATACTGAATGAAGAATGCCTGAATGCCTGACACATAATTGCCACTTAATAAGTGCCCATTGTCTAATGGGAATTATATATCTGATGCTGATGGTTAGTCACATCATTGGCATTGTTAAAAAATAGATGGGGTAAAGTATAGACATGTAAATAGGGATTCTACTCTTTGTCATCAAACTTTACATTTAAAAAAATATATTTTTAAGGTATAAAGACTATGTAGTCGTATTAAACTGTGTGGAAGTTATAATGTATTGGTAGTTTGAGATCATAGGCTCTAGAAAAGCAAGAAGACCTTCAACTTTTCATTTAAAAATAAATCCTACACAGTGGTGTTCTGTGATGGTAAAATAGTTGATCTTCATAAATTTTTTACAGTTGTTTATATAGCAGAAACAGGTTTCTATCCCATTCACAGCGTTTCCTTCTTTTGAAAAGGTACAACTACTGGTAGGAGCTCATTTCTGTTTTTTGAGATATATGTCTATGTTCAAGGATTTTAGATAATGACTGACATATCTACTTTGCTACTGGAAAGGCCAGGCATGTATATCTTTTAGTGCTGACTCTTCAGAGTTTTCTGGGGACTGCAGTCTGTCACTTCTCTATTTCCTTATTCTCAAGTCACTAATTTGTATTATTTCATAGGAAAGGATATTTAAAAATGGATTACTTAAGTGAATATAAGGTTTTTATTATTTTTAGTATAGTTAATAATAATGTTAGGACTTAAGAACAGAGATTTGAAGAATGGAGAAGGGAGCATCAAGGAGAAAATAAGTCATACTTCTGTTCCTTCTCATTCCAACACTTGTTCCCACTTTTTCACTTTTCATTCTCTCATCAACCCAGTATCTTCTCTTCACATCACAACCTTGAATCTGTATCTTATTCGACCTTTGACTTTGTTGATGATTTTCATCTTACAACTCTCAGTCTGTTTGTCTTCTTTTTCAATATATTCTTCTTCATAGTCTTTGTGGGCTTTGCTCATTTGTATCCCTCACAGCTCACAGGATTCAACATTTGTCCCACTTCTTTTCTTTTTTTTCTTTTTTCTTTTTTTTTTTTTTGGCCTTTCTTAAATGATATAATCTACTCTCCTGGTTTGAAGTGTTCATGACTTCCAAATCTGTACCTTCACTCTCAGCTTTTCCTAGAGCTTTAAACTTGTGTATGGAATTGTCCACGTAACCTAACCTTCTGGATATTCCTTAGGTAGTACAAACTGTTTCACTGTGTGTCTTAAAATGAACCCATTACCTTTTGCCTGCCCCCCAGTCCAGTTTGCTTCTCCTAAATTTCTAGTGATCTCAGGTAATAGCAGCAGCATCTATCTGATTACCATCCAGAAACCAAAGCTCTTTGCAATCCCATGTGCAGACCTGCCAGTCTTTCCTCTTAAATAGAGTTTTACTCAATGTCGTCCTCCCCTATCCTGTAATTATTGTCCTAGTTCAGATTTTTACCCGAATTACTGAAAGCAGTCTCCTGATCTGTTATTTCTTCTTTAATATGTTAAGCCTTTAACTCAGCTCTCATTATATTTATGCTAGTCTCTCTAACATATAAGTGTATGTTATCTATTTGAATTCCATAATTGGTCATCTACAGTGTAAAATATAGAAGTGTGAATGACATAAAATTATGTAGAAATATGGACTATCTCACTTGTCCTGTTGGTCATATTTTTTGCTACTTATCACCTTGCTTTAATATGCGAAAAGCATCTAGTTCTTTGAATGTGCCAGGCTACTTTATGCTTATCATTATTACCTCATGCTAGTCCTTCTGCCTGAATTTTTCAGTTTGCTGATATTTACATGTTTTATACTAATGTCCTTCCACAAATTTTCCTGATATTCCAGGCTGAGGTCAGCAAAACTCTTCCTCCTTCACACTATTATAGGATCCAATGCATATTATGTTAGTGCTTACTGTATTATATCATCATATTCTAAATGTGTTATTTTTCCTTAATAGATTGTAAGCTCTTTTAGGGCAGGTATCACATTTATCCATTTTTTAAAGAAATAATCCCTAACACTTAGTATTAGTAGCATATAATACCCAATAAATATTTGCTTTTGATTTTGAAAGATAACTACCCTCGTTTTGACCTACAGATGAATCCAGTGTTTTAGTCTCAGGCAGTGTTGTACAATACCAGGGTTGGAACTTATACAAGGGAAAACAGTCCTATTGATGTCCAACGGAAGGATCATAACATAAGTAACAAAAAGTTCTAATATTTTGTCATTTACAATAGTGTTTATCTGAACTTTTGGCCTGGAGGATAACAAGGCACACTTTGAATAAACATGGCAATATTTATTATTTTTAGTGAAACCGACCTTCCATTCACCCCCCTTTTATGACTGTGCTGCTTATAAATTCCCAAAGGATTATTTGAAAAATCCTACTTATATCTGCCAGCCTTATCAGTAGGGCAGGAGTTCACGTATTGTAACAGGAGGTCAGATTTCGGTCATGGTCTTATAGATGGGGCCAAGCACCTGTAAATTCTTCCTTTGGTGACTAAAGTGAAGTACAATATCAAACAGGCAGTGAGACTTTTCTAGGAAGTGCTGAACTTTGGCAGGAAGGGCAAACTTTGGCAGGGGGAGGGGAGGAAAGAAAGTGAACAAGGGTCAGATAGTGGTTAATTGAGTCTTTGTTCCTTGATATAATAATGCAATGGAAGTGTGTGGGGTAACGGTAGGTATATTTTATGGAATTGTTTTAATAATTCTTAGTGGTTTGAATCTTCACATACAGTTTAGAAGTGAGTAGGTAGGGAATAGGAAATAAAGGATATATTGTAGTCATTAAAGAAAAAATTTCTTAAGGAAAAACAACAAACAAAAAATTCTATTAAGTAAATGAGGAATAGTAATAATTATCTCAATTTCTTTACATAATGTAGTGGTAATTATAAAGGTAGATGGACTATCTTATGAAGATAGAAACTAGTCTGTCCTGAATATTTTGAAAAATTTTATTGACCCAATATTGTCTACCATATATATAGACAAACATTTGTATTGCTTTAAGCTCATTTATACGCTGCTTCTGAATCTTCTGCAAGTTCACTGCTTACCCACTCTTCTATCACTGGAATGCCTGTGTACACTCTGTGTAACTCTATGTAACACCCTGGGTGCTACTTAGAGAGGCTAGAAGAGCCAACCAGTAAATATGACCATACCTGTCATGTGTGGGTCTTATTTTTGATTGTATCTTCTTAGTATCTTTGTCTCCAATGACTTACATTATATATTCATTTAGCAAATTCAATTCCTAGATTAAAATAATGTTGACACAAATGTACAACTGTGAGTTAGACACGTTTCTGCATGTGTTTTACACTACAATAAAAATTTTTAAGATTTCTGACAGAAGATACTTGAGAAAGCTCATGGAAAAGTGGACATAAAAGATAAGTTTATTTTGGTACAAAAATTTTTGAAAATATGTAGTTTTTTCATAAATGCATTTCTATGAACTTTTTGAAGACTTCTTACATGAATTTTTTATAAGTGGCAAGTCCTCAGTATTACATGAATTATAATAACCTCAGTTGTATTTAATACTCCTCCAGCTTAATACTTAAGCTGTAAAATAGACTAACATCAATGGGAATGTTGTCATCATTACAAAGATCATAGCAAATGCAATATTTCTCTTATGTTTTCTTGCACAGGAGACCTCTGAGAATTTGATGAAAGCTATGATTTCTTTCGCCAGACAAAATGCACACATGTACATGCGTGTGATATTTTGCATAGAATAGCAGAGGCTTCCCCAATTCCCTGTACCTTGTCCTGAGTCCCATAAGAATCCCTCTTCTAAATGCAAGTAAAGGCTAAGTCAGGTGTCAGATACCTAATGACTGCAAACCTATATCCCAGAATAGCTTACCCCAGTTTCATTTGTGTACCTTTTCTTGTATGTCTCCTAAGAACTCCCTACCACCTTGTCTTTTTCATAATTTGGAAGTCTTGCCAAAATCTAAATTTAAAAGCGTATTTCAAAGTGACCGTATTTTGGTGTCATAAATCTATTCCCTGGACAGCCATTATGCATGGTGAGCTGTGACCTATTTTTCTGTTAGGAATAAGTTAATTTCAGCAGCTAAATGGAAAGGTTTGTCTCTTGAATTGTTCTACTTAGAATGGTCCAGAGCAGAGATTTAGAAATAATTATGAAAACTGTTAATTAGTAATTGATCCAAAAGTAACTGTTAAATTTCAGAATATTTTGCTGATTGGCTCTTAGTAATATTTCTTCTTAAAGACTTGGCTATCATTGGGAGAAGTGAATCAGCAGTAGAGCTATTATTTACCCACAATCTCATCACAATCCTTCATGGCTGCTGTAGGGGTGGAGGATGGAATAGAGTAGGGTGGGCAGGAATCTTCCTGGAACATGTTCCTTCCACTCTTAATCTGAGGATTTCTGCTGGTATGTCTGCACTGGCGGCTGGGAGAAACTACAAAAACCATGGTCATGTAACAACAGATAATAGCAAGAAGAAGATTTGGAGAATGGAAACAGGAACAGATACACACTGTCTTAATGATAGATTCTCCGAAGTGTTAGGGGAGCTTCTTAAGGAAGTTAAAGAACTTTAATGGCAATTGGCTATTGTATGAAAACACTTAGGAAGGAAATATTTGAATCGTCTAAGACATTACTGGACCTTTCAGTTCAAGCAAAATGATTACTTGTAGCATCCTCAAGGTTAGACTTCTTGATCCTTTTGAATTGTGTAACTGGAATTGTTGTTTTTATATATTTGAAATAATATCATCTTGGATTTCAAATGAGTTTGCAGTGCAGTGTCGTAGTGCTTCACAGATTGGACTACATTAAATGGGTGACTTAGTCATGTGGTGGAGAGGAGGAGGGCTTCTCACTGGGTGCTCTGACTCATGCCATGAAGGAGTTCCTTTCATGGCACCAGAATGAAGACTTTCAGGATTTTCTTCTTGCATTTTTCTCAGAAGGCATTGTAGCTGTCTAATAATCAAATAACTTTAGTAGTAAGAATTAGGACACATATTTAATGTAAATATTGGGTGTATTTTGATAGCTTATTGCTTTCTTAAAGAAAATGATTTTTTAAAGAAAAGTAGTGAAATATTTCTGTTGTATGTTGATATTAAGATGGTTGGCCGGCGCCGCGGCTCACTAGGCTAATCCTCCGCCTTGCAGCGCTGGCACACCGGGTTCTAGTTCCGGTCGGGGCGCCGGATTCTGTCCCGGTTGCCCTTCTTCCAGGCCAGCTCTCTGCTGTGGCCAGGGAGTACAGTGGAGGATGGCCCAAGTGCTTGGGCCCTGCACCCCATGGGAGACCAGGAGAAGCACCTGGCTCCTGCCATCGGTTCAGCACGGTGCGCCGGCTGCAGCACACCGGCCGCGGCAGCCATTGGAGGGTGAACCAACGGCAAAGGAAGACCTTTCTCTCTCTCTCTCTCTCTCACTGTCCACTCTGCCTGTCAAAAAAATAAAAAAATAAATAAAAATAAAAATAAAAAAAGATATTAAGATGGTAGATTGGCAAATGAAAAAGAACTCATACATTAGTCTCACAGATTTGCTAACACTTCTCACTAACCATTGATCTGATGGTGCATTTTAATAAACAAATAGAGCTGTGGCTGGCTTTATAAATTTTCTTTAAAATTCATAGTATTTCCAATAGTAGACTACTTTTTTGAGAGCCATTCCACTGTTGGAACTGTTGAAAACTAATCCGTGATTTGAAGTCTTTGAATGTTTCACCAATTATTAAATGAGCATTTAAATACTGATTTAGCTATAAACAGTTCATTTACTATTCCTATGCTAGATATTAAGGCAAAGGACAAATGCCTCTATGCACAATTTGAGGTGCTTAGACTTGTGAATACATTTTTTCTGATTTGATATTTCTTATTTGTTATGGACTGAGGGAAACAATACTTCTTTTGTCAGTGATAAGAAATTGGAAACTCTGCCCCAGCATTGCCAGAGATAACAGAGCTTACTGATCCACATTTCCTTAAAGTTGCTCCTGTAGCTTTATTTCAGGGGAACACTGTCTCATCAATAAAAAAGTAAAAATAAAAAGGAAGGGGTCCCTGTTTCAGTTGTCTTGAAGGTCTGTATACTGTATTGCCCTCTTGGGCTTTTCACAGTTCACGTTAGTATGTTCAAGTGTGTATTGAGTAGATCTACAAATATAACAAAACCAAACCAAAACCTGTTAATCCTTAATTTAGTCTGCATGTCCTAACGCTCTGAGAGATACAGAGATGACTGGACACTTTACTCTCAAAAAGTTCTCACTTTACTGGGCCTAAAGAAAATCTGCTTTGCAAGAGACCTGAAGGTGACTTGATTTTTTAAAATATCTGTCGTGTTTGAAATATATAAATGTTCTTTGGTAAACAGGACAAGAGCATTGAAACTTTAATGGAAAAATTTTCCTGTGAACAGTAATTTGAAGTAAGTAGGTACCATTTTCAAGTCTTTTGGGATAGCATTGGTTTTACAGAGGAATTCAGATATTTTGTATTTGAAATTTGTTTTTTAAGAAGTTCAGGTGACTTTAATATTTCTGGACCCTATTCTTCCTGATACTTTTTATCACTAGTACTTTACTTTTATATTAAGTGGACTTTATTTTCCCTCTCAAAATATTCATCTGCTTTACTACACTGAGACGAGGGTATGTTGCACCCTTGGGCAGCCAACTTAGTACAAGTACCATTCAAAAAGAGCTGGAAGCTTTCTGGTTTGTTTCCATGGTGATCTCAAGTACTTGTGAGCAGTAAGAACATATTTTAAGTATTTTCTCCAGAGGTTTTTTTTTTTTTTTTTTTTTAAATGTGGAAAGTTTTGCCCTGAAATATTTGGTAGTTTCTAGTCCATTTCTGATACTTAACAGGTTGCCTCATCAGTCTCCTGCCATATCTTACTGCCTCCTAATTTCACTGACACACTAGTGCCTGGTGAGGTTAGATAGGCAAAAACACTGCATAGATCATAGAAAAAAGCTGAGGGTGAGATACCTTGTGCACTGCATTGATAAGGACACAGGAAAAGCCATTTATAGTGATAACTTTCCTGCAGTATGGGCTAATGGGCCCTGGTTTGTAGTAGCTGTAATCTAACTTCTTATAATTGTCATAGTGCTCTTTTAACCTGATGACCTTATTACCCATGGGCATACATATCATTTGGCCTTGAATAAAACAAGAGGGGAAAAAAATGAGAGTGAGGTCTTTTTAAAAAAAGTTTTCTTGATGTGCTTGCATTCATTTTTCAAAATACTTGCTTTGGAATATTTAAACTTGTCACGTGCGCTTACTTGTATTTTAACAATAATATCTCACCTAAACAACTTTAGATACCACAATAATATGATTCTTTTTTGAGCTCTGACAAATCAACACGAACTGATTTTCCCAGTAGCACCTAGCAATCATTATAAGTAATTTTAATCTTATCAAAACTGTGCTTAAAATATGTGCTCTAGTTTCTCGTTGTTCTCAGAATTCAGTAAATTTCTTCATGTGGTCTCTGTAGCCTTCCATTTGCTATTCTTGGCATAGTCTCTCAGCCCATGGCTCCTTCCTGCTCTCTGCCTGTGCCCTGCATACACTGCGTGTGCTCTCACAATGACACTGGTGTGTGGGCAGTTCCCCTTCCTCAAGCATACTTCTCATCTTCTTTCCTCTTCCTGTCCCTTCTGAATTATACTGCAATTCTCCCATTAGCACGACTTCTGGATTGGGCATTTGTAGCCTTCTATTGCTTGTCACAGATTCACAAACATCCAGTTGGATCTCTGACACTTTTTCTTCTTTTCTTATTTCTACATTTTTCTTTCTATAACTTGTTTTGATTATAATAGCCGAGTGTATTTATTTAAAAAAAAATTTTTTTTGACAGGCAGAGTGGACAGTGAGAGAGACAGAGAGAAAGGTCTTCCTTTTGCCGTTGGTTCACCCTCCAATGGCCGCCACGGCCGGTGCGCTGCGGCCGGCGCACCGCGCTGATCCGATGGCAGGAGCCAGGTACTTATCCTGGTCTCCCATGGGGTGCAGGGCCCAAGCACTTGGGCCATCCTCCACTGCACTCCCTGGCCACAACAGAGAGCTGGCCTGGAAGAGGGGCAACCGGGACAGAATCCGGCACCCCGACCGGGACTAGAACCCGGTGTGCCGGCGATGCAAGGCGGAGGATTAGCCTAGTGAGCCGCGGCGCCGGCCTATTTTAAAATTTTTAAGTTTTCTTTTGGCTTACCTAAAGTGATTTGTATCCTAGATATCTAGCTTAATACCTTGTCCCAATAGTTTTGAATATCACAAGTTGGGGCCATTAATAACTGTAGCCAGAGCCTGGTGATCTAAACAATAAGAGGTCATATAGGGGAGAAAGGAATTTCCTATTGTCTCATAGGGGAGTTAAGTCATTCAGAGAGTTATGTAAGCTGCAAGTACCAAAATGATCTTACCAGAAGCGAGTGCCATAGCTGAAGGTCATTCATGATGTTTGGTGTGACTTTTGCAGGAGTTCAGATTGATTGCCTGTAACCAAAACTCACTAAAATGATTTAAACAAATAGAGAAGAGTTTTTTTTTAAACAATAATTCGACAGTATTTCTAGATCTATGCAGCTTACTGTGTTTTTTTTTTTTTTTTTGACAGGTAGAGTTGTAGACAGTGAGAGAAAGAGACAGAGAGAAAGGTCCCCCCTCCACTGGTTAACTCCCCAAATGGCTGCTACAGCCGGCACTGCACTGATCTGAAGCCAGGAGCCAGGCGCTTCCTCCTGGTCTCCGATGCAGGTGCAGGGGCCCAAGCACCTGGGCCATCATTCACTGCCCTCCCGGGCCACAGCAGAGAGCTGGACTGGAAGAGGAGCAACCGGGACTTGAACCCGCTATCTATATGGGATGCTGGTGCAACAGGCGGAGGATTAACCAAGTGAGCCATGGCGCCGGCCAGCAGCTTACTGTTGATATGGTTGCTCTACTTTGTCATCCAAGGCCTAGATTCTTCTTCTTCTTCCTTCTTCCTTCTTCCTTCTTCCTTCTTTCTTCTTTCTTCTTTCTTCTTTTTTGACAAGCAGGGTTAGACAGTGAGAGAGAGAGACAGAGAGAAAGGCCTTCCTTTCTGTTGGTTCACCCCCCAAGTCACCACTACGACCGGTGTGTTGCGGCCAGCGTGCTGCGCCGATCCGAAGCCAGGAGCCAGGTGCTTCCTCCTGGTCTCCCATGTGGGTGCAGGGCCCAAGCACTTGGGCCATCATCCACTGCACTCCCGGGCCACAGCGGAGAGCTGGACTGGAAGAGGAGCGACCAAGACAGAATCCGGCACCCCAACCAGGACTAGAACCCGGTGTGCTGGCGCCGCAGGTGGAGGATTAGCCAAGTGAGCCATGGCGCTGGCCAAGGCCTCGATTCTTTTAGTAATTCCAGTCCTCTGTCTTTTGCACATAGCTTTTGTTCTTAGGCTTGCAAGAATATTGCATCTTTACATTTCAGAAAGAAAATGGGTTGGGGAAGCCAAAGCAAAAAGCTGTGTTCCATGTGAATTTAATTTTATTCATCAAGGAAGAAGTAGTCAACATACTGAATTATTTTAAAAACAATTAAAACTAGAGAACTGAAATATCTACAGGCTTACTCACCACAGCATTGTGTTTTTTAAAGATTAGAGACAAATCAGATAAACCAAATCCTGACCCACATACGTCATTCAACTTTTCACAGTCTCAATTTTCCCATTTTTAAAAGTGAAAATAATAGTTTTCATCTAACTTTATTTCTGTGATAATGAAATCAAAGAATATACATAAAAGCACTTACCCTGGAATGTACTAAATCTCAGAGATATTTCTTCTTTCAACCTGCACATATTCTGCCCATGCCCCAGTCAGCAAATATTCACATTATAAAAAGGATGTGTTAAGAATGCAGTGAGGAAAGAATAAGGAAGCAGCAATGAGACTACTATATGTGTAGAAAGAGAGACACAGAAGAAATATTGCAAAATTACATGTTTACTTTCTCCTGCACCCGATCCCCTTTTTATGTAAAAAAATTTAGAGATTTAAAATGGTGACATGTTAGTGGGAGAAGGGCTTTTGTATACCCTTTGTTTTACCATCTCGTTTTATAAGAGTAGCAGGATACTTAAATTACTCACCTAAATTCTACAAGTGGTTAGTAGTGGAATTCAAACTAAAAACTGGATATAAATTCTCTGTCATATCTTCTTTCCTTCATCAGTTGTCTTTATCATCAAGCCACCCAGATTTATTGTGCCACATGTGACATGTGACTTATTCTAAGCACCTTATAAGTGGTAAACTAATTTAGTCAGTATTTTATATTATAGCATAATATGGTATATAATAGATACATGACCTTTATAAACCTAGTCAGCTGTGATTTTTCTTCTTCCAGTCAGGAACTGGGCCTGATTTCCTGTTGATGATTAGGAACTGGGCTTGGGGTGGATAGGCCTCCTGTCTGTATTTAGTTCATTTTTCCAGGTAGTATTTAACCTTTCAGAGTTGCTTCTGATGCATATGTTAACAATTCTATACTTTCAGGTTTTATGTGGCAGCGTTTGTCTAAATTTTTGCTCGAGTTGTCCATACCATCTTATGGGGGAGGCCTTGTGACTATAGTTATTGTCGGAAAAAGAACAGAGTTTCCCTCCTAAACACCAAGATCAATTTCTTTCCTTGTATGAAAAGCAAACTTCTCTGCTTGCTAGGTTTTTTTTTTTTTTTTTTTTTCCTTTTAACTTTAAATCATGTCATTGAGAGTGAATGGCCCAAACCAGACTATGCTTAGTTGCAACTGGTTGTAGGCTTAAGTGGTCTATAGTGGCTGATTGGGAGTTTTTAAAAACCATTATTCAGAGTTTTTTCAAAGGCACTGAGAATTTTCTCTAAGTTTAATTTTATTTGGTCTGTTGCCTTTATAGATTTCCTTCCTGCATTATTCAGAAATTCAGGATTATAATTTCTTTAATGAAATAGAATAAAGTAGCTGGGCTTTAAAAATATTAGAGGAAAATACAAATGTAAAAGAGTTTATGAGCTTGAGTGTTTTCATTAACAAAAAAAAAGTCAAGCTACTAATAAAGAGATATATAAATGAATCCTACATATTTAAATAGAAGAGAATATTGGGAAACAATTCTCCACAGTTCTTCATCTCTGTATGTCTTGCAAGCTGAAGCAGTAACTGTTCCAGATCATCTTTTCATGGGTGTTTATATAGCCAGAAACTTTGGAAGGTAGGGATAATGTCTCTAACTACAGGAAAAACAGATGCATGTCTGGCTTTGGAAGATATAAATCATGTTTTCTATGGAATAAAGGGATTTGGGTTCTCTATGTATAGATTTGCTTATCTTCAATGCAAGTCACTGTATGCAGGTGCTACCTTGACCTTTTCATGTTGTCATTTGGAAATTGGGACTCTGGGAACTGCTACAGTTAAATGCCCATACTCTGATTATTGTTACTGATGCGATTGGTAACATTTCTTTGTCTTTGATCTGGGAGATGTTCATAATACTGACATGCTAATTTATTGGCTTGCAAGTGGATAAAATCTCAGATCCTTCATGGTTCTTCATTTTGTAATTTCTGCAATAAAAATTTATTCAGACAAGAGTCATTAACAAGTAGGGATTATAGGGAGAGTAGGGGATAAAATATTTGTGTAGTCTCTTTTAAAAAAAATTTTTTTTTCAGTTAGTTGAAAGGCAGAGTGACAGAGTGAGGAAGAGAGATAGAGAGAGATCTTCTATCTGGTGGTTTTTGCCCTAAGTGGCCTCAACTGCTGGGGCTGGAACAGTCCAAAGCCAGGAGCCCTAGACTCCAGCCAGGTCTCCCATGTTGGAGGCAGGGTCCCAAGTACTTGCGCCATTCTCCTCTGTCTTCCTAGGTGCACTAGCAAGGAGTTGGATTAGAAGTAGAGCTGCTGGGATTTTATCCAGTTTTCTGATATGGGATTCTGGCACTTCGAGCAGTGGCTTAACCCACTGTGCCACAATGCTCACCCCCTTTTGTATGATCTTTATAGTATCTTCTCAAGATTACTTATTAATAAAAAGAAAAATAGTGATTTGTGGATAGTGTTGGTAATGCAGGAGTCTGTGCATGTGTTGGGGCAGAGGAATTTTGAGAAATTTCTATACCTTCCTATAAAATTTGGAATGAACCTAAACTGCTCTTAAAAAAATAAGTCCTGGGGGCTGGCGCTGTGGCTCATTTGGTTAATCCTCTGCCTGCAGTGCCGGCATCCCATATGGGCTTCGGGTTCTAGTCCCAGTTGCTCTTCTTCCAGTCCAGCTCTCTGCTGTGGCCCTGGGAGGGCAGTGGAGGATGGCCCAAGTGCTTGGGCCCTGCACCCACATGGGAGACCAGGAGGAAGCACCTGGCTCCTGGCTTCGGATCGGCACAGCACCAGCTGTAGCGGCCATTTGGGGAGTGAACCAATGGAAGGAAGACCTTTCTCTCTGTCTTTCTCACTGTCTACAACTCTACCTGTCAAAAAAAAAAAAAAAATCCTTATAAAAGGTGGACACCTGGTGATCAAAATTACCATCACAATGGAGGCTGTGATACTTCTGTGTCCCTGTGAAGGAGATGCCCTGAAAGTGACCCAGCATTACTCAGGTAGTATTCTTCCCATCTGGAGTACATCACCTGAATCTAATTTATGAGGAACAGAAACTCCAAATGGGGAACATTCTAGTAAGAAAGAGAGAAGTATATCTTTCAAGAATATCAGTAATAAAAGATTAAAAAAAAAAAAAGCTGAGGTACTGTTTCAAATTAAAGGAAGCTCAAGAGACAATTAAAAGTACTGCATTGTTTTAGACTGGATTCATAAACATTTTCCTGTAAAAGTCCTGATAGTAGACATTTTTAATTTTTCAGGCTCATTGAGTCTCTGTATCTACTACTCATATTTACTGTAATACATCAAAAGCACCCAAGTACAATAGGTAAATGAATGGGTGTGACCGTTTCCAATAAAACTTTATTGACACAACAGATAATTTCATGGCTTTGACTCACGGGCCATGTTTTGCCAATCCCTGTTCTAGATTGAATCCTCTAGTTGAGTTTTATGTGAAGGATATTTCTGGGTTAATTGACAAAATTGGAATATGGGCAATATTTCATGTAAATTTTAAATTTTCTAAAATTGTTGACTATACTGTGGTTATATAAGAAATTGTTCCTGGGGCCAGCGATGTGGCATAGTGGGTAAGACCTCTGCCTGCTGTGCTGGCTTCTCATTTGGGCACTGGTTTGAGGCCCAGCTACTCCACTTCCAGTCTCGCTCTCTACTATGGCCTGGGAAAGCAGTAGAAGATGGCCCAAGTCCTTGGACCGCTGCACCCGCATGGGAGACCAGGAAGAAGCTCCTGGCTCCTGGCTTCAGATCTGTGTGGCTCCAGCTGTTGTGGCCAATTGGGGAGTAAACCAGTAGATAAAGACCCCCTTCCCCGCCGCCACCTCTCCTTTCTCTATGTAACTCTGACTTTCAAATAAATAAATAAATCTTTAAAAAAAAAAAAGAAATTATTCGTATTCTCAGAAAATGCAAAATGATCTTTAGGAATAAGTAGATCTGATGTATATCTCATGCTTTTAAATAATTGAGAAAATAATTTATACAGGCAGCCCTCTATATCTGTGAGTTCTGCTACCATCAGGTCAACTATGGATCCTCAATGGATTGAACATACTGAAACAAAATTCCCTCTGCAATGATTTTGTCCTTGTTATTATTCCCTATACAATACGTTTAACAACTGTTTTCCTTACATTTACAATATGTTAGGCTTTATTGGTATCTAGAAATTATTTAAAGTATATAGGAGGGGGGCCGGCGCCGTGGCGCAGTGGGTTAATCCTCCGCCTGCAGTGCCGGCATCCCATATGGGTGCCGGTTCTAGTCCTGGCTGCTCCTCTTCCGATCCAGCTCTCTGCTGTGTCCTGGGAAGGCAGTGGAGGATGGCCTGTGTCCTTAGGCCCCTGCACCCACATGGGAGACCAGGAGGAGGCTCCTGGCTCTTGGCTTTGGATCGGCACAGCTCTGGCTGTTGTGGCCATCTGGGGAGTGAACCAGCGGAAGCAAGACCTTTCTCTCTGTCTCTCCCTCTCACTGTCTGTGAATCTATCTCTCAAATAAATAAATAAAATCTTTAAAAAAGTAAAGTATATAGGAGGATGGGCACAAGCTATATGCAAATACCACATGAAGTTACAGAAAGAGCTTGTGCATCCTTGGATGCTGATATGTGCAAGGGATCCTGGACCCAATCCCTGTTGGATGCTTAGAGACAAATGTCTATAGAAAATGATTTGTACAGAGCAAATTATAAGGCAATAGGGCAAAATATTAATAGTAACTGAATCTGGGTGAAAAGCACATGGATTTGGAGGTAGTTCTCTTATAATTTTCCTATAAATTTAC
The DNA here is from genome assembly GCF_964237555.1 of Oryctolagus cuniculus. Lineage (NCBI taxonomy): Eukaryota > Metazoa > Chordata > Mammalia > Lagomorpha > Leporidae > Oryctolagus > Oryctolagus cuniculus. The sequence goes on from NC_091433.1 coordinate 130,343,634, forward strand.
AATTTTATATGTCCAAATAAGAAGCTAAAATGTTATGTGCCTTTATATATGCAAATTGATTTGGATGTACATAGCCCACAAAGAAAGAAAATGATATAATTTGTAGTTTCTTTACTCTTTCCTAATAGATACCTATAAAAATGAGAAATTAACCAAAATATACGTTTCAAATGAAAATCTGTAATTGATGTAACAAGGGAAGCCAGCAGACATCATCCTTGGCCTAATCTGAATGCATTTAGTTACCAAGAGGCTGTAGTCTAGGGGTGCAGTCTAAAAACCATGTTAGGAGCCACATTTTCCAGACTGTGAAACACAGGGAACCTTGTTTAGTCAGCACAGTTTAGGTCAAATGTGGTTATGAAAAACAGATGAATTCTGGTGATCAAGTTGTACTTTGACAAATATCCCATTGTTTGAACATGCAGTAATTTCTGAAAAATGTGAAGCAGCCTGGACTGCAGAGATTGAGTTTTCTCTTCGCAACTCCCTTGCCTGCTCACAAAGCTCTTGTCATCGTGGGGAGTAGAAATAACATGGCAAAAGAAGTATGTTAGATGCTCCCCTCCCCCTTAATTTTTTCTTTTTCTTTGCTCTACTGGCAAATCAAGCAGTGCCGGGACAGGCTGTTTTGTCAGCTGGAGGTCTTACACTACTCTGGGCTTGGAGGCAGCATTTGTGCTTCAGTTTGGAGGATAGTGGTGTGTTCTAGTGGTTTAGATTGAGTTTATCCCATTAATAGAAAAATGGTACTTGAGGTTAGTGAGGCATTGATATATTTCACTGGCTCCTCTGGCCATGACCTGAGAGTCATTATTTCAGTTGATGCCTATTCACCCTCAAGAGGCTCATCCATAGAGTTCTGTTCCTATAAGTTAAGAACTACAGCAATAAATAGCAAGGCAGAGGTGCTTAGTGCAGAGAATGCTTTGTGCAAAGTCTCTTGTCTCTTTGTTTGATGACTTGTACTTTTTTTTTTTTTTTTTTGCTTCAGGATTTTGTTTCACTTGACTCACGTTGTTCATTCATCTGTTCAGTAAATATTTATTGCATACTTTTATTATGCAGAGCACATGGTTCATCCTTCTGCCCTTGGACAAGAAATCTCCTTTGGGTGGTTTCAACTTATACTGTCCAATATGGTAGCCACTAGTCACATATGGTTTTTGAGCACTTGAAATGTGAACAGCCTATACTGAGATATGCTGTAAGAGAGACAATAGAGTTCAAAGATTAAGTACCAAAAACAGAATGTAAACTATTTCAGTAATTGTTTTCATATTGATTGCATATTGACATGATAATCTTTTAGATATCTTGAGTTGAATAAATTATATAATTAAGTTTAATATCACCTGTTTTTAGAACTTTTCGTTTCTATGGTTACTAGAAGATTTAAAATCAGAAGTGTGGCTTATGTTTGTGGTTTACATTATATTTTTGTTAAACATTGCTGCTATTCAGATATCTGTTAGTATATGTCATTCCCTAAGTGTTTTCCCCTTCTTTTTTTTTTTTTTTCTTTTAAAGACTTATTTTATTTGTTTGAAAGGTAGAGTTGCAGAGAGAGAGAGAAAGGGACATTTTCCATCTGTTGTTTCACTCCCACAGTAACTGCAGTAGCTGAGGCTGGGTCAGGCTGAAGTGAGGAGCCAGGATCCTCATTTTAGTCTCCCACATGAATGCAGGGGTCCAAGCACTTGGGCCATGCTCCTTTGCTTTCATTACATTAGCAGGGAGCAACAGTGTAACCCACTACACCACAATGCCACCCCCTCTACCTGCCTTTCTTATGAGGAAGGAATCTCCTATTCATTTTCTTGTATTAGTACATTTAACATTTCTATAAAGGAATATCAATCAATTATTGGACTCTCTTATTTTTCTTTCAGTTTTGATGATGATAGTATGTCTCAAATATATCAATTCTTGTCACCTTGGCATTTTTTTCTGAATAAATTTAGGACCTTGGTGAATTTCTCTGGGCAATAACAAGCTGACATTTGTAAAAGTGGTGAAAGTCACCTAGAAATCATGATGGTGCTGTTGTCATCAGTTCAGCTAGAATTTTTATATCAGCTACTAAAACCTTAAGAGAACTCTGTTGCTGTTGTTTTATTTTGCTTGTAACTATTTTAGCTACGGGTAGTTGCAGGATATAATGGATTGTGAAATATGAATGAAATAGTAACTCATCCTTACTCTTGAGCAGTTAGTCATCTACAAAATGACTGATGAGTACCAAATGATGCAGTGTATATTTAATACTTATTTGTAAATATTACTTCTTGTTGAAATCTATAATGTTGTAAAGGCAAATGAAATGGGAAAAAAATTTGGGGTGACTGCCTGGATATGTTTTTTTAGAAATGTTGATTCTTTCATGCCCTGGAGAGCTGCCAAGATGTAAATATTGCAGATGGCTTTATTTTTCTAGAAGCTTGAAGCTAAATCTTCATTGTATATGTTACAATATATACATACTAATGTTGAACTTCTGTGAACAACTGATAGTTTTAATATTCTTTGTCATCATGTTCTCATGATGTAGATTTATTTTGTCTTCCTTTTTTAAAAACATTTTTATTTGTTTATTATTCATTTTATTTGAGAGAGAGAGAGAGAGAGAGCGAGAGCGCACGTGCGAGAGAGTGAAAGAGCTGAAAGCAGGAGCCAGGAACTTCATCAAATTCTCTCACATGGATGACAGGGACCCAGGTACTTGAGTCATTACCTGCTGCTTGCTAGGGTGGGATTTAACAGGAAGTTGGTTTAGAAGTAGAAGTAGAACTTGAACCCAGGCACTCTGATGTGGGATGTGGGCATCCCAAGCAGTGTTTAATCTGCAGTACCAAATGCCCACAAATAGATTATCTATAAATTTGGGAAAGTTTCTTAAACTGAGTCTCAACTATGGTATTGATGCTTTTTAGGGCCATAGGGCCTTTGTGACTTGAGGTTATATCAGGGAGCAATCCTAATGAGGAACTAGTTTGCTGAAATCTGTATCAATCTAATCTAATCTATCTATCTATCTGTCTATCTAAATGAGAGAGAGAGAGAGAGAGAGAGAGAGAATCTTCCATGTGCTATTTTCAGTCCCCCAGATGCCCACAACTGACAAGGCCAGGCCAGACTGAAGCCAGGAGCCAGGAATTCCATCTGGATGTTTCCCATGTGGGTGGCAGAAACCCAAGTACTTGGACCATCATTTGCAGCCTGAGGCAGACTAGCATGAAGCCGGTTCAGAAGTGGAGGCAGTATTCAATGCTAAGGATTCAGATATGGGATGTAGGTGTGCCAAGTGGCCGCTCAACCTACTACACCACAATGCTCGCCCAAATTGTTGAGAATTTTAAGAGGGGAAAACACTCTTGGTATAGAATTGCTTAAGCAAGTGGTGGAAGTATGATTTTTAGTTAAAAAGAATCATATACATGTAAACAAAACCAGCTATGTAACAGGAAGCCAGAGTAGGAAATGCCATCCTTTTTTGTTATCTAGCTCTGACATGTTTTTGCATTGGTCTTGCTGGGACAAAGACCAGTCTGATAATATGGAGTATGGACCATGTCTTCTTATACATTGAGGGGATAAAGAATTTTGGGACACACTTTTACATTTGAGAAAAGTAGATGTAGATAAAAAATGATATGACTGCCATGGCTAGCACTGTGGCATAGCAGGTAAAGCAGCTACATGGGATCTAATGCACCTGGAAAAAGCAGTGGAAGATGTCCAAAGTGCTTGGGCTCCTGCACCCATGTGGGAGACCTGGACGAAGCTCCTGGCTCCTGGCTTTGGCCGTTTGGAGAGTGAACCAGCAGATAAAAGATCTCTGTCTCTCTCTTTCCTACCCACCCGCTCCCCTCCCCCCACCATAACTCTTTCTCTCAAATAAGAAAAATAAATCTTTCTTATTTTTTAAAGTATACTTGAAGGAATGTTTTAATAGTGTTTATATAGTGGCTGGTGCTGTGGCATAGCAGGTGAGGCCCGCTGCCTGCAATGCTGGCATACCATATGGGTGCCAGTTTGAGGCCCAGCTGCTCCACTTTTAATCCAGCTCTCTGCTGTGGCTGGGACAGCAGTGGAGGATGGTCTGGGTCCTTGGGCCCCTGCACCTATGTGGGCTACCAGGAGGAGGCTCCTGGCTTCGGATCAGTGCAGCTCTGGCCATTGTGACCATCTGGGGAGTGAACCAGCGGCTGGAAGACCTCTTTCTCTCTCTCTCTCTCTCTCTCTCTCTCTCTCTTTGCCTCTGCCTCTCCCTCTTTGTAACTCTGCCTTTCAAGTAAATAAATAGTTCTTTAAAAAATAGTGTATATATATATCTACACACACACACACACACACACACATACATATATATATATAAATTAAAAATGTACAAGGCCTTCCTGATGAAAATTTTGGAATATTGTTAATGGATCAAAATGACGTGAATGGGTGGAGATAACTCTTTTATTAGGTTGGGTATCTAAACATTATGAAATTGTCTGTTTCTTCTCAGTTTAATTTGTTTGGTTAGTGAATTCAAATCAAAATTCTAGTGGGAAGGTTGTAGTAACTTGGCACACCTGAGGCAATGTTGTGATGGCCATACCCCAAAGAAGCTCTCCTGTATTTCTACAGTGAACATTTATAAAAGTTTTTTTACAGCGTTATTTCATTTGATAGGCAGAGTTACAGAGAAAAAAAGGAGAAACAGAAATATCTTCCATCTGCTGGTTCACTCCCCAAATGGCCACAACAGCCTGGGTGGGCCAGGCAGGAGCCAGGAGTCAGTAGTCAGGAGCTTCATCCAGGTGCATGGGCCCAAACTCTTGTGCCACTCTTTGCTGTTTTCCCAGGTGTGTTAGCAGGGAGCTGGAATAGAAGTGGAGCAGCTGGAACATGAGCTGGCATCCATATGTGATGCTGGTGTCACAGGTGGAGGCTTATTCTGCCATGCCACAATGCAGGCCTCTTTTTTTTTTTTTTTTTTTTTTTTTTTTTTTTTTGACAGGCAGAGTGGACAGTGAGAGAGAGAGAGACAGGGAGAAAGGTCTTCCTTTACCATTGGTTCACCCTCCAATGGCCGCTGTGGCCGGTGCACTGCGCTGATCCAAAGCCAGGAGCCGGGTGCTTCTCCTGGTCTCCCATGCAGGTGGAGGGCCCAAGCACTTGGGCCATCCTTCACTGCACTCCCAGACCACAGCAGAGAGCTGGACTGGAAGAGGGGCAACCAGGACAGAATCTGGCGCCCATATGGAATGCCGGTGCTGCAGGCGGAGGATTAGCCTATTGAGCCACAGCGCCGGCCTGCAGGCCCCTATTAAAATGTTTATTTTGGCATTGTTTCTGGTGGAAAATAGTGGAGGTAGTCTAGGTTTTCATCAGTGGGGGAATGGACTATTAAAATTGGTATTTGAGCATGATTGAATATAATATGCAACATATACAACCAATTATAAATAATGAATATTTAAATACAGTGATATATATATGTATGTGTATATATGTATTTTCAAAAACAAAGTCTCTGTAAACCAATAAAATGATATTTTATATACAAAAACATTTTCATATAAGATATTGATTTTTTTTTGCCATAATGTGGGTGCCGGTGTTGATGAGGAAAGTGGTACTGGATATAAGGCAGGAAAAAGAAAAATGTGTGAAACTCTGTGTTTCCACAGTGTGTCTTGAATATTCTAAAATCATTATTGCAATATTATAAAAATAGTTCTTTACCCATGACCCCTAATAAAAAGTTAATAAAATGTCCTACTCTGTTACTTTTTTTTTTTTTTTTTTTTTTTTTTTTTTTAGACAGGCAGAGTGGACAGTGAGAGAGAGAGACAGAGAGAGAGGTCTTCCTTTGCTGTTGGTTCACCCTCCAATGGCTGCCGCAGCTGGCACACTGCGGCCGGCGCACTGCGCTGATCCGATGGCAGGAGCCAGGTGCTTCTCCTGGTCTCCCATGGGGTGCAGGGCCCAAGCACCTGGGCCATCCTCCACTGCACTCCCTGGCCACAGCAGAGAGCTGGCCTGGAAGAGGGGCAACCGGGACAGAATTCGGCGCCTGAGCTGGGACTAGAACCCGGTGTGCTGGCGCAGCAAGGCGGAGGATTAGCCTAGTGAGCCGAGGCACCGGCCCTCTGTTACTATTTAAATGTCAAATTATCATTCAAATTCCACTAAGATTGCTGGGATTTTCCAACACAACCTGTACCCTGAAAATTTTGATAGAATTTCTATGGAACATTGATTGAAGATTTAAATATTTCATCTCTTCTGTGTATTATGACAGCTAGCAGTTGTCTTTCAGGTCACTGATGTGTTTGTCAGGCTACACAAAGTGGTTTTGCTTATCCATTTTGTAGAACCAGCAAGGACAATGCATACCTCTAGTATCTATAATGTGAATTTGGATTTACTGTATGTTCTCTGACAATCTTCCCAAGGAAAAAAAAAAAAAAGCTATGTAAAAAAGAAATAGTAACTAATGCTGTTAATCAACTATTACTTTTTCCACTTAACAAATATTTATTGAGTTTATGGTATTTTATTCTATACCAGTATCACTCTTTTTTTTTTTTTTTTTTTGACAGGCAGAGTGGACAGTGAGAGAGAGACAGAGAGAAAGGTCTTCCTTTTGCCATTGGTTCACCCTCTAATGGCCGCCACGGCCGGCGCGCTGCAGCAGGCGCATCGCGCTGATCCGATGGCAGGACCCAGGTGCTTCTCCTGGTCTCCCATAGGGGCCATCCTCCACTGCACTCCCGGGCCATAGCAGAGAGCTGGCCTGGAAGGGGGGCAACCGGGACAGAATCCGGCGCCCTGATCGGGACTAGAACCCGGTGTGCTGGCACCGCAAGGCGGAGGATTAGCCTAGTGAGTCGCGGCACCGGCCCCAGTATCACTCTTAAAAACAAAGTTTCTTGCTAAAAATCTCTTTTTTTAATATTTATTTATTTGAGATGCAGAGTTAGAGGAAGAAAGGTCTTCTGTCCACTGGTTCACTCCCCAAGTGGATGCAACAACCCAGGTTGGGCCAGAATGAAGCCAGGAGCTCGGAGCTAGTAGCTTCTTCCATGTTTCCCATGCAGGCGTAGGGGCCTCAGGACCTGGGCCATCTTCTGCTGCCTTCCCAGAGTATTAGCAGGAAGCTGGATTGGAAGTGGAACAGCCTTGACTTGGATGGGCACCCATATGGGATGGCCGTGCTGCAAGCTGCAGCTTTTAACTCACCGAGCCACATTCCCAGCCTTGCAAAAAGTTTCAGCACCTTGTAAATATGAATCACATTGAGGAAGTGCTTGTTATTAAAGATCTTATATTCAAGTAAGGAAGGAGATTTTAATGATATGATTACCAAGTTTAATGTTTTCATTTCAAGCTGATCATCTCCAACTAATTTGTAAAACACATTCCTTTATTGAAATGATTTTTATGGAGGTTTCCCAAAAAAATCTCTTATGCTGTCCATCTCCTTAGAACTTCAGTGTGACTTATTGTTCAATTGTGATTTGAAGGGTCAGAGAGTTTCAGATGGATACTTACCCATTTTAGGAGGAGAGAAACCAAAAGCTACCCCTGCCAGGTAGCTAGAAATGGAGTCAATGGACCTTGGTAGAACAAACTGCATAGAATAAGGTGATAGAGTAGGAATGATGTAAACTAGCAGGAGAAAAATTTGTGTTGCTATCTCTGATCTTTGTAACCTTTGTTTTCAGTTTTCTTACCAGGCTAGGAAGATGCATTCTATTTATTTATTTATTTGCATTTTTTTTGTATTTACCAAGAAATCTTTTATTTAAGGTACACAAACATCATACATTTCTTATATACAAATTTAGGAACATAGTGATTCTTTGCACCTCACCTCCCTCCCACCTGCACTCCCACCCTTCTTCCTCCTGCCTCTCCTATTCCCCTTTTTATTTTTTGGTGTATTTTTTTCCACACTAGTTGTTGAACTCTTTACTTACTGTGGGATTAATCTTATGAGTATAAAGGAAGATGCATTTTGAAGAGTTGCAGAGGTGAATAAATGAGGTAATGAGGTTGTTTTTATATAAAGGTCCTAACTATGTTTATGTCAACGTAGCACACAGTAGGTGTAGTGATTGCTCTGTATATATTCATTCTTTTTTCTATGTGTAAAGGTGGAATTATTTATTTGAAAATCAGAGTTACAGAGAGAGGGAGGGAGGGGGAGAGGGAGAGGGAGAGAGGGAGAGGGAGAGAGAGATCTTCCATCTGCTGCCTCACTCCCCAGATGAGCACAATTGTCAGGGCTGGGCCAGACTGAAGCCAAGAGCCTGGATGTTCATCTAGGTCTCCCACATGGTCATAGGCTCAGACACTTGGGCCATCTTCCACTGCTGTTCTGAGGCCATTAGCAGGGTGCTGAATCAGAAGTGGAGCAGCCAGGACATAAACTGGTGCCCATGTGGGTTGCCAGCCATCACAGGTGACAGCTTCACCTGCTATACCACAACACCAGCCCCTATTCATTCGTGTTAAGAAAAGTTTCTTCATGAGCTTGTTTTCAATTTCCTCTTTTACATTCTCAAGCTCTAAGCCCCACCCCTACATCTTTTTTTGTAAGTCTATTTTGGCACAAAAAATTTGAAATCCTGGTGTACTTTTTTTCATAATACACATTTCCATGAACTTTTTGAAGACTTCATATGTTACAGTTGATGAACTTGTATTGACCCACAGTTTACAGTTGGCATCAGAGTTTCCTCTTAGTGTTAATACATTCTGAGTTTGGAAAGATATTTGATGATATGTATCTTCTATTAGGGTATCCAATAGGGTGGTTTCACTGGCCTCCAAATCCCTCTCTGCTCCTGTCCTTCATCACTTGCTCCCCTCTAACCCACGTCTGCCACTGAGCTTTTTACTGTCTCCATAGTTTTGCTTTTTCCAGAATTGTTGTATAGCTGAAATCATACAGTATATGCCTCTCAAGATTGGCTTATTTTCTTTCATTTTAAAAATTAAAGTAAAAAACTGATTAACATGTAAGTCTTATATACCTCTTTGGGGCATAGCTTTTTTTTTTTTTAAGATTTTATTTATTTATTTGAGAGGTAGAGTCACAGACAGTGAGAGGGAGAGACAGAGAGAAAGGTCTTCCTTCCGTTGGTTCACTCCCCAAATGGCTGCAATGGCTGGAGTCTAAAGCCAGGAGCCAGGAGCTTCTTCCCAGTCTCTCACATGAGTGCAGGGGCCTAAGGAGTTGGGCCGTCTTCTACTGCTTTCCCAGACCATAGCAGAGAGCTGGATTGGAAGAGGAACAGCCGGGACTAGAACTGGCGGCCATGTGGGATGCTGGAGCCATAGGCAGAGGATTAACCTACTGCACCATGGCACTGGCACCTTTTTGTTTTTTTATTTAAAAGATTTAATTTAATATAGTGGGGTTTTTCGACTTATGCGTATTTTATAACCTAATTAGGTCAGATATCAGTGTCTCCATCTTCCCACATTTCCTTCGAGTTTGGAGCCTAAGATTTCTTCTCCCTCAGTCTTTCTTATATAAAATACACTATTGTGAACAGTCATTGTCCCACGGTACTTTGGAACCCTAGAACCTATTGCTTCTATCACTGTGTTTTGCCCTTTATCCAACCATCCTCTATTTCCCCTCTCCTTATCCTTCCCAAAGCATAGTAATCATTGCCCTATCCCCACATCTTTAGCTTCACCAAGACTTTTGGATAAGTAAATTTTTTTTTAACAACTGTGTAGTGAAAATGTCATGTTTAAGAGAAATTTTTATTAATATGCTTTTAAACATGAAACTATATACTTTTAAATCTAAAGTATAGATTGTTCCAGCTTTCTGTTTATTTTTTTCAATATAATTAAGACTTTTTCTTAGATTCTCTCCAATTTAATTTTTGAATTAATTTATTTAGAAGGCAGAGGTGGGGGCGGGTGGAGAGAGAGAAATCTTCCATCTGCTAGCTCACTCCCCAAATGGCTGCAATGGTTAGAGCTGGGCCAATACGAAGCCAGCAGTCAGTAGCTTCATCTGGCTCCCCCAAGAGAGTGGCAGGGGTCCAAGTACTTGGGCCATCCTCCACTGCTTTCCCAGACACATTAGCAGGGAGCTGGACCAGAAATAGAGCAGCCAGGACTCGATCTGGTGCCCGTATGAGATGCCAGCACTGCAGGCGGCAGCTTTACCCACTATGCCACAGTGCCAGCCCTGGGATTCAATTTAATTTTTACTACTATGTCTATTTCTTTCTCAAACAATTCTTGCAAGCACAAAAGTAGAAAAGAATGAAAACTATTATCATCGTTTGAAGGAAAGATATGTTTTTGCCCTTTTTCTCTATTTGACAGTAATAGGTATAACCCTAAGTATTTTACACTTAACATCCAAAACTACTGAAGCTTTTACATTTACAAGCTTTTTATTTTCCCACAGCACTTTCAAATCTATGTTATCTCATTTGAGTCTCAGGATATTAATCTGAAATAAATGTGTTTTATTAGTGGGCATCTTATGTTGATAGTTAAAGGAGCTGAGGCTCAGCAAGATTTGTTGATTTACTCAGTGTATCACAGAGGTAGTGACTGGTGAAACTTGGATACCAACCTGATCTTGGAGTTATATTTGAAACTTCCTCTTACTTTATCATTGATACTTCTGTTGTGGGGGCAAATGCTGTGTAGTTACCAAAAAGGTTTTTTCCGGGGCCAACACTGTGGTGCAGTAGGTTAATCCTCTGACTGTGGCGGTGGCATCTCATATGCGTGCTGGTTCTAGTCCCGGCTGCTCCTCTTCCGATCCAGTTCTCTGTTATGGCCTGGGAAAGCAGTCGAGGATGGCCCAAGTGATTGGGCCCCTGCCCCACATGGGAGACCCGGATAGAAAATCCTGGCTCCTAGTTTCGGATCGGCTTAGCTCTGGCTGTTGTGGCCATTTGGAGAGTGAACCAGCTGATGGAAGACCTCTCTCTGTCTCTCCTTCTCACTGTTTGTAACTCTACCTCTCAAATAAATAAATAAATAAAATCTATTTTTTAAAAAAAGTTTTTTCCGAACGGGTCATCAAAGAAGGAGGTACCTTTCTCTGAAGGGAGGAGATAACTTCCACTTTGAGCATGGCCTTGTCTAAATATGATCAGAGTTGGTGAACTCAGGGGGCTTCCATAGCCTTGGCAGCTCATGACAAGAGCCTAGGGTGATTACTGAGGCCATAAACAAGAGTGTCAATTTGTTAATTCAACAACAGGAGTCACTGTGCACTTACTCCTCATGTAGGATCTTTGTCCTAAGTGTGCTGTACATTGAGATTTAATGTTATAACTAGTACTCAAGCAGTATTTTTCACTTTGTGTTTCTATGGGGGTGCAAACTGTTGAAATCTTTACTTAATGTATGCTAAACTGATCTTCTATATATAAAGAGAATAAAAAATGAATCTTGATGTGAATGGAAGGGGAGAGGGAGTGGGAAAGTGGAGGGTTGCGGGTGGGAGGGAAGTTATGGGTGGGAAGCCATTGTAATCCATAAGCTGTACTTTGGAAATTTATATTCATTAAATAAAAGTTAAAAAAAAAGTTTTTTCCATAATAATTTATGAACTGAAAATAAGATACACTGGCATTGTTTTACATTAATTATCTCTTTGAAATTTGAAGACAAAGAGATGTAAATAAAAATTTTAATTAAAATATTATTCTTGGTAGTTTCTGGAAAAACCATGCTGAAGGTGAGTTATGCCCTGGTTTTAATACTGGAAAAGACTTGAAAATCAGATACAGGAACCTGGTGAAAGCAGTCACGTAATCCACATTAGTTTTGGCTTAGAAAAATGACTAGGTAGAGAGAGATGATGAACGAAATGTGTTTAATAGTTTTCTGCAAATATTGGGAGTGTGACCTTATTGAGGAGCTCTAATAATGTGTTAGTGTCGTCATGTAAGCTCTCTTGGGCCCATCAGAGTTCTGCAGCTGCCATGTAAAATTTCAGCCTCGCTGAGAGAGTTCTCTAAAGAGCATCCTAAGGGTTTATTTTTAACTAGAAATTACCCCGTGCTCTCTGCTCTTCATTCTAGACCTGGCTTGGGAAAATCAGGAGGGGTGGGGCAGGTGCTAATGCTGCTGTTTTAAAAGGATCATTGCCAGCCCTAAGTTAGGCAGAGCCAGCTCATTCTGGACTAGTCTTAGGATAGATCATCCTTCCAGGAGTTGCCAAATAGCCCTTCATAATGCCAGGTTATTGTGCAGTTTGTTCCAGGATCAGGCTTCTTTTGGGCCCTCCCATTCAGAAAAGAGCAAAAATTTCCCCTCTTTCCAGGCATAGGTTTATTACTCTCTTAAGGGAAACTTTCAGATATTTATTTAGCTCTTTTAAAAGAGCTTTTGTTGAAGGTTCTCACTGTGCAGCATATTTCTGGCTGCCTGAAGTCATCCCATCCATTTATCCTAGAATTGCATGCTTAGTATTTATTTACAGGGGGAAATCATCACAAGTGGTAGATGATTGGGTCAACATAGTGTTTTGTGGCCATCTTATTTCTACCAGGACAGTGAGTACCAGCATCGTTACCTCTAACACTGTTGATCTATGCATAGGATAAAAATCATTTTTATTTCCACCTGTCAGCTGCCAAGAAAGCACTATTTTTCTCTTCCTGTGTTTTTTATCTTGGCGTCTGGCAGTTTCTGTACCAATCATTTCACCATTGTCTGCTCTAGGCTCTTTCTATCCTGACCAAGTAAGATTAGTGGGTGAATACTATGACGCCTTTGATATAGATGCTTTTGTTAACTTTTTGTTTCTTTAAGAAAGAGGAACTAAGGAAATGCCATTCGTATTTACTGAATGTCATTGTTAACTGTTTTAAGAGAAAATAGAAAACCTGGAAGAAACCAGATTACTCACAACAATTTGGTCTACTGCCTTGCAGACATTACTTTTTAGATATATTTGATACATTTTCTTTTACAAAAATTAAATGATGCCATTTATGTGCATTTCTATATAATTTGTCTTCCCTCTTGACATTTCATATCACAAATACCTATTCATGTCAATAAATACAGACTCACCATGATTGTTTCTATTTCACTGTATGAATTTACTTAATCTTATAATGTTCAAATTGATGATAATGATGATGGTAATGGCAACAGACACTACTATCACATGCTGGTACCATATAACATGATTGGCATACTTTGTCTTATTTAAACCTCCTAAGAACACTGACACAAGTATATATTAATAACAGATAGCAGATGAGGCTTTCGAGACACTTTAGAGAGATTAAATAATTTGCTTAAGATCAAGTAGTTTGGATAAGCCATACTGGCAGAATCTGAACCCAAGTTGTTTCAGTTCTCTACATTTAAAATATTTCTTTCTAACTTATTATCACTAAAAGTAAAATTATCAAAGCGAATTCAAGAGCATACATATTTTAAGCTTTCTGATAGCCAACTCCTCATAAGTAGTAGCTATTTACATTCCTTAGAAAAAGAATTTGGGAGTGCCATTTTTACTAAAATTCTAAGACTACTTTGTGTAATTTTGTTTTCTTTTGCTAATTTGGGGGAATATGGCACATTGCCACTTTAAAAACCACATTAATTGCAGATATTTTATAACGTTTAGAGGTTATTCATTTCTTTATATGAATGGACTGTTTGTTTTATTAAGATAAATGAATATTTTTTGTCTGATTTGTGTTTTGAAATTCTTACATGCTGTTGCACATGTTGGGAGTTTGTTCATTTTTATTGTGGAATAGTATTCTATATTATGAATGTTGATAGGCTTAGGGTTATTTTCAGTTTGGGGCTTATAATGAATCAGGCTACTATGATATTGTTTTTCTTTAAAAAAAATTTTTTTTTAATTTGAGAGAGACAAATAGGGGGATGTAGAAAGACACACAGAGAGAGCTCCCATCCTCTGGTTTATTCCCCAAAATCTTGCAATGGCTAGGACTGGGTCAGGGCTGGAGTTAGGACCCAGGAACACAATCCAGGTCTCCCTTGTAATTGACAGGAAGTCAGTTGCTTGCGCCATCACACCTGCCGCCTGCTTGCATTGGTGGGAAGCTGAGCTAGGAGCCAGAGCAGAGAATGGAGTTTAAACTTAGATACTGGACGCCAACATCTTAATTATAAGCCAAATGCCCAACCCCTGCTCTCACGTTCTTATACAGATATTTTTAATGGAACTAGATACTGTTTTTTCTTGGGCAAATATTAGGACTGGCATATTCTAGTTATCTTGTTATTGATTTCTAAATTGCTGTTGAAGTTACCTGGTAGATTTCAATACTTTGACATTTATGGAGTTTTTTTTTTTTTTTTTAAGCTTTCAGCACATGGTATAATTGGTAAATGTTCAGTGTGAATTTGAAAAGAATATATATTCTGTAGTTGTTAAGCATGTCTTATAGAATACATTTTGATTTGCCAGTACTTTCTGATTTGGTTCTAACAGTATACAGAAAAAAAAAAAACATTTTTTTTTGACAGGCAGAGTGGATTGTGAGAGAGAGAGAAAGAGAGAAAGGTCTTCCTTTTGCCATTGGTTCACCCTCTAATGGCCGCCATGGCTGGCGCGCTGTGGCCGGCGCACCGCACTGATCTGAAGCCGGGAGCCAGGTACTTCTCCTGGTCTCCCATGGGGTGCAGGGCCCAAGCGCTTGGACCATCCTCTACTGCCTTCCCTGTCCACAGCAGAGAGCTGGCCTGGAAGAGGGGCAACCGGGAAAGAATCCGGGCCCGACTGGGACTAGAACCCTGTGTGCCCGCGCCACTGGGTAGAGGATTAGCCTATTGAGCCGCGGCGCCAGCCAAGAAAAAATCATTTAAAGTAGTTCTATTATAAATAGTGGAAGATAAACTTGTAAAAGGAATTAAGGTTTCCACATTTCCCTGGAATTGGCAAAATGATAATGTCATTATCATACAAGTATATATGTCATTCTAGAGCAACCATTCAACCATTAAAAATGTTCAAAAAGATACAATCAAACCAATGCAAATAAGTAAAAATGGAATTTTATAGAGCATTAAAGTAACCCTTAAGAAGTCAAGTAATAGGAATAGAAATCAAAAACAAGGAGAACAAGCATAAAACCAGAAATAAAATAACAGACATAACCCTAATATATAAATTGTTGAATTGGATGTAAATTATCTAAATATACCAACAAATGGTAGATATTGAAAGGGCAGATCCAGCTCTTTGTAAAAATTAAAAGTGGGAATGTGAGAGGGAGGAGGAGGAATAACTGGAGCATGGACAGGAGGGAGGGTGTGGTAGGGAACTGTCACTATGTTCCTAAATCTGCATATGGAGTACATGAAACTTGTATACCTTAAATAAAACTTAAAAAAAATTATGATCCAACTACATGCTGTCTAGAATAAAATCACTTCAAATGTTATGATATGAGCATCTTCGAAGTAAAGGATGGGCAAAAATACATCATGCCAGCATTGATTGCAGAAAAAGAATTGTCTACATAGTGTAAAATGAAGTGGATATCAGGAGAGAAAGTGACCAGAGATAAGAGACATATTATATAATGATGAACGGATCAACTCATCAAGAAGATTTAGAATGCTAAAGGAATATGCCACAAACAATAGCTGCAAATCATGTGAATTAAAAACTGATAGAACTGAAAGAAAAAACTGACAAATTCACTATTATAGTTGAAGATCTAAAAGCTCCTAACAATTGGTAGAACTATGAAGCAGGGAATCAGCAAGAATATAAAACAACTCAACAGCATCATCAACCAACAAAATGATAAATTGGCATTTTATAGAACACTGTATACAGCAGCCAAATAAGGACATTATTTTCAAGTATCCATAAAACACGTACCAAGTTAAAAGATCGACATCAACAAAGTTTGGAATCCTACACACAGACCCCAGTAGAATCAGCACAGAAATCAATAAGCAGAACTAGGCAAACAAAGTCTCCAGTTTGAAACTAAATAATACCTCTCTTTATAATTATGTAGGAGCAAATCAGTGTACACCATCTTGGATGCTGCAGCCCACCTCCTCCTTCACTCTCTTTTTTAGCCTAACTGTCGTGACTGTCAGCCTAACTGGCATGAATCTCTAGCTATTAACTTCAAGAAAGCTCAGCAAGATGCATCATGGGCCAACTTCTAAAGAATAGTAAAGGAATGTTTTAACACATGTTCCAACCTCCATATTCCTCTCAATTTATAAATGTGTAAAGCCTTGCTTTTTCTGCCATTCTTTTTTGTTTTCAAAATTTATTTGAAAGGCAGAGTTACAGAGAAGAGAAGGAGAGAGGGAAAGAGGGAGGGAGGGAGTGAGGGAGTGAGGGAAGGAGGGAGAGAGAGAGAGAGGAAGAGGAAGAGGAAGAAAGAGAGAGAGAGAGAGAGAGAGAGAGAGAGAGAGAAATCTTCTACCCAACAGGTTTACTCCCCAAGTGGCCACAATGGCCAGAGTTGGGCCAGGTCAAAGCGAAGAGCTTCATCTGGGTCTCCCTTGTGGGTGGGTGGGTTTTCACTGCTTTCCCGGATCATTAGGGATCTTCATGGAAAGTGGAGCAGCTGGGATGCCAAGGAGTGCTCATATGGGATGCAAGTGTCTCAGGTGGTGACTTAACCAGTTGTGCCACAACACCAGCCCCCTGCCATTCCTCTTGAAAGAAATAAGCTTTGCTGTAGCTGCCTGGACCATCTGCTGTCCAGGTTTAGATCTAAATGTGAATTGCCCTCAAAATCTTTTATTCTCATATGGAATTTCCTTTTTCATTTTTCAGTCTCAGGATTCCTACTCAGTTTGTGTGAATGTGTATGTGGAGGAGTAGGGGATAGTAGGGAGACTTAAATACCCCATGCATACAAGGATACTTGTGTTGAAAAGGAAGTCTCAAAGGAAATAAAATTATATGTTGCACTGAATGAAAATGAAAATTTGTGGGACACAGCTAAAGCAGTGTTGAGTCTGAAATTTATAGACTAAATGGTTTACATTAGAAAAGAGAAAGAATCTCAAAATGTATTATGTGAGCTTTTACCTCAAAAGCCTTGAAAAGAAAGGCAAAATAATCCCAAAGTAAGTAAAGATGAAGGTAAAAATTATAAGAGCAGAAGTCAGCGAAACTGAAGATGTGAATAAACAGAGAAACTCAATGAAAGCAATTTTTCTCTTTAAAAGACATAAAATGGTCAAACTTCTAGAATGACAAAAAAAGAAAGTAAAAAAAATAAAAATGAACAAATAAATTATCAATATCACTATTGACTCTACAGATAACAAATGAATAGGGAATTCTGTAACCAATCTCTGAAGATAAATTTGACAACTTATAAAACATTAATAGTTCATTAAAAAACAAACTACAATAGTTGATCCAATGTGAAATTGGGTATTTTAAATAACTCTGTGACCATGAAGGAAATTGAACTGATAATTTACAAACTACTCCATAAAATCTCTAGACATAGATGATTTCACTGGATAATTCTACCAACTATTTATGGGAAAATTCACATCAAATCTATATAAGCCTGTTAGAGAAAACAGGAGTGGAGGAAACAATTTCCAATTAAATTTAAGAAGCTTGTAGTGGGGGCTGACGCTATGGCATAATGGGTAAAGCTGCTGCCTGCAGTGCTGGCATCCCATGTGGGCAATGGTTCAAGTCCTAGCTGCTCCACTTCCAATCCAGCTCCCTGCTGATGGCCTGAGAAGGCAGTGGAAAATGGCCCAAGGGAGACCTGGCTCAGCCCGGCTGTTGTGGCCATTTGGGAAGTGAACCAGCAAATGGAAGATCTCTTTCTCTCCCTCCCTGTGTAACTCAGCCTTTCAAACAATACTATATATATATATATATATATATATATACACACATATATATATTGTACCGTATATATTGTATATATATATATAAATATATATATTTAAATGCTAGTAGTACCATGAAAGCAAAGCTAGTACAAAAAAGAAAACTATAGGTCAACACTGCTCATGAATACTTGTGCAAAATTTCTTTCAAAATCTTAAGTAGAAATGAGCAATATATAAAGACTTTCTAGGACCAAAGAAGAAAAAATCACATTATTATATATATGATGCAGAAAAAGCATTTGAAAAATTTTAAACTCATTAATGATTTGAGAAGCAATACATCCTTCACATGGAAAAAGGGCATATGCAAAAAACTTACTACTAATTTTTTGCTTAAATGTGGTAGACCAAATGTTTTCTCCCTAAGACCAGTAACAAAGCAACAATATTTGTTCTCACTACTCAACATAATGCTGAAAGTTCCAGGCTGTGCAGTAAGACAAGAAAAGGAGATAAGGGGCATGCATATTGGAAAGAAAGACATATAATTGGAGCTGGTGTTGTGGTAAAGCTGGTAAAGCCACTGCCTGCGACACCAGCATCCCATATGGGTGCCTGTTTAAGTCCTGGATGCCCCACCTCTGATCCAACTTCCTGCTAATGCACCTGGGAAAGCAGCAGAAGATGATCCAAGTGCAGGATTCTGGAATAATTGAATACAAGTAAACCAAAAGAAAAATAATTTTGAGTTAATTCTCACATGTATATACAAATATAAAACTTTTAGGAAAAAAAGGAGAAACTATTCAGAATCTAAAGGGCAAAGAGTTTCTTAGCCTTCATTCTAAGAGCACTAACCATAGAAGAAAAATATTTATAAGTTAAACCTTATCAGAGCCAGTGCTGTGCCATAGCAAGAACAGATGCCGCCTTTCATGCCGGCATCCCATATGGGCACCAGTTTGAGTCCTGGCTACTATACATCTGATCTAGCTCCCTGCTGATGTGTCTGGGAAAGCCATGGAAGATGTCTCTGAGTACTTGGGCCCCTGCATGTGTATGGGAGACCCAGAAGAAACTCCTGGCTCTAGATTGTCCTAGCTCAGTCTGTTGCAGCCATTTGGGGAATGAACCAGTGGATGGAAGATCTTTCTCTGTCTCTGCATCTCTCTTTCTATAACTGCTTTTCAAATAAATAAGTAAATCTTAAAAAAAGAAAACAAATTAGACCTTATCAAAATTAAACATTTTTGCTTTGCAAAAGACTCTTGTTAAGAGGATGAAAAGGGCCGGTGCCACGGCTCAATAGGCTAATCCTCCACCTAGCAGCGCTGGCACCCTGGGTTCTAGTCCCGGTTGGGGCACCGGATTCTGTCCCGGTTGCCCCTCTTCCAGGCCAGCTCTCTGCTGTGGCCAGGGAAGTGCAGTGGAGGATGGCACAAGTATTTGGGCCCTGCACCCCGTGGGAGACCAGGATAAGTTCCTGGCTCCTGCCATCGGATTAGCGTGGTGCGCCGGCCGTGGCGGCCATTGGAGGGTGAACCAACGGCAAAAGGAAGACCTTCCTCTGTCTCTCTCTCTCACTGTCCACTCTGCCTGTCCAAAAAAAAAAAAAAAAAAAAGGATTAACAGACAGTGAGAGTGGGAGAAAATATTTACAAACCAAATATTCAAGAAAGCTGTATTAATTGGAATACTTGTATAAAGATTTTTCAAAACTCACAGTTTAAAAAATAAAACACAACAGACTAAGTAGGAAATGACCAAAAGCCAGGGAGATAACCCGGCAGATATATAGATGGCAAATAAGCCCATGGAAAGATCTTCAGCATCAACCATAATGAGCTATCACTACACTCCTGTAAGAATGCTGGTAGGAATGTCAGGTGATAAAATGGTATAGTCAGTCTGGAAAATGTATGACAGTTTCTTTAAATAAAATAAAAATGCAGCTTCCATATGATCTATTAATTGCACTCCTGGGTACATATACCAAAGAAATGAAAGTTCAGACAGAACTCCATAAATCAATGTTTTTCGCAGCTTTATTGCTAATAGTCCAATACTGGAAACAACTTGCATGTTCTTTAGCATCATAGACTACTACTCAGCAATGAAAAGGAAATGACGATTTTTTTTAAAGATTTATTTAAAAATCAGAGGTACAGAGAGGGAGAGACAGAAAGAAGGAGAAATAAAGAGATCTTTCATTCACTGGTTCACTCCCCGCATTTGCCAGGGATGAGTCAGTCCAAAGACAGGAGCCAGGAGATTCATCCAGGTTTCCCATGTGGATGGCAGGTGCCCAAATACTTGGGCCATCTTCTGCTGCTTTTCCCAGACCATTAGCAGGGAGCTAGATTGGAATTGGAGCAACCAGGACACAAACTAATGCCCATATGATGCCTGCAATGGCTACGGCTGGGCTGGCCTAGCGCCAGGAGCCAGGAGCCAGGAGCCAGGAGAGTCATTCAAATCTGTCATGTGCATGGCAGGAGCCCACATAAGTTGGGCCATTTCACTGTTTTTCCCAGGTCATTAGCAGGGAGCTGAATTGGAAGTGGAACAGCCAGGGCAGGAACCAGTGCCTGTATTGGATTCCTATGTCACAGGCAGAGGCTTTACCCACTATGCCACAAAGCTGACAAGGAAAAGAATTACTGATATGTGTAACAACCTGAATGGCTCTCCAGAGGTTTATGCTAAGTGAAATAAACCAACACCAGAAGAGTTTGTGCTGTGCAATTGTTTGTATAGTGTTCTTAAAATGACAAAATTAATGAAATGGGGAAGATACTAGTGATTGTCAGTTAAGTGGTGGATAAAAATGGAGGGCAGTGGGTGTGCTATAAAAGGCATCTTGAGGGATCTTTGCTGTTGTGGAAGTTTGCACTTGCCCCTGTCAGTGTCACTGTCCTGGTTTTGATATTGTCATAAAGTTTTCTAGAATATTTCCCCCTGGGGAGCTGTGTAGCAAACCCTTAGGATCTGTCACTATTATGTATTATAACTGCATGTGAATATTTTTCATATTAAAAAGTTAATTTTAAATGAAACAAAGTTCATTTAACTTTTAGTTTTCTTTTTGCCCTCTTAATCTGTATTCCTACATTATTAACCAGCTGTAGACCTAATATTTGTCCATTTTATAGATATTCTGCCTATTTTTCTGAATATCTGATGTTCAGTATGACAAATTTATTCTTGGATCCTAAATTTATCTTTTTTATTAAACAGCTTCTGTTAATGGGCAAAAAGGAGTAGACTTATTTATATAAAATTTTGCCAATCTTTACTTTGCTATACACAAAAGGCTGTTTTTCATGGGTGCAGCAAAATTTGAAATTTGCAGAGCAACCATGTGTTTTTAATAAAACAGCCATTACATATATTTATACATAATAAAAATAATGTGTATCACTCTTTCAGTTTATAAAGTTCTTTTGAGTTTTAGATTTTGGTCTTTCCCTGTCATCGACTTCCTCATATACATGAGCAGTCACTTAGAAGCTATCATCTGAGTTCTTTTTATCTAATATCTTTTGGTTAAGTCAGTGCTTTCCATTGTGAGAATTACTAACAGTCTCTCATTGCTTTCATCAGTAACTTGATTTTTTTTGATTGTTTATTTTGACTCAAGGGAGGGGGGAGGGATTACACACATGTAAACACTGCTAGTTTTCTCCCAAAATGCTGGCAATTGCTGGAGTCCAGCTGGTCTTCCTTGTAGGTGTCAGGGACCTAACTACTTGACCCATCACCACTGTCCCCAAAGGGTCTGAACTGGCAGGAAGCTGAAATCAGGAGCCAGGAACTGGACCCAGGAATTCTGATATGTGACATGGCATCTTAACTGGTTTCATTGCTAGACCAAATGCCTGCTCAGATGGTATTATTTTTATTTTCATTTTTCAATGCCATATTTTCCATTAGCTCCTTAGAAATTCTGCAGAGGTCCTATTCATTTTGGCAACATGAAACAGATTGATGTGTCTGGGAGATTTTTAGCTTCCAAATTGTGAAACACCTTGGCAATTTAGAAGATTGACAGGTGTGAGTTAGGTTAGAAGAGACTTTGCTTAAAATTTGGCATGTGTGAAACTGGGCATTTGAATAGCAACTCTGGAAATTATCAAACATGGTCATAGTTCTTTGGAGAAAATGCAGAAAAGTTCCATTTTGTTAACTTTAATTGAAGGTAATTACTTTCCTTGCTTATCATGTACAGACAATTCTTTTAATATTTCTTGGTGTCCCCTTATTTGGCTTATTTTCTTACTCACATACCCTTAGTACCTCCTGCTATGTTAGGGACCACTGAATAAAATGATTGGATTGGGGAGAGGATATAATTTAAATCATAATGCTTTTTAAAAATAACTTGGATTTTGCAATAAGTTGCATTTTAGTTGTTTTATATTAAAAGCTAAGACATGTGTTAAACGTTCTTATCTAAAAATTGATTGAATTCTACACTCTGAATAATTAGCTCATTAAAGAACAGTTATATGCAGATTATTCAGGTTAGAGTTTCCCTAACTAAAGGGACACTTATCTTAAAAGTGAAATTCAAATCTTTCCTGATCAATTACCGTAATCATGGAGGAAGTCTGTGTTTTTGTTTTAACCAGGCAGGTTAAGCTGTAATTTTAAGCAGTTTGGTTCACTATACATGATTAAGACACTGTTCCCTTTGAGGTTTACCCTTTTGCTTCTAAAGTACAACTGTTTATCATCTTGGGTCAAAGGTTATAAAAAGTAGTCATCAATTAAAGCTTTATTGGTTGTAATTGGTAATGCTATGAAAGGAGCCAGCCAAACTGAATCTGATAAAAGACTCTGTTAAAATATTTAATAAATTAACACTCTGTCTTGGAAGAGGGAATTACAAAGGCCAAGATTGTTAATCATAATGTTCACGTTCTTCAAAAGCACAGACTCAACTACTCTGTAATCATTAGACATCAGATTTTTTTCTTTTTCTGTTTTTCACTCCCACCAACTATCAGTTCCTAGAGGGGATGCTCCCCTCTGGCTTGTGCTTGCTTATAGCAGAAGGAGGAAATGCCAAAACATATTTACAAGGGCCATGTTCAAAATAAGCAGGATTCTATCAGAACATTAGACTGCTCGTGCTCTTTACAAAACGGTCAGAAACTTAGGTTGATTCACTTTGTAGTTTAACCGAGAGAAACTAATCAGTACGTTTGGAAGCAATATTATTTTAATGATACAATAACTATCATAGCTAGTATCTTTTTCCCATACATAATTTCTTTTCTGAGGTGTTTTGACAATGTTATAGCTCCTGAGTTTTATACATTTTTCATAGCTCTAATATAGGTAAGTGGAGCTGTGACAAACACCTCCATGACTCATGAATGACCTTGCCATAGGAACTCTTTGAATGGATTTTTACATCTGGGAATTGAATGTTTCGAGATTTAAGCAGTAGGGGGCATCTTGGATGTGTTCTTTACACATGTTTCTGTAGTCTGATCTTTAGGGCAGTTCTAATGAAAGAAAATCCTTGCTCTAGGCCTGCTGTGCAAATTAGCCATATGGTGAAGTGTAATATCCCGCTGAACATCATTATGAGGCTCTAAGAAAAGTGCTCCCCTTTCCACGTGAAAGCAAATTAAAATGGTTGTTTCAGTTTTTCTTTTCTTTCTTTTTTTTTTTTTTAAAAAAAAAACACTCTGAATAAACCTGTCTTCACTTGGATGCTGTGACAATTAAAAGGGAGTTCCAGCTGCAGTCAGGGTGGGGAAATTATAGGCTTTGCCCAAGACCAAATGGAAATATTGCTTCCTGTAGGCAAAGCCAAAAGAACAATGGTGTGTGCTTCCCTTCTTCCATTCCTCACCCGTGTTCTTTGCATAGTTGCCCTTAGCTGCTTCTCAGTTCAGAGGTTGATTTTCTTTTATTGTGACAGATGAGAACTCTGCCCACGCTCCAATAGGCCTCACACCAATATCTGCCAGGAAAAACCCATTAGATGAAAAAGTGTTTAGCCAAAGAATGGAGAATGGTGCAGTAAATACTTAATGAAGAAGATAGAAGGTCTGTCTGTTTTTACCTGCTGTGCAGAGACATATTGCCCATTTGGGGACATCATGTCCCAGTGTAATTTTTTTTTCCTCTACAAGACTAGGCATGTAGGTGCCACTAATGTTTAGAAGTATGGGACTCAGCAATTGTATGAAATGTTCAGTGTGTCTTTGTACAGTTGTCTGTCGTTTTTTGTGGGGCATTGGTTCCAGGACCTACAGTGGAAAACAATCTGTGGGTACCTAATTCCCTTATAAAAAAACCATATTAATATTTGTATATAACCTACGCATATTATCCTGTATACTTTTAATACTTTTATTGTATTTAACACAATGCAAATATTATGTGAGTAGTTGTTAATACTGTGTTGACTAGGAATAGTGACCAACAAAAACCTCTATACAAATTCAGTACAGATGCTTTCTTTTCCTGAGTATTTTTTATCTGGGGCTGGGTTGCATCCATGGATGTGGAACCCCTGGATCAGAGGGCCAATTATATTTGATGTATGTTGTCATGTTTTTATAAGAAAAGAAATCCATAGAACTGTCTTTTATCTGTCCTCTTTTCCCACCAGTACTAGAATCACATGATGCTGACCT
The DNA here is from genome assembly GCF_964237555.1 of Oryctolagus cuniculus. Lineage (NCBI taxonomy): Eukaryota > Metazoa > Chordata > Mammalia > Lagomorpha > Leporidae > Oryctolagus > Oryctolagus cuniculus. The sequence continues at coordinate 130,368,116 of NC_091433.1, forward strand.
ATTTGATTAATGGTGCACATTTATAAACTATAGCTGCTAAAATTTGACTTTGAAGCTTGTTAGTGGTCAATCTTACATTTACAGACAGAAACAAAAAGTCCTCGCCCACATTGAGTGGCAATGTTTTTTGTGTTTCCTATGTTTATATCCAGACATATGTATGTATTTCTATGTTTGTTCTCTATGGACACATGGAGAAGTCTAGGTTGTCACTTGCATTTTTATTTTTACTTTTAAACATCTATGCAAAGTCTGTATTACTCCAGCGTTTGTACGGTGACAACTTGTAGAGTATGTTTGGAAAAAAAAGGTAATCGGGACAGTGTTGTGGAATAGAAGTCAATCATACTGAATTATGGGGTTGGAGAAAAAGATCTTTGCTCACAAAGGTCAATGAAAAGAGTATGTGCAGTGTGACCTTCTTTATACGCGTGCATGCATGTGTGTGAGCCATCTCTCCGTTTAGAATAGGGAGATGTCTATGGAGAAGCACTTCAAAAAGTGAAGAGTAGTTAGCTCCAGGTGATGTGATTGTGGATATTCTTTATTTTCTCTTTGCTCAATTTGTGTGGTGTATTTTTTCTTCAAAATTCTCAATAATAATTTAAAAGAGAAAGAGCAATATAGAGAATACAGTCAAAAAATGATTTCCAGCATAGTCTGAGGAGAAGTTTTGTTTCCTGATGAACTCTAGTGTTGGGATTATTAATATCTGAGGGCTTTAGTGCATTTGACCATTTTTGTCTTTCCTCAAATTTATCATAGTGTGTGATAGACTACTAAATGTTTAATTGTGAGTTTGGTAAATGAATTGAATTGAGGTGAAATGAAGAAGAGGCTAACAGAGCCAAGAGAAATAATCTTTCTCTTGTTGTGGCATAGAATAAAGTAGAATATGTATTGTGATTATTTAGCTATTATGTAGCTTCTCTTTAACTGAATAAGAAGTGTGTGTACAAATTTTTTTTACAGTGATACAGACATTACTACTTAGGTTAACGTGCAGATGGAATATGCACAGAAAATGTTGAAACTTTGTTTGGCTCCAGTCTTTCTTTCCTAACCTTTACCAAATAGTTTAGATGTATGAAAATCTTGAAACTTACCAAACAATTAATAAATAGGCTGATAATTAGTATTTTGTCTTTTTTTTTAAAGATTTATTTTATTTATTTGAAAGACAGATTTACAGAGAGATGTAGAGACAGAGAGAGAGGTCTTCCATCCACTGGAGATGGCCCCAACGGCTGGAGCTGTGCTGATCCAAAGCCAGGAGCCAGGAGCTTCTTCTGGGTCTCCCACACAGGTGCAGGGGCCCAAGGACTTGGGCCATCTTCCACTGCTATCCCAGGCCACAGCAGACAGGTGAATCAGAAGAGGACCAGCCGGGACTAGACCTGGCGCCCATATGGGATGCCGGTGCTTCAGGCCAGGGCTTTACCTGCTGCACCACAGCGCCGGCCCTAGCATTTTATCTTAATTTGAGTAACATTTTCTGTAATTGCCAGACTGATTGAATGCATTGAGAAATCTAGTTGTTGAATGATGTGATTTGCTGTTATAAACAGAACAAACCTTAAAAGTTGAAGACTCTTAGCTCCTTTCCTGCTCCGTGCCTTCTGGCTTGAAAATACAATCCTGAGGTGATACATGCATTAGTTGGTGTCTTAGTTCATTTATGCTACTGTAACAAAATACTACCACCTGGGTTATTGATAAATAATAGAAATTTATTTCTCACAGTTCTGAAGGTTAGGGAGTATCAGACCAAGGCACAGGAAGGACTGGTGAGGGCTGGTGTTAGCTTCCCGGGGGCTGTTAGTTGCCATCATTACCTCGCAGAAGAGATGGAAAGTGGAGAACCCTCCCCTTAAAGTCCTTTTTGTAAGGGCTTTATCTCCTCCGTGATGCCCTGCCATCGTGACTTCATAATCAGCTTGTAAAAGCCATACCTTTTAATACTATCACATTGATGATGAAGTTTCGACAAATGAATTTTGGGGGCAGCGTTCAGGCCATAGCCTTCATCCCCAGACCCTCGATTTACGTCCTTCTCACATTCATTCCATCCCAGTAGTCCTCAGAAGTCCAAAGTCTCCTCTCAAATATCATCCAAATCAGAATTGGGTGAGATTCAAGGTATGATTCCTTTTGATATAATTCCCTACCAGCTTTAAAACTGTGAAATCCAACGAGTTATTTGCCTCCAAAATACAAGAGTGGGTCAGGCATAGTATAGATATTCTCATTTTCAAGGGGAATAATCTGCAAGAAGAAACTGTTTACAGGTCTCTAGTAAGTCCAAAACCTAGCTGGGCAAACCCATTGCCTTCCTGAAATTTCTATACAGCTGCTCTGTCCCTGTGACATTTCTCTGCCTGTACTCTGAGGCTCTCTCTGAGGATGCTTGCAGTCTAAGTGGAGGTTGCCATGGCTTCCCAGCTGTGTAGGCTGTGTGCCTTTAAAGTTAGCCATCACATGGATACTGCCGAAGTTTACAGCTTATGCCCTCTAGCTCGCGTGGCCTGATCCAAAAATAGTTCCACATGAGCAACAGTTGGTATGGCAAAAGAGCACTACGTAGAGCAAAAACTTTAGCTGGCCCTGGGCAGAGGCCCTGAGGTCCTATAGGCACCCTCCCTTAAAGCCCTTCTTAGCTCAAAGACCTGGCACTCTGGGTGTGTGATGGGAGTGGCAGCCTGGAGGACCTCTGCAATGCCTTTGTGGTTGTTCTTCTGTTGTGTTGATGAATCGTATCTGTCCTATCTGACGTCCTTCTCATCTCCTTAGCAAAAGCTGGCTTGGCCACACCCTTGACTTTTCTTCTCTTAAATTTTTTTAAAAAATATTTAATTTAATATTAAATATTTGATTTAAATGTGTTAATTAAATATTTAATTTAAATATGTACGTAGACATTTTACATATTTATTGACTATCGTGATGTTTTAGGAGATGTATACATTGTGTAAGGTTCAGATCAAGATAAACCTCTCCTCAAACATTTCTCATTTTTTAATGGTGAAAACATTCAAAAATCCTTTCTTCTATCTTTTTGTAAATTAAATATACAATATAGTACCATTATTCATGGTGGCCCATAGAATAGCCAGATTTATTTATACTTTCTGAATATAATTTAGTATTTATAAATCAACTTTTCTGGTTCTGGTAACCACACCACTATTTTCTGAACTTCTGTGAGATCCACAGTTTTGGAATCCATGTACAAGTGAGGGCATACATTACTTTATATACAGAGAACAGATTTCATGTATTTCCTATGTACAATTATGAGAACATAATGATGCTTCTCACTGTCCATCCTCCATCCTTCTCCCCACCCTCCCTCCTTCTTCCTTTCATACTTTTCTTTTAATTTTTGCAATAATGCATTTTCAGTTTTCTTTATGATCTCAAGCTTAATCCACCATTAAATAAAGAATTTTACAAGTGAAGAGTAGAAAGACAGACCACTGTTCCTCAGGAATATAGACAAAGGACTGTAAACAATAATCAAAAGCTCAAGATGTCTGTTTCACTTGATACCTTGTTTTTTGTACTCTATATATTAGCTACCACAAATCAGAAAAAACACATATTTTTCTTTTTTGGATTGGCTTATTTCACTAAACATATTGCTATCCAGTTGCATCCATTTTTTTTAGAAAAGACAGGCTTTCATTCCTTTTGATGACTGCATAGTATTCCATTGAGTATATATACCACATTTATCTTTATCCAGTCATCAGTTAAAGGCCATCTGGGTGATTCTTAGCTATTGTGAGTTGAGCTGCTATAAACATGGGGTACAGATACCTCTTTCATATGCTTATTTCATTTCCTTTGGGTAAATTCCCAGGAGTGAGATGGCTGGGTTGTGCGGTAGATCAATTTTCAGATTTCTGAGGCATCTCCATACTGTCTTCCATAATGGTTGTAGTGGTATACATTCCTACTAACAGTGTGTTAGAATAACTTTTTCTCCATATCCTCACTGGCATTTGTAATTTTTTGATTTTTGGATTATAGCCATTCTAACTGGGGTGAGGTGAAACTGCATAATGGTTTTCATTTGCTTTGTTCTTTAATAAGTTAATGGACATTTAGATTATTCTCCCTTTCTAGCTGTTTTGAATAGTACTCTAGTAAATATGAAATGTGTATATCTTCACAGACTGATTTCCTCTGAATATATATACTCAGTAATTAGATCATATATAATAGTTCTATTTTAAAAATTTTTTGAGAAGCCTTTATACTATTGTCTACAATGACTATATCCCAACCAACATTGAGCAAGGGTCCCTTTTGTCCACATTCTTGCCAGACTTATCATTTAAAAAAAAAGATTTATTTTATTTATTTGAAAGGCAGAGTTACAAAGAGGGAGGGAGGGAGGGAGACAGAGAGGGAGAGAGAGAGTCAGTTTTCCATCCGCTGGTTCACTCCCCAAATGGCTACAATGGCTTAGCTGGGCCTACCCAATCCAAAGCCAGGAGCCAGGAGCTTCTTCTGGGTCTCTTACGCAGGTGCAGGGGTCCAAGGACTTGAGCCATCTTTTACTGCTTTCCCAGGTCATAGTAGAGAGCTGGATCAGAAATGGAGCACTGGGACTCGAACCCATGCCCACATGGGATGCTAGCACTGCAGACGGTGGCCTTACCCACTGCTCCACAGAGCCAGTCCCCAGACTTGTTATCTTTTGCCATTTTTTTCCCTAAAGCTTCATTGTTTAAAATTTTTATAAAAATTTTCATTCATTTTGGAGTTGTGTTGTGTTGTGTAGGTAAAGCTGCCACCTGCAACACCAGCCTCGCATGTAAGCACACGGTTCAATTCCTTGCTTCTCCGCTTCCAATCCAGTTCCCTGATAATGTGCCTGGGAAAGCAATGGAAGAATGGCCCAAGTACTAAGGCCCCTGAACCCATGTGGGAAACCAAGAAGCTCCTGGCTTTGGCCTCGTTCTGCCCTAGTCATTGTGGCCATTTGGGGAATGAACCAGTAGTTGGAAGATCTCTTTTTTTCTCTGTCTCTACCTTTCTTTGTAACTCTGCCTTTCATATAAATAAAATAAATCTTTAAAAAGATAAATCTTTTTTTTTTTTTTTTTTTTATCTTTTATTTAATGAATATAAATTTCCAAAGTACGACTCATGGGTTACAATGGCTTCCCCCCCCATACCGTCCCTCCCACCAACAACCCTCCCCTTTCCCACTCCCTCTCCCCTTCCATTCACATCAAGATTCATTTTCGATTATCTTAATATACAGAAGATCAGCTTAGTATACCTTAAGTAAGTATTTCAACAGTTTGCTCCCACACAGAAACATAAAGTGAAAAATAATAGATGATTTTTTTAAAATGATGATGAAATCAGATCAGACCTATTGTCATGTTTAATCCCAGTGAGAGTCAAGTTGGGAATTGAAAATTTCTTTCTTTTTTTTTTTTTTTTTTTTTTTTTTTTTTTTTTACAGAAGATCAGTTTAGTGTACATTAAGTAAAGATTTCAGTCGTTTGCACCCCCATAGAAACACAAAGTGAAATATACTGTTTGAGTACTCGTTATAGCATTAAGCCTCAGTGTACAGCACGTTAAGGACTGAGATCCTACATGAGGAGTAAGTGCACAGTGACTCCTGTTGTTGACTTTACCAATTGACACTCCTGTTTATGGCATCAGTAATCTCCCTATGCACTAGTTATGAGTTTCCAAGGCTATGGAAGCCCCTTGAGTTCTCCGACTCTTATCTTGTTTAGACACGGTCATAGTCAAAGTGGAGGTTCTCTCCTCCCTTCAGAGAAAGGCACCTCCCTCTTAAAAAGATAAATCTTAAAACAACAAAAGCAGAGCTGAGTAACTCTCACCCCTAAAAGAGAACTCCTAAAAAAAATGTTTTTCATATATTTGGGAGACAGGTACAGACACAGAGAGATTTTTTTCATCTACTGGTCATTCCCCAAATGTGTGCAAGAGCCAGAGCTGGGCCATGTCAAAGCAGGAGCCTGGATCTCAGTACAGGTCTCTGTTGTGAGTGGCAGGGGCCCAAGGACTTGAACCATTACCTGCTACTTTCTAGAGTGTGCAACTGGAACCGAAACCCAGGCACTCTGAAATGGGACTCAGGCATCCCAAGGGGTTTCTTAATTGTCCCAACTCTATCCCCCACAGCCCCTATTTGTCTTTTTGATAATAGCCATTCTAACTGGCTTGAGGTAGTCTCTCATTGTGGCTTTGATTTGCATTTCCCTGATGTTTAGTGATATTGAACATTTTTTTTTTATATTAGTTGAGCATTTTCATGTCTTCCTCTGAAAAAATATCTGTTTATATATATTGCCCATTTAAAAATTGGCTTACTTACTGTCTTGCTAATGAGTTTCTTATGTAGTCTGGTTATTTACCCCTGTCTGATATGCAGTTTGCAAATATCTTCACCCTTTCTGTAGGTTGTCTCTTCCAATCTGTTGATTGTCTTCTTTACTATGCAGAAGCCCTTTAGTCTATTTTTGCTTTTCTTTACTTTTCTTTTGAGGTCTTATGCAAAAAAATTCTTGCCCATTCCAATGTTGTGAAGCCTTTCTCACCTGTATTTGCTTGTAATACTTTCAAAGTTCTATGTCTTTCATTTAAATCTTTAGTCCATTTTGAGTTGATTTTTATACAAGGTCTGAGATAAGAGTCTACTTTCATTCTTTTGTATCTGAATATCTAATTTTCTCACCACATTTTACTCAAAGAACTGTCCTCGCTCTAATGAATATTTTAGCACACCTTTGTCAAACATCAGTTGGCTGCAGAAATATGGGCTTGCTTCAATGCTATATTCTCTTCACTGCTATATATTTCTATTTTCATGCCAATACTATACTATTTTAAGTAGAATATCTTTGTAGTGCATTTGAAATCAGGTAGCATAGAGTCTCCAGTTCTATTCTGTTTGCTCCAGACTCTTTTGGCTATTCAGGACTTTTGTGCTTCAACATTCTTGGTTTACTTTTCTAAACACACTTTTTAATTTTTTACATGACCTTGGGACCGGCACCGTGGCTCCCTTGGTTAATCCCCTGCCTGTGATGCCAGCATCCCATATGGGTGCTGGGTTCTAGTCCCTGTTACTCCTCTTCCAGTCCAGCTCTCTGCTGTGGACCGGGAAGGCAGTGGAGGATGGCCCAAGTGCTTGGGCCCCTGCACCCGCATGGGAGACCAGGAGGAAGCACCTGGCTCCTGGCTTCGGATTTGTGTAGCTCCAGCCGTAGTGGTCATTTGGGGGGATGAACCAACGGAAGGAAGACTTTTCTCTCTGTCTCTCTCACTGTCTAACTCTGCCTGTCTAATAAAAAAAATTTTTTTTACATGACCAAGCTGAGAATTTCTCAATCTTTATGTTATCCTTCACTTTATATAATATGTTTCTCATTTTTAACTCATTTCTCTTACTTTGTTTTTAGTATAAGCACTTAACAGAAGCCATGCTGCACCCTGAACATTGTGCTTAGAGATGTCTTCCACCAATGTTCATTCTTAAATTTTGCCTTAGAGAGGGCCGGCGCCGCGGCTCACTAGGCTAATCCTCCGCCTAGCGGCGCCGGCACACCGGGTTCTAGTCCCGGTCGGGGCGCCGGATTCTGTCCCGGTTGCCCCTCTTCCAGGCCAGCCCTCTGCTGTGGCCCGGGAGTGCAGTGGAGGATGGCCCAGGTGCTTGGGCCCTGCACCCCATGGGAGACCAGGAAAAGCACCTGGCTCCTGGCTCCTGCCATCGGATCAGCGCGGTGCGCCGGCCGCAGCGCGCCGGCCGCGGCGGCCATTGGAGGGTGAACCAACGGCAAAGGAAGACCTTTCTCTCTGTCTCTCTCTCTCACTGTCCACTCTGCCTGTCAAAAAAAAAAAAAAAAAAAAAAAAAAATTTTGCCTTAGAGACAGCATTAGGAAACGGGCATAATTAAGCCAAATTCTTCACCACTTTGTATTAAGGGTGGTTTTCTTCCTGTTTCCAATAAGATGTTCCTCATTATTATCTAAGAGCTTGTTGGAATGGCCTTTCTTGTCTGTATGTCTAACTTTCGATTGACAATCACCTAGGTTATTCCTAAGACTAAGACTTTCTCAACAGCTTTCCTTTTCTGAGGCCTCATCAAAATTGCTCTTAATGGATTGGGTTTTTATCTGTTTATTTATTTATTTATTTTGACAGGCAGAGTGGACAGTGAGGGAGAAACAGAGAGAAAGGACTTCCTTTTCCGTTGGTTCACCCCACAATGGCCGCTGCAGCTGGCGCGCTGCAGCCAGTGCACCATGCTGATCCGAAGCCAGGAGCCAGGTGCTTCTCCTGGTCTCCCATGTGGGTGCAGGGCCCAAGCATTTGGGCCATACTCCACTGCCGGGTCCCAGTCCACAGCAGAGAGCTGGACTGGAAGAGGGGCAACCGGGACAGAATCCGGCGCCCCGACAGGGTCTAGAACCCAGGGTGCCAGCGCCACAAGACGGAGGATTAACCTATTGAGCCGCGGCGCCAGCCATATCTGTTTATTTTTTTAATGGCAATACAGGCTTTTTTCCAGCATTCACTTCAAAACTGTTTATCTACACATTTTCCAGTTCTAAGGCTGTTCCTATATTGCATTTTTTTTCTTAATAACTACACACCACTTCTGAGTATAATTTCTGTCTTAATCTGTTTTGTGCTTCAATAGCAAAATAACATAATCTGGGTAATTTATGAAGCAACATGAGCTGGGAAATGTAACAGCAAGTTTCCAGCAGGTCTGGTGTCTGGTGAGGGCCTCTCTCTGCTTTCAAGATGGAGCCTAGTTGTCAAGAGGGAGAAATGTCATGTGTTCACTTGGCAGAAGAGACAGAAGGGAGCAAACTCAATTCTTGGAGCTTTTTGATAAGGCTCTAAGCCATGAGGTCCTAGCCTTTTCACTTAATCACCTATTGAAGACTCCATATCTTTTTTTTATTTTTATTTTTTTATTTTTTGACAGGTAGAGTGGACAGTGAGAGAGAGAGACAGAGAGAAAGGTCTTCCTTTTGCCGTTGGTTCACCCTCCAATGGCCACCGCGCTGCGGCCAGCGCACTGCGCTGATCCGATGGCAGGAGCCAGGAGCCAGGTGCTTTTTCTGGTCTCCCATGGGGTGCAGGGCCCAAGCACCTGGGCCATCCTCCACTGTACTCCCTGGCCACAGCAGAGAGCTGGCCTGGAAGAGGGGCAACCGGGACAGAATCCGGCGCCCCGACCGGGACTAGAACCTGGTGTGCCGGCGCCGCTAGGCGGAGGATTAGCCTAGTGAGCCGAGGCGCCGGCCAAAAGACTCCATATCTTAATACCATCATATTGGTGATCAAGTTTCAACATTGTGAATTTTAGGGGAGACTTTCAGACCATAGCAGTTGATAACTCCTGTGGTGCATGGAGTTTTATTTAGGCTTTGAGAGTGTGATATGAAGGGGATGGAGGATGGCTGGTAACAGCACAATTCATCCTGCACTGGGGAATATTCAAAATAATGTAGTTGTCCCTCCTTATCAATGGGTTCTGCATTTGTGGAGTCAGTCTACAGATAAGATTATGTTTGAGGAGAAAAATTGCATCTGTACTGAATATGTGTAGACAACCTTGTCTAATCAATGTGGTATAGCACCTATTTACATACTGAAAGGAAAGGCTACCACAGAACACACCAAACATAGGAGTAAGGGAAAAGGTTTGTTGTTGGGTGGGAGAAACCCAACAGGCTGCCTTCCTGTGCATGAGAGAACAACAGCCTGTGCTGGGGGAAAGGGCTCATATAGCTCTACAGAGGTAAGGAAGTGGGAACAGCAAATCTTGTTAGGGTGAGGGTGGAGCTGACGCTTGTCACTGGGCCATTTGGTCACCTGATTTCTAGTAAGCCAGGCTGGGCTTAGGAAGATGGTACCATTTTGCTAACACATACCATTTCCATTGTATCAGGTATTAGAAGTGATACAGACATTATTTGAAGAACAAGGATATGAGAGGATGTGCATCAATTATTTGCAAATGCTAGACTGTTATACATAAAGGACTTGAGTATCTATGGAATCTGGGAGTCCGAGAATGAATTCTTTGCCAACATTGAGAATTGATTGTAGTGCTGTTCAAGAGTACAGATAGGAAGACCTTTAATTACTCTGACTTTCATTGACTTTATAACACTAAGAACTATGTGGTTGGAAAGTATTTGGCCTTGTTTCTAGTGAAATTATCAGACTAAATGCTTGCTAGACACTAGAATCAGTTTACTTATTATTTTGGACACAGCTTTGGACCCGGGCATACCAACCTGCCATGAATTGCTCTCTCCATAAGAATAATGGATCTATAGGGAGAGTGGTACCTTATTTGACCTTAATTCAAGCTTTTTGCCACTCTGCACATGTCTGTGATTGTCCATGAAAGAGCTATGAATATCAATTTGGGGATTACAAATAAATTTTAGTGAGTAGATGAATTTGTGAATATAGACTCTCCAAATGATGAAGGTCCAGTGCATATCCCTTTCTTTTATTTCCTCTCTCACTAAATGATAACCACTATCAAACATGATACCCAGGTTAGATACCTCACATCAGCCTTCTTTGTTCCTTATTTTGTATTAGCCATATCCAATCAATTACCAGCTTGTACCTCCTAAATATACCTTGGATTCTGACTGATCTTTTAAAATATAATCTTTCCTTTCTTCATTTTACGCTCAGCATTACAGCTTCCAAAATTTAAAACTCTTATTGTTATTAAAATTGGAATTCAGATATTTTAACATAATTTATAAAGGTCTCTGGCCTCATCTCTTGTTACCTCTGTGTCTTATACCCTGAAGACATGCCATGGATGACTTCTTTCAGATTTGTGGGATATGTGGTGCCTTTTTCCTTTGAACATCTTTGTCCCTACTCAGAACATTCTTTCCCTTTCTTTTTACCTGATTTACTCTCTGATCCATTCTAGAATTAGGATTATGTATGTCATTTTTTTTCCAGGAAGCCTTCTGTGATACTTCACTCATTCCCTTCTTCCCCCTCCCCTGCCCCCTACACACTCCAGTTCGTAGGATTCTGTAGTTCACTTTAATATAGTAGCTTGTTTTCAGTCTTCCACCATACACTAGAAAGGCAGTGAAGACACACTACTCCCGGTGCCTGTCACATGTGAGTACTTAGTATAGTAAGTGACCTGTTTTTCTGTGATGTTGTGTAGGGTAGTTATCACAAAACTTTAATGACATAAAATGTGGGGAGGAAGAACCACTTGCCTGTTTTATATTTATTGGGCTATGCCTTAAACAATTTAAAAACTTTTTTTTTAATTGATTTTGTATTAATGTTTGTGACAGAGAGAGCTTGAACCTGAAGTGAACCCTCTGTAGTTCATGTAGTGGGCTAGTTGTGAACGGACATATACTTCCCCATTTACTCAACCTTATTGGTCAAATGCCTACTTTTCTTTTTTTTTTTTTCTTTCCTTTTTTTTAAAATTTATTTGACAGGTAGAGTTATAGACAGTGAGAGAGAGAGAGAGAGAAAGGTCTTCCTTCCATTGGTTCACTCCCCAAATGGCCGCATCGGCCGGTGCTGCACTGATCCGAAGCCAGGACCCAGGTGCTTCTTCCTGGTCTCCCATGGAAACGCCTACTTTTCAAATTCCACATTTAAGCATTACATTAACAGAATTGGCAGAGACAATAGAATAATCAAAGGTAAAATTATTTAGCAGTTGTGAAGGAAAATCCAACTCAGTTTTGTAAATGGGAAGCCAGACCTATTCAATAAATTGGTCTTTTGTTTTTATTCTGTTAATGGAATGTTTGAAAGGCAAAATTGCATCCAGTTTAGAATTAAGTTCATGCTTTGGTTTTTACATAGAACTCCATCTTATGTATTTCCTATCACTTACAGCAAAAGACCAAATTAGTTTATTATGGTCCAATTTAAAAGACAACTTCCCCTACATTCTCAGGTAAGTGTGTCTTGGCTTCAAAGCACACTGAATATGTAATCTCACAGTAGAACAATAAGGGTCCTTTAGGGCTGTTAACCTTAAAATGAAAAGCCCTTCGGTGTGTACAGAATGTAATTGACATTTAATAATACCACTGTGCTGTGACATGGTAGCAAGTGAGGAATACTAACAAACCATCTAGTAGTCTCTACTTCATGTTTCTTAAATGCAATCATTTGCTTCATCATTGACTTATGAACTAAGAAAACCTTGAAGTAGCTCTCCTGGTATTTGATTTCCTTTTATAGGCAGAAAACTTCTGTGAAGTGTGTTTAGTTATATTCACTTTAGCATTTTAAGATCTATTTCTCTTCAGCCTATGAACTGAAAATGGCTTTTACATTTTTAAAATCCAAAGCAGAAAAGTATTTCATGACAGTTGGAAATTACATAAAATTGTAATTTCAGTTTCCTCAAACAAGGTTTTATTGGAACCTAAGCACACTCATTTGTTAGCTCTGGCTACTTTTGTACTGTAACAGCACAGTTGAGTAGTTGCCCACAAGCTTGAAATCTTTACTGTGTTCTGCCCTTTACAGAAAATGTTTGCTATACTTTGAGCTACAGTAGTTTGGGTTTAGATATTTAACAAAGAAATCACAATCAATAAGTTGTTCACATTTTCAAGAAAGTAGCAAAAACTGAAGTAATTACTGCATGGAATTAATACTCTATTAAGTGGGCAAAACTTACTTTCATCATTTGTTTTCTATTTATTTTTATTTGAGAAAAACATGAATGGAGAGGGGGAAGGAGAAAGAGAAGGAGAGGGAGAGAGACAGAGAGATCTTTATTCATTGGCTCACTACCAACTGCCCATAGTGGCTCCTGGCTGGGGATGAAGCCGGGAGCTAGGAACTCAATCCAGGTCACCCACGTGGGTAGCAGGCTCTCAGTCACTTTAATCCTCACTACTGCCTCCAAGTCTGCATTAACAGAAAGCCAGAGTCAATGGGAATCTAGGGCTCAAACCCAAGCACTCATACATGGGCATCCTAACTGATGTAATAACCAGTAGGTGAAATGCCTACCCTTTATTTAGTTTTAGCACTTGTACAAATGCATATGATTTATCAGACACTATTCTGACAGCTTTATACCTCTTCTTCTTCTTTTTTTTTTTTTTTTTTTTATTTGACAGGTAGAGTTATAGACAGTGAGAGAGAGAAAGGTCTGTCCTTTCATTGGTTCACTCTCCTAATGGCCTCTACGGCTGGTGCTGTGTTGATCAGAAGCCAGGAGCCAGTGCTTCCTCCCGGTCTCCCATGTGGGTGCAGGGACCCAAGCACTTGGGACACCCTCTACTGCCCTCCCGGACCACAGCAGAGAGCTGGACTGGAAGAGGAGCAACCGGGACTAGTACCCAGCACCCCACCTGGGACTAGAACCCAGTTGCCGGGGTGCCGGCACCACAGGCAGAGGATTAGCCTAGTGAGCCACGGTGCTGGCCAGCTTTGTACCTCTTCTAAATGCTCATAACAGCAATATGAGATTGACAGCTCTACAAATGAGAAAATCACAGCAAACCTATAAGTGAAAGTTAAATGATCCATTAGTGGAAGGGCAGTTGTGCAGCTGTTTATAGCAGCTATATAGTTAGTAAGGGACAAAGTCATGACTTCAGTATACTCAACTGGATCCCAAATCGGTGCTCTTTACCACTGTGATACAGTGCCTTTCCTGTTCTACTCCTGCTTCTTTAGAAAAGCCTTGGTTTAAGAGTAGAATTTAGGGGCTGCACTTGGGACACCTATATCCCATCACAGTTCAAGTCCTGGCTACTTTGCTTCTGATCCAGCTCCCTGATAATGTGCTTGGGAAAAAGTGGATTATGGTTGAATTGTTGAATGGCTGTCACCCACTTGGCAAACTCTGGATGGAGATCTTGGCTCCTGGCTTCAGCCTGGCCCAGCTCTGGCTGTTGCAAGCCTTTGGGAAGTGAACCAACAGATGGAAGACCTCTCTCTCTGTCACTCTACCTTTCAAATAAATAAATAAATCTTTAAAAAAAAGAAGAGAAGAAGAAGAATAGAACTTGGTAATAAATTGGACAGGATTTTTTTTTTTTTAATTTGACAGGTAGAGTTAGACAGTGAGAGAGAGAGACAGAGAGAAAGGTCTTCCTTCTGTTGGTTCATCCCCACAAATGACCACTACGGCCGGAGCTACACAGATCCGAAGCCAGGAACCAGGTGCTTCCTCCTGGTCTCCCATGCGGGTGCAGGGGCCCAAGCACTTGGGCCATCCTCCACTGCCTTCCCAGTCCACAGCAGAGAGCTGGACTGGAAGAGGGGCAGCTGGGACTAGAACCCGGCACCCATATGGGATGCTGGCGCCGCAGGTAGAGGTTTAACCAAGTGAGCCACGGCGCTGGCCCCAGACATGATGTTTTTATAACTGAGTTTGTAGTACTAACCCAGAGCCACTATAATAAAGTACCATAAATTGGGTACGGAAATTTGTTCAGTGTCAGTTTTGGAGGCCAGAAGTTGAAAATCAAAGTGTGCAAAGGACAGAGTCCCTCTTAGGCTCTGTTGTCTTTCTTTACCTCTTTCTAGCTTCTGCTGGTGACTCAAAATTTTGGTTTCCCTTGGCTCTTTCATTACATGGGATATTCTTGTGAATCTCGTCTGTGTGTCTTTTCTCCTTTTCTTTTTTTTTTTTTTAAAGATTTATTTTATTTATTTGAAAGTCAGAGTTACACAGAGAGAGAAAAAGAGACAGAGAGGTCTTCCATCTGCTGATTCACTCCTCCACTGGTCGCAATGACTGGAACTGTGCTGATCTGAAGCCAGGAGCTTCTTCCTGGTCTCCCATGCGGGTGCTTTCCTAGGCCATGGCAGAGAGCTGGGTCAGAAGTGGAGCAGCTGGGACTCGAACCGGTGCCCATATGGGATGCCAGCACTGCAGGCCGTGGCCTTACCTGCTATACCATAGCACTGGTCCCTCTCCTTCCCTTTTAAGGACCCCAGTCATATTGTATTAAGGGGTCACTTTACACACTAGTATGATCATATTTTTTTTTATTTAATGAATATAAATTTCCAAAGTACGACTTATGGATTACAATGGCTTCCCCCCATACCGTCCCTCCCACCCACAACCCTCCCCTTTCCCACTCCCTCTCCCCTTCCATTCACATCAAGATTCATTTTCGATTATCTTAATATACAGAAGATCAGCTTAGTATACATTAAGTAAGGATTTCAACAGTTTGCTCCCACACAGAAACATAAAGTGAAAAATAATAGATGATTTTTTTTTAAATGATGATGAAATCAGATCAGACCTATTATCATGTTTAATCCCAGTGAGAGTCAAGTTGGGAATTGATAATTTCTTTTCTTTCTTTTTTTTTTTTTTAACAGAGGATCGGTTTAGTATGCATTAAGTAAAGATTTCAACAGTTTGCACCCCCATAGAAACACAAAGTGAAATATACTGTTTGAGTACTCGTTATAGCATTAAGCCTCAATGTACAGCACATTAAGGACAGAGATCCTACATGAGGAGTAAGTGCACAGTGACTCCTGTTGTTGACTTCACAAATTGACACTCCTGTTTATGGCATCAGTAATCTCCCTATGCAGCAGTCATGAGTTTCCAAGGCTATGGAAGCCCCTTGAGTTCTCTGACTCTTATCTTGTTTAGACAAGGTCATAGTCAAAGTGGAGGTTCTCTCCTCCCTTCAGAGAAAGGTACCTCCTTCTTTGAAGACCTGTTCTTTCCACTGGGATCTCACTCACAGAGATCTTTTTGCCAGAGTGTCTTGGCTTTCCATGCCTGAAATACTCTCATGGGCTTTTCAGCCAGATAGTATGATCATATGTTAATTTAACTAGTTATGTCTGCAATGGCTCTATTTCCAAATAAGGCCATATTCTAGGCTTTGGGAAGGCCATGAATTCTAGAGGGGCAGAGGTGATGAACCAGATATTGTTCTCCAGAGTACTTCTCATTTTAAACCCAGAAAGTCTAAATGAAAAGTAGGAACTGTACAATAAGAATTTTATGGTCTTTGTTTCTTCTTTTTTTTTTTTTTTATTTAATCTGTGCTGGATTGATTTACTATTCTCAGATTACTAATTACTATTCTCACTTTCTGCCTTTTTCCCACTTACTGTTGGCCTTTTGCTCATGATTCATGTAAAGGCTGGTTTTTATTCTGGACATTTTTCTTCTGGAATGCTCTATGACTTTTTAAAAGGAAAGGTTTCTTGCCAATTATTGTAACCTGAAGAAAGGTTGGTTTGTCTTCATTCTTGTAAATTTGTGATAGTAGACCCTGAAGCCAGCTACAGTGTACTGGCGACTGAGTTCTGACAGTGTCTTTGTCAGGATCTTTTGTATCCACCCCTATGAGGTTTCTAAGTAAGGTTCAATATTCATATTTTTATTTCCTTTGACTGTTATTATTGTTAAAAGAGCAGATTTTGAGACATGTGGTGACGCCTCAAATTCCAGGCCTGGATGATTCTCTCTTCTCTTGAATTTCAAGAATAATTGGCGCAGTTATATCAACCCATTTCCATATTTACTTTATAGGGTGCTCGGGAAACTTTTGAGAACTACTATCGAAAACAGAGGCGAAAACAG
This sequence comes from Oryctolagus cuniculus, assembly GCF_964237555.1. NCBI lineage: Eukaryota > Metazoa > Chordata > Mammalia > Lagomorpha > Leporidae > Oryctolagus > Oryctolagus cuniculus. The sequence goes on from NC_091433.1 coordinate 130,384,741, forward strand.
GCCCGTCTGGTACTTCAGCCTCCATCTAACATGGTAGGATTTTCACCTTCACTCTTCTCATTTTTTCACTTTTCTTCTCTGATATTTTTGCTACATGTGTATTCGTGTGTGTATGTGTGTTGACTGTCATTCTAGTTTTGAGGTATGTGACTTACAGTAAGTTTAGCAATTAGCATCTATTGATTGCTGTGTATCCAATTTTGGTCTGAGTACTAGATGTGTATTGTCTCATTCTCATCACAATGCTATATAATAGGTACTATTTTTATATTTACCCTTTAGTCTAAGAACTGAACCTTAAGAGATTAAATAACTGGTTTTCACTTTGTCTCAGTGTAACAAAACTGAAACAGTAACTTTTTTTCTTTGCTTTTTTGCAGCATGAAACTTTAGATGGCTATAGGAAATATTTTAATCAAATTGTAGGGTAAGTATACATACATATTTAAGTCTATATACTTTGAGTACATAGATTTGTGATACTTCGAAAAGTAGATCAGCTTTTCCTTGGGAAATTCTTTGGTTTTCCTTTTAACATCCTTCATACAAAGCTTTATTTTTTAATTTTCTGATGTAAAAAGAAAGTCCTGTTGTTTTCAACATTATGTTGTAGGATAGAGGGAGAATAGAGGATAAAGGGAGAAAAACATTGAGTTGTAATTTTATTTATTTATTTTTTAAAATTTTTATTTTTTTATTTTTGACAGGCAGAGTTAGTGAGAGAGAGAGGTACAGAGAGAAAGGTCTTGCTTCCGTTGGTTCACCCCGCAAATGGCCGCTATGGCCAGTGCTGCTCCAATCCGAAGCCAGGAGCCAGGTGCTTCTCCAGGTCTCCCATTGCAGGTGCAGGGCCCAAGCACTTGGGCCATCCTCCAATGCCCTCCTGGGCCACAGCAGAGAGCTGGCCTGGAAGAGGAGCAACCGGGACAGAATCCAGCTCTCCAACCAGGACTAGAACCCGGGGTGCTGGCGCCACAGGCGGAGGATTAGCCTAGTGAGCTGTGGCGCCAGCCGAGTTGTAATTTTATTATACTTGATATTTTGTTTCTCCATTCTTGGTTAGATGGAACCAAATAATCAGCAAGAGTTGACAAACCTTTTCTAAAAAGGGCCAGACAGTGGAGAATTTTGGATTTCACAAACTTCACAGACTCTGTCTCAACTCTTCAGCTTTGTTGCTGTGTGAAAACAGTTATGACTGCACGTAAATGAGTGCATATGGCTATGTGCTAATAAAACAATCTTTATAGAAAAGACCGGGGCCCATTTTGCCCTATGGGCTTTAGGTTGCCACTCTCATCTAGAACATACATAGTGGTATGGAATGCAGTTCCCAAACAGACATCCTGAATATAGGCAGTGTGTTCTAGTTGCAGAATAACCACTGCAGTTAATATAAAGTGATTAAGTTTCTTCCTTTCTTTTGTTTTTGAGTTTTATTATTTCCATATAATTAATAGTTTTATTCATATATATCATAGAATTCTCTAACAAAGAATTATTTTAACTTCTGTGAACATTATGCCATATGGCTAAGGTAAAATTTAAATGTGTAATACTAAAGAGCTACAACAGGGACATTGAAAAATTAGTCTGTATTTTTTTAAACTTTATAAGGTACCTTTTCAGTACTTCACTTTGAGTCCTCTTAGGAGGGGATCATTTTGATAATTTGTATGTTTGGTTACTTATATTTTGTCTTTTATTGTCTCTTTAAAATCTATTTGTTTTGTGAAATATGTTGGTGGAGTAGTGATTTTTTTTAAAGTAGTGAAATTAGTTTTCATTACCTATCCCCATTTTCCTCCTCTTAAAATTAATTCCAATCTGTGTACAGTGGTTAAGAAGACTTGATCACAGATATAATTCCTAGTTGAAGAAGTCTGATTTCATTTATGATACTGAAAATCTTTCTTTAAGAAAAAAGTGACTGTTAACTCTGAATTTGATGGCAACCCTAATGTTTGTCAAGCCCTAGAGACAGATAGTAATCACACTGTAATTTCTGACAACTTTGTTTTCTTTTCTCCTCAATCATAGCTTTTTTGTGGTTGAAGATCATATTTTGCATACAACCCAGGGATTAGTAAATAGAGCCTACATTGATGAACTATGGGAAATGGCACTTTCAAAAACCATAGCAGCACTCCGAACCCACTCGGTATGTGTGAAACCCAAGAGAAGTTCATATTTAGATCTGATTATCTATATACCGGATAGTGTTTTACTGCTTTAAAATCAACATAAATGTAATTTTTGGAATGTCTCATTTGGAGCCAAATGCATGTGTGTATATATGTGTGTGTGTATGTATGTATGTATCCTTCAGTGACATTAGAGTAGAACCCTGGCATATCTAACACTGAGCTCTCTTTTGGGAAATGTTCTTTGCAATAAGAAAATATCAGCTAACGTCTATTGATTGCTATCTATGTGTCAGGCATTCTTCTGTGTATTTCATGTGCTGTCTTCTTCATCCTCTATAACCCTATAAAGATAAACATTATTATTGTGCTTACCTTAAAATGTGAAGAAGAGAACCTCAGAGAGCTTAGATTAGCAGCCTAATGACACACAGTAAGAGGTGAAACTTAGATTCAAATCCAGATACAGTCCTTGTTCTTTGCCACTACTATGTAATGCCTTCTGTAATACCTATTAATATTATACACTTTGATTTGGAGTTCATCATTTTACTCTTACTTTTTGGGAAAAATGTTTACAACTGTCAAATCGCCTAATCATCAGTTTTCATGATATATTGATATACTTCAACATAGCATGGGTTTTGGTATAGTCTATTTTAGGTGGACACTGCTAGTTCTGAAGTAATCATTTGTTCAATAATTCAGTATTTCTTTAATAGTGATTGTTTTGTTGGCAGTGGTCGTAAAACAATGAACAAGAGTCTGCTGTCAGAGAGTTATATTTTAATTGGAGGAGAGACCCAAATAAATAAGAATATTAGGCAATGGTGATATAATGCAAGCAGTTAAAATGAAACAGTAGATTAGGGCATCAGGTTGCCTCCTTTTGGTTCATTGAGAAGAGGTGGCCTGTTGAGGTCCAAATATCAAGGAGTCACCATTTATGCAAAGACAATTAAATGATCATTTTAGGCATAAGAAGCAGTTGTTCAAGTGTTTGAGAAATAATAATGAGGAGTTGATAAGCTAATTTAGCATTTTAAAAACTTTATTAAATGATTCTCCTATCTAGTTGTGCTTGCTAGAGACTTGAAATTATCCATGACCCTTCAACTGTCTTTGTAAATGTTGCAGATAGTAAGTACGGTATGCAAAATCTAAATTTCAAGGAGCCTAGTCCTGTTAGAGATTTGAGAGAAATCCAGAATGGAAAGACCATAGAACACAGAAAGCTAGGTAAAGTAGGAAGTGAGAATGGAGAAATGTGCAGATGCCATCTGATTTAGGAATTGTTTGACCCTTTTAGTGTTGTGCTGAGTGGTGTGTGTGTGTGTGTGTGTGTGTGTGTGTTTCAGGGCTGTGGAGTAAATTAAGAATGAAATGATCATATTTACATTTTGATAAAATGATTTTTTAAAGATTTATTTATTTATTTATTTGAAATTTGGAGTTAGAGAGAGACAGAGACAGATCTTCCATCTGCTGGTTTACTCCCCAAATAACTGGGGCTGGGCCAAGCTGAAGCTAGAAGTCAGGAGCTTCATCTGGGTCTCCCACAGGTGTGCAGGGGCTCAAGCACTTTAGCCAACCTCTTTTGCTTTTCCAGGCACATTAGCAGGGAGTTGGATTGGAAGTAGAGTGGCCAGGACTCCAACTAGCACTCATATGGGATGCTGATGTTGCAGGTGGCAACTTAACCTGCTACAGTACAATGCTACCTTGAGAAAATTACTCTATCTAGAATACACCTGATAGGATAGTCTGGCATTTTAAGCAAGAGATAACTTGGATCAAAGAATGATTGCAGACATCCCAAGCAGTATCTAAACCACTACTCCAACTGTGTGCCCCTGAGAATCACTTTATCATGTCCCTCCCACCTCTTGAATCCTACTCCCCAAAACTGAGACACAGTTTTGTTGCACAGTATATCTATAAGTTAAAATGGAGATAACTAACATATTTCAGTATCTGGTATTTTTCGCCAAGAAATATATGGGGGCTTAAAAAGTTCCCAGAGATATGAAATTAAAAGATAAATTTATGTTTGTGCAAAATGTTTTTGAAATCCATGCATAATATTTTCTTAGTACACATTTTTATGAACTGAAGACTCTTCATAAATAATTTTTCTTTTTTTATATCTTTTGGTAAAATATTCTATATGCTTCCTTTTGAGGCTCTTTGGATGTTTTATATTTTGGAGGAATATTTTGAGGAAGGCGTTTCATCCCATCATACTTGTTAACTAGTGGTACAGTCATTGTATGGGAGAGAAGTCTCTGATTTTGAGTACTTATTTTATATCTTAAAATTGTTGAATGTTCCAGTTTTCTTTTGATTCCTGAAAAATGCTTTCTTTCTTTTAGAAAGCTACTTTCCAAGCACCACCTTTTTTTCCCTTTTCTTATTATTTCCTCCATGACTTATACATTTGAGAAAGTGACAAATCTATAGGGTTCTTCCTGCAGAAATATGTATCCCTTATTTAGCACCATATTTGATGATGTTAGGAGTAGGGCTGTTTTCATGATGTGGGCTTATGTTTCTATAAAGTGTGAGTCTATGATGTAAGTTAATCTTAAGGGAGTTTTTCTTTGTAGATCTACAGTATGTTCTTTTGGATTGAAGAATAAATGATAAAGTATCCTCCCTCCTCCCTGCCACCCCCACCAGTAGTTCATCAGTCTGTAGAGGCAGAAAATAGATTCATGGTTAGGATGTACAGAGTAGGAGAATAAGGAAGTGCTAGTTAAAGGGTGCAGACATGCCCTAACATATGATGATTTGCCTTATGATTTTTTGATGTTGTAATAGTGAAAAAGTGATATGCATTCAGTGAGAACCAAACTTTGAATTTTGAACTTTTCTTGGGCTGCTGATATTCATTCCTGATGCTTAGCAGTGGTGGCTAGCTACAACTTCCCATCAGCCACATGAATGGGGAGGTAAACAATGGATCCTCTACAATTATTATGTTGTTAACCTCTGATGCTTAGTAAGTTTTGACTTATGGTATGTTCAATTTAAAATTGTTTTATCTGATTATAACCCCATTATAAATTGAAGAACATCTGCATGTTAAAAGAATGTTATGCTGATGCAGAAGGGAGTTCATTTCAGGAATGGCTCAATATTAAAATATATTGAATGGGTGTTGTGGTGTAGGGATGTCTGTATCCCATACTGAAGTGCTGGTTTAAGTCCTGGTTATTACTTAGCTTCTGATCCAGCTCCCGGCTAACCTGCCTGAAAGCTGTAGAGGATGGCTCAAATGCTTGAGTCCCTGCCACCCTGTAAGAGACCTGGATGGAGTTCCTGGCTCCTAGCTTCAGCCTGGCCCAGCCCTAGCTATTGTGGCCATTTGAGAAGTGAACCAGCACATGGAAGATCTCTCCATCTTTCTCTCTCTCTTACTTTGGCTTTCAAATAAATAAATACATCTATCTTCAAAAATATTAAAAGATATACCAATGTGATTATTAATGATATGTACACCAGAAGCAAAATGATATACTGAATATATGTATTTTCAGATCACCTAATTAAATTCTGATCATATAAAATGGGGGAAACCAAACTGAAAATGGAAGCTCTGTAAATTTTCATCTATCAGCCAGAAATTTTAATAAGATTTCTTTGAACTTAGAAAATAGATGAAATAAGAATCAGATAAAAGAAAATATTTAATTAAAGATAGCGTTATAAAATAAAATATTAAATCAAATATGGTGTTGTCACAGGAGACATTCTTTTAAATGTGGTCTAGGAACATACTAAATTCAGAATTAACAAATACAATGAGCAAGGATGGAGCCTGGAAGATATATGGAAAATTGCTTAAATGTCTACTTTCAAAAACCTTAACCCAACAGGTTCCATTAGTGAAGGTTTCTAGTACTGCTTTTTTTAGCAACATGACTTATCTGTCCCAACCACTTCCACAGAGCCTATAGTCAGATTCTTTGGAAACAAACTCAAAACTGCAGAAGAGGAAACCCATACTAATCATCTTCACTAATCAACCCATTCCTTCATTCTAAAATATGAAAAAACAGCCATCAGTCATGAAATATTTGAATAAAATCAATTACATGAGATAGGAAACTAATAGAATAGCTGTTCTTTTAGCAAATACACGTTATTATTGCTCAGGAGGAAAAGTTACAAAGCAATGATTATTTCTAATGTTAGAAGTGTAGAAGGCTATGTTAGTCACGCCAGACCTTCACCTGGAAACAACTAAAAGTGATGTTTTATGTATTTAAGATACTCTTTTAAGTCTCAAAGTGTTTAGTAAGGATAGTAAGGAATCAACCAGCCAAATACAAGAGAAATTGAGAATCCAGAGAGTTTGGCAAAGCACTGAAACTGCCTTTGCCACCGACAGTACTTGTAAATTCACGTTTACAACCTGACTTTTGATTTTGACAGCTTCTTGGGCCCATCCAAGATAGTTTAAAATGGTATCCTTCCCACATTAACTGAAAAAGACTATTCCTACCTAGTATTTTATATATATGTGTGATATATATTTTTAATAGGAATTGACTATCAGGATGAAAGGAAATATAGACCAAAAGTTGAGGCTCTGGTAGTTAATATATGAAAATGTGAAAGCCCAAACCATAACTGTTTTAGGAGATAATATCATATGTATAAAATATATGAAAAAATGAATAATATTTACAGATAAATCAAAATAACTCAATATGTTTAAAGCTGTTAATAATTCCTGCAAAATGGGAGATAACTTTTTTTGATGAAGAGTCCAGATCATTTCAAGTAAACAATGAGCAGAAAGGGTATGACTTATTAACATTTATTATCAAATTAAAAAGTTCTGATCCAATAAAAAAGGAAAAAAAATTATATAGAAAGCTTAGAGAAAGATAGCTTGACTAGGTCAAAACGTGTCAGTAATTCTAGGAAATGTCAAAAAGTCAAAAAACATCTTAGAGAGAGAGGCTTCCTCCTTTTTTTCTCGACAGGCAGAGTGGACAGTGAGAGAGAGAGACAGAGAGAAAGGTCTTCCTTTGCCGTTGGTTCACCCTCCAGTGGCCACCGTGGCCGGCACACCGTGCTTATCAATGGCAGGAGCCAGGTACTTCTCCTGGTCTCCCATGGGGTGCAGGGCCCAAATACTTGTGCCATCCTCCACTGTACTCCCGGGCCACAGCAGAGAGCTGGCCTGGAAGAGGGGCAACCGGGACAGAATCCGGCTCCCCGACCAGGGCTAGAACCCGGTGTGCCGGCGCCGCAAGGCGGAGGATTAGCCTAGTGAGCCGCTGCGCCGGCCAAGTCTTCCTCCTTGATACTATGTGTTTCCTCTTGTCCTTGCTGGTGCTATACTTACCTTTAGTGAGGAGCCCTGATTTCTCACCCTCACTGCAAGACTGTGACACACATACAGATCACTACACTTGGGAAAGGTTTCCCTTATTCTGCCATGTGTGAACAAGGGTCATGGCATCATTTTCTTTTCACATGTGCTTTGATTTTATGGGGGATGTGTTCATTGTTTCCCTCTCTCCCTCTCTCTTTCTATCTTTCATCTCTGTCTCTCTATTCCTCCCCCTGCCTAGGAGATATTAATTCACATTACCTGAAAGATTAAAAATCAAAGCAGCAAAAATGGCAGTATTCTACAAAATAAATAGAATTTAATTTCAAAAACCATAATTAGGAAAATGGGAATTTTGTACTAATACTAGTTTTTTCCCACTAAAAAGACAGTTGCCCTTTTAGAGGGGACAGTATGTATGAGACAAAAGCTTTTGGTCATAAGAAAAGCTGATTGGACCACATCATTGTTTATTGACTATTTCTTTATGAAACTGAGAGATCAAATAATGAAATGATAATTGAGAGAATTTGCTCTCAAAATCAATGAACCTTTAAAATACCCCTCTTTTTTATCATGCCTGCAGAAACTATCTTCCATGTCAGTTAATTTTTCAGATTTATTTGTATTAGGTTTTATGTGCACTTTATAATTTTTACTTTCCTTTTTATAAATGTTTACTTTATATTTCTTCAGTTGCTTACTGCTGTTTTGTTTTTGTTGTTTCATCAATCTTTCCTAAGGTTTGTCTTCATTACTGATTTTATTTTTAACTTAGGCTTTTGGCTTAATTCATCAAATCTTTCGTATCCTTTCTATGCATTGAATTTGGGCTTTAATTTTATCAATTCTACTTTCTTATTTATGATTTATTTGGCTTTCCTTTCATAAATTCAATGCTTAGTTTATTTTCAATCTTTTGTGTTTTATAATGCTTACATGTAAAGATATAAATTTGTTTTAAAAATATAGTAGCCATATTCCACAGGTTTTTGATAGGAAGTATTGCTATTCATTAAAAAATAATCTAAGTTTCAATTTTGGTTTCTTCCTTAATTGAAATGTTGTTTAGAAGTGTGTTTTTAAATTTCCAGATGTTAAAAATGTCGGTCACGGCTTTTGAAAGCTTTCTGCTTGGCTATTCTGTGGCTGCATCTGGTGTTACCTTAGAGCAGGAAAGGGATGGACTCTTTCTAGGAGGGCCTTCACCAAGTGAAGCCTTAAGCAATTAAATAAAAGAAAATTTAGTCATGTATTTCCTAACTGTTTTCCCCCTTTGTCTTTTATTTCCTTTAGTCTTACTGCTCTGATCCAAACCTTGTGTTAGACTTGAAAAACCTCATTGTACTTTTTGCTGATACACTTCAGGTATGTGAGTTCTATTTACATAATGCTCATCTAAATTCATATTTAATCAGCTCCAAGTGTTTTCTTATCTGCATAATCTTGGATAAAAACCTTTTAGCTTCTGGTTGTGTTTATTGTTTTCCTAGAGCTAGATCTTTTTAAAATCTCTGTTGACATTACATGGACATTACTCTAACCTTTTATGTTTTCATAAATAAAATTCTCACCCCCTTTTTCCTCTCCCATCAGTCCAACTAATTGAACCACTCAAGCCAGAAGTTTCTCAAAATGTTCTTAATTTATATATAGCACTGAGTGATTTTATAGTTTGTTTAACTACCATCTTGAGTAATGATGATTGAGATGAACCACATATTTTACCCAGTGGAATAGCATTAAAAGTGGGTCTGATCGGTAGTGTTTACAACTTCTCTCTCTACTCTTATGTTTGCTATAGGTCGTTAGAGTTACTAGGAGGAGTTGGAGGGAAAACTTAGCTGACAGTCCCCCTAGTATATAGTGATTTTACTTGTCATCATTTCTTTTGTTTCTATCTAGCTTAGATAAATTGGTATGTATCTTTGAATTTTTTTAAAAAAGTTCTTTATTTTTTATTTTTTTGTTCAATCCTGAAATTCTTCATTGGCATTGTGTAAGGGACTGATGCTGGGAGCCAGGAACTCAATCCAGGTCTCCCATGTAGGTGGCATGGACAAAACCACTTCAGCCTTCATCTGCTGCCTCCCAGGATACATACTATCAGGAAGCTGGAATCAGAAGTGGAGCTGCAAACTCAGGCAGTCCAAAATGTGCTGTGGATGTCCTAATCAGTGTCTTGATTGCTAAGCCTAATGCCCATCCCTGTGTTGAGAGAAGAACACTAGATGTTAGTTGGAAATGAAAGATTCTCTACTATCATGTTTTCATTTAAATTGTTACCTCAAGAACAAAATGTCTTCCAGTTCTTAAAATGTCTCATGTTGTTAAAAAAAGTTACCTTAGAAAATGAAGGTATTTTTAAATTTTGTTTTAGGTGTATGGTTTTCCTGTAAATCAACTTTTTGATATGCTGTTAGAAATCAGAGATCAGTACAGTGAAACTCTGCTGAAGAAGTGGTCAGGTATTTTCAGGTGAGAAACCATCTGTAGTCATGTGTGTATATGCATGTATGTGTACACATGTGCCAAAAAGATTTTCCATATGTAATAAACAACAAGAAAATGTGGTTTTTATTTTTCTGGCTACCCTAGATTATAATCTAGAATTCAAATGAGTTGTAATAATGTTTCAAATTATTTTTTCAAGCTATCTAATCTCAGTGTATTAATATCTACAGTGCTGAGAAGTCCCTAAGCCCCATTTTCACACTTTTATTGTCTTGGATAAATGTCAGATTCCTTTGTTCAAACCATCCATATCAACTTGTGGTGTCTTCTTCTGGCTTTTTGTTGTTTGTTTTTTTTTCCTTAGGATCATACCTAGTTTAAGGCACCCTTACAAAGTAGTGGTATTTGAGCCCTTATGGATACTTTATGCTTTGGGAAACCCTTTTTGAGAACTAATAGTCTTTGGGAAGGGGCTTATTATAGTACAGTATTTGAAGCAAATTATGTAAATGATTATTGTAGTATGAATACTATAATAAAGTTCTCAGTTACATCTCCCACTCAGAAATATGTCTGTGCACGATTTTCTTGACACCTATTTCATGTCAATTCGTTTGAATTTCCTCTCTTTTTATACCCTTAGTCATTTACTATCAGTGATCTTCCTGTCTATTGAAAGATAGCTTTTCCCAATCAGCTTAGCTCATTTTTGAATTTTTTTAAAAATATTTTTTAATTTTACTTGAAAGTCAGAGTTACACAGAGAGAAGGAGAGACAGAGAAGGAGAGACAGAGAGGGAGAGACAGGTCTTCCATCCGCTGGTTCACTCCCCAATTAGCTGCAATGTCCTGAGCAGCGCCGATCCGAAGCCAGGAGCCAGGTACTTCTTCTGAGTCTCCCACGTGGGCGCAGGGGCCCAAGGACTTGGGCCATCCTCCACTGCTTTCCCAGGCCGTAGCAGAGAGCTGGATTGGAAGTGGAGCAGCCAGAACTCGAACTGGCACCCATATGGGATGGTGGCACTGCAGGCAGCGGCTTTACCTGCTATGCCACAGCGCCGGCCCCCATTTTCAAATTTATTCTAGCTTTAAGATTTTACATTGTTATTTTAATCTTTTTTATATATTGGGTTTTCTTTTTAAAAATGATTTATTTATTTACTTATTTGAAAAACAGAGTTAGAAAGAGAGAGAGTGAGAGGCAGCAAGAAAAAGAAATCTTCTACCTGCTCATTTACTCCCCAGATGGCCATAACAGCCAGGGCTGGGCGAGGCAGAAGCCAGGAACCAGGAGTTTCATCTAGTTCTCCCATATGGGTGCAGGGCCCAAGCTCTTCTGCTTTCTCAGGTGCATTAACAGGAAGCTGAATTGGAAGTGGAGCAGCTGGGACTCAAACTGGCACCCATCTGCGATGCCAGTGCTGCAGGCGGCAGCTTAACCTGCTGAGCCTCGGCACCAGTCTGTTACTTCAATCTTAATCTTCATAGTTTATGAGCATATTCCTGATTATCATTTGGTACAACTCATCTGTATATTAATGTAATTATTTATATTTTTAAAGCTCAGATTTATCTGATGTTACAATTGTATTTAGCAGAATTTTATCTCAACAGGAAATTTGAAAATTAATAACATGTTTTATAAATAGTCTAAGATGCTTCTGATCTGATTTCTTCAGTGAGTATCTGTGTTGACTTTGGTAGTGTGGTTTTTCTATTAAAGAACTCTCAATATAGTAAAGGAGGGGGAATCTATAGATGAAAACAAATATGTGACTAACAGAGAGCAGTAGATGAAGTAATTAAACATTGTTTACATTTATTACAGAAATTACCTTGCCTATCTGCCAATTTTGAAAATAGAATAGAAAATTTATGGGGGCCATTGTTGTGGTACAGCAGGTTAAATAGCTGTCTGCGACATTGGCGTTCTATATGGGCGCCAGTTCATGTCCTGGCTGCTGTACTTCCAGTTCAGCTCCATGCCTCTGCACCTAGGAAAGCAATAGAAGGTGACCCAGACACCTGGTTTCCCCCAACGTGGGAGACCCAGATGAAGTTTCTAGCACTTGGCTTCAGTCTGGCCCTACCCTGACCATTGTGGCCATTTGAGAGTGAACCAATGGATGAAAGATTGCTCTATCTTTCTGTCTCCCTTTCTCTCTGTAACTCTGCCTGTCAAATAAATAAATATATCTTTATAAAATAGAAAGTTGAGTGCAAAATTTAAAAATATAATCAAATTGATTGTATTATGATAAAAAGAAACAACCTGTTTACCTTTTCTAGTTTACTTCTCATTTGCTGGGAGATCATGTTCATAGTTGTGTTCCATTTACTTCAGTATAGTTTCCTGTTTCTTCATTAAAAGATGGGCATACCCAAAATGAGATATCTGTGTTGTGGAGGAATATAATAGATACTTGGCAGTGTTCATTTTGATTTGTGGTATGTATACGGCCACTGAGGTTCATCAGATTATTTGTAATTAACCCACCATTCTTCCCTGTTATATCCTTTCTCTCCTCCTGTCCTGCCTCCATCCTCTGCCTCCCTCCCTGTTTTCTTTCTTTTTTTTTCCATCCTTCATTTTACTGTTGTTTTTATAGGACCATACTTGATTCTGACAACTACAGTCCCATACCAGTAACAAGTGAAGAGATGTATAAAAAGGTGGTAGGACAATTCCCATTCCAGGATATAGAGCTGGAAAAGGTAAGGAATATTTTAAAATAGACAAGCTTTCATCAAAGTAATTTCATTGAGAGCATCGCCTTCAACTCAGTGGGTTAGAATTCTGACCACCTCAATGCTTTGTTTTTCAGGCTTAGAAAAAAAAAACAGCATTTCCTGATCTGGGAATCTGTAGATGGCTTTGGGGTCCCATCATGTCTGAAGTGTTTGGAGGATTACTGGGGGGTTTTCCAGTTTAGATTATACATCAAAGTCCTTGCTTTTATGAAAATTGTTAAGTGTTTCCTCTGAAAAACAGTGAAATTTACCCTGTATGGCATGTGAATCTGTTGCTTTGACAGTGAACTGAGTTGGGTATTCACTACCACATTAAGTAGACAGAGCAGTTACCTCATCCCAGCAATTCTTTCCTGCTGCGCCTTTGTAATCCACCCTCCCCTAACTACATCCCTTGGAATTTACCATTCTGGTCCCTACCCATCTACTTTGCCTTTTCCAGTGTGCCAATTAAATGGACTCAGGCAATATATTGCCTTTTGAGACTGACTTCTTTGAGGCAGCACAGTGCTTTTGAGATTATCCGTGTTGGTACTTGTATCCATGCTTCCTTCTTTCTTACTGCTGAGTGTGAACTCTGTTTTTTTATCCTTTCACATGTTAAAAGACATTTGGAGTATTGTCTTATTTAAATTGTGTCTTACTCTTTTTGAAAACTCTTGGGGACATTTTCTTAAATTTGAGGTTGTTAAGCAGACAAGCTCACAATGTGGAAGAAAGTTCCTTTTGTATTTAAAAAGATGTATAAATATCTTTAATGTATGTTCATTTGTGACTCACTTTCATTAATCCTTGCATTTACAGCAGTCATTTCCAAAAAAGTTTCCTTTCTCTGAATTTGTGCCAAAAGTTTACAACCAAATTAAAGAATTTATCTACGCCTGCCTTAAGTTTTCAGAAGATCTTCATCTAAGGTATAGTATGAAAGAGTGGAAAGGAAACCAGTGTTAAGATTGTGACTTTTTTCTATATGAATTTTCTGAAAAGCTTTTGCTATTCTCTTCACCTTTGATTTTCAGCATCTTAATATTGGCCTTTCACTGCATGGCACTGCTATGGTACATAGTTATGATGATAGGGAAAGATGGTAACTTTTGAATAATTTTTAAAATCTGTATTTACCTATCTTATTCTATACTATTTTATTAACCAGTTTGCACTGTAACCCTAATTGTTAATGAGAATTCTCTAGAAAATTGTAGTATAACATTAATTTTAACATTCTACTTAATGAAATTTTAAAGCTAGAAGTGGAGTAACAGAAGAAAATCCTTTGGAAACTTTATAATTACTCTATTTGTCTTGGTATGTGCTAGACTAAAGGTATCTTTTTTTCTTTGTTCTCTTATTGGTTTATGTATCATCCATTCTGACTAAGCTGTTATTTGTCAGCTGCTACTTGGCAGTTAAGATATTAAGATGCTGAAAATTTGGTCCTGTCTTCAAGGAGTATCTAATACAATTGAGGACTGCTGCAAATATACAGGAACAACACAGTAGCCACCCCTAACATAATCTGATAATGTTAGGAAAGTTCTCTTGTTGGGTAGACATATTTTATCTTTTATTCAACACATAATCCTCTGTACCCAACTCAGTATTTTTAATAATAAATTAAAGAGTGAAAAGTATGGGAAATAGTTTGAGTCACTTGTTTTATAGCTATTCTTACTAAGAAAAAGAATGAAAGACAGGTTTACCCAATTTGTTTGTTCTTTTTCTTTGAAGATGAGATTGATTTCATAGAAATAGAAAATGAGATTGTCTTTAGAAGTTATAAAGCAAAAGTTTGTTTTTACCCTAGAATTTTCATTCCCTGACTCATGGCTCCCACATACCCACCCTACTGACCAGATTACCTCATACTAGAAAATATTCTATAGGATATTCTTAAGTATATTGCTGTAGGTAAATTGTTATAAAATGATTTAGTATCCTGGAGTATACTTTCCTTAAGACCTGGAGTCACAGAGATCACTATATCAATCATAGCTATCTTAAAGTGGCAGTTAACATGACATATGAGACCATATGTACAAGAACAATTCTTTGGGGTCAACATTGTGGTATAGTGGGTCAGGCTATCGCCTGCAGCAGCAGCATCCCATATGGGCACTGGTTTGAGTCCTGACTGTTCCACTTCCAATCCAACTCTCTGCAACTGTGCCTGCGAAAGCTGTGGGAGACGGCCCAAGTGCTTGGGCCCCTGTACCTACATGGGAAGCCCAGAAGAAGCTCCTGGCTCTTGGCTTTGGATCAGCTCAACTCTGGCTGTTGCAGCCATTTGGGGAGTGAACCAGTGGGTGGAAGATATCTCTATCTCTCCCTCTCTCTCTGTAATTCTGCCTTTCAAATAAATAAATGTCTTTCAAAAATAATAAAAATAAAAGCAATTTATTGTGTTATATGTAAGGGCCTCAAAACAAGAAAAACTGTTGGATTAAGAGTTTCATGTAGTTCTATAAATATCTATTAAGTCAAGTTTTCATTTCTTTTTCTTGCAAGCATTCTCTATGGCCAGAAGATGTAGAAAATGTAATTGCATGTATTCTGAGGACCTAGTATTTCTGAAAGAAAGTTTCTTTCTTTCTTTTTTTTTTTTTATTTGACAGGAAGAGTTATAGACAGTGAGAGAGAGAGAGAGAGACAGAGAGAAAGGTCTTCCTTCCATTGGTTCACTCCCCAAATGGCTGTGCCAATCCAAAGCCAGGAGCCAGGTGCTTCTTCCTGGTCTCTCATGTGGGTGCAGGGACCCAAGCACTTGGGCCAACCTCCACTGCCCTCCTGGGCCACAACAAAGAGCTGAACTGGAAGAGGAGCAACCGGGACTAGAACTCAGCCCCCTATGGGATGCTGGCACCGCCCTGGTGCCAGCCCCGAAAGTTTCTTTTCTTTTTTTTTAAGAAAAGGCAAATAAATGGCATTTTTGGGTAAAATAATATTCTATCATTTGCCTTTGATTTTAAAATAGAATAAACAAATATGGATTTTTAACATTGTAAAATTAGATAATTGTGAGGAGTTTGGAGATTATAGAATCATATAAAGAAGAAAAATTTAAAAGTCCCCGAACTCTACCACATATCAATAACACTCCAAATATGGAGATTTTTTTCTTCTAGTCTTTCGTCTTTGTGAATACATACACATGCTAAGCACCTTTTAAAAAAATTATTAGTGCACATATGGTTGTGCAGTAGGTTGATCCACCACTTGTGAAACATGTATCCCATATTAGAATGCTGATTTGAGTGCTGGCTGCTCTGCTTCCTGCTAATGCATTGTAGACGGCAGGGGAGTATGGCTTAAGTGTCTGGGCCCCTGTCACCTAGAGACAGTTTTGGCTCCTGGGTTTGGCCTGGCCAAGACCTACCTGTCATAGGCATTTCGGGAATGACCAGTGCATAAACAACCAATCTCTCTCTCTTTCTCTGTCGCTCCCCGTCTTCGTGGAGGAACGACACAGGACCCTGCGTTGTTCTTTCGTCTGCTCGGCCCTTCCCGGGTTTGCTGCTGGTTCTTCCCGGGTTGGCTGCCGTCCCTTCTACCTCCGTGGAAGGGCGGTTCCCCCTGGCCACTTTCCCCACTTCCGCAGGGGAGCGGCACACCGCCGGCCGGCTCTCTCGGGGGCTGCACAGGTGTTCCTCAGGTGTTCCCCTTAGATGTTCCTGGTGCATGTTGTCTCTCTCCTCCTTTATAGTCCTCTTCCACCAATCCCAACTCGGCTGCCCACACGCCGAGTATGCTGCTCTCCTCCAATCAGGAGCAGGATCAGCTCCTGGAGGTCAGCACTCAAGTTGGCAAGAGGCAGCTGTGTAGAAGCTGCCTCTCCCTTCTCAGCGCCATATTGTGGGAGAGCAGGTGTATAGAATAAGTCGTAATTCCAGTAACTCAGTCCAGTCCGGGTTGCCCCCCACAGATCTCCCTTTCTTTTTATTTTTGGCGTTGATACGCGCCTGTCTTCGGTGCCCCGCGGCACACACTCTGCTCTGCTTGCTAGAGTTGCCCACAGGTGCTTACAAGTCCTATCAATCAGGCAAACCGAATCCGGGTCCTCTCTTCGCCATGTTGTGAGGAGGTTTTTAGGCGCTGATGCGTGCCTGAGTTTGGTGCCCTGCAGCGCATGCTCTACTCTGCTAGAACTGCCTGCAGGTGCTTACAAGTCCTATCAGACAAACCAAACCCAAGCCTTCTCATTGCCATATTGTGGGGAAACTTATTGGTGTTGATTCGTGCCTATCTTAGGTGACCTGCAGCTCATACTCTGGTCGAGCTGCCTGCTGGTGCTTACCGCCTTACTGATCAGGCAGACCGAATCCAAGCTCTCTCATTGCGGTATTCTGGGGAGGCCTTTCTCTATTTCTCTATCTCCGGGCATTCCTATTTCTCCTATTTTACTTCTATCTACCAGCATTCCTATTTCTCTCATTTTACTTCTATACTTCTGTTTCTCTTATCCCTGTGGCTTCCCGGCGCCCGCCCCGAGGCTGCTTCTCGGTGGCTTCCCGGCTCTGAGCCGCTTCAGCCCGCGCCTCTCTCATCTGCGCGGCTTCCCGGCTTTGAGCGGCTTGGCTTCGCTCGCACACTCCGCGGTCTCGCACTAGCCCAGCATTCCCTATCTACTTGTGCCCCGCACGCTCTCTCTGCGCGCGGCAGCCTCCGCGAGTCACACAGCCCCAGCTCACGTTTCCGCCACTAGCATTCAATCCAAGTTCCCCGGGCTAACCTGGCGAATTCAACCCAGCTCACGTTTCCGCCCCATGGTTTGGCTTCCCGTCCTTTGCTCCCCGGGCTAATCTGACGGATTCCAACCTGGCTTACGTTTCCGCTTCTGGTTTTAACTTTTCGCCCCTTATTCCCGGGCTAACTCGACGAATCCCAAAGTAGCTTTCGTCTCCGCCTCAGCCTGCCCCCGCGGCTACATCCTCCCTAACATATTTTTCTCTACCCGGTATGTTTCCCTAAGTTTTCTTCCAACAATATTCCTCCCTCATTTCTCCTGGCCTCTCCCCACAGTCCGCATCCGAGTCTGTTTGTTCTAGCTTTCACTTTCGCTTTCGACCTTAGAGATTTCTCCCAGCTTCCCCCCGTAGTCCATATCCGAGTCTATGCCTAGGCTTTCAATAGCTTCTTCCGGCACCTTTTTCGTCCAGCTTTTCCCTAGGCTGTTTGCTAGTCTCTCTCTCCGGTATTTTCCTGCTTCTTCCCTCCTAGGTTTCCTATCCGAGTCATGGCACCATTATGTCGCTCCCCCTCTTCGTGGAGGAACGGCACTAAACCCTGCCTAGGCTTCATATCTGAGTCACGGCACCATTATGTCACTCCCCGTCTTCGTGGAGGAACGACACATGACCCTGCGCTGTTCTTTTGTCTGCTCGGCCCTTCCCGGGTTTGCTGCTGGTTCTTCCCGGGTTGGCTGCCGTCCCTTCTACCTCCGTGGAAGGGCGGTTCCCCCTGGCCACTTTCCCCACTTCCGCAGGGGAGCAGCACACCGCTGGCCGGCTCTCTCGGGGGCTGCACAGGTGTTCCTCAGGTGTTCCCCTTAGATGTTCCTGGTGCATGTTGTCTCTCTCCTCCTTTATAGTCCTCTTCCACCAATCCCAACTCGGCTGCCCACATGCCGAGTATGCTGCTCTCCTCCAATCAGGAGCAGGATCAGCTCCTGGAGGTCAGCACTCAAGTTGGCAAGAGGCAGCTGTGTAGAAGCTGCCTCTCCCTTCTCAGCGCCATATTGTGGGAGAGCAGGTGTATAGAATAAGTCGTAATTCCAGTAACTCAGTCCAGTCCGGGTTGCTCCCCACATTCTCTCTCTCTCTCTCTCTCTTTCTGCCTTTCAAGTAGATCAAAATAAACATAAACATCTGTGTAGACAGACAGATGGAGATCGTCTGTCCTCTGGTTCAATTCCTAGATGCCAGCAACAGCTGGAGCTGAGCCAGACCAAAGCCAGGAGTCAAGTACTTAAGCCATCACAGCTTCCCACAGTGTACATTAGCAGGAAGCTGGAATCAGAAGTGCAGCTGGGACTCAATCCCAGGAACTCGGACATGGGGTGCAGGCATTCCAAGCAGCATCTTGACACTGCTGTGCCAAACATCCATCCACAGAGCACCTTCTTAAAAAGAAATTAGTATGAGATGATGCCAATATAGTCTCTAGTATAAAAACCTGGAAAGAATGTTTCTTCTTCCCTGACAATGAGAAAAAGACAGATAAACTACAATTATAAAGCTTTTCTGGGAACCACCAGGGTGCTGTGACTAGCTCTGAAATCCAAGATGGTATTGGTCTCTCTCAGGAGAGGGATTGTGCACAGACTTCTCCACAACCGGGACTAGAACCCAGGACTAGAACTTCTCCACGTGTGGCAGACAAAGGCAGCAAGGTATAACCGTCATGGAAGAACGAAAGAAAATCAACTAAAGTCATAATGGATTGATGATTAGACCCCTGATTGGATGTCCTACATAGACTCAGGAGGAATTTACGCTCATTCATATGTTCTTCCCCTTGGACCTCCAGTGGTGACTCATGGGAAAGATTGTGAGCTGGGTGGGAGCTCAAAGAGAACCACTGATGTTGTTGTAGGTGTGGAGAAGGGGACCAGCCACTGCTGTAAGAAAGGTGTGAAGCCTCGCTTTTCCTCTGTTTGAACCCTTTGCTCATCCAGACCAGAAACTTTTGTGGCATTAGGGGAATGGCAGCATACTCTGTCTCTCTTCAGGGCACAGAAAGACTGAATATTCATCTCATTATGAGAAAAACTGAATAAAAAATTTTATTTCCTTGGGAGAAGAACAGAAAATAGTCCTATACTTAGCTAGCATCTTATACTAATAGCATTAGATGTCTTCTACTACTGGAAGAAGGCTGGAAAACACTTGGAGTAAACCCACTACAGATAGAAAGCAAAATATGGCCACTATTGGAAATAGGGGCAAGGATATTGAGCATACTTCACTCCTAAGCACCAGGCATATGGAACAGGGATGGGGAACATCCAGCCTGTGGACTATATAAAGCCCATGAAGCCATCTTGTCTGGCCCTGCCAAGGCAACCACAGGTGGGACTCAAAAATCAATAAATAGAGCAGGCTAATTTTTAAGTTGTTAATTTGGTGTTGCCCATGAATGATGTTATACATATCCAAATGGCCCCTGGCAGAAAAAAAGTTTCACATCCATGATGTAAGGCATACCTAAGACTGAGGCTGGACAGGATGAATGAGCATGCCTTTTGACTCCTGCTAATAGCTTAGCAAGGACTGAGTTAATAAAAGGCAGAAATTGACCATGAGGTGATGGCCGAAAATGTAGAGAGAGACTTCCCTTGTGTATAGGGAACAAAACACTGTGGATGGTAAAGTTGTGAAAAACTCTGGGACTTCAGCACCCGTGCTAGTTCCATTCAATCATTAGAGGGGTTTAAAATGTATAAGTACTGAAGGTAGCCGTAGAAACAACAAGACCCAACCCAGCACAACTCTTGTCTTCAGCTGCCACACTAATGACCCAACAGGAAGAAAAATAGGATCGTTTCGTCAGCCTCTGCTGTTTTACATAAGATGTCCAACCTTCTTTCAAAAATATAAGACATACAGGAAATCAAGTAAAAACATCTTTCAGAGGGCAATGAAATTAACAGAAATGGACTCAGAGATGACCAGATGATTAGAACTATTAGTTAGGGACTTAAAAATACCCTGTGCATGAACTTATAGAGACTTTTTATCAGAGAGGTGAAAATTATAGGAAATACTCAAATAGAAACGTTTGAAATGAGAAACAGTTGGAGAATTCCTTTGAAGGACTCATCAGTAGACTTGACATAGCCAAGAAAATAATCATCAAAGTGGAAGATAGGTCAGTAGAAGTAACACACAAAGGAAGGGGGAAAGGTGAAAGAAATAGAATAAAGTGCCCAAGATGTGGAGCAGTTTGAAACAGATCCAAGAATGGGAAGTCTGAAGGAACAGAGAAGAATATTTTAAGAGACTATGATTGAGAATACTTCAAAAATAATGAAAGCCATCAAACCAGAGATTAAAGATATTTGAGATTATCAACCTACATAAACCTTAGCAAAAACAACAATAACAAAAATACTTAAAGGCATTATATTCATATAGGTACAATGAAAGTCAGGAGAATGTTTGCCAGACATTCAGAAAAACATAGAAGCGTTATATGCAGATTCACTCCAAGAATTATAACAGACTTCTTGTCTGAAACTATACAAGCCAGAGACAATTGGAGAAACATCTCTGAAGTACTCAGGGAAGAAAAAAATCAAGCCAGAATTCTCTCGGCAGTAAAAATAATATTTTATAATAAAGCCAAAGTAAATTTTTGTCCAAACAAAAGCTTAAAGAATTTGTGAAAAGACTTAGAATAGTTTGTTACACTACATTTTCTTCTGCTGCTATTACTATTGTTTCAGTACTGTTAGTACAAGTACCAGTATCACCTTGTTTGCCAAAATAATTCTACCTGCTATGACTGACACTTGACATTTTTTTTTCCAGTTCAACGGAAATTGATGACATGATTCGTAAATCTACAAACCTGTTGCTCACCAGGACTCTGAGTAACTCTCTGCAGAATGTAATCAAAAGGAAGAACATTGGTCTTACTGAGGTAAAGATTCCCTTCATGTATATAGTCTAGCCTATAGCTGAACAGATATCCAAAATTCTGAGGCTTTTGTTTGAATTAACAGTAGCTTTCTACATAGTCTAGAAATGCTCTTCCTCATAGCCTCCTAATGGGGAAGGTAGAAAATGAAATTTCCTTTTCTTTGACTACTTTTGAGAAGTCCACTGTTTTTTCTTAAGTCACTGTTTTTTCTCTTTCATTGTTTTCACTAATCTGGTTTCCTTTCTGAACTTTTTGGAATTATTTGTATTATCAGTTTTCAGAGAAAAACATTTTTGGGAGCTTGGAAAATAAAGTCAATACCAGGTTTCTATCCAAATGAGTGGCAGAACATATACAGCAGAGTGTATTAAATCATACTTTGCCTTCATCATTTATTGATGTCGAAAATATTGGCACTCAGTCCTTGATTACTGTCAAATTCAGCTTTTGTTTTTGAGATATCTCATGTATATGATTGGTAAATATTTTTTTACCAACATGTAATCTATTTGGCAAAAGGACTTTAGATTTGGGATTAAGAAAATGTGACATAAAGGCAGTAGTTGTGCCTGTGTTGTGGTGCTGTGTGTTAAGCTACCACCTGCGTCACTGGCATCCCTTATGACCACCAAATCTAGT
This sequence comes from Oryctolagus cuniculus, assembly GCF_964237555.1. Lineage (NCBI taxonomy): Eukaryota > Metazoa > Chordata > Mammalia > Lagomorpha > Leporidae > Oryctolagus > Oryctolagus cuniculus. The sequence goes on from NC_091433.1 coordinate 130,406,713, forward strand.
CTTGGCTCATCTACTTCTGATCTAGTTCCCTGCCAATGGGCCTGGGAAAGTAACTGAAAATATAGTCCAAGGACTTGGGCCCCTGTCTTACCTAGCTCAGCCTGGACCATAGCTTCATTCGGGGAGTAAAGCAGCAGATGAAAGATCTCTTTCTCTATCTATTTTTCAGTAACTCTTCTTTCAAATAAATAAATTAATTTTTTTTTTAAAAAAGGTGATAGTCACATTTCTGAGGGAGCTTATGCATTCTTATAAGGGACAAATGGATATTGTATATACATTGAGAACAGTGTCTTGGCAATCTGAAGATTTGTCCCATTGATGTGTAGTCATAAAATTTAGAAAGATCTGAAGTGTTTTTTTTTCCTTTGGAAACCCATGATTACATGGTAGCCTCAATTTGTCATTCACTGGAACTTATAGTGCCAAAAGTGAGCTTAGAGGACTTTTTTTTCACAGGGAAATGGAAAGGCTGTTGGCCATCTGTTTTATCTATGGATATAGTGTAGTTTGAAAAGCACTTGCTTTTGAAAAAAACTGACATTTTCAAATATACACTGTCAAGAATTATGGGGAAATTCAGCAAGTAGTTAATGATACTGACCTAGAGGTAGACAGCTGGAAGCCAGGTGAGCATCTATTTTTTATTGTGATTTTGGAGTTATTATCTCTTTCTTTACATTAAGATTAAAAATTATTATATTATAAACCAGAACATTGGCAGTAATTGAATTCTACTTAATAATAAACTTTTTCCCAATTGAAAGTCATCTTAGACATTATTTAGAATAGTCCTCTCATTTGTCAAAATTTCCTTTCTATTGTCTGATATACAAATGTTAGGTATTGCCTTATATTTCTGAAAACAGGCTAACTTCTTTTTGTAATTAGGAGGCTGCAAAAAACAAAGTTTCAGTGAAACTTGGGAAATCTTCATGCTGTTGTTAGATTGCACTGTTCTCTTCTGAATCTCAACTAGGTCAGGAAGTTTACTTAGTGAACAATCTTTTCATTGTGACTCTAGATATAACTCTTCTTGTGCCATGTAATTTAGGAGTATCTTAAAGGCCATTTTAAAATAAGCGGCATAGTTGGAACATTGTCTGATAGAAAAAGCTTTGACCTCTGAAGACTCCTGAGTTTAGTTGAGACTGTGCCATTGGTTTTGCTCTGACATCTAAGAGAAAGACCCAGCTTCTCAGCTTGAGTTTTTCTGACCCCAGTTGTCCTTTACAAGGGCTCTGTGAAGTTAGAAGCTAATGGAGAAAGGATTGTATCATAATTCTTGGAATTGTTTCATTAGATGTTATATTATTCCTTTGAATAATTATTGAGTATGTTAAGGCAACTATACTTTTATGCTTAGTATCTTTGCATATGAGTGAAAGAATACACACACATTTATTTTGGCTATTTTGAGTGTTTATATGCATAGATAATCTACATAAAGTGCATTATTATATTACCAACAAGAATACCTTAGAATAACTGTACTACTCACCTTTGGAACAAGAAGACATTATATATCCTTTATAAATAACGGAAGTGAGTTCACATCTGGAACCATCATCATAATGGGTAACATTTGTGGAGCAGGTTACATTCTTCAAAGCCTACTCCCAAGTACAGTTTCATCTGGTACAGTAACATTTGAGGTGAGCTTGGCATGTGTTGTTATTCCCATTTTGTTGAAGTCATAATTAAAGTTCAAGGAGATTGCCTGAGGTCATACAGCTAGCAAAATGGCAAAAATGAAATATAAATCTCAATTGTCTTTTCCAAACCTATTTGCAAGTATCATATTGTACTGCCTTCCATGTTGACTTAGTTATGTCATCTTAACAGAGAGAGATTTTACTGTAGGTCCATGATAAGATTGAAATTGTTCTAGTTAGAGATGATTTTGTGTCAGAGAGCAGAAATACACTCAAGCAATGGTATTATTCTAAGCATACAAAATCAGTCAAATCCTATTTCAAGATGTCAAATAATTCTCTTAGGGTTTAAGACTGTATGTTCTGTCCAGCTGTCTCTCTCTCTTGTTTGAGGATTATGCTGTAACTTTTCCCTTCTTTTTATGTCTATGTGCTCTATTTTTCATCTTTTTCTCTCTGAACACTGATTTTCTTATGACTTGTTTGCTTCCCCATGCTGAGCCAGTTCACTTTCATTGCTAGTAACTACTAGAACTTGCTTTCTCATACCTTCGGTGACTGTCCCAAGTTCATTCAGTAGGTGCAGCTCTTCTCCTAGGGCTGCTTTGTCTGGGTGTGTGGAAAGAAGTCGAGCACTGGTTAAGAGTACATGTTATAACACAGATTGCCTGACTCTCCCCTTAATAGCTGTCTCCTTTTGTGAATCACTTGCTTTCTGTGTAAAATAGGGACACTGAAAGCATATGTTTTGTAGGAATGTTGTAAGGATTAAATGAACAAAGAAAGTACTTAGAATGATGTCTGGTATATGGTAAATACTCAATGCATAGTGCCTATTGTCTTTAGAGATATGTGGGGGTGGTACAGGGGGATAGATCTCTCATCTACTGGTTCACTTTCCATATGCCCACAACTGCCTGGGTTGGCCCACGCCAAAGCCAGGATCTGAGAACTCAGTACAGGTCTCCCATATGATTTGGCTGCAAAATAACCACTTGAGCCATCAACTGCTGTCTCCCAGGGTACTCATTAGCAGGAAACTGGAATTGAGAGCAGGGTCAGGCACTTATGTCATCCTGAGCCATGTCTCAACCATTGTGCGAAACACTTGCCCTTGAAATGCAGTGTTTTAATTAAGGTAAAGTTCAGAAATTGTAACAAGATGCCTTAGTAAGATAATTTGTTTATTAACTTTATAATGTTAATGAGTGCCTACTCTGTGCTCTGCACTAATCTGAACCATTAGGATAATAAATAAACAACACCAACAACACCATATATCCTTGGTTATATTTTAGTAAGGAAACTAGATAATAAGTAATAAACAAAATAAATTTAAAAATATAGTATTATAAAAAGTGGTAAATGCTTTGGGAAGGAGCAAATGTATCAGGGCTGGTGCTATGGGGCTACCAGTTGTGGTGCCGGCAACACATTTGGGCACAGTTAGAGTCCTGGCTGCTCCACTTCTAATCCAGCTCTCTGCTATGGCCTGGAAAAGCAGTGGAAGATGGCCCAAATCCTTGGGCCCTGTGCCCACATGAAAGAACCTTGCAGCCATTTGGGGAGTGAACCAGCAGATGGAAGATCTCTCTCTGTCTGTCTGTCTCTCTCTCTCTAACTCTGCCTTTCAAATAAAGAAAGAAATCTTAAAAAAATAAAATTTATCTGTGTTAGGGAAGTCAGGATTCTGGTGAGTGTTATTGAGTTATAGTTGAAGGGGAAAGAGTCTTTTAGGCAGAGATTTGCCCTAGTGCAATAAATTGAAGGTAGGAAAGTGCTCAGCTCCTTCTGGAGTGAAATGAAAGGAAGAGGAAGAAACATAGAATATTAGATCAGAGAGGTACCAGAATCCCTGGTGGCCATTGTAAACCCTTTGGCTTTTTTTTTTTTTTTTTTTTTTTTTTTGCATGAAATGGGAAGCCACTGCAGGACTTTGATTAGTGTCATAATCTGATCTGTGTTTCAAAAGGATCACATTGATGGCAGTTTTGAAAATAAACTGCAGTATAGATTAGTTAGAGTGCTATGACAGTAATCCAGTGAGGTTTGTTAGAAGCTTAAGTTGTAGCCATGAATAGTGACACAATTTTAAGTGTAGAGCCAACATGCTCCCCTGATAATGAGATGCAAAGGAAGAGAGACAGTGAGGACTTGAAGATAACTCTTAAGAGTATATGCTTTGGGTCTGGCGCTATGGTATAGCAGGTAAAGCCTCTGCCTGCATTGCCAGCAGCCCATATGGCCACCAGTTTGAGACCTGGCTGCTCCACTTCTGATCCAGCTCTCTGCTGTGGCCTAGGAAAGCAGTAGAAGATAGCCCAAGTACTTGGGCCCCTGCACCCAGGGGAAGCTCCTGGCTCATGGCTTCGGATCAGCACAACTCTGGCCATTGCAGCTATTTGAGGCTATTCCACTGGATGGAAGACTACTCTCTGTCTCTGCCTCTGCCTCTCTGTAGCTCTGCCTTTCAGATAAACAAATAATCATAAAAAAAGTATAGTTTTGAGCAACTAGAAGACTGTATATAGCATTACTTATGATGGGAAGAATTATAGGTAGTGCTAAATTGGGGATAGGGAAATTGTGAATTCAATTTTGTACATATTAAATTTATATTGTTTACTAGATATACAGGTTTAGATGCTGAGTATGGAGTTTTATTTGTGAGCTTGGGTTGGAGGTTTGACCTGGAAATAAACGTTTGGGATCATATTAATAACATTTCTAGCCATACAACTGAATAATGTCACTAAGGGATGAATAAAGATGGAGAAAAGAAGAGGATGAAGAACTGAATCCTTGGGACTGTAATATTAAGAATTCAGATCTATTTATTTATGTGGAAGTCAGAGTTACATAAAGAGAGAAGGAGAGGCAGAGAGAGAGAGCGAGGTCTTCCATCTGCTGGTTCACTTCCCAAATGGCCGCAACTGCTGGAGCTGCGCTGATCTGAAGCCAGAAGCCAGGAGCTTCTTCCGGGGTCTCCCATGTGGGTACAAGGGCCATCTTCTACTGCTTTCCCAGACCATAGCAGAGAACTCAATTGGATGTGGAGCAGTCAGGTCTCGAACTGGCGTCCATATGGGATGCTGGCACTGCAGGCGGAGGCTTTACCGGCTGCGCCACAGCACCGGCCCCTCATTGTGGTTTTGAAATGTATTTATTTCCTTGATGGCTAATGATGCTCATCATTTTTTTCTTATGTTTGTTGATGATTTGTATTTCTTATTTCAAGAATTCTGTATTTGAGTCATTTGCACATTTCTCAACTGGATTGGTTGGTTTTTTGTTGATTTTTTTTTTAAAGTTGCTGATATATTTGGGATATTAATCCTTGATCGGATAGGTGGTTTGTAAATATTTTTTCCATTCTATTGGATGTCTCTTTATTCTGTTGAATTTTGCTTTGCAAATGCTTCTGAGTTTGATATAGTACCGTTTGTTTAGTTTTGCTTTTGTTGCCTATGCGTTGGGGGTCTTATCTAAGAGGTCATCTGCTATACCAGTTTTCATTCAATCACTGTTTATAGCCATTATCTGTATTCCCACTGAACTAGGGTGATTTTGCTTTTTACTTATTAAACTTCTTATTAGGTGAAGTATTAAGCCTTTTTACTGTAATTTAAATATAAAATGTTGTCTCTAAAACTAGAAAAAAAGGAAAATGAAAGAGGGAGAAGAAAGGAGGATGGGAAAGAGAGAGGAGGAGAGTAAAAGGGAGGGAGGAATGGAATATCATTATGCTCTTAGAATTGTATCTACAAATCGCATTGAAACTGTTACAAACTAATTAAAATAAAGTAATGGTTCTAAGAAATTTGGTGTATGTTATATCTCATAGCTTATTATTTATATTTAATTATTTTTAGAATTTATTATTTGTTGCTTATAACTAGGGTGTTATTGCTTCAATTTTAAGATGAAGAAAGGGCTAGCATTGTGGCACAGTGGATTAAGGCACTGCTTGTGACTTCAGCATCCCGTATCAGAGGGCTGGTTCAAGTCCCAGCAGCTCCACTTTCTTTATTTTTTTTTTCTCAATATTTATTTTTTTTATTTGAAAGGCAGGTTTACACATACACACACACACACACACATCTTCCATTCCCTGGTTTTCACACCAAAATGTAGCAACATCTAGGACTGGGCCAAATTAAAACCAGAAGCAGCTGCCAATTCAAGTCCTGGCTACTCTGCTTCTGATCTAGCATCCTGCAGATGCACCTGGAAACGCAGCAGAAGATGGATTGCCCAAGTGCTTTGTCACCTGCCACCCATGTGGGAGACCTGTATGGAGTTCATGGCTCCTGGCTTTGGCCTGACCCTAGCCATTTGGCCATTTGTGGCATGAACCAGTAAATGGGAGATTTCTTTCTCTTTCTGTCTCTCCACCCTTGTGTCAATCTACCTACATTTCAAATAAATAAATAAATTACCTTTACAAAAAAAATGAGGAAAGCTAGTGAATAACTCCTTAGGCCACATAACCAATAAGTAGTCTGAAACAAAATTTGAGATAAATTTGAAATACATTTTCTTTTAAGGAAATAAAATTCCCTTTAAGATGTGAAATAAGCACTGAAATAAGATTTTCAAATTTTAAACTCTTTTTATACTACCTTAATTTTAAAACATCTGTGTTATACAGAGAAAGGCAGTAGACCAGTTTATTAATCGCTAAATATAAGACAATTAGTCAAAATTTGAAAGAGAATTTTAACATGAGTCAATGGAAATCTACTTCTGGGCCAGGTGTTTGGCACAGTAGTTTGGATGCTGCTTGATATGCCTGCAGTATTGGAGTGCGTGCCGTAAGCCCTCACTCTGCTTCCAGTTCCAGTTCCTGCTCATGCACACCATGGAAGACAGCAGGTGATGACTGAAGTGCTTGGATCCCTGCCACCCATGTGGGAGACCACGTTGGAGTTCCTTACTCCTGGCTCTGACTTGCCCCAGCCCTGGATACTGTGGGTTGTGAATCAGCTGATGGAAAATCTCTTCCCACCCCCATCTCCCTAGCTTTGAAATAAAGAGAAAATATATACATAAATAAAATGAAATCCATCTCTTTGTGAGGAATGTGTTAGTAGAAAGTTTTAAGATAGAAATTAGATTTGAAAGAATTTATGTACTATTAATAAAGATATTAGAAAAGTTATATCTACCCTTTAAATCATTACTTAATGGCATTTCCTTAAAGGGACTTTTCTTGACCATCCTATTTTAAAATACCAGAGACTAATAATTGCCATGTAACTTTAAAAAAGATTTATTTATTTATTTGAAATTTAGAGTTAGAAGGAAAGAGAGAGATCCTTTATCTGCTGGTTCTTTCCCCAGATGGTCTCAGTGGCCAGCACTGGGCCAGGCTGAAGCTAGAAGCCAGGAACTTCTTTCAGGTCTCCCATATGGGTGCAGGGGCCCAAGCACTTGGGCCATCTTCTGCTGTTTTTCCCACACCATTAGCAGGGAGTTGGATGCTGCCTTTACTGGCAGTAGCTTTACCCACTATGCCACTACACTGGCTCCAACCATGTATTGTTTATTCACTTGTTATGTTTCCCAATTCTTATTTTCTGTTTATTTGAGAGGGGAAAAGAGAGATCAGTCTTCCATTCATTGTGTTATTCTTCATGCCCACAGTAGCCAGGGCTGGACTAGGCTGAAACAAGAAGCCTGGAACTCAGTCTGGCTCTCCCACTTGGATAGCATTGACATAAGCACTTGGGCTGTCACCTGCCATCTTCTAGGTACACATCAGCAGGGAGCTAGAATCAAAAGTAGAGCTAGGAGTTGAACCCAGGCAATCTGCTATGGGATGTATGTGTCCCAAGTGATATCTTAACCACTGTGCCAAATGCCCACCTCCATGGTGTTTCTTATAGTATAAACATTATACTATATGTCTCTGAATATTTGTTTTCAGTAATCTTCATGACACCAACAACTTAGCTTCAGATTCAACTGTCTTCAGCTGTATCCCAATCCTTTGACACACAGAGGTTCTAATTATTAAAAGAGAGCAATAGCAAAGAAAGAAAGTAGGTAGGGCAGCTATTAGTATAAATTTCAGAAGTTCAGAATCCTTATTAGTGATACCATATTGGTTGTTTATACTTTTAAGATCATAATAGTGCTCCAGGAGACGTGAGGAAATGACCAATGCTTTGGTTTCTTCCTTTATTTTTAGTATGATTTAGACTGATGACCACATGGCTGTATTCCCTTATTTAGCTCCCACATACCCTTGTTGTTAACATCAATAATAGCACTCATGTTATGTTAAAACATTTTATACTTAAGTTCTGTTAAAAATATACTTTGTACTATCTCTTGGACTTTGTAAACCATAGTTCTATGTATAGTTCTATGTATTTTAATATTTTAGCCATGGATATGCTATAAAATAAGTAGTTGACATCTTTTTGTTAACTGGTTGGGATGAAATGGAGTTAAAATCCCTTGAATTCCTAGGGCTAGCTCATTTTTTGTGAGAATCAGTGCTGCTACAGTCCTTTGTCTTCTTACCAGTTAAGAGTTGAGAAGCGTTGGTAGTGTGGAGAGGAGTGTCACTTCTGAGCTTCTTGGTTTGGGTTAGTCCTCCTGTTGTTTCAGTGCACTAAGTTCTCTGCTTTTGGAAACAAGCCTACAGCAGCTCCAATATAGATCTGCTAATAGCGGTTCTCATGTAAGTTGATGGATATACTTCCAAAGTAATTTCTAGTTGGAAAGGGATACCTCTTGGAATTTTGAGCCTACTTTTGAACTGTTGCAGATGATGAAGACAGTTTCTTTTCTGGAGTTTGTCAGGAATGCAGTCTGTCTTCATGGTTCAGGTTCCACTGGTGATGGAGTATAGTGAGCTTCACAGTGTCCTTTGTGCCTTTCTCATTACATTCTCCCCGATACTGTGAATGAGACAGGAAAATCTTCTTCTTAATGATTTTTAAATTAACTGCCATTTGTCATTTAGTTGTGTGAGATGATTTGGCTTATAAGACTTTCTTATTTTGAAAAATTCTCCAAAATTTTACTTACATTGGAATTGACTAGTATCTATTCTGTTGTTTGTTCCATGTTATTAAAATGTTATTAAGGGTGGTTCAGATTGCTATAGTAGTACAGTTTAATAAGAGACTGGGAAATAGGAGTTAAAAATATTGTCATAGGAGCTCAAACTCTGATGGAAGTTGATAACTGAAATTGCTTCATTTCATCCTTAAGTTCAAAACTACCCCCAATGCATCTGGCTTTGCATTTGTAAATGCCCTTGTAAAGATTTTGGTGGCTGTCATTCAGGGGTAAGATCATTTAGGCCTCATTAACAGACAATATTCCCTCTGAAAATGACATGGTATCTACTGTAATCTTAGAGTGTTTTAATAGTCTATTCTATGCTCAGCAATGAAACATTTCAAAAGTGACTGACAGCCAATTGATGTAATTCATGGTGATCTTTTGTGTTGACAGATCTTTAAAAAGTCACGGGAAATTACTACTGTATCCAGTAAAGCCCCCCCCCGCCCTTTAAACTGCCAATATCCTGCAAAACAGGACAATTTTCTCTTTTGACTGCCACCGTTTTTTATTTCAATAACAGGACATGATTCCTTCTTATTATTAGGATTTCTTTTGATAGACAGAATATGTTCCCTATCAGTAATGCTGATTTTAAAATAGAAATTCTTCAGTTTCTAAATTAACTCCCTTGCTTCTCTGATTTCCACATCAAGACAACCTTGCCAGTAGCCAACTTCCTACTCAGGAAGAAGATGATTTAATGTAGACACTTTAAATGTTTAAAAATGATTTTAGTTCTTCTCTGAAGGAGAATTTTGATGAAAGGAATAGGATGATGAATTAGTTGTTTTAGTGCCTTTTCCTAGAGCACTCTGAAGTGAAAAGGCTGATGTTTTGTAGGAGATAATAGTCTTACACTAGAACTAAGTCTCCAGATTCAAACTGGAATGAATGGAAAAGGGCTGTTGATGTATCTGACCTTGTCTGATGGGTCCTGAGCAGCAGTATGATGATAGAGTTCTACTCCCAGTATGTCTCAACTTTTCATCTAAGAGAACTTGTTGGACTGTGTCTCTGGGTCTTTGCCCTTTGTGTTTCAAAAGTAGCTTTTCCCTAACATCTTCAGGCTGAAACAGAAGGTAACTTTTTCCTTGGTCCAACTTGCCATCAAAGTTTCTCATTATGAACTGACATTTGTTTTTGAGAATGAGCTGTGCTGGCTGTCATAGAGAGGTTAAGAATATACTTTCTGCTTATAGTCTTACAATAATTTTATAGAAAACTTTTAATTAATAAATATAAATTTTAAAAGTACAACTTTGGGATTATAGCACTTTCCCCTCATAACCACCCTCCCACCCACAAACCATCCCATCTCCTACTCCTTCTCCCATCCCATTCTTCATTAAGATTCATTTTTAATATCTTTATATACAGAAGATCTACTCTATACTGAGTAAAGATTTCAAAGTTTGCACCCACACAGACACACAAAGTATAATGTATTGTTTGAAGATCAGTTTTACCATTAATTTTCATAGTACAACACATTTTTAAAATTTTTTAACTTTTATTTAATAAATATAAATTTCACAAGTACAACTTTTGGATTATAGTGGCTTCCCCCACCCCATAACTTCCCTCCCTCCTGCTACCATCCCATCTCCCACTCCCTCTCCCATCCCATTCTTCATCAAGATTCGTTTTCAATTATCTTTATATGCACAAGATCTACTTAGTATTTACTAAGTAAAGATTTTGACAGTTTGCACCCACACAGGCAAAGTATAGAGTACTGTTTTAGTAGTAGTTTTACCGTTAATTCACATAGTACAACACATTAAGGACAGAGATCCTACATGGGGAGTAAGTGAACAGTGACTCTAGTTGTTGATTTAACAATTGACACTCTTATTTATAACGTCAGTAATCACCCGAGGCTCTTGTCATGAGCTGCCAAGGCTATGGAAGCCTCCTGAGTTCACAAACTCCGACCTTATTTAGACAAGGCCATAATCAAAGTGGAAGTTCTCTCCTCCCTTCAGAGAAAGGTACCTTCTTCTTTGGTGGCCCCTTCTTTCCACTGAGATCTCACTCACAGAGATCTTTCATTTAGGTCATTTTTTTTTTTTTTTGCCACAATGTCTTGGCTTTCCATGCCTGAGAAAGTCTCATGGGCTTTTTAGCGAGATCTGAGTGCCTTAAGGGCTGATTCTGAGGCCAGAGTGCTGTTTAGGGCATTTTTCATTCTATGAGTCTGCTGTGTATCCTGCTTCACATGTTGGATCATTCTCTCCTTTTTAATTCTATCAGTTAGTATTAGCAGACACTGGTCTTATTTATGTGACACTTATTCCTATCTTTATGATCAGTTGTGAATTTAAACTGGTCATTTTAACAGGTAAAATGGTTTTGGTACCTGCCAACTTAATTGCGTTTGGAGTCCCATGGCAAGTTTTTAGCATTACCCTTAGGGGTAAGTCTGAGTGAGCGTGTACCAAACTGTACATCTCCTCCCTCTCTTATTCCCACTCTTATTTTTAACAGGGATCAATTCTCAGTTGGGTTTAAACACCTAAGAATACTGTGTGTTAATTAAAGAGTTCAACCAATGGTATTAAGGAGAAAAAGAAAATACTCAAAAGAATAAAATAGTAAGCTGTTCCTCGACAGTCAGGACAAGGGCTGATCAAGTCATTGCTTCTCATAGTGTCTGTTTCACTTTTACAGGTTTCCTTTTAGGTGATCGGTTAGTTGTCACCAATCAGGGAGAACATATGATATTTGTCCCTTTGGTACTGGCTTATTTCACTCAGCATGATGTTTTCCAGATTCATTCATTTTGTTGCAAATGACTGGATTTCATTTTTTCCAGCTGTGTAGTATTCCTTAGAGTACATATCCCATAATTTCTTTATCCAGTCTTCTGTTGATGGGCATTTAGGTTGATTCCATGTCTTAGCTATTGTGAATTGAGCTGCCATAAACATTGAGGTGCAGACAGCTCTTTTATTTGCCAATTTAATTTCCTTCGGGTAAATTCTAGGGAGTGGGCTGGCTGGGTCATGTAGTAGGGCTATATTCAGGTTTCTGAGGAATCTCCAAACTGACTTCCATAGTGGCTTTACCAGTTTGCATTCCCACCAACAGTGGGTTAGTATGCCTTTTCCCCCACATTCTTGCCAGCAGCTGTTGTTAGATGATTTCTGTATGTAAGCCGTTCTATCTGGGGTGAAGTCAAACCTCATGGTGGTTTTGATTTGCATTTCCCTGATGGCTAATGAACCTGAAGATTTTTTCATGTGACTGTTGGCTGTTTGGATTTCCTCCTTTGAAAAATGTCTGTTTAGGTTCTTGGCCCATCTCTTAAGTGGGTTGTTTGTTTTGTTGTTGTGGAGTTTCTTGATCTCCTTGTAGATTCTAGTTATTAATCCTTTATCAGTTGCATAATCTCTTATTCTGCTGGTTGTCTCTTCACTTTCCTGACTGTTTCTTTTGCAGTACAGAAACTTCTCGATTTGATGCAATCCCAGTTGTTAATTTTGACTTTGACTGCCTGTGCCTCTGAGGTCTTTTCCAAGAACTCTTTGCCTGTGCCTATATCTTGCAGGGTTTCTCCAGTGTTCTCTAATAATTTGATGGTGTCGGGTCATAGATTTAAGTCTTTAATCCATGTTTAGTGGATTTTTGTGTAAGGTGTAAGGTAAGGGTCTTGCTTCATACTTCTGCATATGGAAATCCAGTTTTCCCAGCACCATTTGTTGAATAGACTGTCCCTAGCTCCTTGATCAAATATAAGTTGGTTGTAGATGTTTGGATTGATTTCTGGTGTTTCTATTTTGTTCCATTGGTCTATCCATCTGTTTCTACCAGTACCATGCTGTTTTGATTATAACTGCCTTGTAGTATGTCTTGAAATCTGGTATTATGATGCCTCCGGCTCTGTTTTTGTTGTACAAGGTTGCTTTAGCTATTCAAGGTCTCCTGTGCCTCCATATGAATTTCAGCATCATTTTTTCCATATCCGAGAAGAATGTCTTTGGTATTTTGATTGATATCGCATTGAATCTAGTCCTACAATGATCTTACTGAAGTATAATCCAAGCTATAAACAGCATTTTGAAATATCATTTTATTTTAAAAATGTATAGTATATCCCCTTATCATTTTTAAAATTAATTAATTTATTATTTTGACTTCCCATCCACTATTTTTCTCTCTAAATGTCCAGGAATTGGAACTTAGCTTCAGTCTCCTAAATGGATGATAAAAGATATCCAGCCACCCAAACCATAAGCTACTGCCTCTCAGGGTACACATTAACAGGAAACTGGAATTGCATTTAGAGCAAGGGCTTGAACTCAGGCACTGTGATATGGAATATGGGTATCCAAGTGACATATCAACCATTTAACCTAACGCTTGTGCCCCCCCCCCCCTTCATCTCTAGTTCCAGTTTATCCTTTGTGTCATCAATCTAGTCTTTCCCTGGCTCACTATTCACTAAACTAAAAGAATACCTCAGTTTACTCATAACCGTATACACCCAAATGTCCTCTATTTGACACAAATCCACCAGTGACATAGTCTTCTGAAAAATGAAGTTCATGTAGGAAAGAGGCAAAAAGATTCTATTCCATTTCCTCTTTCAGTATCTTTTAGACCCTGAGGAATGCAAATAATTATAATATTTGCATAGTTAAGGACTTACTAGTAGGAATCACATTTTTTTCTTCTCATTTAACTGAGAATAAAATCAAAACATGGAGAAGTCTCATTGATAGCAGTCCAGAATCTAATATTTCAGCCCGATAGTATAGACATGCAGCACTCCAGGACTGCATTTTTATGCTTATGCTAAAAGTTTCTGGGAAGAAGACATTAGATGAATTCATAATTTGAATGTAGATGACTTGGATTTGAGTATTTTGCTCCATTTATGTTATGTGGTTTAGAGAAAATGACTTTGTTTTCATTTCTGCTGTAGTAAGAAGTAGCATGGTCGTTTGGTGCACAGTGCCCACATCCTGCGCCATGGTTCTTGGGTTCAAGTCTAGCTCTACTTCTGCTTCCAGCTTCCTGATAATGAGCTCCTTGGAAGGCACTAGGTGGTGGCTCAAGAATTGAGGTCCCTCCACTCACATAGGAGACTCAGATTGCGTTCTGGGCTGCTGTCTTCAGCCTGGTCCAGACTCAGCTGTTGTGGACATTAAATAAGTGAATCAGTGGGTGAAAGATTCTCTCTCTCTCTCTCTCTCTCTCTCTCTGCCTTTTAAATAAATAAAATTAAAATTATAGAATTTAATTTAAAATGGGAAAAATTTTAAAGGAAGCAGTAGTTATAAACTTTAACATGTAGCCAATAATTATTATTCCTCATTCTTCTCCCCAACTAATTTACAGCAATAACTTTTTTTTTTAAAGATTTATTTCCTTATATGAGTGAGAGAGTTACAGAGAGAGGGAGAGATGGAGAGAAAGGTCTTCCATCCATTGGTTCACTCCCTAGATGGCCACAATGGCTGGAGCTGGGCAAATTTGAAGCCAGGAGCCAGGAGCTTCTTCCAGGTCTCCCACATGGGTGCAGGAGCCCAAGTACTTGGTACATTTTCTGCTGCTTTCGAAAGTCATAACAGAGAGCTGGATCAGAAGAGGAGCAGCCGAGATAGAAACCAATGCCCGTATGGGATGCCAACGCCACGTGCAGAGTCTTAGCCTACTATGCCACAGTGCCAGCCTCCAACAATGACTTTTTATCTTACCAGTAGCATCATCTTCTTTGAGAAAAGGGAAATAATATTAACAACAGAATATTTAATCCTCAAAATCACTCTGTGAGCTGGAAATGTTTATTAACATTTTTCAGATAAAGAAACAGGCCTAGAAAAGTTAAAGAACTTTCTCAAAATCAGTAATTTGTAAACCATTAATCCTCTGCTTTCTCTTTCAGTCCCGTTTTCCTTTGTTCCATACACTGATATTGTTTGTTAATGTCCTGCAGTCTATTCTCACATCTCTCTGTTGATGGTGCCTAATTTTGAAACTTCTTGCTATTGTTTCATTTATTCTTTTTTTTTCTTTTTTTTTTTTTTTAGTGGGAGTTCACTTATTTAATTCATTTGGAAATTATTTATTGGCAGGCACTTTACTAAACAGTAATAGTATTTGCTCTTAGACTTTTTTTAAACAGAGGAAAACATGTTTAAAATAGATTGACAAATGGTCCCATAATAGGGGAAAATACAAAATGTTGGAGAGATTCCAGAAGGCTTCATGGAAAGAGTGAAATGTAAGGTCATATCTCAATATACCCTTTGTTGAGTGTGGATGGCATTTGCCAAAGTGACTTTGATTTTGTTTGTATAGCAGATTCATTTGGGGCATTCATCATGGTGTGAATTGTCAAATGACCTTTATACATGCTTGTTTTCCAGCTTGTTCAGATTATTATCAATACAACACACTTGGAGAAATCCTGTAAGTACCTGGAAGAATTCATCACCAATATCACTAATGTACTCCCAGAAACAGTCCACACCACCAAGCTCTATGGCACCACAACTTTCAAGGTGAGACACTCGACAGCACCGTGGAACTGCTTTTGGTATACAATCTGAGCCATCCTACCTAACGTGGCTTTGTTTCTGCTAGATGATGTATAGCATGCTCTTGAGCATCAGAAGTTTGAAGAGTTTTTGCTTCTCTTCTGTATTTTTTAGAAAACAAGTACCAGTACTAGTTTTGGGCTGTTTAAACTGTAAAGAAAAAAAAAGTTTACAACTGTATCTTCTATATACTTCTTCATATCTTTTTTTCCATGAATGACTATTTCCTAAGTTGACTTCCACGACAGTCAAGACTTTTTCAGTATGTTCTAGATAATTGTGGTTAGTGATGGCATAATAATAATTAAAATTTTCTGCTTAGTCATCCCCTCCTGTGTCCTCTTGACCAACTTTTAACCTTCTTTAAAATGTCTGCTGTTGGCTGGCGCCGCGGCTCAATAGGCTAATCCTCCACCTGCAGTGCCAGCACCCCGGGTTCTAGTCCCGGGTGGGGCACCGGTTCTGTCCCGGTTGCTTCTCTTCCAGTCCATGAGAGACCCGGAGAAGCACCTGGCTCCTGGCTTTGGATCAGCGTGGTGTGCCGGCCGCAGCAGCCATTGGAGGGTGAACCAACAGAAAAAGGAAGACCTTTCTCTCTGTCTCTCTCTCTCACTGTCCACTCTGCCTGTCAAAATAAATAAATAAATAAATAAAATGTCTGCTATTACAGTTAATGATTTTATAGTTATTTTATAAGGCCACAGCACTAGTTTTTATCTGGTATTGAATCAAATGGAAAAAATGATACTGATATAGAGCAAAAGAAAGATTATTGGTAGATGATATTCTGGAGGGTAAATGCCTTACATAGGTGTTACACTGTCATGTAGGCTTAAAATAGGAACTAATCAGAGAAAGTAAGAGGACCACATCTTAACCGTTAAAAGGGTGGATTGTGACATAACAAACTTTTTTTTCAAGATTTATTTATTTATTTATTTGGGAGTCAACCAGAGTTACACACAAAGAAAATGAGAGGCAGAGAGAGAGAGAGAGAGAGAGAGAGAGAGAGAGAAAGGTTTTCCATCTGCTGGTTCACTCCCCAACTGGCCACAATAGATGGAGCCACACGGATCTGAAGCCAGGAGCCAGGAGCCAGGAGCTTCTTCCAGGTTTCCCATGTGGGTGCAGGGACCCAAGGACTTGGGCCATCTTCTGATGCATCTGGGGAATGAACCAGTTGATAGGAGCTTTTTCTCTCACTCTTTCCCTCTCTTTCTTTCTCCTCTCTCTTTCTTTCTCTACTTTTTTCCCCTTGTAATCAGCAAAAAAAAAAAAAAAAAAAATTAAAATAAACATGGTTAAGACAAAACTTTAAACATTGAATATATGATCAGGCAGTGGTAGAACTAGGGAAAAATTAGCTCAAATGAAACAAGAAATTGAATCATTTGATAGATATGAAATTGAATCATTCTAATAAATATGAATGACCACCAATGGGAACAATACAATGGAAGGTACTTGTGTGTTCAAGGAATAGCCAAGGGGGTCAATCTGACAGTTTGTATATATTTGTCACTGGTAATAGGGATGAATTAAAGATGAGCTAATCTGGAATCAGGTGATTTCTGACCTGGCACATAGTAAATACTTTATACTTTATTCTGGAATGAGGTGTTGAAGTCATTTAGAACATTGAAGTTAGTGGTGACCTGATTTACCTTTTTATGGGTAATACTGGTTATTAAGTGGAAAATAAATACACTGTAAGTCAGTAAGAATGGAAGAAGAGGGTCTAATTTGGAGGCTATTGCAGTAGTCCAAATAAGAGATACTAGTCATCTAGACTGGAGTGATAGAAGCAGAAATTTTAAGAGATATTTTTGAAGTTAATTTGCATTTGCTATTTTAAGGGAAAGAGAGAAGTCAAGGCAAATTCCAAGACCTTTGAACTGAATGCATGGGGATAGGGTACATTGAAAGAATAATAGATTTTGTGAGTGAGGATAGAATCAACACTTAGTTGCCATTTGCATGAAGATGGTAAAATGGCAGAGCAAAATTAGACCTGGAAGTAAAAATTTGAACTCATCAGTGTAAAGATGATGTTTAAGCCTTGTGAAATATTAGCAAATCACATTCAACAATGTATAAAAAGTCTTAACCATGACCAAGTGGTATTTATTCTAGGTCTGCAAGGCTAGTTCAACTTTAAAATATCAATCAATGTAATATATAAAATAAACATGATGAAGAAGAAAAATTATACAATCCTATCAGTGGAAGCAGATAAACACTCATTTATGATAAAAATTCTTAGCAATCTAGAATACAGGATAATTTCTCCTACTTCATAAAGAGTATCATAAAGGGTATCTACAATAAACCCTGCATCATATTTAATGATCAGAAACAAGTTGATTTCTTGATAAGATTAGGAACTATATAAAAATGTCTCCTTATACCATTCTTTTATCAAGTCTAATAAGACAAGAAGCGTTAATAAAATATACACATTGTTAATGAAAAAAAGTTATCTTTGTTTGCAGATAATGTAGATAAGTGTAGAACATTCCAAACAAATAGCAAACTAATGACTGGGACTAATAAGTAATTATAGCGAAGTGTAGGATAGAAGTTAATACAAAAAAGTCAACTGCTTTTGTTATGACAGCAGTGTGCAACCCACATTTGAAACTATAAACAAAATACCATTTACATTACCACTAAAAATATAAAAATAAGATACTTAGCTACAAATATAAAAAATAAAATGCATGTGAGGAAAACTGCAAAACTCTGATGAAAGAAATCAAAGAATGGTCTAAATAGATGGAGGTATTTTCCATATTTGTGGATTGGAGGATGCTACATTATTAAGATCTCACTTTTCCCCACGTATAGATTCAGTGTAATCCAAATCAAAATCTAAGAAAATTGTTTTGTAGGTGTCAACAAACAGATTCTAAAGTATATATGGAAAAATAAGACTTCCAGAGGAATCTACACAATATTGAAGGAGAACACTAAGTGAGTTCAAGACTTACTATAAAAACTGATGAAGACCATGTGGCGTTGAAAAAGAATATACAACAGTAAATGGGCAGACTGTAGAGCACACAAATAGACCCTTACAAATATGGTCTTCTCATATTTGACAGAGAAAAGGCAAAAAAAGTACTAGAACAACTGGAATTCTCAAGTGAAAAAAGGAAAAGATCATAGAAACATGCCTTATACCTTTCTCAAAAATTAGCTCTAATTGTAAAATATAAATATGAGACACAATGCTATACAGAAAAGATAAATTAAAAAAACCTAAAAGATAACATGAGAAAATCTAGGCAACTTTGGGTTTGGCAGTGACTTAAATTTTACCTTTTTGCATTTTTCATTATTTTCATTTCATTTAAAAGTCAGGTGTGTGTATGCACACAGCAAGAGAAAGATCTTCCATCCATGGAGTTATCCCCCTAATGCCCACAGTATCCAGGGTTTGGCCAGGCTGAAGCCAGAAGCCAGAAGCCTATAACTCACCCCAGGTGTTCCAATGTAAGTAGCAGGGACCCAAACACGTGAGCTATCATCTGCTGCTTCTCAGTGATATGCCTGAACAGAACCTGGATCTGAATTAGAGGAGCCAGGACTGAAACCAGGACCTTTCATAAAGGATATCAGGACATCTCAACGGCTATGCCAAATGCCCACCTCTGGCAACGGGGTTAGACTTTATTAGGATTAAAAACTATTCTGGAGAGTAATAATCAAAACAGCAATATAATGGTATGAAGGAAGAAAAAGACACCTAGATAAGTTGAATAGAATAGAGAACCCCGAAATAAATACATCTATTTATGATCAGTTGGTTTTTGATAAAAATGCCAAGAACAAAGATGATTTCAGGTCGTAGGTTTAGATCTTTGATTCATTGTGAATTAATTTCTGTATAGGGTGTAAGGTAGTGATCTTGTTTCATAATTTTGCATGTGGAGATCCAGTTTTCAAAACACCATTTGTTGAAAAGGCTTTCTTTTTTCCAGGGAGTGATTTTAGATCATTTTTCAAAGACTAGCTGGTTATAGATGCATGGATTAATTTCTAGGGTTTCTAACTTGTTCCATTGGTCCACATGTCAATTTTTGTGCCAAATACCAGGCTGTTTAGATTATAACATCACTGTAATATGTCTTTTTATTTTTATTTTATTTTTTTGACAGGCAGAGTGGACAGTGAGAGAGAGACAGAGAGAAAGGTCTTCCTTTGCCGTTGGTTCACTCTCCAATGGCCGCCATGCCGGCGCACCGCGCTGATCCAATGGCAGGAGCCAGGTGCTTCTCCTGGTCTCCCATGGGGTGCAGGGCCCAAGTACTGGGGCCATCCTCTGCTGCACTCCCTGGCCACAGCAGAGAGCTGGCCTGGAAGAGGGGCAACCGGGACAGAATCCGGCGCCCCGACCGGGACTAGAACCCAGTGTGCTGGCGCCGCAAGGCGGAGGATTAGCCTAGTGAGCCGTGGCACCGGCCGTGTAATATGTCTTGAAATCTGCTTTTGGGATGCCTCTGGCTTTGTCTTTATTTTTTCTTTCACTGTTTGGGATCTCTAGTGTTTCCATGTGAATTATCTTTTTTTTTTTTTTTTCTAGATCTGAGAAGAATATCCTTGTTAGTTTCATTTGGTTATATTGAATCTGTATGTTGCTTTGAGTAGTTTGGACATTTTGATGATATTAATTCTTTCAATCCTTGAACATGGAAAATTTTTCCATTTTTTGTGTCTTCTATTTCTTTCCTTTATATTTTGCAGTTTTCATTGTAGAGATGTTCTACATCTTTGGATAATTTTTTCCCAAGGTATTTAAAGTTTTTGGCTCCTCTTGGAATGGTACTTATCTTACAAGTTCTTTCTCAACCATGGCATTGTTTGTGTATACAGATGCTATTGATTTTTGTGTGTTTATTTTATAACCTGTAACTTTAGCACTCTTTTATGAGTTCCAGTAGTTTCTTAGTAGAGTCTTTTGGTTTCCCTATGTATAGGATCATCTGCTAACAGTGATAATTTGACTTTCGCATTTCTAGTTTGTGACCATTTGATTTCTTTTTCTTGCATACAACTCTGGTTAAAACTTCTAGAAGTATATTGAATAGTTATGGTGGTTCCAGATCTTAGTGGAAATGCTTCTAGCTTTTTCCATTCAATATGGTGCTGGCTGTGAGTTTGTCATATATTGCCTTGATTGTATTGAGGTATGTTCCTTCTATACCCAATTTGCTTAAGATTTTTATAATGAAAATCTATTGTAATTTATGAAAAACTTTCTCTGCATCTATTGAGATAAGTATGTTTTTGTTCTTCAACTTGTGATGTATCATATCTATTGATTTGTGTATATTGAACCATCCCTCCATCCCAGGGATAAATCCTACGTGGTTCAGGTGGATGAATTTTTATGTGTTCTTGGATTTGATTAGCTAGTATTCTGTTGAGGATTCTTGTATCTGTGTTCATCAGGAATATTGATATATAGTTCTCTTTTTTTTAATGTATCTTTTCTGGTTTTGAAACTAGGTGATGCTGGCCTCATAAAAGGAGTTTGTGAGGATTCCTTATTTTTTAATTGATTTGAATAGTTTAAGAAGAAATGAGATTAGTTCTTCTTTGGAAGTTTGAAAGAATTCAGCAGTGAAGTTATTCTGTCCTGGGCTTTTCATTGTTGGTAGGGTGTTTTATTCGATCTTTGTCTTGGTTATTGGTCTATTTAGGTTTTCTATATCTTCGTACCTCAATTTTGGTAAATTGTATATGTGCAGAAATTGATCCATTTCTTCTAAATTTATGAATTTTTTGGCATGTAGCTGTTTGTAGTAATTCCTGATAATTCTTTTTCTTTTTCTTTTTGTGGTACCCACTGAGGAAAACACAGGTGAAACACTGTAAGACACTGGCATTGGCAAAAACTTCTTAGATGAGACCCCAGAATCCCAGGTAGTAAAAGAAAAATAAACAAATGGGTTACATCAAGCTAACAAACTTCTGCACAGCAAAGGAAACACTCAACAAAATAACAGGCAACTGACAGAATGGGAGAAAATATTTGCAAGCAATAAGTCTGATTAAGGGTTAATATATAGAATATATAAGGAACTCAAGAAACCCAACAAAATCAAAATAAATAATCCAGTTAAGAAATGTTAAAGGATATGAATAGTAATTTTTCAAAGAATAAAATACAAATGACCAACAGACACATGAAAAGATGTTCAAGATTAATGACTATCAGGAAAATGCAAATAAAAACCACAATGAGGTTTGAGTTCATCCAAGTTAGAATGATTATCATCTAAAATGCAAGAAATAACAAATGCTGGTAAGGATGTGGAGAAAAAATACCTCATGTATTTGGTGGGGATGTAAACTAATACAACCATTATTGAAGACAGTATGGAGATTTCTTGGAAATTTTAAAATTGATCTACAATATGCCCTAGCCATCCCACTCTTAGAACTTACCCAAAGGAAATAAAATTAACATTTGAAATGTTATCTGTACCCACGTGTAAAGCAGCTGATTTCATAGTAGGTAAGCTATGGAATCAACCCATATTTCCAACAACTGAATATTAGATCATGAAAATGTGGTATAAATACACAGTGGAATACTACTTAGCTATAGAAAATAGTGAAATCTTTGTTCATTGAAAAAACAGGAATGAAAGAGGAAAGCATAGTATCCTCAGTGGTGGGAGTTGGGATATTCAGATGCACAAGGATGAAATTAGTACCTCTTTTCATACCATGTGGAAAAATCTTCTCAAAAAGTATTAAATACTTAAATATAATAACTGAAATGGTTAAACTACTAGAAAAAACATATGGGGAAAGATACTAATTATATGATCTAGGCAATGATTTTTTTAAATATAACTCCAAGAGAAAAGTCAACAAAAGACAAAATAGATAAATGGGATTTCATCAGACTAAAAGGATTCTGCATGGCAAATCAAACATCAACCAAGTGAACAGAATAGGAGAATATATTTGTAAACCATATTGCTGATTAAAAAAATTAGTGTTCAGAATACACATGGAGGGACTGGCTTTGTGGCATAGTGGGTAAAGCCTTCACCTGCAATGCTAGCATCCCAGTGGGCACCAATTCGTATCCAGGCTGCTCCACTTCCAATCCAGCTCCCTGCTAATGGCCTGGGAAAAGCAGCAGAAGATGGCCCACTTGCTTGGGCCCCTGCCACCCATGTAGGAGACACAGAAGAAGAGCTGGCTCCTGGCTTCAATCTGGCCCAGACCCAGCTGTTGCAGCTATTGGATGTGAACCAGCTGATGGAAGATCTCTCACTGTATCTCTCCTTCTCTCTCCATAGCTCTAACTTTCAAGTAAATAAATAAATTTCTATAAAAAAGAATACATAAAGACCTCAAGCAACTCGCTGTCATGAAAACAACCCAATTTTTAAAAAATGGGCTAAGGATGAGGGTATTGTGGCTCAGCAGGATAGGCCATGGCTTGGGATGCCTGCATCTCCTGCAAGAGTGTCAGTTCAGTTCTTGCTGCCTCGCTTCCATGCAGCTTCCTGATAACGTGCCTCGGAGGGCAACAGATGATCATCCAAATACTTGGGTCCCTGTCTGGGATACTTGCTTGGAGTTCCTGCCCCCTGGTTTTTTCCTGACCCAGATCTGACTGTTGTGGACCTTTTGGGGCTGAGCCAGTGTATGTAAGATATTTCTCTCTCTCTCCCTCTCTCTCTCTGCCTTTCAAATAAATAAAATAAATCTTCAAAAAAGTAGTTCTATTGTAAAAAAGATAGGGGGATATTAATATTAGTAGGAACTTTGGAATAGTTATAAGCTATGTGAAGGAACTTGAAGATATAGAAAGGCTGATGTTATAGGAGGGAAACTTTTTAGAGGCCCATAATAGTTGAAAAGGAGTAGAATCCTGGCAGCAAGTTTACCTTTGAACAGAGACAAAAAACGAAACAAAAGGATGCAGACTGCCAAGGGTAGTGAGGGGATTTTCCACATTTAGTGAAATAAAATAATAGCTTTTCTTGGAGACTACATTCTGCTTTTGAATAACTAAGAATCAGAGGCAACTCTTGTGCCTTAATATTCCCAATTATGTTAATGAATGTACGTTTGAGGTGGCTTCAACTCATATATTTTCACCCTTCTCATGAAGGAAATGTGACGGATTTTCATGTTTTATATTATTTCACAGGATGCTCGACATGCAGCTGAAGAAGAGATTTATACCAACTTAAACCAGAAGATTGACCAGTTCCTACAGCTGGCAGACTACGACTGGATGACGGGAGACTTAGACAACAAAGCTAGTGACTACCTGGTAGACCTCATTGCCTTTCTGCGTAGCACCTTTGCTGTATTCACACACCTTCCTGTAAGTGACAGTTGCTCTTAATTTTTCCTTCAGATAGAAAAAGTTCTTTTAAAATCTGGTTTGGGGAAAGAGGTTAGTTTCTGCTTCAACTAGCCAGGAAGCTCTTCAGTATATCAAATTCATACCATAATGATTAATCCTTAATTATACTTAGAGTCGTCTTCTTTCATATTTTCATTGATTTGGATTTGTTTATTCTGATAATGATTACTAGTATCTTGTCTACTTATTTTCCTACTAACATCAAGGCAAATAGCACAAAGATATAATATAAGCCTTGGTAGAAATAAAGAAAGAAACTTTCTTTTAGTTCTATTAGTTTAATTTTTTTCATACACTCAAATTGTGTGATGACACTGTTCATCTTTTTTTTTTATTGAATTTGTCTTATATGTTTTCTTCGGCATATAATTATTCATCATAGTCATTAGTTACTGCTTACTAACTCTTATGTAGATTTTATCTACACATGGATGAATTTGTTTCCAATTTTTTTCCCCTTGATTTTTGGTCATATGATCCTGTGTCTTAAAACTTTTTGGTTGATGTCATACATTGTGTTTAAAGCATGTAGAGATTCAAGGTGAGACTGTCTTCCACTAGCAAAGCTTCATCCTTTCTTTAACTAACTAGGTGGGATCAGCAGGTAGTTTTCAGTTTGAGGCTGATCACCTTGATCTAGTCATGGACTGATCTGGGGCAAGTTTGGGTTGTAGTTGTAGTGTATACTTCTGTTTTGCTCAGGTAGCCAGTGTATGGTTCCATCGGGGTTTTATTAAGAGCATGTCACTGTCTCTTCTTCACCAATGAGAACTATTTGTTTGCTTTTTAGAGAAACCTTATATATTCAGCCTTTGCCTTCTTCAGTTTTAGAATTTGGCAAATGTCTTGAGAAGGAGTCATAGTAGTCCACAGGTCACCAAGTACCAACAGGAAAAAAATTGATTAGAAAATGTGCATGAAAATTTAGTGCTCCTTCAAAAGAGATTTCAGCTCCTCACAGATCTGAATGCTTGTGTATCCCGCAAATTCATACACTTAGCTGAATTACCAGTGTAGTACATTTGTGGAAATGGAGCTTTGCACTGTGATAGATCCTGAGGATGGAGCCTTCATGAATGAAATTAGTGGCCATAAAAAGGAGGCTCCAGGTGGCTGTCTTCTTCCTTCCACCATTTGAGTATGTAGCAAGAAAATGCCTTTTATGAACCAGGATGTGGGTTTTCAAAAGATACTGAGTTTACTGGAGCCTTGATCTTGAACTTCTACAAATGTGAAAAATAAGTTTCTGTTTTTGATGAGCTACACAATCCATTGTTATTTTAGAAGTTATGAGTCTATTATAAATTCCTGATGTGTTTTGTGTAATGAAGAGTTGGCATAAATTAAAAATCTATCAAACAGATATGTTAGGGAAATAAATTACTATATAATTATGTAATGTGATATCATTCACTCATTAAGTTAGTGTATATATATTTGAAAACATTGTTCAGTATTTCTTACTTGGAAAAGCAGATTTCAAAACAGTATGTACAATATGATCTCATTTTTATTGGTAAACGTATACCTACATTAGTCATATATCATATATAGTATGACTAGAAGTAGGCAGTCCCTGAGTTAGCTGTGCTTATCTCTATGTAGCTTTAAGTTTTCTTTTTGGTTATAGATGTTTAAAACATTTTTTCTGTCATGAAACATTTGATGCATTTATAATCCTAGGGATAAGGAAGAGGTGATGTTGAGAATCATTATTCTCCATGTCAATGATTATTCTGTCTTAGATAACTATATTTTTTAGAAATACTTTTATCAAAAAAAGATTTTTTTAATTTGCTTCATCTTTTGGAAGGAAAATGACCTTTAGTATTTTGATTTTTATGTCTGCTCCAGCTTGATATATTTATATGAATGAGTAAGATCTTATAGTACCATGAGAAAAAAAATGTAGTAGTTGGAAGTCATGGCTATCCTGGATAGATATTGCTTTTCTCTCTTTTCTTTTTTTTTTAACTTTTATTTAATGAATATAAATTTCCAAAGTACAGCTTATGGATTACAATGGCTTCCCCCCCATAACGTCCCTCCTACCTGCAACCCTCCCCTTTCCCACTCCCTCTCCCTTTCCATTCACATCATGATTCATTTTCGATTCTCTTTATATACAGAAGATCAGTTTAGCATACATTAAGTAAAGATTTCAACAGTTTGCTCCCACACAGAAACATCAAGTGAAAAATACTGTTTGAGTACTAGTTATAGCATTAAATCTCAATGTACAGCACACTAAAGACAGAGATCCTACATGAGGAGTAAGTGCACAGTGACTCCTGTTGTTGACTTAACAAAGTGACACTCTTGTTTATGGCATCAGTAATCACCCTAGGCTCTTGTCATGAGTAGCCAAGGCTATGGAAGCCCTCTGAGTTCACCAACTCTGATCATATTTAGACAAGGCCATGGTCAAAGTGGAAGTTCTCTCCTCCCTTCAGAGAAAGGTACCTCCTTCTTGATGACCCATTCTTTCTGCTGGGATCTTACTTACTGAATTTTTGGTGATCAAGGTGACCTACCTATTTTCATGAGTGACCCAGAAAGGACTATAATAATGAAATTGTCCACCATTAGAATTCTGAAGTGGTATGTGCCCAGTGAGTTAACAGATGAGGGAAGTACACAAGCATCTTTTTCAGGCTCCAGTTGAATAATTTACAATTGCATGCCCAGTTACCCATTTTGCATGCTCAGTATCAGAGCATATTTTGGGGAATTTATCCATGTTATCTTGATAATTATCTTTCAGAAATGCTTGAGAGAAAGGAAATGCTGTCTCAAGTAACAGACCTAGAGGAGGGAATCCTGAATTTGTTTTCTGTGTCTGCTGTTCATGTTAATTTATCTGGCCTCAGGCAAGATCTCTAATAACCTGCTCTGGTTTCTGGGTTGTATGTGGGAATTCTCTTAGTTTCTTTGTCTGAGAGTACAATGATGTATTACTGGCTTCACTTCCTGGGCAATTGATGAACCGTATTTAAAGAAGTTCTTTCTTTCTTTCTTTCTTTCTTTCTTTCTTTCTTTCTTTCTTTCTTTCTTTCTTTCTTTCTTATTTATTTATTTATTTAAAAGGCAGAATGACAGGTTGATGGGGAGAGCTAAAGGGAGAAGGAGATCTTCCATCCGCTGGTTCATTCCCCAAATGCCTACAACAGCCACCAGTAGGCCTGGCTGAAGCCAGAAGCCAGGGAATTTCATATGTATCTCCCACATGAGTGGCAGGAACTGGAGTAGCTGGGACTTGAACCAGCACTGTGATTTGGAATGAGGTCGCCACAACTGCTACCCCTGAGGGAGGTGGTTTTCCACATGCAAGTTCCTGAAGCTCTCCTCATGTGAAACCCTTTTCAAATGGACGTTTCTCTTACCTGCACTTGATCCTGTAAGCTACTGCGGTCTCTGGACATCCCGTCAGCGCCTTCAGTTACATACAACATTTTCTCTGTGACTTTTGAGGCTTATGTAATGGGACCTTAAGCCATCTTTTTGTCTTTATCTCTCTCTCTATGTCTCTTTCTCTCTTTTATTTACTGATAATACTTCTTACAAGGTGAATTTTCCTCATTGTCAGCCATATCTGTTTTCTACCCTGAATCTTTCTTTCTATGCCTTTTTGTCTACTTATCAGTGGGATATTGTTGTTTGAGTATAATCACTTACATCCTTGAGGGATTTTATAATTTTTAAGAGAAACCTTTGTCTGTTGAGCTATTAATTAGCACTTTTCTCCCCATAAAGCTACTACTTCCAACACCCATAGCTGTTCTTTCTGGTGGTAGCCAGCTAGTAATTCTTTGCCACTTTAATGATACCAACCTTTTTTGAGACTTCTCTTGCTGTTATAATTATTAAATAAAGCTTAAGAATATTGCATATCAAATACCAAGAGCCTTTTCCTTTTAATCCTGCTTATGGTGATGAGATAAAGTAGAAAATAAGGAAAATCAACAGTTTAAAGGACTGTAAAAATCCTACAACTATAAATCTCCATTTCTCATATCCTATTTAAAAGCCTGAGGTTCCCAAGAGAATCTCCTAGATTCTGCCCTGCCTGGTCATTTAAGTATCAGTGATACCTGTATAAGATGGAGAGGAGACTGCTCTGATTGTGTTTGATTAGTGCTGAGGTAGTAGGATGCTAGGTACTGTGTGAGGTCAGAGAAGTGATTTTAACACTTTCTATAGGACCAAATAATTAAAAACCTCAATTGTTTCATAATAGATGAGTAGATGTAAACCATAATAATATTGTTTGATGAAATAACGTTTACTAAAACAAATTTTATGAAGATTAAATTATAGCCTTGCAAAATATTTGCAATATGATGTAAAATAAAAGCAGAATAAAAGTTTCATAAACAAAATCATTGTAAGTGTGTAAAAACTCTAAATATAATTCAAAGTTGTTAAAATGATCACCCAGAAACATATTAACTCTAAATAATTCTGTTGGGGTACAGTTTGTTATTTTTCTTCAAAGCTGTATTTTATAATTTTATTATTCTTGACATTTAAAAGGATTTAAACATTTCCTTTATTTAAAAAAACTATTATATTTTTGCAGGTTCTCTCTCAGTTCAGGTTTTCTTTTGTACATAAATTACAGTGGTAAAAGAAAAATAAATCTACAATTTTAGATTCTTTCATGTGCCAGTCTTCTTCATGTTGCTCATTTCTGTCTGTAAAGTCATCTCTTTTCACAGATTAAATTTAGGAGTAGGTAAGTTAAATCATACAATAATATATGGTGGAATAGGATTTCAGACCAAGGTCCTTCTGATTCCAAAGCCCATGCTGTTTTGGCTAGAGTGAGCTACTTGCTTTGTCCCGCAAATTTCAAAGACTCTGAAGGAAGACGGTTGGTACATGTAGGAGTGCTGTGGGATTGACCTTTCCTAGCAAATATCTAGGCAAGGGGACTGAGAAGCGTGATTGAGGTCAGAAGAGAGGCAGTAAGTTACAACTGAGGGCAAGTGAGGGCGTGGACACTGTAAAGACAAGCACCAGCAGAAGAACCTAAGGTAGAGTTTCTCTTTATGTCAGTTTATTTACAGATGCTCCTTCCATGAACACTGGTGTGTAGCATTTCACCCCCTCTCCTCACAAATTAAAAAAAAAAAATGTTTTCATTATATTTGAAAGACAACAAGATGGAGAGCCATAGAGACAGAGAGTCAGGTGGAGAGAAATCTCCCACCCACTGTCACTCCCCAAATGCTCACAACAGCCAGGGGCTGTGCCTGTCGAAGCTGAGAGGCAAGAACTCAGTCTGAGGTCTGCGCCGCAGCTCACTAGGCTAATCCTCCACCTTGCGGCGCTGGCACACCGGGTTCTAGTCCCGGTCGGGGCGCCGGATTCTGTCCTGGTTGGCCCTCTTCCAGGCCAGCTCTCTGCTATGGCCCAGGAGTGCAGTGGAGGATGGCCCAGGTGCTTGGGCCCTGCACCCCATGGGAGACCAGGAAAAGCACCTGGCTCCTGGCTCCTGCCATCGGATCAGCGCTGTGCGCCGGCAGCAGCACACCAGCCACGGCGGCCATTGGGGGGTGAACCAACGGCAAAGGAAGACCTTTCTCTCTGTCTCTCTCTCTCACTGTCCACTCTGCCTGTAAAAAAAAACAAAACAAAACAAAACAAAACAAAAAAAAAACACCTCAGTCTGGGACTCCCGCGTGGGTGGCAGGGATCCAGCTACTTAGCCATCATTTGCTGCTTCCCTGGGCACACATCAGAGCAAAGCTGGATCAAAAGCAAAGTAGCCAGGACTCAAACCAGGTACTATGTATATGAGATGTGGTTGTCCCAGGTGGTGACTTATGTACCATAGAAATTTTTTATTATTTCTACCTCTTCAAGTGTAACTACTATCTACATTAAATATATTTCTAATAGTTCTCCTATATAAAGCTGTGACTTCAGCCAAGTGTGTCTATTTCTGTTCCCAAACATACTCTGCTTATTTGTTTTTTTTTTTTTTTAATTTTTTTTTTTTTTGACAGGCAGAGTGGACAGTGAGAGAGAGAGACAGAGAGAAGGGTCTTCCTTTGCCGTTGGTTCACTCTCCAATGGCCGCCGCGGCCGGCGCGCTGCAGCCGGCGCACCGCGCTGATCCGATGGCAGGAGCCAGGAGCCAGGTGCTTTTCCTGGTCTCCCATGGGGTGCAGGGCCCAAGCACCTGGGCCATCCTCCACTGCACTCCCTGGCCACAGCAGAGAGCTGGCCTGGAAGAGGGGCAACCGGGACAGAATCCGGTGCCCCGACCGGGACTAGAACCTGGTGTGCCGGCGCCGCTAGGCGGAGGATTAGCCTAGTAAGCCGCGGCGCCGGCATACTCTGCTTATTTGTAGTCATGATTTACCTTCTCCTTAGAGTGACCACTAATCTTGTGTTGCAATTTTTCCTTCCTTTAAAGCACAGTTCATACCCTATTTTCCTAAAGAAGTCTTGTAGGAACTGGTGCCTCTCTTCTGCACAATTCATTCCCCGAGGTTTTTTGACTCTTGTGAACTCTTGCACATCTTCCTCTCTGCATTTCCTGCTTGAAACTTCAGATTTATGAGTTTTATCTTAAATTATTTTGTGTATATTCCCTTTATTATAAACTAAGGTTACCAGTGCTTTGAAGTGAGGTGTTTTAGAGTTTTTGGCATGTGCAACAATGAGTAGATATCCAGCAAATTTCACAGTGATGTTGGATGTATTTAACATGGACATTCTGCATGGAATACTGACCTACAACACAGGTGACTATTTACCATCACATTTCTATCTTCCATTTGGATTACAGCTCTTTATTACAAATATGTATTGTTTTACTGTTAGTGCTATTTTATTGAGAATGAGCTTGGGAAAGCACTGAAACAGGATTTACAAATCTAAGTTCACAGGAAAACAGTATTGCTGCTAGGGAGTGTAGCACGTAGGTCTTTCTAAATTATATTGCTTCATTGACAAGATAGCAAATTTGAGCCTACATATTGACATCAGGATACCTCAGCATCTCTAGTGCACATGTTGTAAGATAAGTAGTTGACAGTTAAGGGAAAATAGATCTGGTACATGCCACTCTTCAACCACCCTTTCGTATGATTTGTAGCCACAGTTTTAATATGGGTCAGGAAGTGCTTGAATTTCTCCAAACAAGTAACATACATTATTGGAAATCAGACATGGTACATATTTGCCCCTGGGGATTCCTTCTTTGAATTAGCAACTGTGAGTTTGTTGCTGTTTAGCCCCTTGATTGTTGATGAGTAGAATTTCTGAATGCATTATATTATATTTTTAAGAGTTTTCTGTTAAGGAAATGTACTTGTTATTTTTGAATTAGGTAGAATAATTTGATGGTTGTCACAGGAATCTTGAGATTGTTCCAAGATGGTGAAAAGACATAGAAGTTTTATATAATATATTTGCCTGTGTTTTGTTTTAGTGGGTTATTATTTTTGTTTTATTTTTAGTTTCCTTCTATCAATGTGTGTCTTAACTCCTTTGGATGATAGTCTTGGGGTAAAGATATGACAGGAGCCTAAAAACTGGAAGCATTCCTTCAACAGACAACAGGCTCTGTACCCTCAATAAATATAAATGAACCCTTTATAAAGGTAGTTTTCTTTTTGGCTATTTTTTCTAGTGGTGAGCATAGCCTCCAGCCGGAATGGTATAAAATCTAAGGATTCTTTTCTAGAACTATATTCTTGATGCCACATTGACCATACTTATATTTCTACCATTGTAAAATAGACTCAGTGACTCCTATATCTCACTGTTTTAATTAAGAGCCCCCCACCAGGTGTGTGTGTGCATGTGTGTGTGTGTGTGTGACCTATTTTTTTAAGCAGCCTAGCCTTTAGAAAAGGAAATAACTCCATGTTCCTGTTTTAGATTGAAGAGTAACAAACATAGAAAAGTAAACAGATAAGTTCATAGTCTGATGAGTTTTCTCAAAGTAAGCATTTCTACGTTTCTAGCACCAAAATCAAAGAACAGAGCATTGCTGTCTCTAGAAAAACCTTGTACTTGTTCCCTTCCTTTCCCTACCCCCAAATCCTTAACTTTATTTCTGAGGTGATCATTATCTATACTTCTTGTACGGTCAATTAGTTTTGCCTATATAGAAATACTACAGAATAATCTTCACCTCTGTTGTTTCTTAGGCTCAATATTACATCTATGCAATTCAGCCATTGCATTTAGAAGTTCTTTGTTCATTCTTATATAATATTTCTATTTAAAAAAAAAATTGAAGGTAAAAAAAAAGCGCACACAGAGATACAGAGATAGAGACAGAGATTTTCCTTCTGATTATCCACTCCCAAATGCCCACAATTTGTGAAGCTCTGCCAGGCCAAGTCCAGGAGGCCAGAACTGAATCCAGATCTCCCATGTAGATGGCAGAGATCCAAGTAGCTGGCCTGTCATCTGCTACCTTCCAGGATGAGCATTAGCAGTAAACTGGAACCAGAATTTCATTATATGACTGTATTATTTTCCATTCTAAAGTTTTTTGGACATTTCAGTTGCTTCCATATTTTGGTTGTAAGAAATAGTGTTGCTTTAGCACTTATTGTGTGTGTATTCATTAAGCCTATTTATTTTAAGTTAATATTTTTTTTGACAGGCAGAGTGGACAGTGAGAGAGAGAGACAGAGAGAAGGGTCTTCCTTTGCCGTTGGTTCACCCTCCAATGGCCGCTGCAGCCAGCGCGCTGCGGCCGGCGCACCACGCTGATCCGATGGCAGGAGCCAGGTACTTCCCCTGGTCTCCCATGGGGTGCAGGGCCCAAGTACTTGGGTCATCCTCCACTGCACTCCCTGGCCACAGCAGAGCGCTGGCCTGGAAGAGGGGCAACCGGGACAGAATCTGGCGCCCTGACCGGGACTAGAACCTGGTGTGCCAGCGCCGCAAGGTGGAGGATTAGCCTAGTGAGCCGCGGCGCCGGCTTTAAGTTAATAATTTTGAGTGGAACTACCCTATCAGGGTATCTAAAAATAGCCAGCATGTTGCCAACAATTTTTAAAAATTTTTTGTTTAATGAATGCATTTTTGCATAAATACAATGTTTGGAATATAGTGGTTCTTTTTCCCCTACCCCCTCCCCGCTCCCATCCCACCTCCCATTCCCTCTCCCATCTCCTTCTTCATTATGGATCATTTTTAGTATGACTTTATATATAGAGGACCAACTCTATGCTAATCATGGACTTCAACAATTTGCCCCCCCACCCACATACAACATATAGAGCACAGTTTGGGGAGAGAATTTTCAGTCAATTCTCATATTACAATTCAACAGGGACAGAAGTCCTACCTGGGGATCAAGTGCACAGTGACTACTGTTGTTCCTTTAACATTCTTTTTTTATGATGTCGTGGTCATCCGTGGCTTTTGCCATGGACTGCCAAGGCTATGGAAGCCTTTTGTGACCATAGACTCCATCAGTATTTGGACACAGCCATACCAAAGTGGATGGTCTCACCTCCCTTCAGAGAGGAGTGTCTCCTTCTTTGATGACCCTTTCTTTCCTCTGAGATCTCACAGAGATCCTCCGTGTAGGATATTTTTTTGTCACAGAGTCTTGTCTTTCCATGCCTGAAATGCTCTCGCAGTCCTTTCAGCCCAACCAGGAAGCCTTATGGGTTGATTCTGAGGTCAGAGTGTTATTTACTGCAAAAGTCATTCTAGGAGTCTGCTGTGTGGGCTGCTTCCCATTGACAACAATTTTTAAAAGTATTATACCAATCTTTTTTTCTTACCAGTTGCATTTAAGAGTTCTAGCTGATCCATATTCTTACCAACCTTTAAGTTTATCTATCTTTTTCATTTTAGCCCTTCTATTACATATATGTTGATGCAAAGTTGACATTTGAATTATCATTTTTCTCAGGACAAATGAAGTTGGTTAGCATTTCATATTCTTACTGGTCGTTTGTATATGCCTCTTTGTATATATAGTTACTTTAAAGTTTCTTTTAAGTTTGCTGCTGACTTTTCTGTTGGCTTAGTTCTCTGTTTTTTTAATAGTTTTAAAGTGTTAAGGATATATTTAATTCAGTAGTTGTAGTAGGTAGAATGATTATCTCCCTAAAATACTCACATCTTAATCCCTAGATCTTATAAATATGCTTCCTGGCAAATGGGAATTTATAGGTATTATTAAGCTAGGTTTATATTGTGCCTGGATAGACTCAATGTAATTTTTTTCTTTAAGTTTCAAACTTTAACAATATTTCTAATATTTTGCCACTTTCACCTCAAAGGTAGACATTATATACATACACATATATACTATCCTTTTCTTGAAAATAGGCGTGCTAATATCACAAAGTGAGCGATTTATTACAATGGTCATGACCTGGAGAAAGAAAGGTATATTGTTATTTACATAATATGGATGAAGTAATATAGATAGTTATATACCAAATGATATGACTCCATCAATTTTTATAGTCTATATTAGCATCCACAAATAAGAGAAAACATATGCCGGTGCCGCGGCTCACTAGGCTAATCCTCCGCCTGCAGCGCCGGCACACCGGGTTCTAGTC
Source organism: Oryctolagus cuniculus (assembly GCF_964237555.1). NCBI lineage: Eukaryota > Metazoa > Chordata > Mammalia > Lagomorpha > Leporidae > Oryctolagus > Oryctolagus cuniculus. Next base: position 130,440,959 of record NC_091433.1, read on the forward strand.
CCGGTCGGGGTGCCGGATTCTGTCCCGGTTGCCCCTCTTCCAGGCCAGCTCTCTGCTGTGGCCCAGGAGTGCAGTGGAGGATGGCCCAAGTGCTTGGGCCCTGCACCCCATGGGAGACCAGGAGAAGCACCTGGCTCCTGCCATCGGATCAGCGCAGTGTGCCGGCCGCAGTGCACCGGCTGCAGCGGCCATTGGAGGGTGAACCCACGGCAAAGGAAGACCTTTCTCTCTGTCTCTCTCTCTTCACTGTCCACTCTGCCTGTCAAAAAAACAAAAACAAAAAAATAAAACAAAAGAAAAATATGATGTATGTCTTTCATAGCATCTGGCTTGTTTCAGTTAGCATAATGATCTCTAGTTCATTCATTTTGTTGCAGATGTCAGGATTTCATCTTTTTTATGTGTACTTATAACATATGTGTAATATGTGTATATGTACTATATTTTCTTCAAGCAGTCATCACAGGCTATTAGATTTGATAAGATCAAAACACAAAAATGAATCACATTCTTATATACAACAGTGTTCTGACTAAGGAAAGACTTCTAGATCAGTCCCATTCACAATAGCTACAAAAAAATTTAAATACCTTGGGATAAAGTTAGCCAAGGGTATAAAAGATCTCTACAGTGAAAATTATAAAAAAATTTAATGAAAGAAATAGAAGACACACAAAGACAAAAAAAAAAAAAAAAAAGGAAAAATCTCCCATGGTCTTGTACTGGAAGAATTATTATCATCAAAACATCCATAGTACCTAGAGCAATTTACACATTAAGTGCAATTCTAGTCAAAATTCCAAGAACATTCTTCCTAGAACTAGAAAACAACAGTCCCAATATTCATATATTCATAAGACCTTGAACAGCCAAAGTGATCTTAAACAAATAAAACAGAGTGGAAACATCATGATACCAGATTTCAAGAAATAGTACAGGGCTGTTATAATCAAAACTGCCTTGTACTGACATAAAAGTAGACAAGTAGACCAATGAAACAGAATAGAAAACCTCAGAAGTTAATCCATGCGGCTACAACCAATTAATCTTTGACAAATGACATTTCCTAGAGAAAGGACAGTCTCTTCAACAGTTGATTTTGAAACAACCCCTGCTTTACACTGATACAAAAATCAACTCAAAATGGATCAAAGAACTAAACTTAAAACCTGAAACCATCAAACTGTTAGAGGAAAACATAGAGAAAATCCTGTGAGATACTGGTAAAAATTTCTTGGGTAAGACTCTCGGAGCACACCCAATAAAAGCAAAAATTGACAAATGGGATTATGCCAAGCTAAGAAGCTTTTGCACAGTAAAGGAAACAACATAGAGAAGAAGCAAGTGACAGAGTGGGAGAAAATATTTACAAATTAGGCATCCAATAAAGGACTAATATCCAGAATATATAAGGAACTCTAGAAACTCCACAACAATGCAAACAATCCAGTTAAGAAGTGGGCAAAGGATATGAACAGACATTTTTCAAAGCATGAAATATAAATGACCAAAAGACACATGAAAAAATGCTAAGGATATCAGTACCATGCTGTTTTGATAACAACTGCCCTGTAGTATGTCCTGAAATCTGGTATTGTGATGCCTCCAGCTTTGTTTTTGTTGTACAAGATTGCTTTAGCTATTCTAGGTCTCTTGTGTCTCCATATGAATTTCAGCATCATTTTTTCCAGATCTGAGAAGAAGGTCTTAAGTATCTTGATTGGTATCGCATTGAATCTGTAAATTGCTTTTGGGAGAATGGACATTTTGATGATATTGATTCTTCCAATCCATGAGCATGGAAGATTTTTCCATTTTTTGGTATCTTAGTATTTTTTTTGTTTGTTCTACTTAATACTTTTGGTTGAATTCTGTAATCAATACACAGTTATTCTCAAGTGTTGAAACTTAACTGAAAAGTGATTGCTGTTAAATATAAGAGTGGGAATAAGAGAGGGAAGAGATGTGCAATTCGGGACTTGCTCAAGCTGACTTACTTCAAACGGTAGAGTTAGAAACATACCAGGGGATTCCAATTCAATCCCATCAAGGTGGCATGTACCAATGCCATCTCACTAGTCCCGGTGATCAATTTCTGTTCACAGTTGATCATAATGAAAGGACTAAGAGCCAAAGGGAGCACATAAACAAGACTAGTGTCTGCAAATACTAGCTGATAGAATAAAAAAGGGAGAGAATGATCCAACATGGGAAGCGAGATACACAGCAGACCCATAGAATGGCAGATGTCCTAAACAGTACTCTGGCCTCAGAATCAGCCCTTAAGGCATGCGGATCTGGCTGAAAAGCCCATGAGAGTATTTCTGGCATGGAAAGCCAAAACACTCTGGCAAAAAAAAAAAAAAAAAAAAAAACAACAACAACAACAACCCTAAATGAAAGATCTCCGTGAGTGAGATCCCAGTGAAAAGAACAGGTCATCAAAGAAGGAGGTACCTTTCTCTGAAGAGGGGAGAGAACTTCCACCTTGACTACAACCTTGTCTAAATATGATCAGAGTTGGTGAACTCAAAAGGCTTCTATAGCCTTGGCAACTCATGACAAGAGCCTAGGGTGATTACTGATGCCATAAACAAGAGTGTCACTTTGTTAAGTCAACAACAGGAGTCACTGTGCACTTACTCCTCATGTAGGATCTCTGTTCTTAATGTGCTGTACATTGAGATTTAATGCTATAACTAGTACTCAAACAGTATTTTACACTTTGTGTTTCTATGTGGGTGCAAACTGTTGAAATCTTTACTTAATATATGCTTTTTTTAACTTTTATTTAATGAATATAAATTTCCAAAGTACAGAATATTGATTACAATGGCTTTCACCCATAACGTCCCTCCCACCCGCAACCCTCCCCTTTCCCACTCCCTCTCCCCTTCCATTCATATCAAGATTCATTTTCGATTCTCTTTATATACAGAAGATCAGTTTAGCATACATTAAGTAAAGATTTCAACAGTTTGCTCCCACACAGAAACATAAAGTGAAAAATACTGTTTGAGTACTAGTTATAGCATTAGATCTCAATGTACAGCACACTAAGGACAAAGATCCTACATGAGGAGTAAGTGTACAGTGACTCCTGTTGTTGACTTAACAAATTGACACTCTTGTTTATGCCATCAGTAATCACCCTAGGCTCTTGTCATGAGTTGCCAAGGCTATGGAAGCCCCCTGAGTTCACCGACTCTGATCATATTTAGACAAGGTTGTAGTCAAGGTGGAAGTTCTCTCCTCCCTTCAGAGAAAGGTACCTCCTTCTTTGATGACCTGTTCTTTCCACTGGGATCTCACTCGTGGAGATCTTTCATTTAGGTTTTTTTTTTTTTTCCCCAGAGTGTCTTGGCTTTCCATGCCAGAAATACTCTCATGGGCTTTTCAGCCAGATCCGCATGCCTTAAGGGCTGATTATGAGGCCAGAGTGCTGTTAGGACATTTGCCATTCTATGGGTCTGCTGTGTATCTCACTTCCCATGTTGGATCATTCTCTCCCTTTTTGATTCTATCAGCTAGTATTTGCAGACACTATTCTTGTTTATGTGATCCCTTTGGTTCTTAGTCCTATCATTACGATCAATTGTGAACAGAAATTGATCACTGGGACTAGTGAGATGGCATTGGTACATGCCACCTCGATGGGATTGAATTGGAATCCCCTGGTATGTTTCTAACTCTACTGTTTGAAATCTTTACTTAATATATGCTAAACTGATCTTCTGTATATAAAGAGAATTGAAAATGAATCTTGATGTGAATGGAAGGGGGGAGGGAGTGGGAAAGGGGAGGGTTGTGGGTGGGAGGGAAGTTATGGGGTTGGAAGCCATTGTAATCCATAAGCTGTACTTTGGAAATTTATATTCATTAAATAAAAGTTTAAAAAAAATAAAATAGGCTTTAAAAAAAAACCTAAAACCAAAAACCAAAAAAAAAAAAAAAAAAAAAAAAAAGTGGTAAGGATATCTAGCATTCTGGGAAACACAAATAAAAACCACAATGAGGTATCACCTCATTCTAGTTATTATGGCTATTATAAAAAAAATAATAACAAATGCTGGTGAGTTTGCTATCTATTATATAAGGACATTTTTTGCTTTATGTTTTTGGTTCAAATGCAGTTAAATTAGTTAAATCGAAGCATATTAACTGGTAGTTTGGAGAACAAAAGAGAAAGATTATAAAAGTAAGCCTGCAATATTTATATGAAGTTAGATTCCTCATATTCATTTACAGTTGTAGGTTGTAGGCCTGTAGGAATTTTATTCCAAGAAATGAATATTTGAGATTGTTCTAAACCAACAATACTTTATATGAACTAAGATATAACATTGCCTAACATTGGTGTTAATATTAGCTATAATATTTGTAATAGATAATATTAAAACTTATGTAATAGATAGCATTAGCAATCCATAGGTAAAGGCTGATCAATAGGTACTAAGTTATAATGGAATAGGTGAAATAGGTTCTGTTATTCTCTTGCACAGTATGGTGACTATAGATAGTGATAATATACTGTATATTACTGATAGCTAGGATAAAAAATTTTTAATGGTTTTACAGTAAAGAAATGATAAATGTTTGAAGTAGACATGTTTACTCTGTATTGAAACATCTTATGATACCCCCTAATGTATAGTTTTAACATGCCAATTAAAATATTCAAAAACTTTCTGTTACTTATATAGGAAATACTAATTATTTTGAAACTATTAAAGGGACAGTGTTGATATGCTGCATTGTAGACTGTAAGGGAAATATGAAGTGTCAGTTCCTGAGAGGATGTTTAATTGTGATCTTTCTTTAGGGTTTCCCTTTCCTTTAGCAGTGGTCCATGGGGATCCTTCCCGTGTTTTTTGTTTATCTCTTTACCTTCCTGGTGGAACCTGACTCCCAAGTGTAGGGCAGGGAGTGACTCTAATGAGCATAAGCCTTGTAGCTTTGATAGTAGTGCCTAAAACCCTACTTTTAGTGCAGCTTTTAGGGTAGCTAATGACCCTAATCTGTTGCAAATTATATGACTAGGCCTAGCCCTGATCACACCTATTCTGTGATAAGGGTGAAGATTGCTGGACCTGAAACAACTGTATTACAGACACTAGCAGTAGAGAGTCAAGAGGCATTATCTATTTGATTCAGTGAATCCCTCCAATTGTAGCACTTGATCTGCTTTTCAGTAAAAACAAACAAAAAGCTCACTGTCTAATATCCTTATGACTTTTCTTTTAACCTTGATTGTTTTGCTATGAGTTAACAAATAACCTCTCTCCATTTTGCAATTCCTGTCTTTTTTTTTTTTCTTTTAGTGTGAAGGTCATAGGGCCAGCTTGTAATGTGTCTACCCCTTTTACAGTATATGACCCCTGTCTCTCAGGTCCCTCTGGTAAACTCACCAGGCTTTCTCTGATATTGTGGAGCCTGAGAAGACACTTGACTTAAATGCTTTTCCTTCAAAAGCCTGGGAGGCACTCTGAGAAAGTGATCTTATTCACATACAAGAGTTGAGTTGCTTTTTCCTCTTTCTTTCAGCTCTCTTTGTAGGCCATTTGACCCTCTCTGCATTAACAGGATGTGGGAATACTGTGGGGAACCCACCACAGGTTTCTGGAGTACTGATTTTATCTGTTTATTGTTTTCTCCAAGGGATAGACTATTAAGTTATTATGGAAAGAAAAGAATTTACAGCTTGCTTGTCTCAGTATTGTTCCTGACTCATAGCATTAATTCACTGTCTTTAAAATGAAAGGTAAATACTAGTGACCCTTTATCTATTCTTCTAAAATAGAAAAGCTAAACTGGCAATGGTGGCTGTGTGGAAGATGCGTTAGACCTGCCTGTCACGAGTAGATCTCAGAAGTAGAAGTTAGAGTGAGGTAATTTAATGGAACATGAGCTAGTAAAGTGATGGCCGCATTGTAACAGAGAGGTGATTTTTCTCTGCGGTGCTCCAAAGGCTGGGACCCTGAGTCTCCCAACCTTGAGATGCCTGGGCTTCTATACTCTTTGTGTTGGAACCAAAATTGAGGACTAGTTTGACATAGCATTTATACAATACTTAGAAGTCATACAATAGAGTAACTATTAATGATATTAGAAATTTGAGTTATAGTGAAGATATTTTATATCAAAGCCTGAATTTGAAGAATTTTATTTTGTATTTCTTATATTATTTGTATTTATTCATTAAAATATGTTGATCCAATGCAGCTTTACAACTTCACTTTGAGGATCACTTCTGAACCTTGTTACAATTTTACCCTTCAGTAAAGCAAATTCATAGGTTACTGCTCTGGTTAAGACTTTCAAATCTTTATGACTTTGTTATATTTCCCCTTTTAGTTTAAGTATCGTTAAAACAATAGACCTGCAATCAGGTGCTTTTCTTTGATTTTACAGTCTAGTACTATGAAATCTCATGTGACTTGTTTTAAATTATAAATAGAAAAAAGAATTCTGAGGACTCTTGGTGTTTCTCCAAGGTTTTAGCCATCTGCCCAGATGCAATTGTGGCAATAACAGTATCTCATCCAAAACTGGGTGGAAGATTACACTGAAGTAAGCTGATCATGATTAGCCTTCTGTCTAGTGGTTCTAATGCAGCACTGTACTTAGTATTTATTCACACCTTAGATATGGGCTGTTTAGATTTGAACATATTGATTTAAAGCAATTATTTCACTTATAAAACAATTATATAAAGCAATTATTTTATAGAACATTTAGTCATTTTTGCTAACTTTTATATTCTACTTTGGTGTTTTATATAGCCTTACTTAACTTGTCTAAAAGGTGTGTTTGGTTTAACATTTAGTTCATTTATTCTTTGTTCCTGTAGTAAAATCCTTTTGTCAATTGAGAAACAGTGGTAATAGATGCTGACAATTTTCTTCCACAGGTTATTGTTATTAATACATTAATCTTCTATTATCTATTGCTTTGCCTTTCCATGGCTTCAGTTACCTAGGACCAACCATGGCCTGAAAAGATTAAAAGAAGAGAAATAATTTATGAGTTTTAAATTGTGCAATATTTTGAGTAATATAATAAAGTCTCACACTGTTTTACTTCATCCTGCCCAAGACATGAGTCATCCCTTTGTCCAGCATATCCTGGCTGTATACACTACCTTTCCATTGTTGGGGTATTATGGTGCCTCTGTTAAAATGGCCACTATATAGTAGCCTAAGTAGCGTAACACTATAATGCAGTGGCTCTTTCATTCACCTCACTTCATCTCATCATGAAGGCATCATCTTATATTATGGAATGAAAAGTGAATACATTTCAGTAGGATATTTGGAGAGACAGAAAGAGAGAACCCATTCACATAACCTTTATCACAGTTTATTATTATTGTTGCTGTCCATCTCTTTCTGTGCATAATTTATGAATTAAACTTTTTCACAAGTATGAATGTATAGAGAAAAATGTGAACACAAAGAGTTTGGTACTATCCATGGTTTTAGGCATCTCTGTGTAGGTCATGGAAAATATACCCTGGGGATAAAAGGAGACTGCTATCTATTGCTTGCATCTGTATAAGCTAATACCAATATCATCATAAGTTTGATAACTAAGCACATAACTTGAATACCACTTACTTAAAATAATAGAATATGAGCAATGTTCTTCTCTAGTAATAGACAAATATAATTATGTTTTTCAGAAAAAATGAAGATTCAAAAATTACCTGACATTGATAGACTGGTAGATATATCTTTTCAAGAAAAAGAAGACACTATGCAGAGAGCACAGTGTATGTAAGGAATGAGGACTGTAATTAATCATGGAGCTTTTCTAAGCTGTAAGAGAGGAGAGTGTATGCTGAGGTGTTGTAGAATAGGAAGTTAGTAACACAGATGAAGGACCATGAGTATCACACCATAAAATTATTCTCTGTACTAAGGATGAATGCCAGAAATTACTGACCAAAGTGTATTTAAGGATAGGAACTTTAAATATGAATGATGCCAGAGGAATCATTTAGCAAATATTCTAATATATCTGGTGAGAGATGATGAGTGATCTGTACTAAGTCACTGTCAGTGGGGTTTTAAAGCAGAGGACTAATACAAGGAGATTAAATACAATAAATATAACTATAAATAGATCCAGGAAATCAGTTCTTTAAGTACAAATAAGCAAAGACACAGGTTAGCAACAAATTCTGGGAATAAAGTTTGGAGAGAAGGAGAGATTCAGTAGATGTCACTGAAATGTAGTTTTTAAAAGAGGTGATATTAACTTAGATTGCATTGCTAAAAATATAATTTCTGATAATAGGGCAATGATCTAATTATTTTTGTATTTCACTCTTGCCACACTTAATCTATTAGGTTAAATTCTGAACCCTATGTTCAAAAGACTGTTACTGGTGCTTAGTGAACTGCTTCTGAGAGCGCTGGCCCTGGCGGACCAGGTTAGAAGGGAATTGGGGTCTGTGGAGCTGCAGATAGCAGCAGGGGGAGTGGTTAGTGAACTGCTTCTGAAGTTCCACGCAGGGAAAAAATAAATGAACAAATAGGGAGATGGTACACCACCTTCTTCTCCCTCCCCAGACCTTGCAAGGACCAGTAGCCGCAGGAAGAAGCCATTCTGTTCCTTTTTTCTTTTTTTTCCCTTCTTTTCTATTTCTGGACACAAGCAGGTGGTGGCTGCCCCTGCCTCCCGTGCCCGTGCCCAGCCATAGTTGGGGTCACTTCACCCTCTACCCAAACGGCAAGGAACACAATAATTAAGAATACCTTCTCCAACCAAGCGATGGCAAGGGGAAGCCCCAACTATTGTGCTTACCCACCATTGCTGAGAAGTGAGCTGGGTCCCAGTTGGCAAGGCCTCAGCACATAAACCCACAACTCACAGACTTATAGCAGCTCACAATAGAGGGAACCATGCTCACAGGGAAGTTGTCAAAGATTAACGGAGCAGTTTATTAAGCAGTCTGAACTAGTGCTGAGAACACCAGGGACTTAACACCAAGGTGTCCCATAGCTGTGAGGAGAAGGGCAGGTCACACCAACAGAGATGAACTCCCTCCTCCATACAGATCCCAGAGGAGAGCTACAAAGCCCAGCGGTGTAGGGGAGCTTACCTTGGACACTTGCTCTACCCTGCAATACTGAACAGAGCAACCAGGCCACACCTGTCACACACCTCCAGGTACTCCCTGAAAGTATAGACATCCCACTAAGCCATTCAAATGCCAAAAAACAAAAGAAGGAACTTAAATAAGAATAAGGAAGATATAATGAGCCCCCCAAAGGAACTCTACAACACTTCAGTAGTAGAAGGTGAAGATGAAGATTGTGTATATGCCAGAAACAGAATTCAGAAAATTAATCATCAGATTACTTAGAAGCAACCAAAAGCAAATTCACAACCTAAATGAGATTTTTCCCATGAAATTGAGATATTAAAGAGAAATCAGAATGAAATATTAGAAATGAAGAACTCTATAGATCAAATAAACAGCAACAATAAAAAAACAGTGGAAAGTCTTACCTACAGAATAGGTGAGAAAGAAGAAAGAATATCAGAACTAGAAGAAAAATTTCTGCAAATCTTACTATCAGACCAAAAAAAGAAGACAAAATTAGAAAGCTAAAAAAAAAAAAAAATCTGCTGGAGATCTACAAGATACTATCAAATGACCAATATATGGGTCCTAGGAGTTCCTGAAGGAGTGGAAAGAAGAAAGGATCGGAAGGCCTTTTTAATGAAATAATAACTGAAAACTTCCCGAATTTGGAGAAAGAAAGGGACATCCAAGTACATGAAGAACACGGAACTCCCAATGGACACGAACATAAAAGAGCTTCACCACAACACATTGTAGTAAAACTCTCCACAGTAAAACATAAAGAAAAGATTGTAAAACGTGCATGAGAGAAATGCCAGATCACATTATGAAAAACACAGTTAGACTCACAGTGGACTTCTCATCAGAAACCCTAAAGGCTAGGAGAGAATGGCAAGATATATTCCAAGTCCTGAGAGAAAAAAACTGTCAACTCAGAATACTGTACCCTACAAAGCTCTCATTTATGAATGAATTTGAAATAAAGATCTTCCATACAAACAGAAATTAAAAGAATTGGTAACCTCCTTCCCAGCCCTGCAGAGATGCTCAAGGATGTGCTACACAGAGAACTGAAAAATCACTATGAAAGAAAGTGAAAACAGAAAATTGCCCAGTAGAATTATAAAGGAAACCCAAAGTAAAAAATAGGACTACTAATGGAAATATGGCACGATAAAGTCATTCCTTAACAATAGTTACCCTGAATGTAAATGGTCTCAATTCTCCAGTTAAAATATACAGACTGGCTGTATGGATTAAAAAAGATAATCCATCTGTTTGCTGCCTACAAGAAACATATCTCACCAACAAGGATGCACATAGACTATAAGTGAAAGGATGGAAAAATGTAATCCATGCCAACATAAACCAAAAAAGAGCTGCTGTAACCATTCTAATATCAGACAAAATAGACATTAACACAAAGAAACTATTAAAAGAAACTAAGAAAGGCACTATTTAATGATTAAGGCATCAATTCATCAAGAAGATGTAACTATTGTAAATGTGTTTGCACCTAATTATGGGCACCTGGCTATTTAAAAGAAATGTTAATAGACTTAAGGGAGATATAGACTCAAATACAATAGTAATGGGGGACTTCAGTACCCCACTTTCAGATTGGTCAGATCATCCAGACAGAAAATCAGCAAGGAAAAAACAGACCTAATTGGAACTATAGACCAAGTGGACCTAACAGATATCTACAGAGATTTCTACCATGAAGCCAAACAATACAGATTCTTCTCACCAATGCTTGGACTTTCTCTAAGATTAACCACATGCTAGGCCATAAAGCAAGTGTCAGCAAGTTCAAAAAAATCAAAATCATACCAAGCATATTCTATGACAACAATGGAATGAAATTGGTAACTAACAACTCAGGAATCCTCCACATATATGCAAACACATGGAGACTGAACAACATGCTCCAGAATGAACAGTGGATCATTGAAGAAATCAAAAGAGAAATAAAAAAATTTCTGGTAACAAATGAAGATGACAATACAACATATCAAAACTTATGGGATACAGCAAAAGCAGTGTTAAGGGGAAAGTTATAGTAATTGATGCCGACATCAAGAAATTGGAAAGGTACCAAATAAATGATCTATCAGTGAAACTCAACGACCTAGAAAAACAACAGCAAACCAAACCCAAAACTTGTATGAGAAAAGATATAATTAAATTTAGAGAAGAAAACAACAAAATTGAAACTAATAAAACAATACAAGAAATCAGCAAAATGAAGAGCTGGTTTTTCAAAAAAAATAAATAGGTATGACACACCATTGGCCAAATGAACCAAAAAAAAAAAAAAAAAGGAAGAAGAAGAACCAAATTAATAAATCAGAGAAGAAAATGTAATGTAACAACAGACACCACAGAAATAAAAAGAATCATCAGAAGTTACTACAAAGACCTGTACACCAACAAAATGGGAAACCTAGAAGAAATGGATTCCTGGGCACATATGACTTACATAAATTGAGTCATGAAGACATAGAAAACCTAAAGAGACCAATAACCAAGACAGAACTCAAATCAGCAATAAAGATCCTCCCAACAAAGATAAGCTCAGGACTGGATGGCTTCACCATGGATTCTACCAAATATTATCTATCTATGTATCTATCTGTCTATCTTAAAGATTTCTTTATTTATTTGAAAGTCAGAGTTACACAGAGAGAGAAGGAGAGGCAGAGAAAGAGAGAGAAGTCTTCCATCAGCCAGTTCACTCCCCAATTGGCCTCAACAGCCAGAGCTATGCCAATCCGAAGCCAGGAACCAAGAGCTTCTTCCAGGTCTCCCACATGGGTACAGGAGCCCAAGCACTTGGGCCTTCTTCTACTGCTTTCTCAGTTCATATAAGAGAGCTGGATCGGAAGTGCATCAGCTGGGACTCAAACTGGCACCCATATGGGATGCTGGCACTGCAGGCAGTGGCTTTACTTGCTACACCACAGTGCTGGCCTCTCTACCAAATATTTAAAGAAGAACTAACTCCAATTCTTCTCAAGCAATTCAAAACAATCAAAAGGAAGGGAATCCTCCCGAATTCTTTCTGTGAAGCCAGCATCACCTTAATTCCTAAACCTGAAAAAGATACAACAGAGAAAGAGAACTACAGGCCAATCTCTCTGATTAACATGGATGCAAAAATCCTCAATATAATTCTAGCAAATCAAATCCAACAGAACATCAGAAAGATCATCCACTGGACCAAGTGGGATTTATTCCTTGTATCCAGGGATGGTTTAATACTTGCAAATCAATCAATGTGATATATCACATTAACAAATTAAAGAACAAAAACCATATGATTATTTCAGTAGATGCAGAGAAAGCATTTGACAAAATACAACACCCTTTAATTATGAAAAATTTAAGCAAAGTGGGAATAGAAGGAAGATTTCTCAACATAGTCAAAGCAATTTATGACAAATCCATGGACAGTGTCCTATTGAATTAGGAAAAATTGGAAGCAATCCCCCTGAGATCTGAAACCAGGCAAGGTCGTCCACTCTCACCACTACTTTTTAATATAGTCCTGGAAGTTCTAGCAAGAGCCATTGGACACGAAAAAGAAATCAAAGGTGTAGAAATCAGGAATGAAGAAGTCAAACTATTCCTATTTGCAAGTGACATGATCCTATACATAGGGGATCCAAAAGACTCCACTAAGAATGTATTGGAACTCATAGAAGAGTTTAGAATTTAGCAGAAAATAAAATCAACACAAACAAATCAACAGCATTTGTATATGCAGACAATGCACAGCTGAGAAAGAACTTCTAAGATCAATCCCATTCACAATAACTACCAAAAAAATAAAATAACTTTGAGAATTACAAAACATTAAAGAAAGATACCAAAAAAAGGAAAAATTTTCCATGTGCATGGATTTCATGAATCAATATCATCAAATTGTCCATACTATTGAAAACAATTTATAGATTCAATGTGATACCAATCAAAATACCAAAGACATACTTCTCAGGTATAGAAAAATTATGTTGAAATTTATGTTGAAACACAGGATACCTCATATAGTTATAACAATCTTACACAAAAACAAACCCAGAGGCATCATAATAACAGATTTCAAGACATACTACAGGTCAGTTATAATCAAAACAGCCTGGTACAGGAACAAAAGTAGATGGGTAGACCAGTGGAACAGAATAGAAAAATCCAAAATCAGGGCCAGCACTGTGGCGGACTAGGTTAATCCTCTGCCTGCTGTGCCAGCATCCTATATGGGCACTGGGTTCTAGTCCTGGTTGCTCCTCTTCCAGTCCAGCTCTCTGCTGTGGCCTGGGATAGCAGTGGAGGATGGCCCAAGTCCTTGGGCCCCTTCATCCACATGGGAGACCAGGAAGAAACTCCTGGCTCCTGACTTCAGATCACATAGCTCTGGCTGTTGCGGCCATTTGGAGAGTGAACCAATGGAAGGAAGACCTTTTTCTCTGTCTCTGTCTCTTTCTCACACTGTTTGTAAACTCTGTCAAATAGAAAAAATCAATCCAAGCATCCACAACCAATTTATCTTTGACAAAGGAGCTAAAATCAACCCCTGTAGCAAGAACAGTCTCTTCAACAAATGATGCTGGGAAACTGGATCATCACATGCAGAAGTGTGAAGCAAGATCTTTACCTGACATCTTTCATCAGAATCCATCAAAATGGACTAAAGTCCTAAGTTTACAAACCAGCATCATCAAATTATTAGAGAACATTTGGGAAACCATATGAGACACTGATGTAGACAAAGAGTTCTTGTAAAATACCCCAGAGGCATAGGCAATCAAAGCCAAAATTAACAAATGGGATTACATCAAATTGAGAAGCTTCTGCACTGCCAGAGAAACAACCAGCAATGTGAAGAGGCAACCAACAGAATGTGAGAAAATATTTGCAATCTATACAACTGATAAAAGATTTTTAAAAAATATTTATTTTATTTATTTGAAAGACAGAGTTACAAGAGAGGTAGAAACACAGAGAGAAATTTTCCATCCACTGGTTCACTCACCAGATGGCCGCAATGGCTAGAGCTGCACCCATCTGAAGCCAGGAGCCTGGAGCTTCCTCCAGGTCTCCCATGCTGGTGCAGGGGCCCACGGACTTGGGCCATCATCTACTACTATCCCAGGCCATACCAGAGAGCTGGATAGAAAGAGGAGCAACTGGGACTAGAACCAGCACCCATATTGGATGCCAGTGCTTCAGGCCAGGGCATTAACCCACTGTGCCACAGTGCTGGCCCCTTGATAAAGGATTAATAACCAGAATATATAAAGAGACTAAAAACTCAACAAAAACAAAACAAAAAATCCGTTTAAGAAATGGGCAAAAATCTTAAACAGACATTTTTCCAAAGAGGGAATCCTGTTTTCCAAAAGATAACATGAAAAAATGTACAGGCTCACTGATCGTCAGGGAAATGCAGATCAAAACCACAGTGAGATTTCGCCTCACCCCCGTTAGAATGGCTTTCATACAGAAATCAAAAAACAACAAGTGCTGGTGAAGATGTGAGGAAAAAGGTACTCTAATCCACTGTTGGTGGGGATGTAAACTGGTAAATCCACCATGGAAGACAGTGTGGAGATTCCTCAGAGTTCTGAATATAGACCTACCATATGACCCAGACATCCCACTCCTGGGAATCTTCCCAAGGGAAATGACATCAGCTACCTGTACCACCATGTTTATCACAGTTCAATTCTCAATAGAAAAGACAAGGAATCAGCCCATTTGCCCGTCAACTGAAGACTGGATAAAGAAATTATGGATATGTACACCATGGAATACTGTACAGCAGTAAGAAAACAAACAAAAAACAAAAACAAAAACTGAAGTCCAGTCATTTGCAACAAAATGGATAAATCTGGAAAATACCATACTTAGGTAAATAAGCCAGGCCCAATGGGACAAATTCTATGTATTCTCCCTGACATGTGGTACCTAATAGAGAATCTTAAAGACAGTATATAGAAACAAAATTGAAACAAATAGAAGGAATGATTATGAACAGGCCTTCTCTTGACTGTTGAGGAACAGCTTCTAATTCTATATTTTTGTTTATCTTTTCCTTTATAATATTTTTCCTTGTCATTTTCTCTTCCATATTATTCATTGAATGCTACACTTAATATAGAGTTAATCACATATGTATAAAGTGAATTGAAAATAGATCTTAGTAAAGAATAAGAGAATAAGAGCTGGTGCCACAGCTCAATAGGCTAATCCTCCGCCTGCAGCGCCGGCACCCTGGGTTCTAGTCCCTTTCGGGGTGCCGGATTCTGTCCCGGTTGCCCCTCTTCCAGGCCAGCTCTCTGCTGTGGCCCGGGAGTGCAGTGGAGGATGGCCCAAGTGCTTGGGCCCTGCACCCCATGGGAGACCAGGAGAAGCACCTGGCTCTTGCCATCGGATCAGCGCGATGCACTGGCCACAGTGTGCTGGCTGTGGCAGCCATTGGAGGGTGAACCAACGGCAAAGTAAGACCTTTCTGTCTCTCTCTCACTGTCCACTCTGCCTGTCAAAAAAAAAAAAAAAAGAATAAGATTGGGAAGAGGAAGGGGGATAGGATTGAGGGTGAGAGGGCGGGAATACTGGGAAGAATCACCAAGATCATAAAGTTGTAATTGTGAAATACATGAAGTTCACAACTGCAAAGCAGTATAGTCCTTCATTCATACAGACTTACTTCTAAGGGTACAACTTAACAGTTAATCATAAGACCATAAAATATCTTAAGCTGGCTGATAAAAGTAGCAGCTTAAGTGTTATAAAGATCAAATGAATAGAAATAAGGGTTAAAGTCACCATATAAATACGACCAAAAGCTAAAATGATCATATAAATAGGACTAAGTGTTTGGAAGCACTAATAGAATTAAAAAGGAGTGAAGGCTCCAACATGGGAAGCAGTCCATACAGCAGACTCATAGAATGACAATCGCTTTAAGTAGCATTCCCACCTCAGAATCAGCCCTTAAGTCATTCCAGTCTGGCTGGGAAACCCAGGGGGAGCATTTCAGACATGTAAAGCCAGGCACTCTGAAAAAAAATGTCCTACATAAAGGACCCCTGTGGGTGAAACCCCAGTGGAAAGAAATGTCCACCAAAGAAGGAGGTACTTTTCTCTGAAGGGAGGAGAGGACTTCCACTTTGCTTATGGCCTTGTCAAGCTAGTAGATCCATAAGGCTTCTGTAGCCAAGACACACTATATCAAGAGCCTTGGGTGACCACAGATGTCATACTTGAGAGTGTTATTTCTTAAATAAACAACAAGAGTTACTATACACTAAATTCCCATGCAGGACCTCTGTCTACAAAGAATTTTATTGTGAGATTTAACAATAAAACTTGTTTTCAAGAATCACTTCCTTCCATTGTATTATATAGAGGATGTTATTATGTCTCATAAGTTATAGTTAAGTCTAAATGCTCACAAAAGTTGTATCATCCTTGGGTTCTTCCTTAAAGACAATTAAGTTTCTAAAAGGAAAGAAGGGGGAGGACAGAAGGGAAAAGAGAAAAGGAAGAAAAAAATGTGAAATCACCTTTGAGAAGCAGTAACAGAGAACAGTGTTTGTTTAGACTGCTGAGGAAAAGTTCTCTTAGTTTTCTTGTTCCATTCTTTCTTTTTCTTTCTTTCTGTTTCTTTTCCTTTATCAGACCAAACAGGAGAGGGAGGAGGGAGGGAGGGTAAGTAGTTGGGAGGGTGAGTGGGGTGGGAAGTGTTACTATGTTTTTAATGTTGTATTTATGAGATAAATAGAAATAAAAAATTTAAAGAGACTATTACTATACTGCAGCTCAGAAAGCTGTAGTGACTGCGTAGTCACTAGAGTGACTAAAGAGTGGTATATTTTTGGTTTAGAAGTACAAGAGGGTCTGGCACTACGGTGTAGTGGGTAAACCCACTGCCTGCAGTGTCATCCCATATGGGCACCAGTTCTTGTCCCAGCTGCTCTACTTCCTGGCAGCTCTCTGCTATGGCCTGGGAAAGCAGTAGAAGATGACTCAAGTACTTACGTCCCTGCACACACGTGGGAGAACTTGAAGAAGCTCCTGGCTCCTGGCTTTGGATCGAGGCAGCACCAGCCATTGTGGCCATCTGGGGAGAGAACTAGTGAATGGAGGACCTCACTCTCTCTTGCCTCTGTCTCTCTGTAACTGCCTTTCAGATAAATAAATAAATCTTTAAAAAGAAAGAGAATAAATACAAGAGTTTGGGGAACATACTGTCATCACATATTGAAAGACTGCCATAAAATACACCAAACACCAGAGTTAAAGAAAATGCAGGGAGAGGGTGAGAGAGGGTCAAAAAGGAGAGGGATTGAGAGAGAGGGGTCAAGGGAGAGAGAGAGCACATGTGTGGGGAAGCTGGTCCTTTTATACTCTTGCAGGGGGTACAGAAGTGGGATCAGGGAATCCTGTTAGGGTGGGAGTGGAGTTGATGCTTATGGTTGAGCCATTTGGTCACCTGGCCTCTAGCAAACCAGGCCGGGCTTAGGACCTAAGCTTACTGTACAAGATGGTGATGGGGGCCAGAGCCTAAGTCGGCACATGGGGCTTAAGATGGCACCACAGATAAGACCATGCCATTTTACTAATATATAATTGAAGATGTATCAGGTAGAAGTGATATCAAATTTGTTCAATTTCATTAAACACTTATTAATAAAAATTGCAGAAAGCTAAATTTCAGTTTAATAGACTTTACCATATGTAAGGCACTATGTTATGTAACATACTGAAATAGATGTGATTAATGAAACAAATGTGATTCTTCCCTCAACTAACAACTCAGTATTGATGGATTAAAATAATGAGAAACTGGCGCCAGTGCTGTGATATAGTGGTTTAAGCTACTATAGGTGCTTGCAATACCAGCATCCCATATCTGAGTGCTGGTTTGTGTCCTGGCTCCACTTCCAATACAACTTTCTGCTTTTGTGCTTGGGAAAGCAGCAATTAATGACCCAAATACTTGGTCCCCTGCCATGCATGTTGGAGAATAGGATGGCATTCTTGGCTCCTGGATTCATCCTGGCCCTGTCCTGCTTATTTCAACCATTTAGGGAATGAATCAGTAGATGGAATATATCTCTCTCTGCTTGTCTGTCTATGTCTTTCTTTGTCTCTCCCTCTCTCTCTGTCACTGCATTTCAAATAAAATGTATTTTTTAAAAATCTAATGTATATGAGTTAAATTGGCATTTTTAGATTTTATTGTTATCTCTAGAAGGGTCAATAAACACATGGAAATTTGCTCAACACAATTTATATCAGGGAAATGCAAGTTGAAGCCACAGTTAAATATTATTTCATACTGATGATGAAGGTTGCTACACTAAAATTTTTTTAAATATAATTAAAAGTCTTGTTTTGCATGTACAGAAATTGAAATCGTAATACACTGTTGGTGAGAATGTAAAATGGTGCAGCCACTTTGGAAAACAGTGTAGCTATTTATGGAAATTTTAAATATTGAGTTACTATAATGACATAATAAGTTCATTCCTGAGTATGCATGGAAGAGTATTAAAGATTTGCTGACAAAGCACTTACACTAATGTTCATTATTCATGGTAGCAAAATAAAATGGATGCAACATGAATGTCTTGATGAATGAATAAACATGTGGCAAGTCCTTATGATGGCCATTATTATTCAGTTAAAAGTGGGGTTGAAGTGTCAGCATGCTACTCCATTGGTGAACCCTAAAATCATTAGGCTAAGAGAAAGAAGCCAGACCAAAAAGATTACATACTGTATAAATCCATTTGTATATAATGTTCACAATAGGCAATTCCATCAAAACAGGAAGTAGATTAGTGGTTGTGAGGTGTAGGTAGAGTAGTGGGAATTAGAGTGGTGATTGCTAATGAGGCAGTGTTTCTTTATTGGGTGTTGAAATTAGTGTTGAAATTAGTGTTGATGGGCACATAACTTGTGAATGTACTAAAACCCACTGAATTTCATTCTTTAAAATGGTAAGTTTTATTATATGTGAAGTAAGACTCAATAAAAATACTGCACTTTGAAATCACTCAAGAAAGTTGATTTTAGTAAAGTGATAATTACAAGGGTACTGATAGTAGTACTGTCATACTTTGGTATACCATAGTTTTGTATTTGGAATGAATGTAATTTGGTTAAGAAACATCTGAGATTAATTAGATTTTTTTGGTACAGTGTGGCAATGGCTTTGTAACTCATGGACATTCTCCTCTCCACTGTGGGGTGGGACTTACAGGTGGATCCCAAGCTAAAAAAGAGTGCTATGAAAATGTGCCATTCATTAAAAAATGTTCATTCCAGTTTGAACCTGGTGTTAATTGATAATTTCCATGACAGTAGAGCTCTACTTATTGTTTAGAAGTTATAGGCCAAACAAAGCAAAACCAAAACTCTGCATTTAAAAAATGAGATCATTGATTGTAAAGACTTTCAAAGATTAATTGGAAAAGTTATAGTTTCCTGAGTTTGATTCTATAAAAGACACATTTTTGAGTTTAAATTATTTGCAACCTGTGGTTTACATGCCTGACAGTGGATTTACATCCTCTAGTTTGTGCTACTTTTCCAAACTGAGGTTTGTGATCTCTGCTTCTGACCTTCTACCGGCTATCTCTGGTATTATGACTCTCAAGGCATATATGAATATAGAATAGAATATACATGTGCATGTATTCTTAAACAAAATATATCATGTCTTCAAAATTGGAGGCAAGAGCTCATTCAGTGTTGATTGAGATTTTTGTAAATACTAGACACTGGGAATACAGCAAAATATTATTAGCAGTCTCTGTCTATCTGTATTACTTTTAGATACTATTAGATAGCCCCCGATAATGAGCATATACCATACTGCTTCTAAAATTTCTTTCCACTTGTGTATGTATGTGCCTTTCAATAGATTCTAAGAGAAAGGAAAATAATTGACATGTGCATCCTTGTGCCAGCAGATACTCAATGTGATACTTGAGTGGTAGCTTTAGAACCTTGTTTTCTCCCATTTCTTTGTATGAAAATAGATGTTGTGTTCAGCAGTCAATAAAATGAGTTCATTGATGGTGTGCCAAAAAGATACTTGTGCCACCATGTTTATAACAGCACTCTTCACAATAGCCAAAAATAGAATCAAGCAAGGTGTACATCTTCAGATGAATGGATAAAGAATACACACACACACACACACATATAAACACAACACAATGAAATATTATTCAGCTATAAAAAGAATGAAATTCTTCCATTTGCATCAAAGTGGATGCAACTGGAGGACATCATGTAAAGTGAAATAAGCCAGACATGGAAAGACAAATACAATATATTCTCCCTTATATGTGGGAGCTAAAATTAAAAAATCAAAAGACAAAAACAAAGAAAAGCTTGCGAGGGTCAGTGTTGCTGCAAATATATTTTTTCAAGTTTTTAAATAAAAAGATGTTTCTTGAGACTCATGCATTCTGTATCAGAGTGACTGAGCTCAAGTCCCACTCCATTCCTGATTCTAGCTCCCTGCTAATGCACACCCTGGAAGCAATGATGATGGCTGAAGTAGTGGGGCAGAAACTTGGATTGTGATCCTGGATCCTGGCTTTCTATTATGAAAATGTGGGGAGTAAACCAGCAGATGGGAGATTGAGATCTCTCTCTTTCTCTCCCATCCCTCCCTCTCTCTCTCTCCCTCTCTCTCTCTCTCTCCTTCTCTCTCTCTCTCTCTTTCCCTCTGCCTTTCAATCAAATAAAATCAAATTAGAAAACAAAATAATGGGGAGATGAAATGCAATACATCCTTATTGGAGTTTGATTCAGAGGTTTGGTACCATGTAAGCAAATATAAAGGGAACTAAGAAACCTTCATATAGATCTGGGAAGATAAATAATAAGCTTAAAAGATAATGCTGAAAGTAAATAATTTTAAAAGATTAATATACTATATTAAGAAATAAAATCATTGGTTATAAATAAATAAAAGTGCTTTGCAGAATTCAGACTTCATAAAGATTACAAAAAATGGAGAAATTCAACAGCATATAGATGAGAATGACAGTGTATCTGAGGGAAAATTATAGATTGCTTAATATAGTGAAACAATTTCTCTGTGTAAAAAAAGAGTTCATTGGACCTCTACTATGTGAATAGCACTGGACAGGGTTTGTTAATAATGATGGTTCAACATAATGTATAATTAGTTCTCCAAGAAAGATACAATGACAGCATAACAGAAGTGTAAGGAGAAGTGCAGCCTAGCAAAAAGCAGTTTTAGGAAGAGATGATGATTTTGGATTCGGACATGAGTATTGAGGGCATTTCAAGTTATAAGTCTCAGGACTACATTGTTATGCTACAAGATTGTATAAAATATTTGGAAAGCATGGATCTAACTGGCTTTTTCCTGATAAGGTTAATATCTTTCAACTTTGTAACGGTATGAAAGGGTTACTGGAGAGGTTAAACAATCTTGTACTTCATGAAAGCATATTTCCCTTTGAAGCTGCTTAAATGTGTTTACTCTGTAGGATGCTTGTAGGTTTGATATTTTATATGTTGTTGAAAGTGTAGTTATATAACAAGAAATACTGCCTTGTTCTTCATAGTTCCTGAAATTTTTCCCCTTACCTTTTCTTTTCTTTTCTTTTCTTTTCTTTCTTTCTTTCTTTCTTTCTTTCTTTCTTTCTTTCTTTCTTTCTTTCTTTCTTTCTTTCTTTCTTTCTTTCTTTCTTTCTTTTTTTTTTTTTTTTACAGGCAGAGTGTACAGTGAGAGAGAGAGAGACAGAGAGAAAGGTCTTCCTTTTGCCGTTGGTTCACCCTCCAATGGCTGCCGCGGCTGGCGCACTGCGGCCGGCGCATCACGCTGATCTGAAGCCGGGAGCCAGGTGCTTCTCCTGGTCTCCCATGGGGTGCAGGGCCAAGCACCTGGGCCATCCTCCACTACACTCCCAGGCCACAGCAGAGAGCTGGCCTGGAAGAGGGGCAACCGGGACAGAATCCGGCACCCCGACCGGGACTAGAACCCGGTGTGCCGACGCTGCAGGCGGAGGATTAGCCTATTGATCCGCGGCGCTGGCCCCCTTCCCTTTTCAATACAAGAGACATCCCATGTCCAAATAGCACACAAAGGTCTGATTTTTGTTCTTTTTTTTAAGAGAAAGAAATACATTAAATAGAAAACCACAGAGGAATAAGTTAAAATGCTTAATTCATAGATTTTGCAATCACTTTCTCAATTTCTAAATCTGAAAAATAAGTCTCCTGAGATTACTTCTCTTAAAGTAGATATTATTTATTCTTTTATTTTGTTTATTTAACAAAAATATATGCACCAATTGTGTTTACAATTGTATATGATATATGAAATGGTATACGTAATAGCATATATATTCTAAGTCATTTCTTAAATATTAGTTCTCTAAGAACCATATGATGCTTTTAGTGTTAATCTTCTCATTTTACAGATGAAGAAATTCAAACAGAGAATTTCAGTTGCCCGGGGTCACACAGCTAATAAGTAGCAGTAGGATTTTTCTGCCTCCAGTTCTTGAGTAGAAACATCATCAATGATTTCCAGAATTGACCTAGTATTTCTTTATTTTTTTAAAAATTTTCTTTTGTCTTTTAATTTATGTGTAATATTTGTACTTATTCATGGGGCACAAAATTATATTTTGATACATGCACACATTTTTTAGTGGCCAAATCTGGGTAATTAACGTTTCTATATTTCATAACAGCTGAGGTTTCTCAAGACAACATGCATAAGTTGAACTCAGTTAGGCTTTAGAGAACATTTCAAAAGAAAATTCTGACCCATTGCTCTGATGTTTGCATCTATTTCTTCAAACATCCTTGTAGCAAGACTCTGAGCTAAGATCTGAAGTGTTAATGAACAGAGAATGCATAACACCACTTTAAGGTTAAGAGGGTACATTTTGTGTTATGTATTTTACCACCAAAAATGAAAAAGTCCATTGAAAGTGATTTCAAAAAGAGTGAGGACAAGACATCATGCTGATCAATATGAATGTTTGTTTATAGATAATGATAGCTATAGACCCATGTTTCACAATCACCACATTTTTCCTCCCCATTTTTCTGCTCAAATTTTAATATACCTTATTGTCTAATCCATTACATAATTTGTCACAATGCAGTTTCAATTAAATTAAGCTTCCTTTGCACTGTATGGTCTATTTTATTATGAGAACAGCTTTAGAGTAGCACAGGTTCTAACAAGTTAAGGTCCACTGCTTTCAATTTCATTCAGCCAACATGTACTGAGGACTTAGTGTTTTCCCAGTGATGTGCCACCTTGGAAGGTTATACACGAAATCTCTGAGGAAGAATACAGTATTAGGATTTCATGTACTTCTGACTTAATCAAATAGGAACCATTTGAACTCTTACTGTCCTAATGATACTGTTCAGAAATTACTGAGGAATAATTCATCACTAAAAGAAAATTAAGGAGTAACAAAATTAAAGATTGCATTTAAAAATGTATTTATTTTCATTTTATTTGAAAGGCAAAGACAGAGAGAAAGGGAGAGGGCAGGAGAAAGAGATTTTCTGCCCACTGGCTCACTCCCCAAATGCTTGCAACAACCAGTGTGGGTCAGGCTAGAGCCAGAAACCTGGCTCAATCTAGTTCTCCTATGTGTGTGGCAGGCACCAATTATTTGAGACATCACCTGCTACCTCCCAGATTATGTTTTAGCCCGAGGCTGGAATTGGAAGCTGAGGAGCCAGAACTCTCAAACATGGGATACAGGCATACCTAATAACAACCTAACCACTACAAAATGAGTGTGACTGGTTTAGTTCTTTGCTCTAAGTAAAGATCTAGGTCAGAGTGCAGTCTGATGCTGTTTGTTAGTATAGCCACATTAGATAAGAGCAGGTCTTTAGTCAATATCCAATATTGGTGGAATTAATGTGTAGCAAAATTTAACTAAATAAGCTAGTCATTAATTGTTTATGATTCGTTATGAAGTTATCAGTGAATCTTATTTAAAGCTAAGATAATGTCTAAAAGTACATGCAAAGTGAGAAATCTACAGTAGATAATACTTACTACAAAAATACAATTCTAACTTTAAAAATCAAATAACCATAAGTAATCTTGATGTACTTACTATATATTGTTTAAAGAAAAAAGCTACAAGAATGGATTTTTGGATGTTTTCACCATGAAATAATGATAAATGTTTGAGAATATAGGTATGATAATCCTGATTTGAACATTACACAGTGTGTGCAAGAATCAAAACATTGCCTGGCACTCCCATTAAAATGTACGATTTTTATGTGTAGCTACAGATAAAATTTTTTAGAAAAGACACTATAAATTGGAATGTTCATTTCCCAGACATGATCAGGACATATTGTACACATATATTGGAATATCACACTGTACCCCATAAAGATGTACCATTACTGCAAGCCAGTTGAAAATAAAAATAAAAATAACTTAAATAGGTTACAACTAAAAAATTAAAAAAGAATAAAGCCATGAAAATTGGAAGGAAAATTATATTCTGGTCTTCACAACGTTTTAGTAAATTAAATTATGAAATTAGAAGTATGACATTTTGATCTCTTATGATTTATAATAATAACACCTAACAGGATAGATTTTAATATTCACATTTTGCAGTGGAGGAGCTTAGGATCCTTAGGGTTAATTAAGTTGTGTGTTTGCATAGCTATGAATTGATTGGGCCCAAAATCAGTCTGAAGTCTCTGGCTGTGAAGTGTGTTCTCTCTAATGCAGGATGTGTGATTTTTCTTACTGAAGGTTTGGCAGGATTGGCAGCTTAGTTTCTTTGAATAGTTTAAGCAAAAGTGAGAAATTCTTCTGCCTACTATTTCCCTCCCATCAAGGTTATTCACTTCTTTTAATGGAACTTGGTTATGGGTTAAATGGTATCTTAAATGAGTTATAAAACTCAGTTTTCCCTTTTACAACTTTTGGAGTTACTAAAGAGTTTACATAGTTTCCGTTTACTTCTCTTTACTCAAAGTTTGACATGAAGAGTGTTGAAGACTTCTATGGAGAACTTTCAATTCCATCCATTTATTTTGAAACAAAGACTGACTTCATAGATGAGCAGAAAATGTTGGCTGCATCTGTGGTTTATTTTTGCTTTCTTATAAAATTCTTCAGTAATAAGAAAAAATTATGTGACCTGTTTTGTTAGATGTCTCTAGTTTTGTGTGTATATATTGTAGCTTTTAAAGCAATTCTATGAGAATATACTTCCAAATACATTCTGTCCTTCTGAATAGCCTTCTTGGAAAGCTAACAGATTTACCCAAAACAATTTATTTAGATTCACTCAATGGATCATTTATATTTTGTAATTACAATTTGTCATTCAGTCCAATTATTTCTTCATCCAAGAAACATTTAAAAGTCTACAGAATGTAGGAGATTGTACTAAAGCAATCTCCCATATTATTCCTCTGACTGCTGGATATTTCTTTTTTAAAAAAAGATTTATTTATTTATTTGGAAATCAGAGTTATGCAGAGAGAGAGGGAGAGGCAAAAAAAAAAAAATGAGAGAGACATCTCCCATCCACTGTTTCACTCCCCAATAGGTTGAAACGGCTAGAGCTATGCCAATCCAAAGCCAGGAGCCAAGATCCAGGAGTTTCTTCTGGGGCTCCCATGTGGGTGCAGGGGCCCAAGGACTTGGGCCATCTTCTACTGCTTTCCTGGGCCATAACAGAGAACTGGATGGGAAGTGGAGCAGTCAGGACTCGAACTGGTGCCCATATGGTATGCCTTCACTGTAGGTGAGGCTTACCTGCTATGCCACAGCGCCGGCCTTGGGCTGGATATTTCCTAGTTGTGGAGATATGCTATACAGTTAAGATGCTAAGCTATATTCCTGGCCTCTGTTCACTAGATACTAGAGGTTCCCCTGCCCCAAAAGTATGACAACTGAAAATGTTTCCAGATATTGCCATATGGTCCCTGGAGAGAAAAAAAAAATATTCCAAGTTGGAAATGACTTCTCTGATGTCTGAAAAATTCTTTAAGAAATTCAGATGGTAACTAATTGCTATCAACGAAGGTTAATAAAAATAATGATCAGGAAAGCTGTTCTACAAGGCGTTCCTAGATATGTCAGAGAATGAGTAGCATTATTGCTGTATACGTTTCTATGAGGAGACTTGAAAACTTTATGGAAAATGAAATTTTAACTTTATTTAGATCAAAAACTGTTTTTGAAATCCATCATTTTTCATAATACACATTTTCCAAGAACTTTTTGATGACCCTTTTTATGGTTAGCTATATTTGACTGTATACTATTTATTTTTTAAATAACCAAACCATTCTGTGCTTATTCTTGTATCTTAAATCATTATTTAGTTGCTCTTGATGCTTTAGTTATTTTTCTTAATGTGGCCTCTTTGCTTTTACTAAAATTAATCTTCCTAAAGCAGTCGTCAACTTAAGTCAATTGCATACAGTTGTTGCTTATTTGACAGAAATTGCCCAGAATATTTCTAGGTGCAAACATTAGGATATATGACTTTTAAGGTGAATTTCAAAGCAGTTATAAACTATTCCTGAAACTGACCCTCTGTACAGTTCCTTGTGTACAGATGCTAGATACCTCCAGGAGCCAATCTCTGAGCTTCTCTTCTTGACCTTATTCTTAATGTTTCCAGTTTCAATTGACCAGATATGAAAAACAAGTTTGAATAAAATCAGCAAGAAAAGGAAATCAGGGGGAATTAACTAATAAAGAAAACTATTAGTGAATTAAATGTCTACTGAATTAGAGATTTAAGAGCTTTCTATGTGCTAATGTAGAGTCATTAATCTAAAATTGGGGAAATTGGAGCAATGGTTGGTCCCAGTAGTTAAGTGGGCACTTGGGACACCTGCCTTCTACATCAGAGTACCTTTGGGTTCCAGCTACTCTTTCTGATCCAACTTCCTGTTAATTTGCACCATTGGTGGAAGCCTGTGATGGCTGAAGTACATTCGTCCCTGTGGGACCATGTGTGAGACCTGGATTGCATTCTTGGATCCTGGCATTAGCTTGGTCAAGCATGGTTATTCTGTGCATTTGGGGAGTGAATCAGCTGGCAGAAAATATCTCTCTGTCTGCCTCTGTCTCTGTCTCTCTGCCTTTCAAATAAAATTAAAAGAAATAGATAAATTTAAAGTTGGTGAGATGGAGAAAGCCAAAAATGCAAAAAATTAAAAATAAGGTTAGATGAATTAAGAAAGAGAAAATTGACAGAATTCTCAACATTACACAATCTATACATAAATTTGAAAACTTGGATGAAATATATGGTTTAGGGACTGGCACTGTGACTTAGTGGGCACCTGTTCAAGTCCTGGCTGCTCCACTTCTGATCCAGCTTTCTGCTGTGGCCTTGGAAAGCAGTAGAAGCTAGCCTAAGTCCTTGGGCCACTACACCTGAGTGGGAGACCCAGAAGAAGCTTTAAGATTGGTGCAGCTCTGGCAGTTGTGGCCATTTGGGGAGTGAACCAGCAGATGAACTTCTCTCTCTTTCCCTCTCACTCCCATCTGGGGAGTGAACCAGCTGATGGAAGACCTCTGGATATTAATTAGTTTTCTAGTTTACAAGTGTTTTCTCCCATTCTATCGGTTGCCTATTCACTTTGTTGAGTGTTTCCTTTGTACTGCAGAGGATTCTTAGTTTGATGTCAACTTTTGCTTTGATTAGCTGTGCTTCTGCTGTCTTTTCCAAGATGTCTTTGACTATGCCAAAATCTTGCTGTTTCTCCAGTGTTCTCTTTTAGTAATTTGATGGTATCAGTTCATAGATTTAGGTCTTTGATCCATTTTGAGTTGATTTTTGTATAAGGTATAAGGTAGGAGTCTTGTTTCATACTTCTGCATGCATAGACCCAATTTTCCTAGCACCATTTGTTGAAGAGACTGTACTTGTTCCAGGGATTTATTTAAGCTCCTTTGTCAAATATTGGTTGTAGATGAGTGGAATGATTTCTGGGGTTTCTATCCTTTTCCATTGGTCTACATGTCTAATTTTATGCCTGTACCAGGCTGTTTTGATTATAATTACCCTGAAGTAGGTATTAATGATTCCTCCAGCTTTGTTGTTATTTAAGATTGCATTAACTATTTGAGATATCTTGTGTTTTACCTGCTACAACACAGTGCCTGCCCCTCTCATTTTCTTTTATCATGATGACTATCTTTCTGTGTTTCTTAGTGTAGCTCATCATTTGAAACATCTTTTGTAATGCCATAAGAGTGATCTAAAATTCTTCCTACTTCTGTTATGAATGGTCTTTATTTCACTGTCATTCATAAATGAGAGCTTTGCAGAGTATAGTATTCTGGGTTGACCATTTTGTTCTCTGTAAACTTGGACTTTATTTTGCCATTCTCTCCTGGCCTGTAGGGTTTCTTATGAGAAGTCTACTGTAAGTCTAATTGGAGATCCTCTGAAAGTAATTTGGCATTTTTTTCATACACATTTTAGAATCTTTTCTTTATATATTACTATTGAAAGTTTGACTACAATGTGTCATTGTGAAGATCTTTTTGGTCATGTCTACTAGGAGTTCTATGCGCTTCCTGCGTTTGGACATCCCTTTCTTTCTCCAAATTGGGGAAGTTTTCTCTATGTATTTCAGTAAATAGGTTTACTAATCTATTTTCTCTTTCCATGCCTTGAGGATCTGCTAAGACCTGTATTTTTGGTCCACTGATAGTATGCCATAAATCTCCAATATCATTTTTAATTTTTCTGTTTTTTTTTTCTTCTGGGCTTTTATTTTTTGTCCAGCCGGAAGATTTCTAAAGATTTGTCCTGTAGCTCAGATATTCTATATTCTGCCTCACCAACTCTGTTGTCAATGCTTTCCACTTTGCATTTTTTATTTGATCTATTTAATTCTTCATTTCTAATATTTTATTTTGGTTTCTCTTTAAAACCTGTTCCAAGGGGATAATTTTCCTTCATGTCATGTATGATTTTCTTTAGTTTGTGGAATTGCTTTTGAGCAATGCTATGATTAATCTTTTGAATTCCATTTCCAGGATTTTTTCAATCTCTTCATCTTCATATTCTAATGTTGAAATGTTATGTTCCTTTGGGGTACTCATGGTGTATTTGTTATTCTTGTTTCTTGAATTTCTGTGTTTATTTTTAGGCATTTGTGGAGTTAGTTGTTGGTTTTTTTATTCTGATGGCTTTTATCTTGGAGCTATATGCCTCTGTGGCTTTTGGAATATCTTCACTTTCAGTGAATACCAAGAATTGAATGTTGGATGGGACCAGAGAGCTTTGTTCAGTGCTCCAGGATGCAGCAAGTATTCAGGGTTACAACCAAGTTGGGCACTGTAGATCACCTCCTTTTAACAGAAGAAGGAAATGGTCACCTGTTGGTGTGATCACCCCCATGCCTTTTCTGCAAGCTGAGCAGTACCAATGTTAGCCCCCAGTGGGTTCAATACTCATCGGCATCACTGTATGAACCACACAAACGAGCTATGCAGTCCTCATAGACTGTAATATGTGCTTTAGCGAATCAGAACTCAGTGAATTTAGTGAATATTTTTCACAGATGTTCAGATGATGTCCTATTTATTTATAGATAATTTGGGGGAATGGAGAAGTAGATACATGCAATAATATTATTAATATATTAATTTATGTTAATAGTATTTCTGTTCTGTTATAGAGTGGCTGATATATACTGTGGTAAAACAAATATAAATTGCTTAAACTTTGCAGTGATAAAGTCACTACATCTTCCCATTTAACAGTTTTCTGTATATCAGGTATAGAAGTCTGGATCAAATCTTGGAAATTTGAAGAACAAAGAATATGTCTTAATAAATATATTTTTGCAAGTTAAAAAAAATCTGAATTGAATTTTGGTACCCAAGAAGTTGGCACTAAAAAATGACTAAGTAAAGCAAGTGAAGGTCATTAATTTCTAAAGTTGAACTGATTGACAGTGAGTGCATCTATTCCTTGAAAGATTTTCTCTTAGCATATTAAGGCTTCTGTCCATGTTGTATGGAAATAGCAGGGTTCTTTGTCTTCTTGACACATTAGTTAACCGAAGTCAAGCACTCAAAATTGAAATAATTCTTTTTCAGTCATGGATAAGTATTCATAAAACTGCTTTACTGGACATGTAGTATTTGGACAATTAGATGAACTATTCATATAGTTAAGAAGGAGCCAATGGTTATTTTTCAAAGGCTTTTGGAAAGTATTCATTGTTTTTTGTCATCCTTAGTAATTGCGCTGTTGTTATGGGATTTAGAAAAAGTAACTTGTTGAATACTCAGTGCAGAGCTGTAGAGTTCTGTTAATGTCAGGGAAAGGGTAGTAGGAGATCTCAAAAGTTGGCTAACTTGTAAATTAGAGATGACAGAGGTCTGGAACTCCTTTTAGCTTGGGAATTAAAGCCAAAATATAAAGAATAAGATATTCTCTTTCAAATATGATTTTATAATTTATGGTCTGCCACCTGTATATATTTAGTATTGCTTTTCTCCATGTGTTAGAAAGCCAAAAATCAGAATATTAAGTAGTTTATTAATATCAATTTGTGTCTGTAAAAATGAGGTGCATTTTAATTGACCGCAAGTTCAGGCTAAGTCAATAAGCTCTGCCAAAAAAGCTAAATTGATCTTCAGTTGTGTTGTAGAAGAATGTTGCCTAACAGTTTTCAAAGTGTGGTCTCTGGAACAATACAGTCAGTATCACCAGAGAACCTGATCCAAATGCAGAATCTGGGTGCTCAGACCAAAGCTCTGATTCAGAAATGTGGGCGTTGGCCCAGTAATCTGTGCTTTAATAAGTCCTCTAGGTAATTCTGTTTTATGTTAAAGTTTAAGAACTATTGATCTCTAATAGAGTTCTACTTTATACTGGTTAGAACATGCCTGGATCAATTATTTTGCTTTTATTTTATACTCTCTTATTTAACTAAAAATAAAAATGCTGTCAAACTGGAGTACTTTTCAAAGATAACTGTATAGAAGTGACTAGAAGGAGCGTGCTGTGGTGTAGCAGGTAAAGCTGCCATCTGCAGTGCTGACATCCCATATGGGTGCTGGTTCTAGTCCCAGCTGCTCCACTCCAATCCAGCTCTCTGCTGTGGCCTGAGAAAGCTGTAGAAGATGGCCCAAGTCCTTGGGCTCTTGCTGCCATGTGGGAGACCTAGAAGAAGCTTCTGACTCCTTTAGATTGGCACAGCTGCGGCTGTTGTGGCCTTTTGGAAGTGAAGCAGCAGATGGAAGAGCTCTCTCTCTCGCTCTCTCTCTCTCTCTCTGCCTCTCCCTCTCTATAACTCTGCCTTTCAAATAAATAAATAAATCCTTAAAAAAAGTTAAAAAGTAAAAGAAGTGACTTTTACTAAAAGCTAAATTGGTTTCTTTAAAGTAGAAAACAAGATAACTTAGAGGGCTTGAGACATATAATGATTGCCTTAAGTATCTATAGGGTTATCATTGCTCTAAAAGGTAGAAGTAAGTGAAATAACTTCTGACAAAAGCGTTGTTTACTCTTTCTATGACTTACTGAACTTCACCTCCTGCAGGCATTTGTATTATGTTCTAGACATCATTTGATGGCAGTACCGTGGTACTCATTCATGTAGTGGGTTGAAATCAGATGGCTATTACTTAAGGTCTTGTCTAGCAGTTTGATAGTGTGTATATATGACCTGCAATGAGCAAGCATACTCTCAGTGAACTTCTGATTGTTACCTTGAGCAATATTCATGGAGTAATATATTAACCTGTCTTATTTGAATATGTTTTTATTTCATCTCTCTTCACTTCTAACTAGAATTAGAAATATGAATTAAATTTAATTTTTCCTCTACTTATTAAAGATATGGTTTCATTGTCCTCTAGCCTCTTGTTGCTATTCAGTCTTACAAGGGTACTATAAAAGTTCATGGAAAAATGAAATTATAAGATACATTTTGGTGCAAAAAAAATCTCTGAAAACCATGTGTTTTTTTAAAAGATGTGTTCTTTTTTAAGATTAAGTAATTTATTTGAAAGGCAGAATTACAGAGAGGCAGGGTAGAGAGAGAAAAAGGAATCTTCTGTCTGCTGGTCCACTCCCCAAATGTCCGCAACAGTTAGAGCTGGGCTAATCCTATGCCAGGAGCCAGGAGGTTATTCTGAGTCTCCCATGTAGGTGCCAGGGGCCCAAGGACAAGTGCCATCTTCTACTGCCTTCCCAGGCACATTAGCTGGGAGCTGGACTGGAAGTGGAGCAGCAGGACTCAAACTGGTGCCCACAAGGAATGCCAGCACTGCAGGCGGTGGCTTTACCTGCTGCCACAGCACCAGCCCCTGTTTTTATATTTATTTTTTAAAATAATACCTACTTTCCATGCACTTTTTCCTATCCTCTCATATTTATTGTTTCTTTTTAGGCAATACATTTTTTTCTTTCTTGTTACTTTTAAGATTTTTTTTCTTTTCATACCTCTTCCTAACATTGTGGATAATTCCTCAGAGCCATCTTATAGTCCAATATATTGTTTAGACCATGCATTAATTTTCATATTTCAGTGATAGTATTTTTCCAGACTCCTTTTTGGTTCTTTTTCATATGTGTCTGTTAGAGTTCTGTTATTTTGTAATGATTTAAATTCCTTTTATCTCATTTATCACCATACTGTTACATATTTAATTGTATCTTTCAAAAAGCTCCCTCATTTTGGATCTTGTGCTTTTTATTCTTTTTATTTATCATTAGATTCTACCAATGAGCAATCATTCATTTTGATTGTGAGCTTATCTTAAGAAGATTTTCCATGAATACTCATGTTTCTTATATTCTAAAAGTGTTCCTGTTGAGCTAGTTTGCATTTGCTTTTTGTTTTGATTTGCTTTGTTTTTCTCAGGGGTTTCATGAATCTATGGAGAATGTTTCTCTCTGCTTCCTTGGTATTTTAAATGCTAAGAGCAAACCTACACTTGGAATTTGATTTCTCTCAAGGGACTCTATTTTCCCCCACCATCAAGTGCAGAGGCAACAAAGCTTCCGTGTGGTAGCAGTCGGGTCGCTTTTCAGGGGAAGTGTAGCCTTTTGAGCTCCCAGCTATGTGCAGGGGTCTGTTTCTATCCCCTTTTCTTCTCTAGAACCCTACCCCTATATTGATACTAAAATCAGATACAGACTTCTGTGTGATACAGGCCTCCTGTCCTCCAGAGCTTAGCAGAGTCAGCTTAGAAACTTACTTTTCTGGCTTTTAGTTTGCTGTTCATTTACAGCACATAGAGGTTTCCTTCTCCTTCAGGCTCAGATTTATAACTAAACATATTGTTATATTCATTCATGATTTCTGTGTCTTATGTCAGCTCAGCCTACCATAATGCTAGAGCTTAATTCTCTGTATTTTTTTCTACTTTTCAGAATTAGTTACCTATATATGAGTGTATACAGAAAGTTTATAGTAAGTACTTATGTAAATATTTACATAAATATTTTTACATATAGTTCTTATACAACCTAAAACAAATTTATAACTTAATGATAAAAATTTATAACAAATAAAATCAAAATTAACAATATTAGCTTAGTAAGGGCAGTTTTGTTTTGCTAAAGTTAAATTGCTATACTTCATGAGTATAATATTTTCAGTATGTGATACATGATTCCTTCCTTTCATGTCTGTTTTTAAATCTATTGTGAGACCTTTTGTTGTATTATTTTGATAAATTAACTTGACTTTTTCCTGATACAATTGCATGAAGATCCATGTGTAGATACGTGTGTATGCATCCTTTTGCTCATTGAAACAGTATCCCTTCCTTGACAGTAACCTGACTTAAATACAGATGCATTTTGTAGTATTGCAATCACATATTGTTTTCAGTTATATGTATATGCATATGCATTCAGGTGAAACAGACCACACTAGGTTTATGTTTTCAGACAGTCACAGAAGAAGAAAACAATATTTTACAAATGTCCGAAAATCAAGAACCATGGAACCTGTCTCTTGAAATGAGTTTGAGAATCCCTAATCTGTGGCATATTAAGTTGGGCCTTCATATCAGTGGGAGATTTGTTCAAGGACCCCCGCAAAAAACAAAATCCCCAATTCCTTTATATAAAATGATGTAGTATTTTCATTATAATGTTGTACAATATTCTGCATATTCTGTCAGTTGTAGATTATTTATGACACCTAATATGATGTAAATACTGTACTGTTTAGAGGATAATGAAAAGAAAATATATCTGAACTCTGCATTTCGGTATACAAACTTTTTTTTTCAAAACAATTTCAATCTGCAGTTCGTTGAATCTATGGATAAAGAATCCATGGAGACCTAGGGGTAAATGTATCTTTGACATGACTGCTTGAATTAAGAACATCCTCACCCTCTCAGAATTGAATGGTATATGACAGTGTAGGCAGCTCCAAACACTCCTGTTGAAAATAAGTAGAATTCAGAAATGTTGAAAAATAAGTCGTAACTGTCAAAAGTTTGTTAGAACTCTGAAAAGTGTCAAGGACTTACAGTAATGAAATGCATGCTAACTCAGGTAAAAGGCAACCTGGAAATGATTGGAATGTTGTGTGGATTCCTTGCCTTTGCTCTTCCACCCCTCGTATAATAAAGATCTTGAAGCAGTGACAGCCCAGGTTACCAGTAGAAGACTCTGTTTGTAAGTCCCAGAAGCAGTAGAACATGTCTGATGTGCTAATTATTGTGTATGTCTATTGTCATCTATGAAAGCTACCTCATGGAAAACATTTGTCTTTGATTTGTGGATCTTCAGTCTTGGACCAGAAGTAAACTAATAACATACAGGTGCCTAAAAAAAAAAAAAAAAAGAAAAAGAAAGAAAAAGCAATCAAGCAAGCCAGCAACCATGGGTATCCCTGGAAAATAGATAATATGCTTAGCAAAGGCTTAAGAGGCCCCTAAATTTTCACCTCAAGTCAGTCTGTAGGCTCAGTGCAAGCCTGGATAAGTGATGAAGTGCCCCAGCAGAGAACAGTTTTGGAAAGACTGGGAGAGGTGTTTAGTTGTTTTCATTTTTGTTATTTTTCTTGTATTTGTTTGTTTGCTTTAGCTCTATTCAAGATGAAGCAACAGAGACTTCATGACTGTATAACCAGGAATATAGTCTGTGAAAATTTGGAAAAGTCATGAAACAGATTACTACAGTCTTCAATAATAAAAAATATGTATATCAAACCCTGTGGAAGACAAATGACCTGTATTCTAGGGTTACTGTGTTATAATATTCAAATGCCTATTTTTAATCAATATATTGACAAAAACCATCCCTGAGAAAGCCCAAAGATCTTAAAAACAAATGCCTTAAATATGTTCCAAAGAGGTAAAGGAAGATATTAAACAAAAAAAAGCTAAGGAAAATCAGTAAAAGTATATGTGAATAAAATTGGGATATAAATATAAATTATAAAAAGGGTCACAAAAATTCCAGCCATAAAGTAAGTAACTAAAATGAAAAATTCACTACTAGGATTCATCATAGATTTGTGTAATTAGAATTAAGAATCACACATTTGAAGATAGTAAAGTTGAGGCCGGCGCCGCGGCTCAATAGGCTAATCCTCCGCCTAGCGGCGCCGGCACACCGGGTTCTAGTCCCGGTCGGGGCGCCGGATTCTGTCCCGGTTGCCCCTCTTCCAGGCCAGCCCTCTGCTGTGGCCAGGGAGTGCAGTGGAGGATGGCCCAGGTGCGTGGGCCCTGCACCCCATGGGAGACCAGGAGAAGCACCTGGCTCCTGGCTCCTGCCATCGGATCAGCGCGGTGCGCCGGCCGCAGCGCGCCGGCCACGGCGGCCATTGGAGGGTGAACCAGCGGCAAAGGAAGACCTTTCTCTCTGTCTCTCTCTCTCACTGTCCACTCTGCCTGTTTGCATACGCAAACACATGGAGATTGAACAACATGCTCCTGAATGAACAATGGGTCATAGAAGAAATCAAAAGAGAAATCAAAAACTTTCTGGAAGTAAATGAGGATAACAGCACAACATACCAAAACTTATGGGACACAGCAAAAGCAGTGTTAAGAGGAAAGTTTATATCAATAGGTGCCTACATCAAGAAATTGGAAAGACACCAAATAGATGAGCTTTCAATTCACCTCAAGGATCTAGAAAACCTACAGCAAACCAGACCCAAATCTAGTAGGAGAAGAGAAATCATTAAAATCAGAGAAGAAATCAACAGGATTGAATCAAGAAAAACATTACAAAAAATCAGCCAAACGAAGAGCTGGTTTTTTGAAAAAATAAACAAAATTGACACCCCATTGGCCCAACTAACTAAAAAAAGAAGAGAAAAGACCCAAATCAATAAAATCAGAGATGAAAAAGGAAATGTAACAACAGACACCACAGAAATAAAAAGAATCATCAGAAATTACTACAAGGACTTGTATGCCAGCAAACAGGGAAACCTATCAGAAATGGATAGATTCCTGGACACATGCAACCTGCCTAAATTGAACCAGGAAGACATCGAAAACCTAAACAGACCCATAACTGAGACAGAAATTGAAACAGTAATAAAGGCCCTCCCAACAAAGAAAAGCCCAGGACCAGATGGATTCACTGCTGAATTCTACCAGACGTTTAAAGAAGAACTAACTCCAATTCTTCTCAAACTATTCAGAACAATCGAAGAAGAGGGAGTCCTCCCAAATTCTTTTCATGAAGCCAGCATCACCTTAATTCCTAAGCCAGAGAAAGATGCAGCACTGAAAGAGAATTACAGACCAATATCCCTGATGAACATAGATGCAAAAATCCTCAATAAAATTCTCGCCAATAGAATGCAACAACACATCAGAAAGATCATCCACCCAGACCAAGTGGGATTTATCCCTGGTATGCAGGGATGGTTTAATGTGCGCAAGACAATCAATGTGATACACCACATTAACAGACTGCAGAAGAAAAACCATATGATTATCTCAATAGATGCCGAGAAAGCATTTGATAAAATACAACACCCGTTCATGATGAAAACTCTAAGCAAACTGGGTTTGGAAGGAACATTCCTCAATACAATCAAAGCAATCTATGAAAAACCCACAGCCAACATCCTATTGAATGGGGAAAAGTTGGAAGCATTTCCACTGAAATCTGGAACCAGACAGGGATGCCCACTCTCACCACTGCTATTCAATATAGTTCTGGAAGTTCTAGCCAGAGCTATTAGGCAAGAAAAAGTAATTAAAGGGATACAAATTGGGAAGGAAGAACTCAAACTATCCCTCTTTGCAGATGACATGATTCTGTATTTAGGGGACCCAAAGAACTCTACTAAGAGACTATTGGAACTCATAGAAGAGTTTGGAAAAGTAGCAGGGTATAAAATCAATGCACAAAAATCAACAGCCTTTGTATACACTGACAATGCCATGGCTGAGGAAGAACTTCTAAGATCAATCCCATTCACAATAGCTACAAAAACAATCAAATACCTTGGAATAAACTTAACCAAAGACGTTAAAGATCTCTACGATGAAAATTACAAAACCTTAAAGAAAGAAATAGAAGAGGATACCAAGAAATGGAAAAATCTTCCATGCTCATGGATTGGAAGAATCAATATCATCAAAATGTCCATTCTCCCAAAAGCAATTTACAGATTCAATGCAATACCAATCAAGATACCGAAGACCTTCTTCTCAGATCTGGAAAAAATGGTGCTGAAATTTATATGGAGGCACAAGAGACCTCGAATAGCTAAAGCAATCTTGTACAACAAAAACAAAGCCGGAGGCATCACAATACCAGATTTCAGGACATACTACAGGGCAGTTGTAATTAAAACAGCATGGTACTGGTACAGAAACAGATGGATAGACCAATGGAACAGAATTGAAACACCAGAAACCAACCCAAACATCTACAGCCAACTTATATTTGATCAAGGATCTAAAACTAATTCCTGGAGCAAGGACAGTCTATTCAATAAATGGTGCTGGGAAAATTGGATTTCCACGTGCAGAAGCATGAAGCAAGACCCCTACCTTACACCTTACACAAAAATCCACTCAACATGGATTAAAGACCTAAATCTACGACCTGACACCATCAAGTTACTAGAGAACATTGGAGAAACCCTTGAAGATATTGGCACAGGCAAAGAATTTCTGGAAAAGACCCGAGAGGCACAGGCAGTCAAAGCCAAAATCAACTATTGGGATTGCATAAAATTGAGAAGTTTCTGTGCTGCAAAAGAAACAGTCAGGAGAGTGAAGAGACAACCGACAGAATGGGAAAAAATATTTGCAAACTATGCAACAGATAAAGGGTTAATAACCAGAATCTACAAAGAGATCAAGAAACTCCACAAAAACAAAACCAACAACCCACTTAAGAGATGGGCCAAGGACCTCAATAGACATTTTTCAAAAGAGGAAATCCAAATGGCCAACAGGCACATGAAAAAATGTTCAAGGTCATTAGCAATCAGGGAAATGCAAATCAAAACCACAATGAGGTTTCACCTCACCCCGGTTAGAATGGCTCACATGCAGAAATCTACCAACAACAGATGCTGGCGAGGATGTGGGGAAAAAGGGACACTAACCCACTGTTGGTGGGAATGCAAGCTGGTCAAGCCACTATGGAAGTCAGTCTGGAGATTCCTCAGAAACCTGAAGATAACCCTACCGTTCGACCCAGCCATCCCACTCCTTGGAATTTACCCAAAGGAATTTAAATTGGCAAACAAAAAAGCGGTCTGCACCCTAATGTTTATTGCAGCTCAATTCACAATAGCTAAGACCTGGAACCAACCTAAATGCCCATCAATGATAGACTGGATAAAGAAATTATGGGATATGTACTCTTTAGAATACTATACCGCAGTAAGAAACAACGAAATCCAGTCATTTGCAACAAAATGGAGGAATCTGGAACACATCATGCTGAGTGAAATAAGCCAGTCCCAAAGGGACAAATACCATATGTTCTCCCTGATCGGTGACGACTGACTGAACACCAAGAGGGAAACCTGTTGGAGTGAGGTGGACACTATGGGAAATGGTGGCTTGATCAGCATAGCCCTGACTGTTAATGAACAACTTAATACATTATCCCTCTTAGTAGTTTTTTTTATCTGTTCTACTTAATATGACTGGTTTAGATCTGTAATTGATGCACAGTTATTCTTAAGTGTTGAAAATTAACTGAAATGTGATCCCTGTTGAACATGGTGGTGGGAATGGGAGAGGGAAGAGATGTATAATTTGGGACATGCTCAGGCTGACTTGCCCCAAGTGGTGGAGTTGGAAGCATACCAGGGGATTCCAATTCAATCCCATCGAGGTGGCATGTACCAATGCCATCTCACTGTTCCAGGTGATCAGTTTCAGTTCACAGTTGGTCATGGTGAAGGGACTGGGAGTCAAAGGGAACACATAGACAAGTCTAGTACCTGCTAACGCTAACCGATGGAGTAAATAAAGGGGAGAGTGATCCAACATGGGAAGTGAGATACTCAGCAGACTCATAGAATGGCAGATGTCCTAAATAGCACTCTGGCCTCAGAATCAGCCCTAAAGGCATTCGGAGCTGGCTGAAAAGCTCATGAGAGTATTTCAGGCATGGAAAGCCAAGACACTCTGGCAAAAGATCTCTGCGAGTGAGATCCCAGTGGAAAGAACAGGTCATCAAAGAAGGAGGTACCTTTCTCTGAAGGGAGGAGAGAACCTCCACTTTGACTATGACCTTGTCTAAACAAGATAAGAGTCGGAGAACTCAGAGGGCTTCCATAGCCTTGGAAACTCATGACTGGAGCATAGGGAGATTACTGATGCCATAGACAGGAGTGTCAATTGGTAAAGTCAACAACAGGAGTCACTGTGCACTTACTCCTCATGTAGGATCTCTATCCTTAATGTGCTGTACATTGAGATTTAATGCTATAACGAGTACTCAAACAATATATTTCACTTTGTGTTTCTATGGGGGTGCAAACTGTTGAAATCCTTACTTAATGCATACTAAACTGATCCTCTGTAAAAAAAAAAAAAAGAAAAGAAAAAAAAAAGAAATTATCAATTCCCAACTTGACTCTCACTGGGATTAAACATGACAATAGGTCTGCTCTGATTTCATCATCATTTAAAAAAATCATCTATTATTTTTCACTTTATGTTTCTGTGTGGGAGCAAACTGTTGAAATCCATACTTAATGTATACTAAGCTGATCTTCTGTATATTAAGATAATCGAAAATGAATCATGATGTGAATGGAAGGGGAGAGGGAGTGGGAAAGGGGAGGGTTGTGGGTGGGAGGGACGGTATGGGGGGGAAGCCATTGTAATCCATAAGTCGTACTTTGGAAAATTATATGCATTAAATAAAAGTTTAAAAAAAAAAAAAAATTGAAATTTGAAGATAGTAAAGTTATCAAGTAATAGGAGCAGGAAGAAAAAGGAATAAAGAAACATGAACAGAGCCTTTGAGACACCATAAAGTAGACCAGCATATATGTTATGGTGTCCCAAAAGAAAGAGTGAAAGGGGCAGAAAGAATGAAGAAATTATGGCTGAACATTTGCCAAATTTGATGAAAGATATGAATCTATAAGTCCAAGGAGGTTTTTTTTTTTTTTTTTGACAGGCAGAGTGTACAGTGAGAGAGAGAGACAGAGAGAAAGGTCTTCCTTTGCCGTTGGTTCACCCTCCAATGGCCGCCGCAGCCAGCGCACTGCGGCTGGTGCACCGCGCCGATCCGGTGGCAGGAGCCAGGAGCCAGGAGCCAGGAGCCAGGAGCCAGGAGCCAGGAGCCAGGAGCCAGGAGCCAGGTGCTTTTCCTGGTCTCCCATGGGGTGCAGGCCCAAGCACCTGGGCCATCCTCCACTGCACTCCCTGGCCACAGCAGAGGGCTGGCCTGGAAGAGGGGCAACCAGGACAGAATCCGGCGCCCCGACCGGGACTAGAACCTGGTGTGCCGGCGCCGCTAGGCAGAGGATTAGCCTAGTGAGCCGCGGTGCTGGCCAAAGTCCAAGAAGTTTTAAGAGCTCCATTTAATATCAACTCAGAGACACACACTGACTTGTACAGACCAGAAACAAAGAGGGACTCTTGAAAGAACTGAGAGAAGCAACTTAGTACATACAAAGAATTCTCAGTAAGATTATCAGCACTTTTCTATGAAACCTTGGAGGCTAGAAGTCAGTGGGTTGTTATATTCAGAGTGCTAAAAACAATGTAAACCAATAATCCTATATATGACAAGACTTTGCTTCCAAAATTAGGTAGAAATTTAGACATTTCAAATATGACAAATCTGAGAGACTAT
Organism: Oryctolagus cuniculus; assembly: GCF_964237555.1. Lineage (NCBI taxonomy): Eukaryota > Metazoa > Chordata > Mammalia > Lagomorpha > Leporidae > Oryctolagus > Oryctolagus cuniculus. The sequence continues at coordinate 130,482,395 of NC_091433.1, forward strand.
GCTACTAGTAGTCTAGCCCTATAGGAAATGCTAAAGAATTCCTTAATTTGAAATGAAGATAGTAGAAAATAAATCAAGGCCATATGAAGAAGAAAAATCTATGCTAAATATGATTACATAGGCAAATATAAAAATAAGTATTTTTGATTTCTAATTCATCATTTTATTAGTATATAATTTAAAGGACAAATGTATGAAGACCATTATAATTATGGACATATGATGTATAAGAATGTAATCTGTGACAGCATAAAGAAACTGACAAATTCCAAACACATATATTGCCTAAACATTTTAAAGAAAAATAGAAGATCTTAGCAGACCTACACTAAGAAAAGAGGTAGGATTATTCATCAAACACCTCCTAATCAAGAGAAGTATAGGACTAGATGACCTCACTGGCAAATTCTGCCAAATATTTAAAGAAAAAACAGCACCAGTTCTTCTTAAATTCTTTCAAAAGATAGAAAATTAGGTAAAATTTCCTAATTCATTCTTTGATGTGAATTTTGTTTGAAAATGTATTTTCCAGCCAGCACTGCGGCTCACTTGGATAATCTTCCACCTGCGACGCCGGCACCCCAGGTTCTAGTCCCGTTGGGGGCGCCAGTTCTTTCCTGGTTGCACCTCTTCCAGGCCAGCTCTCTGCTGTGGCCTGGGAAGGCAGTGGAGGATGACCCAAGTGCTTGGGCCCTGCACCTTCATGGGAGACCAGGAGGAAGCACCTGGCTTCTGGCTTCAGATGGGTGCAGCGTGCCGGCTGTAGCGGCCACTTGGGGGGTGAACCTATGGAAGGAAGACCTTTCTCTCTCTCTCTCCCTCACTGTCTAACTCTGCCTGTAAAAATAATTTAAAAAAGAAAATGTATTTTCCTTCACTTCTGAATGATCTAAAAAAATTTTATATGACCAATCCCAGTATCTACTCGCACCTGTCATTTCTTTTGAACAGTCAGCTAATATTATTGTTTCTATAATTTTGTTTTCTGTAGCAACCTTTATGATTTTCCTTTTACCTTTAATTTTCTGTATTTGTCCTAAGTGACTCTAGGCATGAGCTTTCTCTTGTTTTTCATTGATACAGCTTCCTGAATCTGTGGCTTAATGCCCTTTATTAGTTTTGGAGAATTTCTGGCCATATCTCATCAACTGTTTCTTCTGTTCTATTCTCTGTCCATTTACTATCTTCTGATACTTCAATTACATATATATTGCTCCTTTTCCACTGTATTTCATGTTTCTTACAGTATTTTTCTATCTTTTACATGTATTTTTTTTTTTGATTTCTGTACTTGAGTCAGTGTATTTTCTTTGTACCTGTCTTCCAGTTTACTAGTCCTCTCTCCAGCTATATCTAATGTGACATTGAAAACATCTTTTCAGTTCTTCAGAAATTTTACTTTTCAGTTCAGGAATTTTCCTTTGCTTCTTCTTATATGTATCAGGTCTATAGTAAAATTCTCTATCCTGTATGTTTCTAAGCCTGTTAATGTAATTTTGAAGTTTTTTATGGTAATTGTAGTGTGTTAACTTAAGAGTTTTTAAAACTTTTTTATCTTGTTTTTCCTTATTCCTATACATGATATACAGTCAAATGTATATGTATTTATATACAAGATATGCATTACTTAATGATGTGAAAGCACTCTGAAAAAAGCATTGTTGGATGATTTTGTTGCTATGTGAATATCATAGAGTGTACTTACAGAAACTGAAAGCCTATATAGTATATGCCATCTTAAAAGCATAGAAAGTTTAGCTTATATTGTATATACTATATCATCATTGGCTAAAACCTCATTATATACAGCATAACTTTCTCTTATTACTTCTAATAATTTTTCTATGAAATGTTAGACATTAACAACAAAAGGAACTTGTTTCAAGCTCTGGATCAGGAAATCTTAAAAGTAAATGTATATCCCTTATGGCTTTCATTCTTTTCTCAAAGTGAGGATTGCTCTATTTTTGCTTTATATGTAGTCATAGGGTGTAGTCCTGCTGGTATCTCAACTTGAATCCCAGTAGTTTAACAGTTTCTCCCCTTTCGTAGAATTTGACCTCTGAATTTTTGTCAACTTAGTGAGACTACTTAACCTCTGTTTAACTTTCTAAACTCTTAGCAGGTATTTCTTGAATGATGATTCTATTTCATGCCTTATCTACAGTTTAGGATGCAAAAAAGGGAAAAGTTGTTGAGATGGCAGGTATCATTTCTTTGCAATATACTTTTCTCTATAATTATCTTATTCTATAACTTTTTTTTAAATCTTAATTTAATTTTATATTTTTTTACAGGCAGAGTGGACAGTGAGAGAGAGAGAGAGACAGAGAGAAAGGTCTTCCTTTTTGCTGTTGGTTTACCCTCCAACGGCCATCGCGGCCAGAGCACTGCGGCCGGCGCACCACGCTGATCCGAAGGCAGGAGCCAGGTGCTTCTTCTGGTCTCCCATGGGGTGCAGGGCCCAAGGACTTGGGCCATCCTCCACTGCACTCCCTGGCCACAGCAGAGAGCTGGCCTGGAAGAGGGGCAACCGGGACAGAATCTGGCACCCCAACCGGGACTAGAACCTGGTGTGCCAGCGCCGCTAGGCGGAGGATTAGCCTATTGAGCCACGGCACCGGCCTATTCTATAACATTTGAATATTTTTTATGCTGGTAGAGAATGATAGCAGTATTCCTTAACTGCATTTTTTCTTCTTCCTCTGCATTATTAAGAGATTGTTATTTACATAGCCTCAATGTTCTGCCAGAGGAATATGTAAATTCTGTGAGGGGAAGAAGCTGTGGTTACCTCAATGTTTAACTTGGCTCGATTGTTCCATTTTATCTTTTGTTGTTTGATGCTTTGAAATAGCTATCTATGTTTTGTTTTGTTTCTGTTGTTTTATTAGTTTAACAGTGGATCTGGCCGGCACCATGGCTTACTTGGTTAATCCTCCGCCGGCGGCGCCAGCATCCCATATGGGCACTGGGTTCTAGTTCCGGCTGTTCCTCTTCCAGTCCAGCTCTCTGCTGTAGCCCGGGAAGGCAGTGGAGGAAGGCCCAAGTGCTTGGGCGCCTGCACCTGCCTCAGAGACCAGGAAGAGGCACCTGGCTCCTGGCTTTAGGTCAGCGTGGCTCTGGCCGTGGTGGCCATTCGGGGGGTGAACCAATGGAAGGAAGACCTTTCTCTCTGTCTCACTAACTCTATCTGTCGAATAAATAAAAAAAAAAGTGGATCTTTGTGGTATTCTTAGTTTTATATATAAGTTGCATTGTTATTGGTAGACGTGTAAGACTGTCTGTTGATAGTAACTTATTTTGCATTTAATCTTTTTAAATCTTATTTAATCTTTTTGCATGTATTTGTTAAGAAACCTACTCATTTGTGTTATAGACTTTCCCATGGTACATCTCTGGTTTTATTTAGAATGTTCTTTTGTCCTTTGTATTTTCTTTAAACAGATAGATAAACAATCTGTGTGTATCTATTTATAATTGCATTAAATTAGAAGATTTACAGAGTCTAATTTTCTCATTTTTGTCATCCTAATAGTAATTTATGTATTCCATTTTCTTAATTTCCATTTTTATGTCAGTTAGTAAATGTCTACATTTAATGTTTTTAAGAAACTGATAGGGACCAATGCAATGGGGTAGTGGGTAAAGCTACCACCTGTGGTGCCGGCATCTATTATGGGTGTCAGTTCAAGTTCCGTCTGCTCCATTTTCAATCTAGTTGTCTGTTAAGGCCTAGGAAGGCAGCAGAATATGGCCCAAGTCCTTGGGCCCCTGCACCTGAATGGGAGACCCAGAAGCTCCTGGCTCTTGGCTTGAGATTGGTGCAGCTCTGGCTTTTGTGGCCATTTGGGGAGTGAACCAGCAGATGGAAGTGCGCGCTCCCTCTCTCTCTCTCTCTCACTCTCACTCTCTCTCGCTCTCTCTCTCTCTCTCTGCCTCTGCCTCTCTGTAACTCTGCCTTCTAAATGAATGAATAAATCTTAAGAAATAAGAAACTGATAAGTGATTTTTGAATTAAGCTATGCCTTTTAATTTTCCCAAAATGAGTATGTGAGATCTAGTTCCAAAAACCTGCCAATATTTGTTATTATCATGTGTTTATTAATTTTAGTTATTCTAATGAGTATATATCAGCACTTCCTTAATTTTTTAGTTTTCATTGCTCTAATACCTAATGATGGTAAACTCTTCATGTGCTTATTGATTGTTCATATATAATCTTTTGTCAAATATGGACTCATATCATTCTCCCTTGTTTTAAATTGGGTTGTTTTACTTATTATTAAGTTTTAAGAGTTCTTTATATATTGCAGATACTATTACTAGTTTAGCTATATGAACTGTGCATCTTTTCTTTAAAAAATCATTTATTATTTCTTTTCATTTTATTTGTAAAGGAGAGAGAGAGAAAGAGAGACCTTCCATGTGCTGGTTCAATTTCCAAATGCCTGCAACATTTGGGTCTGGAATGGGCTGAAGCCCGGAACCAGGGACTCAATCTGGACCTCCCATATTGGTCGTAGACACCTAATTACTTGACCCGTCACATTTTGCCTTCCAGGATTTGCTAATATTAGCAGGTATCTGAAATCAGAAGCAGAGCTGGGACTTGAATGCAAGCAACCCAGGTGGTATTAACTACTGCATCGCATGTCCCTCTGTTTTTTCTTCTGTCATTGTCTTGCTTTTTCCTTTTCTTAACAGTGTGTTTTGAATATCAGATTTCTTTTCTAATGAGGTCAGTTCAAACTGTCAGTTTTTAATTTTCATTAATGTCTGGAATATTTTGTCCTACTTAAAAAATATCTGCCTACTACAAGATCTGGAGAGTTTAAATTTCTTCTGGAAAAAATATAATGTTCTCTTTTATATTTATATCTATGATCCATTTATATATTTCCTTTTGCATACTGTCACAAAAGAGTTGTGTATAATGCTTAGCTATTTGGATATTTACTTTTTAAAACACTAATATTGGAAAATCCTTTAGGACTTTATTTTATATTACATCATTTACTTTTAAGAAGACATACATCCTAACCATAATGTCCACAAAGTTCAATACCTGTCTTCTAAATTCGTATCATTATAATATTTTTTCAGACCTCATTTATCATTATAACTTTTCTTGCTTGATCTGTTAAAGTCTTAGTGTATTCTGTTCAGACTACTTGTTATCATTTTTGCCTTCTTGTTTTTGGTCTTTGAGAACAGAGAATAGATGGCAGAGAACTTTACAAGTATGTTTGATTTCCCATATTCTGACTCCGAGGTATAGTTTTCTCAGTTCAGCTTCAGTCTTCTACTTAAGATCACTTTTTCTCTGGTTTTGCCAGTTTTCATTTTAGCATGTTTAGTTTTTATCTTTTAGAGCCTTTACTGTTGGGAGTATTTGGAAAGAGCTATATTGAGGAACTATTTGCCAGACAACGTTTTTCAGTGGGTATTTATTTTAATAGCCACTTGGTTTCATTACCTTTTAATGAGTTCATTGATAGGAAGTCCCTTTATTAACAAGGCAGTCTTTCAGATTTCCCCTGCTCTAATTGTTAACATATTTTGGTGCTTTCACACAGATAGACTGTGATGAAATGTTTCCTTTTTATGGCTCCTTTTAGGGCCATACAGAAGGGATGAAGAAGAGAACTGGAGAATACACAGCATGTTTTCTCGAGATAATTGATTTGAGAGTATTTCTCAAACTGATTGATAAACTCATGTCTCCTGTTCTAGTTGCTATAACATGATTAACTCAGAAGACTTTTCCATATCTTTAAAAGTTGATTATTACTCTGGATCATGTTACATATTATGTTGAAGTTTCATAGGACCATTTTTCAGTAAGTGTGGAACATTTAATTCTTCCTGGTAAACATGTAGAAAATTGCATTTTGAATTTCTCCTAATCTATTGACAGTACTTCTCTAAGAGAGGAATATTTTATAATAAAGTACTTGCCATTCATTGAGCTCCTACTATGTCTCACACTCTATACTGGGCTCTACAACTAAATTATATCATTTATTGTCTATGGTCTCTGTGAGGTTTGTGTTATTGTCTTGTTTTATTGATGAGAAAGCTTAGTTTAACCATGATTAAATAACTGTGCTAAAGCTCACATAACTGAAAGGGCCAAGATTTGAACTGAAGCTAATACGAACCAAAGTCTTTGGTCTTTCTCTGTATACTACTTCCCCTCAAGTCCTATCTTGTTTTTACTGCCACATCCCATAAAATGGACAAGATGGTTCATGTACTGTTCTCCCATAGTGAGATTAATTAAAGAGCTAATTAAATTCTTGTAAAGAAGATCCTAAATGATTTCCCTTAGAAAAACCTAAGGTTTTAAATATTCTGAAATGAAGTATTTGTTATTGGCAGAAAATAATGAACCAAAGCACCTACAGGATGCATTACTCAAAAGAGCAAAAAAGAAATTCAAACTAATGAGGTGTTTGGGAGGAGAAATGCTCTTATTTAGGGTATTGACCCGTTAGGAGCTGAGTAATACGTTGTATGTGGAAGTTAAAAGGGGACTGGCTGGCAGACAGTCAGGCGTCTGTACCATTGTGTTTTGTAAACTTTCTCCTATGGCTGTGGTGTGTTTTTTCCAAGCCCACTTAATTTTTTATGAGGTTTGTAAAGGTCTTGAATAAACAATTGAGATTATACAGGTTTTCCTGGAAGCTTTGGTTAATATTTTAATACACTCTGCTTTGTCACATTATTAAATATCTTATTGGAAAGTTTGAAAGAGGGTTTCTTTTTTATTTTCCCTTTTTCCCCCTTTCCTTTTCTTTTCCTCTTTTCCCCCACCTTTCTGTTTTAGTAGTTAAAAAAGCAAAACTGAATTTAGATTTTTGTTGATCCCCTTGCATTTTATTTTAACTTTCTGTCCCGATAGATTACCCCTAGCTTGGAGATCTGGCATCTGGGAGGCCTCCACTTAAAATGTACTTCAAGTGAAATTACAGTTTAGAGGGTGTGTCTTGAAACTCAGCCAGTGATTGTAAATGTATGTAGTGAGAGAGAACTGGAGAAAGGGCAGGCAGAATTGGATAGGGTCAGAAAACAGGAACTAATAGAGCTTTGGAGATTACCTATTCATGACCTTTTGCTCATTAATATTTGAATCTGATTCTTTGGCATCTTGGTTGTAGTCTGGTGAAATGTCAAGCCTGGCAAAGCCTGAATACCTTCAAAGACATTTCTGTGTTAATGAGATGGCTTGATGAAGTTGACCTGAAGGTAACCTGAACAGGAGTTGAGTAAAAGAGAAAGGAAGAATTTTTGTTTTTCTTTATGAGGACATTTCATTGCATGGAGGTTTGTGTAGTAGTAATATTTGTTATTTGTAGAATACTTTGTATTACCTTCATTTGGAATTGTAAGGCATTTTTTAAAAATTTGTGTTGTTGTTAGAATGTAATGAGGATCACCCAGCATGTCCCACTCCTTTTTTTAAACTACCCATAACAGTTTTGGCCTCATAATCTTTTCTTCTAAAATCATAGAGGGCTTAGGGTTTATTCTGCTCAATTTAGCAGTTAATTGCTTGTTCTTCTTGATTTCCTTCAGAACAGGAAGTACCCTTTTCACTTTTTTGCCCAGGCAAAATTATTTGGTTTAAAACCAGAAAATCTTAGGTCTCTGTAAAAGTGGACACAAATAGTAAAATTTTATGCATTTATAACATACATTTTAAGCAAATAGACTCAATGTCCTTTTAATAGTTTTTCATATTCAGGATCATAGTAATAAAAATATAATAATCATAAGACATTTCCTGAGTATTTAATATAAGCCAGGTATTATAGTAAATGCTCCATAGGATTTGTTTATTTAACTTTTGCTATAGTCCTACTTATCAGATGATGAAACTGGAACCAAGGTTAAAGCCAGTGTTCTAGGGCATTGTATTTAAAGTGTATGTTGGTTTTCATTAAACCACACATCTGCAATTTCTCTATTTTCCTTTCCATATATTTTTCTTTGCTTTTTCTCTGACACTGTTACTGGCCCATGTCAAATAGAACATGTAAGTTAAAGGTTTTTTTTAACGTTATTGTTTTGAAATGGAGTATACACTGGTTAAAAGCTGCCTCTTTATGTTTTATTGTAAATTTGGGTTCAAATGACATATGCATAATTTTTTTAATTTAAAGAAAAAATGTATTGAAGATCTGAAAAACAACTCCTAAAAGACTAACTTTTCCAGAAAACTGTAGCTACACAATGCATTGCATCTATTGTATTAAAATGTGCATTAGACACAAATACAGAAACCATAAAACAAGCCACCATTCTTCAACAATTTGAACAAAGATAAAATGCCTAAGGAACAACATGGATGACTTTCCAAGGATGGGCTCCTTAAGCACCATTAAAAAAAAAAATGGAGCACAAATTCATGAGTGTGTTCAGTTATATACACTGAATTGAACCTTTGGCACTAGGGATCAGAGGATCTTTTTTTAAAAAAAGATTTATTAATTTTACCTGAAAGTCAGAGTTACACACAGAGAGAAGGAGAGGCAGAGAGAGATCTCTTCCATCAGCTGGTTCACTCCTCAATTGGCCGCAATGGCCGGAGCTGTGCTGATCCAGAGCCAGGAGCCAGGAACCAGGAGGTTCTTCCGGGACTCCCACATGGGTGCAGGGGCTAAGAACTTGGACCATCTTGTACTGCTTTCCAAAGGCCAATAGCAGAGAGCTAGATTGGAAGTGGAGCAGCTAGGACTTGAACCAGCGCCCATATCGGATGCCTGTACTGCAGGAGGCAGCTTTATCCGCTTTGCTACAGCACCAGCCCCAGAGGATCTTGTCATATACCATTAACACATATTGTCAAAGTATGGTCTATGGCCATACCAGCCTGAACATACCCAATCTCATCTAAAAGTACACAGTGTCAAAGGAATAGAACCACCAGCATTCAAAAGCAGCTTTGTCAACTTGGCAATAAAACACTCTACAGCATGTCTCTCTGTTGTCCATCACTGAATACAGTGGTAGCAACCAGTTTTCTTCTGGTCTAATATGTTAGCAAGTTAAAAATATTGTTTTTCAATCCTAGTTATCATAATATCAGACTTACCCTGTAGTTAAGATAACTATAAAGCCTGGAGAAAAGCAAAAAAATCATAATATTGCTGAAGTGGCTAAACATTTAGGATGTCTGCAAGATAGGAGTTAGAGAGGCAAGATAATAAGATAAGAGAAGCACAACGAATTAACCACTCTCTCCCAAATATTCATTAAATTCCCCTTTGGGCCCTGACTGATTTCTTTTTTAAAGATTTATTTATTTATTTGAAAGTCAGAGTTACACAGAGTGAGAAGGAGAGGCAAAGAGAGAGGTCTTCTTTCCACTGGTTTACTCCCCAGTTGGCCACAATAGCTGGAGCTGCCAGAGCTGGGCTGGTCTGAAGCCAGGAACCAGGAGCTTCTTCCAGGTTTCCCACGTGCGTGCAGGGACCCAAGGACTTGGGCCATCTTCTATTGCTTTCCTAGGTCATAGAGAAGAGCTGGATTGGATGTGGAGCAGCCAGAACTTGCGGCAGGTGGGATGGGATGCCAGCATGCATATGGTGGCTTTCCCCCCTCAACACAGTGCCAGCCCCCCTGACTGATTTCTAAGCTACACATGCACAGGGCACATTCTGGGTGGAGTTAGTTGGAGTGTGGGTGGCAGGGAGGGCGGGGTGGTAATTATCACTATGTTCCTAAATCTGTGTATATGATATACATGAAACTTGTATAACTTAAGAAAAATTTTTTTAAAAATCCATGCAGTCTTAAAAAAGAAAGATGACAAAAGCTGATTGAGTATTGAGGTTAAGCAAATCTAAAAGTTGCACAGAAGAGACTTTGAAGATTGGGTCCATAGAGAGACCTGAGACTATGGAATTTCTGTGTAAACATCAGTCAGGCCTTATATAGGGATGAATAAAAAGATCCAAAGAAGGCAAAACCAATATTGATGCATTGTAATAGAGTTTAAAAAGAAGTCTGATTGAATACCCAAACTGAAATGAATATGGAGAAAAAAGATTGAAGACTTTATTTTTTAATTTTAAGAATGGAATAGAGCATAAGAGATAGGTGGAAAACTGTTCAAATTTCTAAAATGCCTGAACTTATGCTCCTCGACTTACAATTGGGTTATGTCCCAATCAACCTAAGATAAGTTGAAAATATCATGAATTGAAATGTATCTACTGAATATCATAGCTTAGCAACATAGTATAGTGTAGGATATTGGTGGTTATAGCTCATTGTGGTTGCCCTTAATCTCAAGAGAGTCTTGAGTATAAATACCTGGAATACTAGACAACCATTTTCAGATACTAGGACAGCAGGCGATAAAGGATAGTAACTCCTGAGGCATGGCAAACAAATTAAGTATAACTTCAGCAATCTACTACAGGTGCTTTGCCAATGGAGGTACATGGGAGGAAAATCCAGGCAGAATATGGCAGTATGGTTGCGTTAAGAAGAAACGGATTGGAATTTGTAGGAAGACGTGACTGAAATTTTCAAAACAACAGTTTGGTGATAAAGAAGATATTTCATAAGAACAGCACCAGAAAGGTGCTTTAGGATTCCCTTGAGGCTTTGTTTGAAGGATAAGCTATTTTATTTGTAGGGTGAGAAATCCATCAAGTCAGGCAGAAAGTAATTTCTGGGGTACAGAAACTGAGCAAAATTGGTATAACTCACACTAGGGGAGAAGATCAAATTATAACTTGTGAAAAAGAAGGAAAAACTCTATTGAACTCCTAGAACATTAAGTAGAAACACCAAAAAAAAAAAAAAGACTAAAAAAAGACTAGTTGTGGGACTAAAGTAGTTTTTATAACTGGGCCTAAAGTAGTTCTAGATGAAAGGTAATTTCAGCTCGGCACAAATGTGCATACCAATAAACTGTACAATTACAAACTCATCCAAAAGTAACTTAACTATTGCCATAACTAAACCAACACTCTTCACAGAAATTCTGCAACTTACACACAAGTCAGCAGCTTAGCATTCACAATATCCAGTGTTCAACAAAAATTTACTTGATTTTCCAAGTAGGAAGATGTGTCCATATAAGTAAGAATATCAGTCCACAGAAACATCCAAATATGATTAAGTGATGGGATTAGCAGACACACACATACATGCAGGCACACACATAAATGCAAGACACAAGTAAACTGCTGAAAAATAATGACAGAGAAAATCCTAGAAGAAATTAATAAAGCAATAATGATGAAATTATAAAATATTTCTTTTTTAATCAGCTACTATGTCAGCCAAAAGGTAATGAAATGAAATATTTGATGTGCTCAAACAATATAAAATAACTGTCAACAAAGGATTTTACATTTTTTTAAATTTAGTAAATACAAATTTCCAAAGTACAGTTTATGGATTACAATGGCTCCCCCCCCCATAATTTCCCTCCCACTTGCACCCCTCCCATCTCCCGCTCCCTCTCCCATTCCATTCACATCAAGATTCGTTTTCAATTATCTTTATATACAGAAGATCTATTTAGTATATATTAAGTAAAGATTTCATCAGTTTGCACCACACAGAAACACAAAGTGTAAAATACTGTTTCAGTACCAGTTATAGCATTACTTCACATTGGACAACACACTAATGACAGATCCCACATGAGAAGTAGGTACACAGTGACTCCTGTTGTTGACTTAACAATTTGACACTCTTGTTTATGGCGTCAGTAATCTCCCTAGGCTCTAGTCATGAGTTGCCAAGGCTATGGAAGCCTTTTGAGTTTGCCAACTTCGATCTTATTCTGACAGGGTCATAGTCAAAGTGGAAGTTCTCTCCTCCCTTCAGAGAAAGGTACCTCCTTCTTTGATGGCCCCGTTCTTTCCACTGGGATCTCACTCGCAGAGATCTTTCATTTAGGTCTTCTTCTTCTTCTTCTTCTTCTTCTTTTTTTTTTTCCAGAGTGTCTTGTCTTTCCATTCCTGAAATACTCTCATGGGCTCTTCAGCCATATACGAATGCCTTAAGGGCAAATTCTGAGGCCAGAGTGCTATTTAGGACATCTGCCATTCTATGAGTCTGCTGTGTATCCCACTTCCCATGATGGATCGTTCTCTCCCTTTTTGATTCTATCAGTTAGTATTAGCAGACACTAGTCTTGTTTGTGTGATCCCTTTGACTCTTAGACCTATCAGTGTGATTTAATGCTATAATGAGTACTCAAACAGTATATTTCACTTTGTGTTTCTATGGGGGTGCAAACTGTTGAAATCTTTACTTAATGTATACTAAACTGATCTTCTGTAAAAAAAAAAAAAAAAGAAATTATCAATTCCCAACTTGACTCTCACTGGGATTAAACATGACAATAGGTCTGATCTGATTTCATCATCATTTAAAAAAAAATCATCTATTATTTTTCACTTTATGTTTCTGTGTGGGAGCAAACTGTTGAAATCTTTACTTAATGTATACTAAACTGATCTTCTGTATATTAAGAGAATCGAAAATGAATCTTGATGTGAATGGAAGGGGAGAGGGAGTGGGAAAGGGGAGGGTTGCGGGTGGGAGGGACGGTATGGGGGGGAAGCCATTGTAATCCAAAAGCTGTACTTTGGAAATTTATATTCATTAAATAAAAGTTAAAAAAAAAAAGACCCTGGAGGCGCAGGCAGTCAAAGCCAAAATTAACTATTGGGATTGCATCAAATTGAGAAGCTTTTGTACTGCAAAAGAAACAGTCAGGAGAGTGAAGAGGCAACCGACAGAATGGGAAAAAATATTTGCAAACTATGCAACTGATAAAGGGTTGATAACCAGAATCTACAAAGAAATCAAGAAACTCTACAACATCAAAACAAACAACCCACTTAAGAGATGGGCCAAGGACCTCAATAGACATTTTTCAAAAGAGGAAATCCAAATGGCCAACAGACACATGAAAACATGTTCAAGATCACTAGTAATCAGGGAAATGCAAATCAAAACCACAATGAGGTTTCACCTCACCCCGGTTAGAATGGCTCACATTCAGAAATCTACCAACAATAGATGCTGGAGAGGATGTGGGGAAAAAGGGACACTAACCCACTGTTGGTGGGAATGCAAACTGGTAAGGCCACTGTGGAAGTCAGTCTGGAGATTCCTCAGAAACCTGAAGATAACCCTACCATACAACCCAGCCATCCCACTCCTTGGAATTTACCCAAAGGAAATGAAATTGGCAAGCAAAAAAAGCTGTCTGCACATTAATGTTTATTGCAGCTCAATTCACAATAGCTAAGACCTGGAACCAACCTAAATGCCCATCAACAGTAGACTGGATAAAGAAATTATGGGACATGTACTCTATAGAATACTACACAGCAGTCAAAAACAATGAAATCTGGTCATTTGCAACAAGATGGAGGAATCTGGAAAACATTATGCTGAGTGAATTAAGCCAGTCCCAAAGGGACAAATATCGTATGTTCTCCCTGACGGCGATAACTAACTGAACACCAAAGGGGAAACCTGTTGAAGTGAAATGGACACTATGAGAAACAGTGACTTGATCAGCTCTTGTGCTGACTGTTGATGTACAGTGTAATACTTCATCCATTTTAGTATTTTTTCTATTTTTTTGTTCTAGTACTATTGGTTGAACTCTGTAATTAACACACAATTATTCTTAGGTGTTTAAATTTTAACTGAAAAGTGATCCCTGTTAAATGTAACAGTGGGAATAAGAGAGGGAGGAGATGTACAATTTGGGACATGCTCAATCGGACTTGCCCCAAATGGTGGAGTTAGAATCGTGCCAGGGGATTCCAATACAATCCCATCAAGGTGGCATGTACCAGTGCCATCTCACTAGTCCAAGTGATCAATTTCAGTTCACAATTGATCACACTGATAGGTCTAAGAGTCAAAGGGATCACACAAACAAGACTAGTGTCTGCTAATACTAACTGATAGAATCAAAAAGGGAGAGAACGATCCATCATGGGAAGTGGGATACACAGCAGACTCATAGAATGGCAGATGTCCTAAATAGCACTCTGGCCTCAGAATTTGCCCTTAAGGCATTCGTATATGGCTGAAGAGCCCATGAGAGTATTTCAGGAATGGAAAGCCAAGACACTCTGGAAAAAAAAAAGAAGAAGAAGAAGAAGAAGAAGAAGAAGAAGAAGACCTAAATGAAAGATCTCTGCGAGTGAGATCCCAGTGGAAAGAACAGGGCCATCAAAGAAGGAGGTACCTTTCTCTGAAGGGAGGAGAGAACTTCCACTTTGACTATGACCCTGTCAGAATAAGATCGAAGTTGGCAAACTCAAAAGGCTTCCATAGCCTTGGCAACTCATGACTAGAGCCTAGGGAGATTACTGACGCCATAAACAAGAGTGTCAAATTGTTAAGTCAACAACAGGAGTCACTGTGTACCTACTTCTCATGTGGGATCTGTCATTAGTGTGTTGTCCAATGTGAAGTAATGCTATAACTAGTACTGAAACAGTATTTTACACTTTGTGTTTCTGTGTGGTGCAAACTGATGAAATCTTTACTTAATATATACTAAATAGATCTTCTGTATATAAAGATAATTGAAAACGAATCTTGATGTGAATGGAATGGGAGAGGGAGCGGGAGATGGGAGGGGTGCAAGTGGGAGGGAAATTATGGGGGGGGGAGCCATTGTAATCCATAAACTGTACTTTGGAAATTTGTATTTACTACATAAAAGTTAAAAAAATTTAAAAAAAGCTCTTTCTCAGCTGTGGCATTGTCTGCGTATGCAAATGCTGTTGATTTGAGTGTGTTGATTTTATATCCTGCTACATTTCAAAACTCTTCCATATGTTACAATTGTTTCTTGATGGAGTCTTTTGTATAGCCTATGTATAGGATCATGTCATCTGCATATAGGGATACTTTGACTTCCTCCTTCCTGATTTTTTCCCCCTTTGATTTTTTTTTTTTTTTTTTATTGTATAATGGCTCTGGCTAGAACTTCCAGGACTATATTGAAAAGTAGTGGAGAGAGTGGGTATCCTTCTCTGGTTCTGGATCAACGTGGGATTGCTTCCAACTTTTCCCCATTCAATAGGACATTACTCCATGGGTTTGTCATAAATTGCTTTGATTGTATTGAGACTTCTTCCTTCTATTCCCAATTTGCTTAATGTTTTCATCATGAAGGTTGTTGTATTTTGTCAAATGCTTTCTTCATT
Source organism: Oryctolagus cuniculus (assembly GCF_964237555.1). Lineage (NCBI taxonomy): Eukaryota > Metazoa > Chordata > Mammalia > Lagomorpha > Leporidae > Oryctolagus > Oryctolagus cuniculus. Next base: position 130,497,613 of record NC_091433.1, read on the forward strand.
GTGTTATTATGGTGTATCACATTGATTTGCAAATGTTGAACCATTCAGTCATACCAGGAAAAAATCCCACTTGGTCTGGGTGGATGATCTTTCTGACATGTGTTGGATATGATTGGCTAATATTTTGTTGAGGAATTTTGTGTCTATGTTCATCAGAGAGATTGATCTGTAGTTCTCTTTCTGTGTTGTATCTTTTTTATGTTTAGGAATTAAGGTGATGCTGGGTTTATATAAAGAATTTTTGAGGATTCCCTCCATTTTGATTGTTTTGAATAGCTGGAGAAGAATTTAAGTTAGTTTTATTTTAAATATTTGGTAGAATTCAGTGTAGAAGCCATCTGATCCTGGGCTTTTCTTTGTTTGTGCTGTCTTTATTCCTGATTAGAGTTCTGTCTTGGTTATTTGTCTCCTTAGCTTTTCTAGGTCTTCACAGTTCAATTTAGGTAGGTCAGGAACCTGTCTATTTCTTTCTTTCTATGAATTTTTTTAAAGATTTATTTATTTGAAAGTCAGATTTACACACAGAGAAAAGGAGAGGCAGAGAGAGAGAGAGTGGTCTTCCATCCTCTGGTTCACTCCCAAATTGGCCACAATGCTGGAGCTGTGTCAGTCTGAAGCCAGGGGCCATGAGCTTCTTCTGCGTATGCCATGTGGGTTCAGGGTTCCGAGGAATTGGGCCATTTCTACTGCTTTCCCAGTCCATAGCAGAGAGCAGGATCAGATGTGAAGCAGTCAGGACTCAAACTGGCACCCATATGGGATGCTGGCACTACAGGCAGCAACTTTACCCACTATACAACAGCGCTGGCCCTGTCCGTGTCTCTAGGTTTCCCGTTTTGTTTGTGTTAGGCTATTTGTAGTAATTTTTGATGATTCTCTTTATTCATTATTGTTGTAAGTTTCCTTTTTTATCTCTGATTTTATTAATTTTTATCTTCTCCTTCTTTTTTTGGTTAGTTTGGCCAATGTATGTCAATTCTTTTTATTTTTTCGAAAAACCAGCTCTTCATTTTGCTGATCTCTTGTATTGTTTTATTAGTTTCAATTTTGTTGTTTTCTTCTCTAAATTCAAATATATCTTTTCTCATACTAGTTTTGGGTTTGGTTTGCTGTTGTTTTTCTAGATCCTTGCAATGCATTGATAGCTCATTTATGTGGTGTGTTTCCAATTTCTTGATGTAGCCATCAATTTCTATAAATTTTCCTCTTAACATTGCTTTTACTGTATCCCATAAGTTTTGATATGTTGTATTGTCATCTTCATTTGTTATCAGAAATTTTTTTATTTCTCTTTTGATTTCTTCAATGATTCACTGTTCGTTTTGGAGCATGTTGTTCAGTCTCCATGTGTTTGCATCTGTTTTGGGGATTCCTGAGTTGTTGGTTACCAACTTCATTCCATTGTGATCATAGAATATGCTTGGTATTATTTTGATTTTTTTTGAACTTGTTGACACTTGCTTTATGGCCTAACATGTGGTCAATCTTAGAGAAAATTCCATGCATTAATGAGAAAAAATGTGTATTCTTTGGCTGTGTTGTGGAAAGCTCTGTAGATATCTGTTGGGTCCATTTGGTCTATAATCTCAATTAGGTCTGTTGTTTCCTTGTTGATTTTCTATTTGATCTGTCCATTCCTGATAGTGGGGTATTGAAGTCCCCCATTACTATTGTATTTGAGTCTATATCTACGTAAGTTTATTAACATTTCTTTTAAATAGCTAGGTGTCCTGTAATCAGGTGCATATACATTCATAATAGTCACATCATCCTGTTGAATTGATCTCTTAATCATTTTATAGTGCTTTTCTTTGTTTCTTTTAATAGTTTTTGTGTTAAAGTCTACTTTGTGTGATATTAGGATGGCTACAGCAGCTCTTTTTTGGTTTCTGTTGAAAAGGATTGTTTTTCCATCCTTTTACTTTCAGTCTGCATGCATTTTTGTTGGTGAGATGTGTTTCTTGTAGGCAACAAATAGTTGGGTTGTCTTTCTTAATCCATTCAGCCATTCTGTATATTTTAACTGGAGAGTTGAGACCATTTACATTCAGGGTAACTATTGTTAAAGAACAACTTTGCCTTGCCATATTTCCATTAGTAGTTCTATTTTGGGTAATTTTCTGCCTCCACTTTCTTTCATAGTGATTTTCCGGTTTCTGTGTGTAGCACATCCTTGAGCATCTCTGTAGGGCTGGGCAGGATGTTATAAATTCTTTCAATTTCTGTTTGTATGGAAGATCTTTATTTCAAATTCATTCATAAATGAGAGCACTGCACAGTATTCTGGGTTGAGTTTTTTTTTTTTTTTTTTTGGCATAAGACTTGTAATATATCTCACCATACTGTCCTCGTCTGTAGGATTTCTGATGAGAAGTCTGCTGTGATTCTAATTGAGATTCCTCTGAATGTGATCTGGCATTTCTTTTGTGCACATTTTAAGTTCTTTTCTTTATGTTTTACTGTGAAGAGCATTACTATAATGTGTTGTAGTTAAGATCTTTTCTGGTCATGTCTGTTGGGAGTTCTGGGTGCTTCCTGTACTTTCTCCAGATTGGGCGAGTTTTCTATTATTATTTCATTAAAAAGGCCTTCTAATCCTTTCTTTCCACACCTTCAGGAACTCCCCGGACCCATATGTTGTCTGATAGTATCGTGTAGATCTCCAACAGTGGTTTTTAGTTTTCTATTTTCTTCTTCTTTGTTGTGACTGTAAAATTTATGGAAATTTGTCTTCTAGTTCTGATATTCTTTCTTCTGTTTCACCTATTCTGTTGTTAAGGCTTCCAATTGCATTTTTTTATCTATTGAATTCTTCATTTCTGTTATTTCATTCTGACTTCACTTTAATATCTGAATTTTAAGAAAAAACATCACTTAGTTTGTGAATTTGCTACTGATTGCTAAGTAATCTGATCATTAATTTTCAGAATTCCATTTCTGGCATATCCTCTGTCGTACCCCCACTCGCGGAGGAACGACACCAGACCCTGCGCTGTTCTTTTTCCCCGGCCCTTCCCAGGTTTGCTGCCGCTCCCCCCCGCCGCCCGCCTCCGTGGAGGGGCGGCACCCCCGATGTTTCCCCCGCTTCCGCGGAGGAGCGGCACACCGCTGGCCGGCTCTCTCAGGGGTTCCTCAGATGTTCCTCCTGCATGTTGTCTCTCTCCTCCTTTATAGTCCTCTTCCACCAGTCCTAACTCTACTGGCGTTCTCTCTCCACGCACTGAGCATGCTGCTCTCCCCCAGTCAGGGGCAGGATCAGCTCCTGCAGCTTGTTAGTTGAATTGGTGAGGCAGCTGTGTGGAAGTTGTTTACTCTCTCTCAGCACCACATGGTGGGAGATCAGATGCATAGTGTTAGTCTTAGCAGTTCCAGTAATTTAGTCTAGTCTTGGTTGCTCCCCATATCCTTGATCTCTTCATCTTCCCCTTCTACTATTGAAGTATCTTCCTTATTCTTTTTTAGGTTTCTTATTTAGGGTTCTTCCTTTGTTTTTCAGCATTTGTTTATATTTTTGTCTGGTTGCTTTTCTTTTCTTTTCTTTTCTTTTCTTTTCTTTTCTTTTCTTTTCTTTTCTTTTCTTTATTTGAGAGGTAGAGCCACAGACAGTGAGAAGGAGAGACAGAGAGAAAGGTCCTCCATCCCCAGATGGCCACAACAGACAGAGCTGTGCTGTTCCGAGCCAAGAGCTTCTTCCAGGCCTCTAACTTGGATGCAGGGGCCAAGGACCTGGGCCACCCTCTACTGCTTTCCCAGCCCACAACAGAGAGCTGGATTGGAATAGGGTAGCCGGGACTAGAACCGGTTCCCATATGGGATGCTGGTGCCACAGGCGGAGGATTAACCTGTGCCATAGCAGCAGCCCCTGCTTTTCTCTTTGATTTGTACCTTTGTGGTTTATTGGGATGTCTATACTTTCAGTGAGTACCAAGAGGTGTGTGCTTGATGTAGCCTTTGTGCAAGGTGGAACAAGTATCCAAGGTAAGGCCCCTATGGGTCTTTATAGCTTTCCTCTGATTATCTGGTTGTAGGAGTTTGTTCACTTCTGTTGGTGTTACCTGCTCTTCTCCTCACAGTTGCAGGACACCTCAGTGTTAGTCCCTGGTGTGTTCAGGAGTAGTTCGTACTAATTAATGAATTGTATCTCTAATCTGTGGAGACTTTCCTATAAGCGTGGTTCCCTCTGTTCTGAGCTGCTATGGGTCTGTGTGTTGCGAGTGGGTGAATGGAAGAATCCCACCTACTGGAGCCCAACTCACTTCTCAATGTTCATGGGGGTGGTTCCAAGCTTTCAATAGGCATAGATTCCCCTTGCTGTGCAGCTTGTATGGTGGGGAAGAAATTCTGAATTGTTGTGCCCCTTGTTTTTGGATGGGGTGTGAGGTGAAATGACCCCCGCTATTGCTAGGCAGGTGCACATGAGGCGAGGGCAGCACTCCCCTACTTGCATCCAAAAATATAAACTAAGGAACTAAATGGTTTCCTTCCTGTTGGCTGCAAGTCCAGGTGGGGGGAGGGGGAGAGAGGTGAGGAGGGAGGTGTGTGACCTCCCTATTTGTTCCTTTTTATTTCCTTTTCTCCCCCCGTGTGGAACTTCAAAAGCAGTTCACCAAGCTTTCCCTCCCACTGCTATCGGCAGCTTGGTGGACCCCCAGATTCCCTTTTCACCTGGTCCGCTGAGGGCCAGCACTCACCTCCCCAGGTCAATCCTCCACCGTTTTCTTTTCTTATTTGCTCTTTCAATGGGGACCTGGGCTATCTCTGCTGTTCTCATTGGGTTTCCTGCTGCAAATTTTCCATGTCTTTATTTAAGGCATGTGTCTTCTACCCTTTTTAATTATTAATTTTGCCCTGCATGATTCAGATAATCCTGTCACTATTCTGCCATCTTGGAACAACCTGCTCCACTTTTGATCAACTCCCTGCTTATGTGCCTGGGAAAGCAGCATAGGATGGCCCAACTCCTTGGGCCCCTGCACCAAAGTTGGAGACCCAGATCAAGCTCCTGGCTCCAGGCTTCAGCCTGGCTCATCTCTGGCTGATCCTTGCGGCCTTTTAGGGAGTGAACCAGGGAATGGAAAATCTCTCTCTCTCTCTCTGTAATTCTACCTTTCAAATAAATAAATAAATAAATAAATAAAGCTCTTGGAAAAAAAACCTTTAAATAAAATGAATCACTTTTTAAAAGTTGAATTGTTATATTAATATACAACAAAATGGACCTCAGGAAGAGGATTCTTCTAGGCAAAGATTGACATTTCATGATTATCAAAGGGTGAAATCATCAAGAAAACTTTATAATCTTTAGTATGTCTAAACTCGGTAGTAATTCTTTAAAATGCATGATTTCTTTTTTTTTTTTTTTTTTTTACAGACAGAGTGGACAGTGAGAGAGAGACAGAGAGAAAGGTCTTCCTTTCCCGTTGGTTCACCCCCCAGTGGCCGCTGCGGCCGGCGCGCCGCGGCTGGCGCACTGCGCTGATCTGAAGCCAGGAGCCAGGTGCTTCTCCTGGTCTCCCATGCAGGTGCGGGGCCCAAGGACCTGGACCATCCTCCACTGCACTCCTGGGCCATAGCAGAGAGCTGGACTGGAAGAGGGGCAACCAGGACAGAATCCGGTGCCCCGACCAGGACTAGAACCCGGTGTGCCAGCGCCGCAGGTGGAGGATTAGCCTAGTGAGCCGCGGCGCTGGCCTAAAATGCATGAATTTTACCAATAGTATATTAGTCTGTACTTCACAAAAACTTACCAATAGGTATTATATCTGGATCAAGAAATAGTATAATCTCTTTAAGTGCTTTGGTAGTTGACTTTTGTTCATATAGATAATGTTTACTGACTATCCTAGAGTACCTAAATATAAATGCATTGAGAGAAAGCATGATGTTGGCGATAGAACTATTTGTAAGACCCTGTGTCCCAAATCTCAACCCAGTTTCCTTGCATATTCAAAGTAAGAAGATGATACTTACTTCCCTCACTTTTGCCTTTTCAAGCATTCTGTCTTTATTCTATGTAGTCTGGGTGTGCAGCACTACTATCGCTTTGTAAGGTCTGTAAATGTTATTATGTTTGATATGGAAATGTTCTTACAGATATTTAAGACAGTTTTATAGGACATTTGGTCAGGTTAGGTTTTCTTAAGTTCCAGATTTTTACATTGCCTTCACAATTTTGGCTCCTGGAAAGAGTCTGCTTCATATTAAGATTATTTAGTGAAGAGGCTGAGACCACCAGTTTTTATTGCTTAATGTTTGGTTCTTGTTGCTTGAGACAATGTTTATTCTTTCCTAGAAAGCCTAGAGTAGCCTAGGAATGCAAGGCAGAGTGAAGAATTTGCAAATTTCTAAAATGGCTTTTCTATAATTAGAATAATATTGGACAACGAACACATTTGTTTCTGAAATTATACCTTGGTTTGGAAATGAAGAATTAGCTTGTAGGGAAATAAGGTGGATGGTGACTGGAAGCTAATAAAATGACCCAGTATGCCAGAGTAACATTACATACCACTGAGTATAAGTACATTTGACTCTCTTGTTGGGTTTATTTTGATAAAGACTTGAAGTTTGTTTTGGGTCAGTGTTAGGGTAATAAGATATTTGCTATGTTTAGATGAATAATGGTCAGAAGTATCAAATAACTTGCCCAAAATCATGGAGCTAATAAATGGTGGTGATTAAAACTCAAACTTGGGACCTTTTCTTTTTTTTTTTTTTTTGCTGAAAGCTATCTTATAGTCTGTTTGCTAGGTCAGCTTTCATTCTCCTTTGCAATTCGTAGTGCCCACTGAAACAAGCCTTTCAAATGCTATCTTCTAAGACTTCAGTCTTATCAGGGTGTTTAGCTCTTTGTTTTTTGCAGCATTGCAGTGTTATTTTATTGGGCCCTGTAAGGGTCTAGATATCTTGGTCTGGATAAGAATGTTAGGTCATAAGTTTAAAAACTTGCTCCAGCAGAGTCTCAAGATGTTTTTTAGATTTATTTATTTTATTTGAAAGTCAATGTTAGAGAGAGAGAGAGAGAGAGAGAGAGAATCTTGAGATCATGTACTCACTGTTCCATTCCCCAGATGGCCTCAAGGGCCAGTGCTGGGACAGGCTGAAGCCAGCAGCCAGGAACTTCATCTGGTTCTCCCATGTAGGTGGCAAGGGCCTAAACTATTGGGCCTTCTTTCGCTGCTTTACCAAAGCCATTAGCAGGGAACTGGATCATAAGTGGAGCAGCCAGGATATGAACTGGCACCCATATGGATGTTGGCGGTACATGTGAAAACTTCACCTGCTATACCATAATGCCATCCCCAAAGTTTCAGGATTTTTTTTTGACAGGCAGAGTTAGTGAGAGAGAGAGAGAGAGAGAGAGAGAGAGAGAGAGAGAAAGGTCTTCCTTTCCATTGGTTCACCACCCAAATGGCTGCTACGGCTGGGGCACTGCACAGATCCGAAGCCAGGAGCCAGGTGCTTCCTCCTGGTCTCCCATGCGGGTGCAGGGCCCAAGCACTTGGGCCATCTTCCACTGCCTTCCCGGGCCACAGCAGAGAGCTGGACTGGAAGAGGAGCAAAACTGGGACAGAATCTGGCACCCCAACTGGGACTAGAACATGGGGTGCCAGTGCCACAGGCGTAGGATTAGCCAAGTGAGCTGTGGCGCCAGCCAAAGTTTCAGGATTTTAAGAGCTGGCACTTGAATTACCACAGCCTTACCTGTTTGGGCCTCCCCTTTCTCTTGGATAATGTGATAATCCTCTGTTATTCTCTGAAACTTTGTATACACAGAAAATGTCATGGCTGAGAAAGAACTTTTAAGAACATTCCCATTCAAAATAGCTCCAAAAGAATCAAATACCTTGGAATAAATTTAACCAGGGATGTCAAAGACATCTATGATGAAAATTATAACACTAGAGAAAGAAATAGAAGTCATTAAAAAAATGGAAAAATCTTCTGTGTTCATAGGTTCGAAGAATCAGCATCATCAAAATGTCTGTACTACCAAAAGCAATTTATAGATTCACTGCAATCCCATTCAAAATACCAATGACATTTATTGCAGATCTAGAAATAAATGATGCTAAAGTTCATATCGAAACACAAGAGACCCCAAATAGCTAAAGCTTTTTATAAAACAAAAACAAAGCCGGCGCCGCGGCTCACTAGGCTAATCCTCCACCTAGCGGCGCCGGCACACCGGGTTCTAGTCCCGGTCGGGGCACCGGATTCTGTCCCGGTTGCCCCTCTTCCAGGCCAGCCCTCTGCTGTGGCCAGGGAGTGCAGCGGAGGATGGCCCAGGTGCTTCCTGGCTCCTGGCTCCTGCCATCGGATCAGCGCGGTGCGCCGGCCGCAGCGCGCCGGCCGCGGCGGCCATTGGAGGGTGAACCAACGGCAAAGGAAGACCTTTCTCTCTGTCTCTCTCTCTCACTGTCCACTCTGCCTGTCAAAAAAAAAAAAAAAAAAAAAACCACAAAGCTGGAAGGGCTGGTGCCGTGGAGTGGTGGGTAGAGCCACTCCCTGCAGTGCTGGCATCCATATAGGCACTGGTCCAAGTCCCGGCTGCTCCACTTCTGCTCCAGCTCTCTTCTATGGCCTGGGAAAGCAGTAGAAGATGGCTCAAGTACTTGGGCCCCTGAACCCATGTGGGAGACCTAGAGGAAGCTCCTGGCTCCTGGCTTCAGATGGCACAGCTCCAGCCATTGTGGCCAATTGGGGAGTGAACCAGCAGATGGAAGACTTCTCTCTCTCTCCCTCTAGCTCTCCTTCTCTCTGTGTGTAACTCTGACTTTCAAATAAATAAATAAATCTTAAAAAAAAAAAACACAGAAAAACAAAAACAAAGCTGGAGGCATCACTACACCTGATTTCAAGACATACTACAGGGCAGTTATAATCAAAATAGCCTGGTACTGGCACAAAAACAGACTTGTAAACCAATGGAACAGAATAGAAACTCCGGAAATCAATCCATGCATGTACAACCAATTTGTTTTTGAGAAGAAGACAGCATCAATCCCTGGATCAAGGACAGTCTCTTTAACAAATGGTGCAGTGCAGAAGTATAAAACTAGACCCCTATCTTACATCTTACACACAAATCCACTCAAAATGGATCAAAGACCTAAATCTATGACCCAATACCTTCAAATAATTATTAAACATTAAACATTGGCATAGGCAAAGAACTTCTTCAAAAGTCTTTGCCCAGGCACAAAAGCACAGGCAATCAAAGCAAGGGGATTACATCAAATTGAGAAGCTTCTGTACTGCAAAAGAAACACTCAGCAAAGTGAAGAGGCAGTCGACAGAATGGTAGAAAATATTTGCAAACTATACAGCTTTGTTTTTGTTTTATAAAAAGCTTTAGCTATTTGGGGTCTCTTGTGTTTCCATACGAATTTTAGCATCATTTATTTCTAGATCTGCAATAAATGTCATTGGTATTTTGAATGGGATTGCAGTGAATCTATAAATTGCTTTTGGTAGTACAGACATTTTGATGATGCTGATTCTTCGATTCCGGTTAACATCCGGAATATATAAAGAGCTCAAGAAATTCAACAATAAAACAATCTAGTTAAGAAATGGGCAAAGGACTTGAACAGGCATTTTTAAAGATAGCAAATTCAATGGCCAACAGACACTTGAGAATATGCTCAGGATCATTAGCCATCAGGGAAATTAAAATCAAAACCAGAATGAGGTTTCACTTCAGTCCACTTAGAATGGCTCTCATATAGAAATCAACAAATGACAAATGTTGGCGAGGATGTGGGGGAAAAGTTACGCTCGTCCACTGTTGGTGGGAATGCAAACTGGTGCAGTTACTGTTGAAAACAGTATAGAGATATCTAGGATATCTGAATATAACCTACCATATGATCCAGCCATCCCTTTCCTGGGAATTTACCCAAACCAAAAGAAATCAGTATATGTAAGAGTTATTTATATTTCCATGTTCATTGCAGCATAATTCACAATAGCTAAAATATGGAATCAATCCAGATATCCATCTACTGTTAACTGGATAAAGAAATTATGGTATCTGTACACCATGGAGTACTACTCAGCTGTAAAAAAAAAATGATATTCTGTCTTTTGCAACAAGATGGTCACACTTGGAAACCATTGTACCTAGTGTCATAAGCCAGTCCCCAAAAAATAGATATGGTTTGTGTTCCTTGATCTGAGGTAACAGATAGTGTACCTGAAATGTAATATAATAGAGTATAATAGACATATTGAAAATTGATGATTGTGTATAGCCCCTGTGTCTTCCATTGAGGGATAGTAGTTTTTTTTGTTTGTTTATTCTCTTCATAGTACTTGTTGAACTCTCAGAGGAGGATTAACTATACGATCATTAAGTACTGAGAGTAGATCATTGTAAAAATTAAAAGTGGGAATCTGAAAGGGAGGGGAGGAAAGGGAGTGTGGGTGGGAGTGTGGGAAGGTAGTGTTTCTAAGACATTATTGTATATTTTATATACAATAAATATATGAAACTTGTATAACTTAAAAAAATTTTAAAACAAGAGTAATATTAACTTTTTAAAGGTGATTATGAGAATTAAGTGATGTGACATATCAGTTGTCTAAGTATAGTATATCTGGTATATAATAATGCCTAAGAGATGAGAGTTCTTTTCTCTTTTCCTTGGTTTCTGATCTGCTTTGCTACTTTTGGACATCCGCTTTAGTCTTGCCTGTTCCTTCACTCTATTCCCACTCTCCTTGTTGAAAAACTGTTGAGAGTCTCACAGCTTTGATCTGCCTCCTCTCAGATTTTTCATTAGGTATAGCCTGACAATTGTGTTGAACCTTACTCCTCCTTAGAGGTGTCTCTCTCAGGCCACAAGTAGGTTTAATTGAAAGCCAGACATTTAATGTGGACGTTTTTTATAATGGGATGCATTTTTAGGATTCTTTATGTGTCTATTGCCTCTTTCCGACTTTGTCTCTAAATTACTCCCTAATTTATTTCTATTCATTGTATTAAATCATTCAGAGTGCAGATCATCAGAAAATATAGACAGATGTTTTTATGTACATGACAGATATTCTTATTTACATGAGAAATCATTTTCAGTGGACAGTGTTGTGGCACAGTGGGTTAAGCAGTTGCTTATAATGTTTGCATTCCATATTGGAGTACTGTTTTGAATCCCAGCTGGCCCACATCCAATCCAGCTTCTTGCTAATATGCTTGGGAAGGCAGCAGGTGATGGCACAGGTGTTTAAAGTGGGCTCCTGGTACCCATGTAGGAGACTCAGATGGACTTTCTGCTCCTGGCTTTGGCCTGTCCCAGCCCTTGTTCTTGTCATCTGAGGAGTCAACCAATGGATAGAGGGTAGTATCTCTCTCTCTCTCTCTCTCTCTCTCTCTCTCTCATATTCAGGTTTTCAATAGCAAAAAATAAATCTACTTTATGAAAGAAACATTTTCAATGTTTATGCTAAAATTGATCATTATTTGTTACTGTTCTTTTATACTACAAAATATTATTTTAGTCAAATAAATATAAATTTTGACAATATTCAATTGTACAAGGAAGCAGACATAAAAAGCATATCTTATTTAATTAATACAAAAATTTGTATTAGTTCTCAGAGCTAGTGATAATATAATGAAGTAATACTCTAAGAAATATCTGGGGACAGTATAAATCAGAACTCTAAGTTGGAAGAGCTGTTTATCATTAGATATTTGAGAGAATGGTTTCAATGTATTTTCCTCATCATATATACACATATACATTGTGAGTCACAATATTGATATTCCTCATCCTAGTAGGTTCTAAAAATAATCCTAAAGGAATGATTCAAAAGATGCAAATTTAGGAATTGATTATCGAAATTTTTTTTCATTTTCATTTAAAGCCTGCTACTTTTGAGGGATGCCTTGGACCAGTGAAACATATTAAGAAAACATAAAAGGGACACTGGAGTCAGATTCTGATATGTTCATTTTCTAGTACTAGATCTATTTTATTTACTGTGTTTCTCATATTTTTGAAAAACAGAAAACAATAAACAACTTAAACATCCAACAACAGAAGACCAAATGAATTATATAACATATTTCCCAAAAGGGTACTGTGGAACACTTGAAGGATTAAACATCTAGTCTGCATTACAATTAAAAATCTTTACATTCTTAATGTTAAACTGGGAAAACATGTTGCAGAAGCACATGCCATATGATGTTATAGAAAATTTCAAAACATGTATAATAATAATACTGTATATTTTTTCTGGTTATAAGCATGTCATAATAAAATACCAAAGGGATACCCTCATTCATAATGTTTATCTCTGAGGAGAGAGGAGGAAAAGATCAAGGGTATCACATAGAGAGACTTAAACTGTGTTTGTAATGTTAAGCGGACACATAAGTGTTCATCCTATGATTCTGTATGTCTTTTTAAGAGGCTGAACTATTTCATAATTTCAAAATAGGATTCACTGGCTACCTTGAGTACCTAGACTTTTCAAAATATTTTTCATACTATCTTTCAGAATAAATGATAAACTATACAAAAATAAAATCGATATAAATCTTGATGTAAATCTAGACAAAAGTGGATATATCTTCTATGATGTGTAACTTGGACCTGGGCGCTAGGATTTAATTTACAAAATATAAAGTATTTTGAATCCTTTAAAGGAGATAATAGAATATTAATTTTTTCCTGTTTACTAATTTTATTTTTAAATAAATTTATTTAAGGTATATTCATTTTATATATTAGATATATATATATACATATTTAGGAAGATAATGATGCTTCCCACCCACCCATGCTCCCACCCTTCCTTGTCCTTCCTCTCCTATTCCCTCTCTTAATTTTTACAGTGATTTACTTTAAGCTTATTTTATACTAATAAGATTAATCCTACACTAAGTTCAACAAATAGTTAGAAGAAAAATTCATTTTTTTAGCTCCTGTGTCAAAGATTAATTGGTTATATATATGTGGATTGTTTTCTGGGGTTTCTATTCAGTTCCGTTGGTCTGCCCATCTGTTTTTTTGCCAGTCCCAGGCAGTTTGACAAGAGACAAGGGCTGTAAACAATCAGCAAAGTTCAAAATGTCAATTTTGCTTCTATACATTATATTTTTGGTACTCTCTCAGTTACCACAGATTAGGGAACTGGCGTATTTCACTAATTATAATGGTTTCCGTTTGCATCATTTTGTTGCAAAAGACAGGTTGTCATTCTTTTTTACAGTTGAGTAGTATTCCATAATGTATATATACCACATTTTCTTTATCTACTCATCTGTTGATGGAGATCTGGCTTGATTCCATATCTTGGCTATTGTGACATGAGCTGTAATAAATATAGGGATACAGATAACTCTTTTGTATGCTGATTTCATTTCCCTTGGGAAAAGCTCCAGGAGTGGGTTAGATGGTTCATATGGCATACTTATTTTCAGCTCTGTGAGTTATCTTCATAATGTTTTCCACAATGGCTGTATTAGTTACATTCACACCAACAGTGGATTAGGGTGCTTTTTCTGCACGTCACTGCCAGCATTTATTTTCTGTTGATTTCTGTATGGCAGCCATTCTAACAGGTGAGGTCAATCCTGATTGTGGTTTTGATTTGTATTTCCCCAGCAGATAGTGATCCTCAGTATTTTCTCAAATGTCTGTTGTCCATTTGAATTTCCTCTTTAGAAAAATGCCTGTTCATGTCCTTTGCCTGTTTCTTAACTGGATTGCCTGTTTTGTTGTTCTTGAGTTTTTTGAGCTGTTTTATAGATTCTGGATATTAATCCTTTATAAATTTCATAGTTTGCAAATGTTTTCTCCCATTCTGTTGGTTGCCTATTCACTTTACTGTTTCTTTTGCAATGCGGAAGCTTCTCAGCTTAGTGTAACCCATTTGTCACTTTTACCCATTTGTCACTTTTGACTTAGATTGGCTGTGCTTCTGGGGACTTTTCCAAGAAGTCTTTGCCTATGCCAATGTCTTCCAGTTTCTAGTAATTTGATGGTATCAGGACACAGGTTTACATCCTGGAACCATTTTAGTGGATTTTTGTGTAGGTATAAGGTAGGGATCTTCCTTCTTACTTCTGCATGTGGCTATCTGGTTTTCCCAGCACCATTTTTTGAAGAGCCTATCCTTGCTCTAGGGATTGATTTTAGCTCCTGTGTTAAAGCCTAGTTGGTTATAGATGTATATATTGATTTCTGGGGTTTCTATTTTGTACCATTAGTCTATCCATCTATTTTTTGTTTTGCTTTGTTTTGCCAATACCAAGCTGTTCTGTTTATAACTGACCTGTAATATGTCTTGAAACCTGGTATTGTGATGCCTCTGACATTTTGTTGTATAAATTGCTTTAGCTATTAGCTAAAGCTTTAGCTTTAGTTCTTGTGTTTTGTATCTAGATCCACAGAGAATGTTGTTGGTATTTTGATGGGGATCACATTGAATTTGTAAATTGCCTTCAGTAGTATGGACATTTTGATGAATTAATTCTTCCAATCCATGAACATGGAATATTTTTCCTGTTTGTATGTGTGTCTTCTTTTTCTTTCTTGGATGTTTTGTAATTTTCATTGTAGAGATCTTTCACCTCTTCGATTGAATGTATTCCATGGTATATAGTTTGTTTTGTAGTCATTGTGAATGGGGTTGATCTTAGAAGTTCTTTCTCAGCCATGCTGTTGTCTTTGTATACAAAGGCTGTTGATTTTTGTGTGTTAATTCCATATTTTGCCACTCTTTTATGATAGTCTCTTAGTGGAGTTTTCTGGTTTTCCCATATATAGAATCATGTCATCTGCAAATAAGGATAACTTAACTTCCTCCTTTCCAATTTGTATTCCTTCAGTTTGTTTTTCTTTCCTAATGCTGTGGCTAAAATTTCCAGGACAATATTGAATAACAGTGGTGAGAGTGGGCATCCTTGTCTGGTACTGAATCTTAGTGGAAATGCCTCCAACTTTTCACCATTCAGTAAGATGCTGGCTGTGGGTTTGTCATAGATTGCCTTGATTATGTTGAGGAATCTTCTTTCTATATCCAGTTTGCTTGAGGTTTTCATCATGAAAGGATACTGGAGCCTGAGATGTGTTGAGAGGCTGGGGGTGCCTCACAGTCCTGCATGGATGCTCAGCCCCCTGTCAATCCTTCCAGCCAGACTTAAAGTTAGTGGGAAATGTACATTTTTCCCTCTGGTAACATCCCTGGTTTGCACACATGCATAAGAGCTTCCACAGCTGCTACTCATTTCAAAGTGGCTCCTTCTTTCTGCCCATTGCCATGGACGCAAAGCTGAGCTGCTCAGCCACTACTGTGTCTAGATGGCATGTTGTCCCCTCCAGCCGCTGGACATGTGCACACGAGCTGCCACAGCTGCTACTGATGTCAAAATGGCACCATCTCCCAGCCCATTGCCTGGCACTGATGTAGGGTGTTGGGAAGAGAGAAACGTGTCCTTTTATTGCTGGGTTAGGCAGGTGTCTTCTCTCCCTCAAGGCTTCAAGCTGGACTCAAAGACAGCATAATCTGCTGGGTTCTCCCTTCGGCAATATTGTCAGTGGCACAGGCCCCTTTGGTCTGCTCTCCCCTCGCTCTGCAAAGCTGGTGCTTCCTCCAGCTCTCAGCTGTGGTGGTCATGTGTTGTGTCTGCGCTCATTGTTCCACGTCCACACCTTCCATGCTGATCCTGGTGTCTCTCTTCCTTCTGTAGAATTTCCACTGCAGATTTCTCTCCAATTCTCCCCTGGGAATGCACATTCTCCACTTTTTTGCTTCTATTTTCCTCTAGCCTAATACAGTATGTCCTTTCTCTATTCTGCCATTTTCAAATCTCCAATATTATTTTTTAAAGATTTATTTTATTTATTTGAAAGGCAGAGTTATGGAGACAGATAGGGAGAACCAGAGAGACAGAGGTCTTCCATCTTCTGGTTCACTCCCTAATAGGCCACAATAGCCAGGGCTGGGCCAGGCTGAAGCTAGGAGCCTGGAGCTTCTTCCAGGTCTCCCATGTGGATACAGTGGTCCAAGGACATGAGCCATCTTCTGCTATTTTCCCAGGCACATTAGCAGGGATCTGGATCGGAAGTGGAGCAGCCAGCCAGAACTCGAACTCGCACCCAGATGAGATGCTGATGCTGCAGGTGGCAGCTTAACCCACTTTGCCACAATGCCAGACCCTAAAATATTCATTTAAAAACACGTTTTAAAAATTAGCTTGGAGTTATATTCATAAATCTCAGCATCCTCAAAGAAAATTAAATTAATTATTTTATTTACATTTCTAAGTAACCATTTTGTTTTAAATCGTTCTTTTCATTTTATGCATGTTAAGCACAAAGCAGCAAATACTGGTTTCTAGATAAAATAGGGATTATCATTTACATTTCTTTTTTAATAATTAATTTTTCAGGGAAAAGCTTTTTAAGGTTTATTCTCTGGAATATTCTTTTTCAGTTTACTGAAGATTTTGAATATTGTTTATCTACTGTCAATTTAGGGGTAAAGGTGCTTCTTGACTAAACAGCTTGGCTGTGTGAATTTCAGCTTGGGGTTATGACTACTATGCCTGATTGTTATGCCAATATTGGAGATGCTTGCTATCAGGTGCTCTGATTCCACGATTATTTGAATGTAAGGATATCAAGATGGGGAGTTTCTTAGACAAATTCTTTATTATTGATATTAATTTTATTTATATAAAAAGAATAGCTTTCATGTATTTCGTATATACAATTTTCAGCAAGTATGACTCTTCCACCCTTCCCTTCCCTTCCTCCCTCCTTCTTTCTTTGTAGTTTCTTTTTAATTTTTATAATAACATACTTTCAGTTTACTTTATAATCAGAGGCTTAATCCTCCACCAAATAAAGAATTTAACAAATAGAAAGTAAAAACAAAACAAAACACTGTTCCTCAAGAGGATAGACAAGGGCTATAAATAATCATCAAATTTCAAGATGTCAATTTCACTCGTCACCTTTTTTGTACTCATAAAGTGATTTTAATGTTTGCTGGAATTTCATTTTAATCCATTAACCTTGTGGTATACACTCTTGTATTTCAGGGAAAGGTGGCTCAGACAGCATGTATGTCAGCTTGCAAGCATTTAGCCACATCCTTGATGCAGCTTTTGCTGGAAGCCGAAGTAAGGCAGCTTACCTTGGGAGCATTGCAGCAGTTCAACTTGGATGTCAGAGAATGTGAACGTAAGACAGTGAATCATCCCTTTGCATTTTTTGTCTTAACTCCATACTTATTACTATGAAAAAATTAATTTTAGGTCTGTAGGTTCCTTGTTCCTTATGGAGACAAAGTATATGTAGGTGACAGAGATAACTTGCATGACATCTAGACATAGAGGCTGTCAGTCAGCTAATTTGAGGACCTGGTAGTACCTCCACGTGAGTTTAGAAAACAGATTATCTCTGGCCACAAAGAATTTTGTAATCAGAGAGGGATATAAGGCAGACATGCATTTCATAGACATCAAAGAAAACCTGATTAGTCCAAAGATGTCAAGAAAATGCAATTCTCATCCATTTCCCTTTTTAGTCTATTTTAAGACAAACTACATATTATCTGCAAACTCTTCCTTAGTCTAAAGAACAAGGGGTATGTGCATTTATCAGTCAGAGATGTTTGCTGTCATGGGAAACAGAAAACTTTAGACGAAGTGGTTTAAACAGATAAATTTTATTTTTCTCAGGGGCAATCAGGTGATGCATTGCTTTAGATTCTCAGTAGCATCGTTATGGACCAGGCCCTTTTGTTTCTTCTCTTCTGCTGTATTTAAGAGTGTGAACTTTTCATCCACATATGAATTATAGTCAGATATGACTCACATTTAATACAGGAAAGGGGGCCAGCCTTACCTCTTCCTTTTTTGTAGCAAAATTAAAGCCTTTTCAGGGGACCCCTAGCTAGCTTCGTTGTCGGTCTCGTTGATCATGTACCATATGGTCACTTGTAGCTCTCAGGAAGGCTGGGAGATTGAGTATCTTATAAAATGAGACAGGAGCATTACTATTATAATTGATTCATCATGAATGAACACTTTGGGACTGAACATAAATTCAGCTTTTTAGGAAGGAATGTTGTGTTGCTCACTGTGCTATCAGTGAGAAATGAAAATGAGCAAAGAATAATAAAACTCCTGAAATGTTTTTCTACTTCCAAGAAAGTTAAAATAGTGGAAAATTATGTCAGTCTGCTAACATTACTGTCCCATATTTTTTAATTCATTAATTAAATTTTTTAGTTATCTTTAATACTTGTACAGTTTTTATGGGGTAAGCTGGGTCATATGGTAGTTCTATTTTTAGGGTTTTTTTTTGTGGAATTTCCATACTGCTTTCCATGATGACTGTAGTAATTTGTCTTCCTACCAACAGTGTGTCAGGGTTCCCTTTTCTCCACATCCTCACAAGCATTTGTTATGTTTTGTCTTTTTGATAACAGTCATTCAGACTGGAGTGAACTCCTACCTCATTGTGGTTTTGTTTTGCATTTCCCTGATAGATGTTCATATCAATAACTTTTTCGTTTATTTGTTGACCATGTGTATTTCTTCTTTTGAGACAAGTCTATTTAGATCCTTTGTCCATTTTTTTCTTTAAGATTTATTTATTTGAAAGGCAGAGTTACGAGGAGAGGGAGAGAAACAGAGACCTTCCATCTGCAACAGTCAGGGCTGTGCTAGGCCAAAGCCAAGAGCAAGAAACTGCATCTGGGTTTTTCATGTGGGTGGCAAGAACTGAAGTTTTTTGCTATAATCTATTGTCTCCAAGGTACATTAACAAAAAGCCAACAGATAGGAAGTGGAGGCAGGACTCCATCCCAAGCGCTCTGATAAGCGATGCAATGTCCCAAGTGACAGCTTACCCAACTGCACCACAGTGGTCACCCTCCTCACCTCAACCTCATCCATTTCTAAACTGTATTATTTGGTTTTATTTGTTGTAGGGTTTTCTGAGTTCCCTATAAATTTAATAGTTCCTTAAAAGTCTCAGAATATATCTGTTCATTTTTATTATTAAAAAAGTACTTTTTCCTTCCTTTTTTGTCTCACTAGGAAATTTCAAAAGGCCTATCTTCAAGTTCTGAATTTGTTTTTTCTGCTTGTTGTCATCTATTGTTTTGTCAACTATATTTTTTGACTTTTTATTTCTAAGTTTTCTGTTTGTTCTTTTTTAAGATTTCTCTTTTCTGAATTTCCATTCATATTATACATTGCTTTCCTGATTTCATTAAACTGTCTACATTATCTTGTAAGTCTCTGAACATCCTTTTACTCATTCTTTTGAATTGTTTGCCAGGTACTTCATCATTTTCCTTTTCTCTGGAGTCTACTACTAAAAAATTATCATGTTTCATGGGAGCATCATATTGCCTTGCTTTTTCATATTTCTTGGGTTTCTAACTTTGATATTTGTGCATCTGGTAGATTAATTGTTTCTGTCGCTTTTAACAAGTATCTTTCACAGAGAAAGGCTTTTTCAAGAAGCTGTGTCTTCTTGGTTTGGTAGTCTATTTTGGCTTTATTTTTAGCTGGACACTGTAATATAGACGCCTGTTTCTTCTTCCACATGAATTGGTAGCAGTAGCAGTGGTGGTGTGGATACTTCTCTAAATCTCAGCATAGGCACATGAGTCTTAGGGGGGACCCATTTGGTGAGGTCCAGTCTGCTGTGACTGGGGCCATGGGAGCACTGACCTGCAGTCCCAGAGTGGATGCTCAGGCACTGGCATTGGCAGGGGCATGGCCAATGTCAATGTCCCAAAGTCTGTCAGGACACACAAGTCCTGATGATGTCAGCCCCAGGTTTTTGGGCAGTGTCTTGGCACTCACCTACCTCACTCCCGCCACCTACCCCACAAAATAGATGTAGACCCACTGGTGATATAATGTTCAAAATGTAATGTGTTCAGTTATTTAGAAGACATAATGACATGGATGTTTTGGCACAGCAGGTTACCTGCCACTTGGGAGGCCCACATTCCACATCAGAGCATCAGTTCAAATCCTGGTTATTCCACTTCCCTGGTCCAGCTCCCTGCAAATGCACCTAAGAAGCAGTGGGTGATGGCCAAAGTGTTTTAGTCCCTGCTACATATGTGGGATACCTGGATAGAATTCCTGGCTTCTGGCTCCTGGCTTCAGCCTGGCCCAGCCCTGGCTCTTACAGCCATTTGGGGAGTGAACCAACTGATGGAAGTGCACGCTCTATGTGTGTCTGTGTTTGTGTGTCACTCTTTCAAATAAGTAAGTAAACATTTAAAAAAAATTTATTTGAAAGGCACAGTTACAGAGAAAGAAAAGAAAGGGAGAGACACCATCTTTTTTTAAGAAGATTTTATTTATTTATTTGAGAGCTAGAGTTACACACAGTGAGAGGAAGAGACAGAGAGAAAGGTCTTCCATCTGTTGGTTCACTCCCCAAATGGCCGCAATGGCCGGAGCTGCACTGATCCAAAGCCAGGAACCAGGTGCTTCTTCCTGGTCTCCCATGCAGGTACAGGGGCCCAAGGACTTGGGCCATCTTTCACTGCTTTCCCAGGCCGCAGCAGAGAGCTGGATTGGAAGAGGAGCAGCTGGGACTAGAACTGGCGCCCATATGGGATGCTAGCGCTGCAGGCAGAGGATTAACCTACTGTACCATGGCACTGGCCCCCAGAGAGTCTTTCATCCACTGGTTCACTCCGTAATGGCCAGGTCTGTGCCAGGCCAAAGCCAGGAGCTTCTTCAAGGTCTCTCATGTGGGTGCAGAGGCCCAAGTACTTGGGCCTTCTTCTGATGCTTTTACAGGCACATTAGCCGAGAGCTGGATCGCAAGTGGAGCATTGGGAACTTGAACTGGTGCCTATGTTGCAGGTGGTAGCTTTACCTACTATACCACAATGCTGGCCCAAAAATGAAACTTTAAAAAAGATTATATGATTGCACAATGCATGATTGTGGCTGAAAAATTTTTTAGGTTTGAGTAAAAATATTAATCCACTGATTCAAAAACCTCACGAGACTTTAAAAGGATAAATACACAGAAAGCTATACCAAGGCACATTACAGTCAGGTTGCTAAACAAACAATGAGAAAGAGAAAAATTTTAAATGACCCAAAAGAAAAAAAGCCCTGTTACTACATGAGGAAGACAGAGAGTCACTGCTAACCTCCTAACAGAAATAGTGCAAACGGAAGCCAGAGGGAGATCTTTTAAGTTCAGAAAGAAAAAAAGGAAAACAAAACCTGCCAACCTAAATAAGAGTATATCTTGTGAAAATATTCTTCAAAAATAAAAGTAAAATAAAGCATTTTCAAATAAAGAGAAGATGAATTTGTCATTGGAAGATCTGTACCACAACAAATATAACAGGTACAAATAATAGGGAATAAGAGGGAAATGATACTATATGTCAGACCAGACCTGTAGTGTGGATTCCACTTTTCAAAGTTACCTACAACAATATTTCCTTTGCCACATCTTTTTTCTTGGGCCTTGATGCTACCTCATTAAGAGATGGTTAAGAATTTCGTATTACTCTAGTTTTAGTGATCTGTGATTACTTTAAAATTTACTCTATGTGGATGAAATGGTCATCTTTCGATGTGATTATTGTTTATAGCCCTTGTGTGTATTCCCACTAAACTAGGGTCTCTTCGCTTTTAACTTGTTAAACATTTTATTCGGTGAAGCATTAAGCCCTTGACTATAATGTAAATTAAGAATATGCTATCTCAGAAACTAAAAACAATGATTGGAATTGTATCTATGAACTATATTGAATCTGGTAAAAACTGAAAAAAAAAAACTAGAAATCAAAAACTAAATATATATTAAAAAAAATAAAGGATGGCGTTTGATTTCCCTACCCTTGACTCTCAGTAGGCTTGTGCTTTAATCATAACTAACAGGATGTGGCAGAAGTAACCATTTGTGGCTTCATAGCCTCCATATCCTTGGTTAGCTGCTGTGCAGTGCAGCTGCTCTGAGGCTTCCTGCTGGGAAGGATCCCTACCCAACTCCTGTGGAGAGACTGCGTGAGCAGGCCAGGCACTGTCCATACAGAGATGTGTAGCCAGTTTTCAACTGTCTCATTGATATTCACCTTTGAATTTATTGATTTCAATCTTCTTTTTTGTTAATTTGCTCTTTTGTTAGTTTCTTTGCATAGCAATATAACTTATTTGAGATTTTATTTTCTCAGTGTTAGAAATTACCTTCTAAGTCCTTCTTCAGCTGCGGTCCACAAAGTTGGCATGTCATGCTTGTGTTTGTATTCACTATGTTCATATTACTTTAGTGTTTTCCTCTTTACTTGGAAGTGTGTTGTTTACTTCCCAATATTTAGAAATTTATATAAAAATATTTATATTTTGAATTTCTAGTTTATTTTCTTTTTGATGAGAGAACACGCTTTGTATAATTGCAGCTCTCTTAAATTCATTGAGACTTTTTTAATGACCCAAAATATGGGATAATTTCATTTGTATGTGGAAAAAATATTTACTCTCCTGTTACTGTGCAGAGATATTCTATATACGTCAAATGGGTAAAGTTGGTTTGCTAGTATATTGTTCAAGTCACTTACATTCATACTGATTTGCTTTGTCTTGTTCTGTCAATCACTGAGAAGAATGTTGAAATAACCAGTAATATTCATGGATTTTAATTATGTCTGTTTCAATTATATTAGCTTCATGCAGTTGAAGCTCTGTTATTCAGCACATTACACACTGAAAACTCTCATGTCCCCATGATGCATTGCCACCTTTACTGTTAGGAAATGACCCTCTTCATATCTGATCACTTGCCTTCTTTGAAAAACCGGCTTTGTGCGGTGTTAATGTAGTCTCACTGAACTTTCTTGTGACTTGTTTGCATAACTATAATCTATCCATTTAAAAAATCTTTTTAAAGATAATTTATAGTTGTACCTGGCATACTGTTAGGTCTTGCTTTTTTTATCCTATATGATGGTCTCTGATTTTTATTAGGTCGCTTAGACCATTTATGTTGAAAGTGATTTTTGAAACAATTGGGTTTAAATATACCATCTTGTTTTCTATTTTCCCATCCATATTTTCTCCTCTCATTGCTTTCCTTCTTATTGTTTTTTTTAATTTTATGTGATATGTGAGTTATTTGCTATGAATCTTTCATATTTGTTATTATAGGATTTATAATATACATATTTTATTTAATATAGAAAGCCTTAAAATGATAATATAACAATTTGCATTAATATAATGATCATATAACTTTATAATTTACTTTCCCTATCTCTTATCCTTTGTGCTATACAAAGCATTTACTTTTACACAGTCTGTAAATCCCACAATGCATTTTTTTTTTGACAGGCAGAGTGGACAGTGAGAGAGAGAGACAGAGAGAAAGGTCTTCCTTTGCCGTTGGTTCACCCTCCAGTGGCCGCCGCGGCCGGCGCATTGCGGGCCGGCGCATCGCGCTGATCCGATGGCAGGAGCCAGGTACTTATCCTGGTCTCCCATGGGGTGCAGGGCCCAAGGACTTGGGCCATCCTCCACTGCACTCCCTGGCCACAGCAGAGAGCTGGCCTGGAAGAGGGGCAACTGGGACAGAATCTGGCACCCCGAGCGGGACTAGAACCCGGTGTGCCGGCGCCGCAAGGCGGAGGATTAGCCTAGTGAGCCGCGGCGCTGGCTGCATTATTATTTTTTATTTGACAGTCACTTATATTTTAAGTATATCTAGAAGTGATTAAAGGTATCCTATATATACTACTTCCAGCCTTCTTCATACCTTTGTATGGAATTTTATTTCTATCTTATTTAATTTTGCTTCTGCTAGGGAGCTTCCTTTAACATGTATTACATTGCAGTTTAATGTATATTATAATTCAATTCCACACATATTAAATTCTCTAAATTTTTTTTTCTGACAAATTTTATCTTGCTCGCATTTAGGAAAGTTGTTTCAACTGTTCCTCCCCACCTTTCTTTCAACACTAAACTCTCTATGCATTCTCTTCTGCCTGGTATAGTGGGGCCTATTGTTTTTCTTTGTTAATATGTACCAATTATGTCTCCTTTTCTCTATTTTTTAGATTTTCATCCGTAGTTTTCAGCAATTGCATATGCTATACCTTTTTGTGATATTCTTTAAGTTAATTCTTCTTAAAATTCATTGAATTTGGACATACTTTGTGATTTTTATTAAATCTGAAAAGTTTTTGCCTTTTGTTTCTTCAAATATATTTCTAACTGTCCCTTCCTTTTGAAATTCCTCTTCCATGTGTTTTAGGCCACTTCATATAGTCCTACAGATAATTGATGCTCTGTTTATTTAAAAAAAAAAACTTTTATTCTCTGTGTGCTTCATTTTAGACAGTTTCTATTGCTGTCTTCAAGTTCTTTGAACTTTCCTACTATAGTATCTAACCTGCTATTAATTTATTGCAATGTATTTTCCTTTTCAGGAAAGGAAACTTCATTTGGTTCTTTTTTTATATCTTCCATTTCTTTCCTCATAATAAGTATGTTCCCTTGTCTTCTTCAACATACAGAACATTTTAGTAATAAATATTTTCATAATTCTACTGCACCAGTCCCATCATCTGTGTGTTTTGCAGGCCTGATATATGAATGCTATAGATTTTTTTTTCCTCCTGGTTGTGGGTCATATTTTCCCATTTCTTTGCACTCCTGGTCATTGCTTATTGAATGTAGACATTTTAAATTTTATGTTTTTTAGGTGCTGTATTTTATTGTAGTCATTTAAATAGTGTTAGAGTTTGTTCTGACATGCATTTAAGATAATTGGAATTGGTTGGATCTGTTTAGGGTTTGCTCTTAAGCTGTTAATATTTCTGTAGCAGCCTTTCCCTAGGTGTACTTTAACACGATTCAAAAGCAGGATTGTGCTCAATGTCCTGGATATCTAGAGATCTTTCAACTCTTGCTGGTGGATAACAGAGTATGCCTAAAGCAAAAGACTTACTAATTATTCAGTCTATTGATTTCTGTTGGCTCATTCCCCGGCCTTGTGAAATTTCTTCCCATACATGCACAAACCAGTGCTTCACTGGAACTCTCCTGGAGTTCTCCTGAGTGCTTGGTTGTGGAGCTTCCTCCTTTCTGGTGCTCAGCCCTATAAATACTAGTTGCCTTGGCCTCCTGAACTTTGATCTCTATATTTTCAGCTCAGTCCAACCACTATGCTGTGTTTGAGTTCTTTCCCCTTGCCTGTTTTTAAAAAAATATTATTTCTATAAAGGGAACAGATTACATGTATTTCATGTATACAATTTTAAGCACATAGTGATACTTCCTACTCTCAAACCCTACCCCCTAATCCTCCTTTCCTTTCTTTTGATTTTTGCAGTAACGTTTTTAATTTACTTTATAATCACAGGCTTAATCCTCCACTAAATAAAGGATTCAAAAAGTAGAAAGTTAACACACAATTATTCTTAGGTGTTTAAATTTTAACTGAAAAGTGATCCCTATTAGGAATTTGGAAAACATTATGTTGAGTGAAATAAGCCAATCCCAAAGGGACAAATACCACTTGTTCTCCTTGATAGGTGACAACTAACTGAGCACCAAAAAGGAAACCTGTTAAAGTGAAATGAACACTATGAGAAACGGTGACTTGATCAGCCCTCACCCTGACTGTTGATGAGCAGCTTAATATGTTATCCCTCTTAGTATTTTTGTTTGTTTGTTCTACTTAATACTTTTGGTTGAATACTGTAATCAATACACAATTCTTCTTAAGTGCTGAAACTTAACTGAAAAGTGATCACTGTAAAAAATAAGAGTGGGAATAAGAGAGGGAAGAGATGTGCAATTCGGAACATGCTCAAGCTGACTTACCTCAAACGGTAGAGTTAGAAACATACCAGGGATTTGAATTCAATCCCATCGAGGTGGCATGTACCAATGCCATCTCACTAGCCCCGGGGTTAAATTCTGTTCACAATTGATCGTAATGATAGGACTAAGAACCAAAGGGATCACATAAACAAGACTAGTGTCTGCAAATACTAGCTGATAGAATCAAAAAGGGAGAGAATGATCCAACATGGGAAGTGAGATACACAGCAGACCTATAGAATGGCAAATGTCCTAACAGCACTCTGGCCTCAGAATCAGCCCTTAAGGCATGCCGATCCGGCTGAAATGCCCATGAGAGTATTTCAGGTATGGAAAGCAAGACACTCTGGGGAAAAAAAAAACCTAAATGAAAGATCTCCACGAGTGAGATCCCAGTGGAAAGAATGGGTCTTCAAAGAAGGAGGTACCTTTCTCTGAAGGGAGGAGAGAACTTCCACTTTGACTATGGCCTTGTCTAAATATGATCAGAGTCAGTGAACTCAGGGGGCTTCCATAGCCTTGGCAGCTCATGACAAGAGCCTAGGGTGATTACTGAGGCCATAAACAAGAGTGTCAGTTTGTTAAGTCAACAACAGGAGTCACTGTACACTTACTCCTCATGTAGGATCTCTGTCCTTAGTGTGCTGTACATTGAGATTTAATGCTATAACTAGCACTCAAACAGTATTTTTCACTTTATGTTTCTGTGTGGGAGCAAACTGTTGAAATCTTTACTTAATGTATGCTAAACTGATCTTCTGTATATAAAGAGAATCGAAAATGAATCTTGATGTGAATGGAAGGGGAGAGGGAGTGGGAAAGGGGAGGGTTGCGGGTTGGAGGGACGTTATAGGGGGGAAGCCATTGTAATCCATAAGCTGTACTTTGGAAATTTATATTCATTAAATAAGAGTTAAAAAAAAGTAGAAAGTAGAAAAACCATTGTTCCACAGAAGTATAGATAAGGGCTATAAACAATAATCAAGTCTCAAAATGTCAATTTCACTCAACACATTGCTTTTTAAATTTTTTTTCTATTCTGTATGTTAGCTACCAGAAATCAGAGAAAGCATATGATATTTTTCTTTTTGGGTCTGGCCTTTGCCTGTTTTTTTATAGCAGCCTGGAGACTGTCCCTTGGTGGTCTCACCTGATTTATTTTCCTTCTCTCAGGATCATAGATTGTGTAGTATAGTAGTCCTACATTGCCCATTGTCTGATATCTGAAACCATTCTTTCAGATGCCTTGTGCTGTTATCTAGGTTTTTTGTTTTTCTTTAATTTTTTAAAAATATTTATTTATTTGAAAGAGTTTCACAGAGAGAGGAGAGGCAGAGAGAGAGAGAGAGAGAGAGAAAGAGAGAGGTCTTCATCCGCTGGTTCACTCCTCCATTGGCCGTAACGGCCGGAGCCAATCTGAAGCCAGGAGCCAGGAGCCTCCTCCAGGTCTCCCACGTGGGTGCAGGGGACCAAGGACTTGGGCCATCTTTCACTCCTTTCCCAGGCCACAGCAGAGAGCTGGATCGGAAGTGGAGCAGCCAGGTCCCAAACTGACGCCCATATGGGATGCCAGCGCTTCAGGCCAGGGCATTAACCCGCTGTGCCACAGTGCTGACCCCTTTGTTTAATTTTTTTAAGATTTATTTATTTACTTGAAAATCAGAGTTATATATAGAGAGAAGCAGACGCAGAGAGAGAAAGAGAGAATGGTCTTCCATCCACTGGTTCACTCCCCAATTGGCCGCAATGCCGGAGCTGCACTGATCCAAAGCCAGGAGAGAGGTGCTTCTTCCCGGTCTCCCATGCAGGTACAGGGGCCCAAGGACTTGGGCCATCTTTCACTGCTTTCCCAGGCCACAGCAGAGAGCTGGATTGGAAGAGGAGCAGCTGGGACTAGAACTGGCGCCCATATGGGATGCCAGCACTGCAAGTGCAGCCTTACCCACTACACCACAGCACTGGAGCCTGTTTAATTTTAGTCCTCTATTACTCCATCATGGTCAGTAATAAATCAAGTAAAAGTCTTTTCATGGATTTCTTTTGTGGTTGTTGTTCATAGAAGTAATGCCTGCTCATTATAAAAAAAAAAAAAAAATTGGAGGGGGGAAGGAAAATACAAAAAGGAAATAAAAAACCAACATAATCTCATCATTCAGAAATGAGCAAAATTCCTGGGATTTCATCTAGACATGAGAATATCCAGAAGAAAAATAAGTGTTTTTAGAAATCACTTTCCTAGGTTCTTTATATCTGATTATAAGTATTGTTTCACATTCCTCTGTCTTAAACAGTTATTTACTAGGAGAACGAAAGCATAATTATTAGCTTGAAAAATCAAAATTTATTCTTGACACTGAATATGCAGTCACCTTTTCCTGAGTTGAGGAAAAAGTAGAACGTTGTTTTGTTCTAAAGAAAAGGTGCATTGTGGTGCAGTGAGTTAAGCCACTGCTTATAACAATGATGTCAGAGTGCTGTCTAGAATCCTGGCTACTTGGCTTCTGATCCAGCTTCCTGCTGATGCACTTTGGAAAGCAACAAAGAATGACCCAAGTACCTGGGCCCCTGCGACCCACGTGGGAGACCTGGATGGAGTTCCAGGCTCCTAGCTTCAGCCTGGCCCAGAGTTGCCTGTTGCAGTCATTCAGGGAGTCAGCCAAATGCATGGAAAATCCTTCTCTCCATGTCTCTCCCTGTCTTTCTTTCTTTTTTCTCTAAGATTTATTTATTTGTTTGAAAGGCAGGGTGACAGAGAGAAATAGGGAGAGACACACAGAAAGAGATCTGCTTTCCACTGGTTCATTCTCCAAATGGCCTCAACATCCAGGGCTGGGCCAGGTCAAAGCTGAGAGGCAGGAACTTCATTCGGGTATCCCACACGGGTGGCAGGGTACTTTGTCTACCTGCTGTTGATTAAGTAGTAAATCTGATGAATGATTGATAAAGGCTGACTATATAATGGCATTTTTGATAGAAAACTAAGAAACAGGGATAATGGGTGATTATCCCTGAAGGTGCTGAAATACAGGCACCTTGAGGAGGAGTGCTGTCTGGAAGAAGCAATGAAAAGTAGGAAAAATGTCAGAATTATGGCCCAATTCTGCAGTCCATTTTAGTTAGAAGGAAGAGCAGTTTCTGCTTGAGAGACCTGCAGGGAAATCAGCCTCCTTAGTGGAGACCCAGCTGTCAGTTAAGACTAAGATTTGGAGAGATCCCCTAGTGGAAAAGTGGCTACATAGTGTGGTGTGTTGATCTTCTTCTTCTTCTTCTTTTTTTTTTTTTTTTTTTTTTTTTTGACTGGCAGAGTGGACAGTGAGAGAGAGAGACAGAGAGAAAGGTCTTCCTTTGCCGCTGGTTCACCCTCCAATGGCTGCCGTGGCCAACGCACTGCAGCCGGCGCACCGCGCTGATCCAATGGCAGGAGCCAGGTACTTCTCCTGGTCTCCCATGGGGTGCAGGACCCAAGGACTTGGGCCATCCTCCACTGCACTCCCTGGCCACAGCAGAGAGCTGGCCTGGAAGAGGGGCAAGCGGGACAGAATCCGGTGCCCCGACCGGGACTAGAACCTGGTGTACCGGCGCCGCAAGGCGGAGGATTAGCCTAGTGAGCCGCGGCGCCGGCCCGGTGTGTTGATCTTCTAAAAGGGGTTCCAGAGAGCCAGTGTCTTAGGTGAAAAACCACTCAGCTTTTGTAGTAGCCTTTTAAACTGAAGATCAACTTGAGGCTAATATTTGAAAGATGATACTACCACTAATAACCATAATATCAGAACTGAAAAACTTTTCCATATATTGTAGAACCAACAAGGTTCATTGATTCAGAATTTAATGTTTCTTCTCTGATTGACAGTAATTTGTCTGTCAAGAAACTTTCCATGGACATTTATTTTATTTTAAAAGAAAGAACTCTATTCTATGTCTTTTCCTATACCACCCCCCTAATTTTTTTTCTTTAGATGCTCAGTGGTCTATAAAAAATCTTTAAGAAATGATACATAAAACTCAAGTAACTGTACAGAGGCGTATAAAAGCAGCCCCAAATGACAAGATAATTAACACTTACATTTTTCTACCCAGTGGGGTGTGTGTGTGTGTGTGTGTGTGTGTGAGAGAGAGAGATATTTTCCTTTTTTGTCTGTAAGTCCTTGAAAGAGCTGTATAGGTCCTGAAAGAAATGAATCCCTGGACAAGATAGAAAGTGAATGTACTTTGTGTGACTGACTCCATGGCCTGGGCTGCCATTTTCTTAGATCCCAAATATATAAATGGAATAATTCACACTACCATAAGCCTGAGATACTCAGCTTGTATAGTGTAGTCATTAAGAACATAGATTTTAGAGTCAATCTGACACAGTGGGCTCAAGTCATCACTTAATTTAGGTTGTTCCCTGGGTAAATTATGGCCCCATTTATGAAATAAGAATATAATGGTATCTTAGAGAGATGAGATCAGGATTAAGTGAAATCATGAATGAAAGGGTTTATTTCATGGACTGTTAAAGCACTAAAAATGCAGGAATTAGTAACTGGTCCTGTACCACTAACAGCAGCAGCAGCAGTTAGCACATACCCAGCAATTCTCAGTTCTTTGCAGACCACTTGAACCCGTGCTATCGTTTGTGAACCAGTTAGGTTTAGAAAGCTCTTTCATTTGGTATAAAAAATTAACTTTTGCTTCTTGGTAGTTGTCTGTGAAACTTTTATGGTTATCCTGAAAGGTATAATTCAGAACTGATGATTTTCTAATTTCAGCCTGATGATTTTGTAAGACATCAGTCAGTTAACTTGTGTTTCATAGAGATGGTGACTACAGCTGAGGGTGCCATTATCTGACAGCAGTGTTGTTGTTAGGTAATTCTTTTTGACAGGCTACCAAACCCATGTACCTTCAGTAGAAGTAATTTAAGAAATTATCCTCTTTCTTTTAAAAACTAACAATGACTTCTGGGTTCTTCTGCTTTGTATGGACTTCTTACATCTCCATATGTTTGTATTATAGCTGGTTTTGGATGTTGGAACATTTTGGCAGAGAAACTGAATTTTAAACACCAGCAAATCTTGATTCCTCAATACTTACCTCCTTAATCAAACTAGGGTTATTGTCTCTTTCACATACTGGGAAGATCAATCTGGGATTGACTTCAGAATTTTCTGAGCTTCCTATTTGTATATTCAAAATAAGGAGATCTAGATTTGTAGTTCAGCTCAACATCTGTTACCAGCATTAATTCAGTAATCTATGCCCTTACTTGGTACGATGCGAGAGACTAGAGATAAAATTGGAAATTGTAGACTTTTAAATAGGAGACTGGCTTTTTAGATTTGTATTTTCAGAAGGTGCTCCTGAGTGATCCGGAGCCTCAGAGACCAGTTAGAAGGCCATTGCAGCAACCTTTGATAGAGGTGCTTGGGAGCTTTTAGAGGTATCTGTGTGATAATTACAGCCATGGGAGTGAATCAGTCAACTCATTTAACCTCCCTCAACCCATTAACAAACTAAAAATACTGCTCTCCATTATATTTGTTTCACAATATTGTTACAAAGTTAAATGAGATAATATATGTTAAATCAATTGGGAATAGCCATGACAACTTTATTATATTCATCATTTTATCTATATGTCTTTCTGTATCTTCTTCCCCATCCTCACAGTTTTATGGTTTATAATATTAAATGTTTTCAGTTTGTAGTGTTTTGCAGCTTTTAAAGTTTATATTGTGCAAACAAAGTTCTAACCCTTAAATAAAAACTAAGCCAAGGCAGAAAACAAAGCTTCATGAGTGAGGCAGGCAAACTGTGAAAGTAGTGAGTGCTGAGTCCATTCACTCAAGTCTCTCCAGTGAGGTCCCTGTGGTAATTAAGTTGTTAGTCATGGTTATGTTTAGTTGTCTTTTAAGAAGTAGTACAAATTGCACATCCATACAGTTTTTACCATCTTTTATCCAAAAGCTCTTACATTTCCTTTGGGATATAATTTCTTCCTTCCCCACTCTTGTTTTACTTTTCACCCTTGAGCTCATATTGTGTTTAGCTCCTAGACATAGGACAAGACTGAATAAGGGATAAAACAGTGCAGAGCAGCACTTTGCCATGGATGCAAGAGAAGTACAGTGGAAAGCATTCTGGAAACGTTTGAAAGCCGAGTTCCACTGTTTCTCTCGGTACCCTTGCATTTGTCAAGGAAATATGGAGAAGTTACTGCAACTGAAAGATCAATTTATGCACATGATTTTCAACTCATTCAGCTAGCCAGCTGTAGCAGAAGGTGAGTCCTATAATATAGCTTCATGATAGTTTTGTGTTTTCTTGTATTCTTGAGCTATACATGCAAGGAAGGACTAGAATTTACCATTTTTATTTTAAGTTGCTCAGTGTTGTTAAAAGTGACCACATAACTCATATTTCTCAATCTCTTTAAATTGATATATGACAGCATAACCAGTCCTCCAAAGTTTCATGTTCAACAGGAACATATTCTTGGGTGGCTATTACAATTATGAGACAGTCCATAAGCTGTTAGCTTTTCCTTCTGGGAAGATCAGGCTTCAGGTTGGATTCCCAGATCTAAAATGGTGTGAAATTGCAAATATCTTCCCTCCACCAAAAATAGGCAGTACAAAAGCCCTGTTCTGTTTGCTGTTGTCTTTCCATTCCTACAAAGCCCATCATGCTAGGTGTTATGCTTTTCTCGAGGGCCTCTCTTAGCCATGGTGAACCCAAATAGGCTTCTTTGCCATTAAAACAGCAACACTGCTTGTCTTTGACTGGGAATGACAGACCCTAGACCCTCTAGCAGGGCTTGCCTCAGACATGGGTCAGTGAGTAGTGCCCACTCAGCAGCTATTTTGGTTCATGGCCTGAAGTTCCTTGAATTCCAGGAGATAAGGTGATCGTTGTTCCCTGAGCCCATTGCCAGACACCCAGTCATTTGATGGGAGATGCTGCCAACCTGAGCAGTGGGGGCAGGCAACCTGTTCCTCCTCACCATGGCCCAAGGTGCCACCCTTGTCAAGAAAATGGAGATGGATCGTGCTGCTCTGACCTTGTCATACATCACTGTCAGGCCGTGCTGTTGGTTTCCACAGACTGCCCAACACAAAGTACCATTCCTGATGGCAAATGTTACCTTGGGTTGTTTCTGGAGAGTATTACTGAGGAGGGGATGCAGAGGATCTGCTGCGTAAAGGACCACGGTTCCCAGTTAAGCTTCTTTTTCTCCAGCAAACACCCAGTTCCCGGAAATTCTTTCTGGCTGTTTGGTAAATGTGACCTTTGTCACATCTCTGATGAGAGAGAGGGCTAGTTCCTATTGGAGTTTTTTAGATGTTTCATCCTGTTTGAAGCTCAAAGATTATACACTTTGGACATTTCTAGTACCATAAAGATTAAGAAATGCCATTTCAAAGGAGAACAAGTAAAATATATTGTGGTTATTGCTACTTCTGTATCACTTGACCTGGTTTCCAGACTTCATGAAACAGATTTTGTTACAATTAAAGGAGCATATCATAATAATTTTTTAATGTTTAAAGTCTTTTTACTAGCTTCTTTTGGGAAACTTTAAAATACAATTATTTAAAAATTTCATGAATCCCTATAATACCCTTGAGAACATTCAGAAGCATTTTCAGGGTTAATAAGCCAGTAGTAGCAATAGCTCATCTTTATCATTTCAACCAGAAGGCCTTACCATTAGCCCCCAGCACACTATATGGGCATCTCTTTCTGCTTGTCAAGTAACTCCAAACACCTTCTCAGATGAAGGTGATTTTATTTCTTTAACACTGCTATCCCCTTCCATCAAATCGTTTATATTTTCCATTATCTCACACAGGCCAAAGTATTTTTTTAAAGATTTATTTTACTTATTTGAAAGACAGAGTTACAGAGAGAGGTAGAGACAGAGAGGGAGGTCTTCCATCCACTGGTTCACTCCTCAGCTGGCTGCAATGGCCAGAGCTGCAGCGATCTGAAGCCAGGAGCCAAGAGTTTCTTCTGGGTCTCCCATGCGGGTGCAGGGTTCCAAGGACTTGGGCCATCTTTTACTGCTATCCCAGGCCACAGCAGAGAGCTGGATTAGAAGAGGAGTAGCTGGGACTTGAACCGGCGCCCATATGGGATGCCGGCGCTTCAGGCCAGGGCTTTAACCCACTGTGCCACAGCGCTGATCCTATGGCCGAAGTCGTTTTTGTTGTTGTTGTTGTTGTTGTTGTTGTTGTTTTTTGTGTGTGTGACAGAGTGGACAGTGAGAGACAGAGAGAAAGGTCTTCCTTTTGCCATTGGTACACCCTCCAGTGGCCGCTGTGGCCAGCGCGCTGCGGCCGGCGCACCACGCTGATCCGAAGGCAGGAGCCAGATGCTTCTCCTAGTCTCCCATGGAGTGCAGGGCCCAAGGACTTGGGCCATCCTCCACTGCACTCCCTGGCCACAGCAGAGAGCTGGCCTGGAAGAGGGGCAACCGGGACAGAATCTGGCGCCCCGACCGGGACTAGAACCAGGTGTGCCGGCACCGCTAGGTGGAGGATTAGCCTATTGAGTCGTGGCGCCGGCCTGAAGTCTTAATATTTGTAATAACCCATATTTCCACAAGAATTTTTGATGCGTTCACTGCTCTTGCTTATCTACAAATATTTGCACTGACATATTTTACACATTTCATATTTTCTTTTTTTTTAATAGTTTTGTTGATTTATTTGAAAGGCAGAAATGCAGAGAGAAAGAGAGAGAGAGAGAGATCTTCCATCTGCTGGTTTACTCCCCAAAGGTCTGTAACAGCTGAGGCTGGACCAGGCCAAAACCAAGAGCCAGAAACTTCTTCCAGGTCTCCCTCATGTGTGCAGGGACCAAAGCCCTTGGGCCATCTTCCACTGCTTTTTCAGGCCACAAGCAAAGAGCTGGATTAGAATTGGATATGCCAGTAAACTGTTCATTTTAATTAGGCCACATTTTAAGAGTATAAATCAGGAACCCATAAAATCAACAAATTCCTAGAAATGAATGAAGACATCAACACAACATTATACAACTTGTGGGATACAGCAAAAGCAGTGTTAAGAGTAAAGTTTATAGCAATTAGTAACTACATCAAGAAAAATTGGAAAGGTATCAAATAAATGACCTAACAATGCTCCTCAAGGACCTAGAAAAACAAGAACAAACCAAACCAAAAATTAGTAGGGGGAAAGAAATAACAAAAATTAGAAAATCAATAAACAAAATTGAAATTTAAAAACCCATACAAAAGATCAGTGAATGAAGACCTGTTTTTTTTTATAAAAGTATAAACAATATTGATAAACCATTGACCCAACTAAATAAAAAAAGGGAGAAGATCCAAATCAATAAATCAATAAAGTTAGAGGTTAAAAAAAAGTGACAATGGTTTTAACTACAAAAACATTTTAAAAATAAAAATTATTTGTTGAAAGTCAGCATACTCCTCGTCAGGTCTATACGAAGTTCCAATAACTACACTTTAAATATCTCCAAATGATGGTGAGAGTTCTAATTTTATGTTATTTCAAATGAAAAAAAAAATCATTTCTTCCCATCAGTACATGCTCTAACATTTCAGTATTTAACAATTTCTGTTATTGTTCAGCTGTTTTAATGAAACCATCTAGAATTTCCACTTTAGTATTAGAAATTTTTAAAAATCTACCCTCCTTCTCTATCCTTAACCTACTTGCATTTATGTGCACATATGCATGAAGGGAGGGGGGTTAGAAGGGGGAAGGAAGGGTGGAAGCCTATCACCTTAGCATTCCTGAATTTATACTTCTAAGATTAGAAGTATATAATTCTAAGATTAGAATTTAGAAAATGTGATTAAATTATCATTGCTAATACTTCCATTTAAAAAGCTGAACTTTCTGGTACTAGTAAGGCAGTATGTCGAATATTTACTCCTGCCTATAAAGTTCTATAATGAAAGCTACTCTCTATTTTACTTGTATTGTCCACTGTGTTCCTGGAAGGATGGAGTGATATGGTAGGGTCTCTGGTCGGATGGGTGAACTGAGGCCTGTGTTTTTGTCTTTATTTAATTCCATATAGTTATGAATGTATATATCTCAATCTTCTTTGAAATAATTTTGTTATATGTGAATGGATTGGACTAGAATGTCAGTTGGACTATATGGCTAGCAATTAGCCATTCAGCTGTAATGAAGTAGGTTAGGAAGTGTGTTCTGACAAAGTCTAGTAGTATATACAAATTCTGAGAGGAATTAAAAACTTATTTGGGGCCAGCGCCGCGGCTCACTAGCCTAATCCTCCGCCTTGTGGCGCTGGCACAGGTTCTAGTCCCGATCGGAGCACCGGGTTCTGTCCCGGTTACCCCTCTTCCAGGCCAGCTCTCTGCTGTGGCCAGGGAGTGCAGTGGAGGATGGCCCAGGTGCTTGGGCCCTGCACCCCATGGGAGACCAGGATAAGTACCTGGCTCCTGGCTTCGGATCAGCACGGTGCACCGGCCGCAGCGGCCATTGGAGGGTGAACCAACGGCAAAGGAAGACCTTTCTCTCTGTCTCTCTCTCTCTCTCACTGTCCGCTCTGCCTGTCAAAAAAAAAAAAAAAAACAACTTATTTGGAAAGTAAAAACTAGTTCAAAGAACATGATTAGGCCAGCGCCACGGCTCACTAGGCTAATCCTCCACCCGCGGCGCTGGCACACCACGTTCTAGTCCTGGTCAGGGCACCGGATTCTGTCCCAGTTGCCCCTCTTCCAGTCCAGCTCTCTGCTGTGGCCCGGGAGTACAGTGGAGGATGGCCCAAGTGCTTGGGCCCTGCACCCCATGGGAGACCAAGAGAAGCACCTGGCTCCTGGCTTCGGATCAGCGCGGTGCACCGGCCGCAGCGGCCATTGGAGGGTGAACCAACGGGAAAGGAAGACCTTTCTCTCTGTCTCTCTCTCTCTCACTGTCCGCTCTGCCTGTCAAAAAACAAAAAAAAAAAACAAAAAAAAAAACAAAACTTATTTGGAAAGTAAAAACTAGTTCAAAGAACATGATTAGGCCAGCGCCGCGGCTCACTAGGCTAATCCTCCACCCGCGGCACTGGCACACCACGTTCTAGTCCTGGTCAGGGCACCGGATTCTGTCTCGGTTGCCCCTCTTCCAGTCCAGCTCTCTGCTGTGGCCCGGGAGTGCAGTGGAGGATGGCCCAAGTCCTTGGGCCCTGCACCCCATGGGATACCAGGAGAAGCACCTGGCTCCTGGCTTCAGATCAGCGCAGTGCACCGGCCGCAGCGGCCATTGGAGGGTGAACCAACGGTAAAGGAAGACCTTTCTCTCTGTCTCTCTCTCTCTCACTGTCCACTCTGCCTGTCAAAAAAAAAAAAAAAAAAAAAAAAAAGATTAAATGAAGTGGAGTAGCTAAAGGGAAAGATGTCATTTTTAGATCTTGCAAGACTTATTACATATATACTTTATTCTACGAACACTGGGAGCTGTTTATATATTTTAAGTATGAGAATATCATGATGCTTTTCTACTTAAAAAGTCACTATGGCAACAGTGTAAAAAATGCCTAAAAGGGGCAATACAAAATGTGGAAGCCAAATAGGAGTAGGGTTCCCAGATTAAAAACACATTGTACCTGAGTTAAATTTGAATTTCATGTAAACAAAAAAATAATTTTAGTATAGATTGAATATCTGTATTTGAAATACTTCAGACCAAGAGTGTTTCAGATTTCAGATTTTTGGGGGGATGTTGGAATACTTTCATGTACATAGAACATATTTTAGGATATGACCCAAGTCTAAGCACCCAATTTATTTGATCTATATATATATATATACCTTATACACAAATTATGCTGTTGTTTTAGGAAGAAAAAGAAAAGAAAAAATTTTATACATTATTTTTAGAGCAACAGTATTTGAACTGCAGCCCTTCACATGAGGTCAGGTATGGAATTTCCCACTGGTGACATCACATTGGCACTCAAGTTTTAGATCTTGAGGCATTTCAGATTTTGGATTTTTGGATTAGTGATGTTCAACCTGTATAAACACGACGGAAACATGGCAGGGTGCATGCAAATGTCCTAAGAACTGAAAAAATCTTTTGCTTTAGTGAGAAGGAAATGTAAGGCCACCACAAAACACACCAAACACCAGAGTTAGAGCAAAAGTTTATTGTCTTATGGGAGAAGCCCGATGGGCCTGGGAAAGAGGACAAGGGAGTAAGAGAGAGGTCACATATGCAGGAAGTAAGTCCTGTTACTTCTTTACAGGGTGGTGGTGGGGGGGTGACAGGGGAGTAGGAGCTGCAAATCCCATTAGGGTGGGGGTGGAGCCGACACCTGTGGTTGGGCTATCTGGTCAACTGGCTTCTAGCAATGGCGGTCAGAGCTAGAGCCTAAGATGGTGTCCTGGACGTAAACCGTGCCATTTTACTAACAGGAAGCCAAAAATGATTTGAGAAAGAGTCCTTTTCATGGAAGTCAGGTAGTAGAAACCAAATCCAGAGAGTTCAGGAATGAATGGAAGATGAAGTTGAATCAGCGTAAATAGCTCTTAGACAAAAGGAGGGGTTTACTTTTCTGCTTCTTAAAATTTCAGTAGTTACTTTTCTTATATCTCCATTGGTAAGCCTAATGACAATGAGCTATTTAATTGTAAAGAATACCGAACATTTTATATAATGTGCCAAGAATAGAAGAAAAATAATTTGTAGTTTATTTTCTTTATAGGCGTCAGTGAAGTTATCTAATAATCCTTTTTTTCTTTCTGTCTTTTTCTTTCTGAATGATGTGACTTTCCGGTAAAATTCAGGTCTCCTCAGTTCTGTACCAGATCTCAAAAGTCAGACTGCTCTAGGCCGCCCTTCCCTCTGACTCACTGGAATCTCTTTGTCAGCTTTCTGCCTGTCAATGGATGGAAACAAGGTGTAGCATAATCCCCTAGTCAGGCAATTAACCAGAGAAAAGGGTGAGGTTCTCTTCTCTGCAGAAAAGCATTTTTTAGGGCTTTTTTCAACTTGGGACCATTTTAAAGACAGGAGTGCTTTTAATGCTTGAAATACTCATTTATCTCCTATGCCTCTTGGCACTTAAGATATTCTTTAAAAAGCACCCGTCTGTCTGGGAAAGAAGTTGCTTATGTACTTTCAGAATAAATTCACTTCCTTTTTCTTCAAACCTAAGTTCACTTGAAACGCCAAACTCCTTCCCCTGTAGCAAATACTTAGGAGTTCAAATGCCTACTGCCTCTGGAGCTCCTGTTGTTTCTGAAGTCAATTCCTTGACCACCACTTACCTAACCCAGCTTAAAGTCTCTGGTTTCATTGGCAGAGATTCTCTTATACTTTATTTTGTTGCTGTTTTAGGACGAAAAGAAAAAAGGAAAAAAAAAGAAAAATCTCCTCAAAGGAGCTCTTCTTACCAAGTTTATATTCTCTGATAAGATGGACCCTAAATCTAACTCTTAACCTCTGAAAATAAATTCATTAGCCTATGTAAGCAGAATAGCAGACTAGTATTTATGTTGATACTGATCTAGTACAAACATTTTACATGGTATTGGATCATTGTTTTAATACATTATATTAAAATTCCACTTGGGAGAATAAAATTCCAAACTCATTCTAGAACTATTTCATGAAGGAAAGAGGGAAGACTAGAATAAATAGAAAACGTTAGAATCTGGGCAAGATACACAGATCTTTTTTATGCCATATTGAAAACAATCTCTAATAATGGAAACTATTTTAACTTAGTAACTTGAGATCACTCTAGTGCCACAGACAGCAGGTCTTCAGATAACAGCTGCAGGTTTGAGATACCCTCCAGGCAGCAACACTTCTACCCAGCTGCCCACAAATTCAGGACTTCGCACAAAGGTTCAATAATGTGCTAGAACAATTCACAGAACCTACTGGAAGCCTTGTACTCAGGAATAGGCATACAGAAGAGATGATGGGGCAGGGCTGGGTGAAAAGTACAGGGCTTTCATGTGTTTTCCTCACAGAATCTGGGTCTGGCATCCTCCCAACACACAGTGTTTCCACCAGTCAGGAAATTGCACCAAGCTCCAGTGTCCACAGTGTTTATGGGGTTTCGTTATACAGCCATGACTGACTAAATAATTAGCCAGACCTGTCTCCTTAGAGGTCAGAGAACGTGCTGAAGGATTTTTTTTTTAAGGTCTATTTATATATTTTGAAAGAGGTACAGAAAGAGAGAGGGAGACATACACACATACACAGAGAGAGAGAGAGAGAGAGAGAGATGGAGAAAGAGAGAGAGAGATTTTCCATCCACTGATGCACCTAGATGTGTACAATAGCTAGCACTCACCCATGTCAAAGCCAGGAGCCAGGTGCTTCATCTGGGTCTCCCACATGAATGTCAGGGACCCAAACACTTGGGCCACCTCCTGTTGCTTTCCCAGGCCATTAGCAGGGAACTAGATTGAAAGTGGAGCAGCCTAGCTGGCGCCGCTGCTCACTAGGCTAATCCTCCACCTGCGGCACCAGCACCCCAGGTTCTAGACCTGGTTAGGGCGCAGGATTCTGTCACGGTTGCTCTTCTTCCAGTCCAACTCTCTGCTGTGGCCCGGGAGTGCAGTGGAGGATGGCCCAAGTGCTTGGGCCCTGCACCCGCATGAGACCAGGAGGAAGCACCTGGCTCCTGGCTTCAGATCGGCGCAGCGCCAGCCATAGTGGCCATTTGGGGGGTGAACCAACGGAAGGAAGACCTTTCTCTCTGTCTCTCACTGTCTAACTCTGCCTGTCAAAAAAAAAAAAAAAAAGGAAAAAAGAAAGAAAGAAAAAAGAAAGAAAGTGGAGCAAGTGGAGCAGCCTATACATGAAACAGTGCCCATATGGGATGCCAACTTGACTGGCTATGCCACAATGCTGGCCCTAAAGTGCTGTTAAGTTTCTTTTTTTTAAATATTTATTTATTTATTTGAAAGTCAGAGTTACAGAGAGAAGGAGAGGCAGAGAGAGAAGAGGTCTTCCATCTGCTGGTTTACTCCTCAATTGGCCATAATGGCTGGAGCTGTGCCGATCTGAAGCCAGGAGCCATATCACAGTGCAAATTCAAGTCCTGGCTCTTTCAGATTCCACCTTATTGCTAATGTACACCCTGGAAGATATGAGATGATGGATCAAATACTTAGATCCTATCACCCGTGTGGGTACCGAGATTGAGCTCTAGGCTTTGGGTTGTGGCCTGGCCCAGGGAAGACCTCTCTCTGTCTCTGTCTTTCAAATAAATAAAAATAAACAAATAAAACTTCTGGAAAAAAGAAGACTTAGTAAATTCTAGAAAAGGCTGAAATTCTATTTACCTTACCCAATGAGAGGTTTATTTTCTGTGGACATTAATTTAGAATGCCAGAATAAACATTCCTAGTACAATATGATGCCATCTGTTAAATGTGTAATATAGAAACATTGTCTACTTTCAGCTTGGAAAGCAATTATGCCATAAAAAATATGGCTCTTTGAACATGGGAGACATCCTAGATGGAGTCTACCTTACTTGTTTCTATGACTTTTTTTTTTAAAGGTTTATTTATTTATTTGAAAGGCGGAATTACAGAGAGGCAGAGGCAGAGGCAGAGAGAGAGAGGTCTTCCATCCACTGGTTCACTCCCCAAATGGCCACAACACCCAGAGGGTGTTAACCCAGTGGGTTAAGGCATCACTTGGGATGCCTGCATCCCATATTATAGTGTCTGTCTTTTTTTAAAAATAATGCACAATATTTATTAACATTTACAAGGATTGTGACTCAGAGAATAGGTCATTTAAAATTGAAAGTTAGTCTTCCTTATCCTAATGAAGGATATAAAAGAGCTCATGAGCATTAAAAAACATTATGGGAAAGCCTCATTTGGACTAACCAGACTAGAATGGTGTTAAAAAGGGATTATCTCCCAAACACACAACAACAAAATTCACAGCAAAGAACCAGAAGGCACTGTTTAACCAGAGTCAGAATAAGTCCCCAGTGTTAGTTATGTAAGAAAATTAACTTGTGGCCAGCGCAGCAGCTCAATAGGCTAATCCTCCGCCTGCGGTGCCAGCACCCTGGGTTCTAGTCATGGTCAGGGCGCCGGATTCTGTCCCGGTTGCCCCTCTTCCAGGCCAGCTCTCTGCTGTGGCCCGGGAGAGCAGTGGAGGATGGCCCAAGTCCTTGGGCCCTGCACCCCATGGGAGACCAGGAGAAGCACCTGGCTCCTGCCTTCGGATCAGCGTGGTGAGCCGGCCGCAGCACTCTGGCCCCAGCGGCCACTGGAGGGTGAACCAATGGAAAAGGAAGACCTTTCTCTCTGTCTCTCTCTCTCACTGTCCACTCTGCCTGTCAAAAAAATAAAAATAAAAAAAGAAAAGAAAATTAACTTGTGAAATGACATTAGAAAAAGTCAATGAGGTCTTTGATAACTTTAGCTGTCTTATTGATAGGCTTCAGGTGACCAGTTAAATATGGAAATACATATAGGCTGATATTCCTTGAAATAATCCTTAAGCTTATTTGGGGTGAAATATTCTTGATCCCTTCCAGAAAGTCCAGCTATCTTAGAAACAATGAATCCTACACAAACAGCCAAGCACTTGACCAGCATCAAGGAAGTTAACATGGTCAGTGTCATTGATGACCTCAAGGTTGCTTTTCTCAAACAAAGGCCTGGCTTTTTTGTTTGTTTGTTTTTAAGATTTGTTTATTTATTTGAAAGGCAGAGTTGTGCACTCACACACACACACACACACACACACACACACAGGGAGAGAGTTCCATATACAGGTTTACTTCCCTAATGGTTGCAGCAGCTGGAGTGGGTGAGGCAGAGGCCTGGAGCCAATAGCCTTGACTCTTGGGCATTCTGGAAGTAAACCAGAAAATCAAAGATACCTTTCTCTCTCTCTCTTTCTCTCTTCCCCCCTTTCTCCCTTAACTCCATTCACCAGTAGGAACCTATCTGCTTCCTTTAAATCTTGAAGTTTTTTTTAAATATTTTGCTGTATTAGATTCAACCTACTTATTTCTGCAAATTTTTATTGACTATTCTTATATTTTGGCAAGACATAGAAATCAGCTTCTCTAATTTCCCAGATTTATTCCTCTTAAGAGCATTTCTGGGCCGGTGCCGCGGCTCACTAGGCTAATCCTCCGCCTTGCGGCGCTGGCACACCGGGTTCTAGTCCCGGTCGGGGCACCGGATTCTGTCCCGGTTGCCCCTCTTCCAGCCAGCTCTCTGCTGTGGCCAGGGAGTGCAGTGGAGGATGGCCCAAGTCCTTGGGCCCTGCACCCACATGGGAGACCAGAAGAAGCACCTGGCTCCTGCCATCGGATCAGCGCGGTGCGCCGGCCACAGCAGCCATTGGAGGGTGAACCAACGGCAAAGGAAGACCTTTCTCTCTGTCTCTCTCTCTCACTGTCCACTCTGCCTGTCAAAAAAACAAACAAACAAACAAACAAAAAAACCATTTCTGTCTCCATGTGAATATGTGCTGCCCTTGACATCAGTCACTGCAATGCCCTGGATCCTCATTTCTTCTCACTGTGCAGTAGTACGTGCTTCAGCCAAGTAGATATTGTTTATTTACTTAGCACAAGCGTGAAAATCCCCTCATGCTTATGGCTATGACATAATATAGGGGATTAATTCCTGAATAATTAGAAAACCATGTCTGTCTGTACTGGTTCTCAGTTGTTTTTCACAGTCTTTCACAGCAGAAGATGATAGGAGAATTGAACTTTAGAAACAATTTTAAAAATCTATTTGGAATACCAGTTTGGCATTTGCTGTTAGGCTCTATTATGGATATTGATCACATTTCCTACAAAAAACTTTGAAATTAAGTTATAGGTATCTTTCCCTTTATTCTAACCTTTATTTTAAAAAAATAGCAGAATTTTTAAAAAGTTTTTTTTATTATTATTTGAAAGAGTTATGGAGAGAGAGATGGAGAGAGAAATATCTTCCTGGCTCCTGGCTTCAGATCGGCGCAGCGCTGGCCATAGAGGCCATTTGGGGAGTGAACCAACGGAAGGAAGACCTTTTTCTCTGTCTCTCTCTCTCACTGTCTATAACTCTACCTGTCAAATAAATAAAAAATAAAAAATATAAAAAGAAAAATCTTCTATTCACTGGGTCACTACCCAGATGACTACAACGGCCGGGGTGGGGGTGGGGGTGGCCAGGTCAAAGCTAAGAGCCAGGAGCTTAATCCTGGTTTCCCAAGTTGGTGCAGAGACCCAAGAACTTGGGCCATCCTCCACAAGATTGATTGACAAGTGCACAGATTTCCAGTATACTCCCTGCCACATGGCACACAAAGCCTCCTCCACTATAAACATTTTACACCAGAGTGCTAACTTTGTCATGACCAATGAATCTACAATAATATATTCTTATCACTCAAAATCCATACTTTACAAAAGGTTACTCTTGCTGTTGAACATTCTATGGGTTTGGACAAATGTATCCACCATTATAATTTAAGAGTTTCATTGCCTTAAAAATTTTCTGTGTTTGCCATTTCTCCCAATGTTCCTCCATGTTTTTTCATGGCTTGACAGCTCATTTGTTTTTTGCACTAAATAGTATTCCACTGTGTATATGTTCCAGTTTAGTTATACATTTTCCTAATGAAGGAATGTTATTGCCAAGTTTTGGTAATTATGAATAAATCTACTCTAAATATCTACCTCCAGGCCTTTATGTGATATACATCTTCAGTTCATTTCAATTAATACTAAGCAAGGCAATTGTTGGATCATATGATGAAAGTATACGCAGCCAGGGAAAAAGCACCACAAGTCTGTCTTTTCATCTAGAAATCAGTTACTCTGGCAGAATCTGCCTAATATAACTGTTTTGAAACTCTGGAGTCTGTTGAGGATTTAAAGTAACCTTAAAGTGTTACTAATTTTTATCTTCGTCATTTCATAACACAGTAACAACTATCCATCCCCAACCCCTAGCCCTGTGACAGGCAACTGTGAACCTGAGAAATTTGCATACAATTTGTGGGATCCAAAGTGAGATAAATTCTGGCAACTGCTTTTGGTTACAGAGGTTCACACAAATACATGGGCAGCTGTTGTTGGAAATCCCTCCCCTTCTCTGTGAAGTAAATTTTGGGAGATCTAAAGAGTTGGAACATATTTTTCCCC
This sequence comes from Oryctolagus cuniculus, assembly GCF_964237555.1. Lineage (NCBI taxonomy): Eukaryota > Metazoa > Chordata > Mammalia > Lagomorpha > Leporidae > Oryctolagus > Oryctolagus cuniculus. The sequence continues at coordinate 130,542,599 of NC_091433.1, forward strand.
CTTCCTTTCATTTTTCTCCCTCTTTCCCCTTTGTAATCCAAGTATTAAAGACTAGAACATTAAAAACCTACATAATTGGAAAAATTAGAAAGTGATTATTATGTTTGGGGCCAGTGTTGTGACACATTCAGTTAAGCTGTAGCTTATGATGCTGGTATCTCATATTTGGAGTGCTGATATGAGTCCTGGTTACTCCACTTCTCATCATACTTCTTGCTGATGCGTCTAGGAAGGTAGCAGAGGATGGCCCAACTACTTGAGCCCCTTTTACCCATTTAGGAGACCAAGATGGAGTTTTGGCTCCTGGCTTCAGGCAGGCCCACACCTGGTTGTTGCAGCCATTTGGGGAGTGGACCAGTGGATAGAAGATTCTCTCTCTCTCTCTCTCTCTCTCCCTCTCCCTCTCCCTCTCCCTCTCCCTCTCCCTCTCCCTCTCCCTCTCCCTCTCTCCTTCCCTCCCTCTGTGTTTGTGTGTCTGTCACTCTGACTTTCAAATAAATAAATCTTAAGAGGAGAAGAGATCATGAAGTTAAGGAAAGGCTTAGGTACAGAAAAGACATGAGAAGGCCTAAAGTTTATACATCGGGCTGATCCCTAATACAGCAATCAACAAAACAAAAACCATAAAAATTTTTAAAAAGGAAACCGTGGGGAAGTGGGAAAATCTGATTTCCAGAATTACCATGCTATGAAATTTGATTGTCCAGTTTCAGAAAGTCATAAGGCAAACAAAGAAATGAGAGTATGGCCTATTCAAAGGAAAAGATCAGTAGGAATTGTCTCTTAAAAAGATATGTTTGACTAACACTTCAAAACAACTGTTTTAGAAATATTCACAGAGCTGAAGGACAAAGTGTAGAAAATAAAGAAAATGATGTATGAACCAAATGGAATTGTTAATGAATACATCAATAGGCTAAGAAGAAAACAAAAAGAAGTTCTGGATCTGAAAAGTACAGTCACTGAGATAGAAAGGCAGAAATAGTCAGTGAATGTGAAGATAGAAAAATGCAGATCCCTGAGCTGGAAGTGAAGAAAAGTGAACTGACCCTCAGGGACATGGGGGACACTATCAAACAGCCTAACAGGCATTTTGAAAGTGCCAGAGAAGGAAGAAGAACGGGATAGAGAGACTATTTCAAGAAATAATGCTTGAAAACCTACCAAATTTCATGAAATATGTGAATTTTTACATAACAAGAAAATCAACGGACTCCACGATGAACTGAAGGAGACCCATACTGAATCAAATTATAATCAAATTTGTAGAAGCCAAAGAGTCATCAAAGCAACAAGAAAGAAGTGACTTGTCACCCCCAAAGAATCCTCTATGGGACAATGAGGTTCCTCATTACAAACTTTGAAGTCTGGAAGCAGTGGATCAATATATTCAAAGTACTAAAAGAAAAAAAAATAACCTGTGAACAAGAATCTTATATCCAGATAGACTATCCTTCAAGAAGCGTATTAGAAATTAAGACTTTCCCATTCAAATAAAAGCTAAGGAAGTTTATTTTCTTTTTTTTTTTTAACCAGTAGACCTGCCACACAAGAAATGCTCAAGGGAGTCCTGTATGGAGAAATGACAGTACACTTACCAGTTAACTTGAAACTTGGTGAAGAAAAGGGTCTCAGTCAGGCATGTGGATAATTATAAGTTAGTATTCTTGTAGCAAGGGTTTACAACTTCTTTATTTTTATATGTGATTTAATATAAATATTAAAAATTTTAGAATGTTAATATTATTATAACTTTTCTTTGTTACCCTATATTTTGTTTTCTACACAATTTAGGATAGCTTAACACATTTAAAAGAATTATTAGTTCATGCTTTGGTACACACAATGTTAAGAACTTTTTTGTGTGACATAAACAACCAAAATGGGTAGGGATTAATTGTAAAAGGGCAGAGATTTTGTATGTTATCGAAGTTGGATTTGTGCAATTCAAGATTGATTAATGTAACTTGAGGATATTAAATAAAAACATGTTAATCAGAAAGAAAACAGCTATAGAATATGCACAATAAAATGAGGAAGGAACTTAAATGCTTCATTGAAATCAACTAAATACAAGACAGTAATGCAGAAAATGAGGGACAAAAATGTTATGAGGCATAAAGGGGCTGGCGCCATGGCTCACTTGGTAATCCTCCACCTGCGGCACCAGGTTCTAGTTCCGGTTGCTCCTCTTCCAGTCCAGTCTCTGCTGTGGCCCAGGAAGGCACTGGAGGATGGCCCAAGTACTTGGGCTCCTGCACCCGCATGGGAGACCAGGAGGAGGCACCTGGCTCCTGGCTTTGGATTGGCATAGCTCCAGCATAGCTCCGGCCGTAGCGGCCATTTGTGGGGGGTGAACCAATGGAAGGAAGACCTTTCTCTCTGTCTCTCTCTCTCACTGTCTGTAACTCTGTCAAATAAAAAAAAAATAAAATACAAACAAAAATGTTATAAAGCACATAGAAAACAAATAGCAAAATAACAGAAGTCTCTCCTTAATCATGAATTACTTTAAATATACATGAATTAAACTCAAATTAAAAACAGAGATTGACATGTATTTTTAAAAATGATCCAGCAATATACTGTCTATTTCTTTCTTTCTTTTCTTTTCTTTTCTTTTTTTTTTTTTTTTTTTTTTGACAGGCAGAGTGGACAGTGAGAGAAAGAGAGACAGAGAGAAAGGTCTTCCTTTTGCCGTTGGTTCACCCTCCAATGGCCTCCACGGCCAGTGCTCTGTGGCCGGCACACCACGCTGATCCGAAGGCAGGAGCCAGGTGCTTCTCCTGGTCTCCCATGTGGGTGCAGGGCCCAAGCACTTGGGCCATCCTCCACTGCACTCCGGGCCATAGCAGAGAGCTGGCCTGGAAGAGGGGCAATTAGGACAGAATCCAGTGCCCCGACCGGAACTAGAACCCGGGGTGCTGGCTCCGCAGGCGGAGGATTAGCCTATTGAGCCATGGCGCCACCCTGTCTATAAGCAAATTACTTGAAATCCAAAGATGCAGATGAATTGAAAGTGAAAAGGTAGAAAAAACTACTCACACAAATAGTCAAAAGAGAGAAGGGAGTGACTATACTAATACCAGACAAAATATAATTAAATCATAAAGCATTATAAGAGACTGAGAAGGATTTTATATACTAACAAAAAATCTAGGGAGCAAGAAGATATAACAATTTTTAACATCTGTATAATGAACTATAGACCAACAAAATATGTATAGCAAAAACTGACAGAATTGAGGGAAGAAATGAGAAGTTCTGCAGTAATAATTGGAGACTATAATGCCCTATCAAGTATTGATAGAACATCCAAACAGAACATAAGTAAGGGAATAGAGGATTTAACTCAATAACCCAAGTAGATGTAACATGTATATTAAACACTCTGCCAACAACAACATACCTATTCTTTTTGAGGCTACGTGGGGCATTTTCTTTTTTTTTCTTTTTTTTTATTTGACAGACAGATAGAGTTGGACAGTGAGAGAGAGAGAGAGAGAGAGAGACAGAGAGACAGAGAGACAGAGAGAAAAGTCTTCCTTCCGTTGGTTCACTCCCCAAATGGCTGCTACGGCCAGAACTATGCCGGAGCTATGCTGATCTGAAGCCAGGAGCCAGGTGCCTCCTCCTGGTCTCCCATGCGGGTGCAGGAGCCCAAGCACTTGGGCCATCCTCCAGTGCCTTCCTGGGCCATAGCAGAGAGCTGGAATGGAAGAGGAGCAACTGGGACTAGAATCCAGTGACTGCATGAGATGCTGGCACCACAGGTGGAGGATTAACCAAGTGAGCCATGGCGCCAGTCTGGGACATTTTCTATTATAGACTATATACTGGACTAAAAGATAAGTCTTAGTAAATTTCAGAAAGCAAATATCATGCAGGGTATGTTCTCTGACAACAGGATAAAGTTGAAAATCAGTCACAGAAGTAAAATTCACAAATTTGTAAAAGTTAAACAACAAACTCTTAAGCAACTGATAATCAAACAAAAAACCACAAGAGAAAATTCGAAAATACTTAGACATGAAAATAAAAATAGCAAAACTTATTGGACACAGAGAAAGCAATATCAAGGGGGAAATATGTACCCATAAATTCTTCTATTATAAAACAAGGAAGATCTCAAATCAGCAACTTTACTATATAACTTAACTGGTAAAAGAAAAAACACCAGACACAAAGCTGGCAGAAGGAAGAAAATAATAAAGCACACAGCTAACAAAATAAAGAAAAGGAATATGATAGAGAAAATCAGTGAAGCCAAAAGTTGATTATTTGAAAAAAAAAATCATTTTTGGCAAACTTTCAGCTAGATGAAGTAAGGAAAAGATTTCATATCACAAAAATATAAAAATAGGACATTACTGATTCTACCAAATTATAAAGAATTATGAGATATTTCTGTGAATAGTCACATCTCAACAAATTTGAGAACCTAGATAAAATGGACAAATTCCTGGAAACATGGATCTTTCCAAGACTGAGTCACTAGAAATTAAGAATCTGGTTAGTTTTATAACTGGTGAGATTGAGTCAGAATCAAGTCTCTCAACAAAGAAAAGTCCTATACCTCGTGCTTTGACTGGTGAATTCTACCAGATATTGAAATATGGATGACTATTAGTCTTTCTCAAATTTTTACCAAAAATTAAAGAGACAACACTTCCAACTAATTATGTGAGGCCAATATTGCATTGATAACCAAAGCTAAAACAATAAAACTGTGGAATAGTCAACTTTATGAGTATTGATACAAAAGTCCACAACAAACTACTAGCAAGTCAAATTCAACAGTGTATTATAAAAAGGCTTATTTAACACAATCAAGTGGGCTTTATTCCTGGAATTCAAGAATATTACAATGTGAAAATATATTAATGTAATGTCTCTGTTCACTGACATTTTAATCTTCTATATAGAAAGCTAAGAATTCCACAAAACAATGTTGCAACTAATGAATTCAGCAAAGTAGCCAAATATAAAACTTACCTGCACAAATTATTTACTTTTGTATTACTAACAGTGAATAACCTGAAGAAAAAATTATAAAAGTAATTCTATTTATAATAGCTTCAAGAAAAATAAAATAATTGAAAATTAACCAAAGAGGACTATAAAGCACTGCTAAAAGAAAAAGACACACATTTATGAATTGGAAGACATATTTTTTTGAGCAATAAGGAGAGAGAAAGAAAAAAAGAACTGGGTCTGGCCAAAGCTCGGAGCCAGGAACTTAATCCAAGTCTTCCATATAGGTGGCAAGAACCCAGTTACTTCAACCATCACCTTACCTCTCAAGATCTGCATTGGTGGAAAACTGGAGCCTGGAATCAGAGACAAGTATTGAGCCCTGCTACTCTGATAAGAGCACAGGTATCTTAACTGACATCTTAACTGTGAGGTCAAATGGTCACCCCAGACTTAATACTGTTAGGAGGTGGAGGCAGGCTTTGGATGTCTGCATACCATATTGGAGTGCTACTCTGATTCTCATCTAGCTTCTTGGGAAGACAACCAGTTATGGCTCATTGGGTCCCTGCCTTTGAATACCCAGAAGGAGTTCCTGGCTCCTGACTTCAGCCTGGCCTAGCCCCAGATGTTGTGGCTATATTAGGGAGTGAACCAGTGCATGGAAGATCTCTCTCTGTTTCTATCACTCTACTTTTCAAATAGACAAATTATAAAGAGCATTCTATATTAAACCTCATTATTTCTCTTTCTAATTTGTGGCAAAATCATTGGTGTAATGTCATCATATTTGGCTGTGAACTCATTGAAAATAGGGACTACATTCTACTCACTTCCGTGTCCTATCATCAAAACTGTACTGGATTCAGAGTAGTAAGGACTTCACAGATATTTGTTCAATGAATAAATTGAAGGTGTGAAGGTTTGTATTAGGTATTTGTAAATTTATTGAAAGTAATTTATTTTCTACATGTGTTCAATCTAATTGTTATTATTTGTGTATCTTCTATATATTATAATAAAATATTAATATACTTTAAGGAAAAAAAATAAAAATATTTGAAGATGTGAACACTACCCAAAGTGATCTACAGATTGAATGCAATCACTGTTAAATTCCCACAGGTTTTGTTTTGGTTTTTTTTTTTTTTTTTTTTAGAAAGAGAAAGGCACTTTCTATAATTCAAATGAAATCTCAGGGGCCCTAAATAGACCTAAAAAAATCTTAAAAAACAACAACAAAGCAGGATTTACATTTCCTGATTTTGAAGCTACTACAAAACCTACAGTAATTAAAACAGTTTAGTACTAGAATACAGACAGACATGTACAACCATGGAATAGAATATAGCCCAAAAATAAAAGATACTTTTTTACAAGAGTAAATAGTCAATAGAGAAAGGACAGGTTTCGTTTTTTTTTTGTTGTTGTTGTTTTTCCAACAAATGGTTCTGGGAAAACAGGATACTGTCTTATCATGAAATACAAAATTTATAGAAAATAGATTAAAACCTGGAAAACTCTTAGACAAAAACAAAAGTCAAAAGCTTAAGAATATTGGGTTAATCAATGATTCCTTGGATAGGATACCAAAGGTACATGGAACAAAAGAAAAACTTAACAAATTAGACTTCTTGAAAAGTTAAAAATTGTAAGTACCTGTGAGTATCACAGGTGGAAGAAAAATATTAAAGAAGGCAGATAGGACAGTTTCTCATAGCCATGTTACCCTTCTTCCAAGCATGGACAGCACATTGCATAAATCACTAATATTTACAGGAAGGAGAGAGAAATGTGCACCCAATTTTGCTGCAGAGTCCAGTACCAGGTTGACCCCAAAGTCCCAGACTCCAGGCTTCCCCCAGTGTCACACTGGTACCCACAAGCACCTGATTCAAGCTGAATACGATTCTATTGTATATGCTATACCATATTTTAAAAACCAGTTCATCCATTAATGGACATTTAGGTTATTTCTGTGTGTTGGCTATTGTGAATAAAACTGTAGTGGAATGAGAGTGCAGATATCTCTCAAAGATATCAATTTCTTTTGGGTGGATATCCAGAAGTGGGATTGCTGAATCATGTGGTAGCTCTATTTTTAATTTTTTGAGTACCTTTGAGAAAAGGACAATAAAAGTAAGGCCTACTTCTAATAGCACCCTCAGTGCTATGTTGTATAATACTGTACTTCATCAACAGCCTAGAGTAGCCCCGGCCATTTGGGGAGTGAATCAGTGAATGGAAGATCTGTCTCTGTCTCTCCCTCCCTCTTCCTTTCAAATAAGTAATTAATAAATAAATAAATAAATAAATATTTTGCAAAACTAAAGTAATATAGATTAAAGGCTCAAACCTAGGACAGGAAATTGTGAAACTACTAGAGAAAAACCTAAGGCAAAAGCTCTTTGACATTGGCGCAGCTTTACCTGTTGCGACCAATTAGGGAGTGAACCAGCGGATGGAAGACCTCACTCTCTCTCTGCCCCTCCTTCTCTCTGTGTAACCCTGACTTTCAAATAAATAAATCTTTAAAAAAAACATTCATTCTATAAATAATTTTATCATAAAACTGTATAGAGTTTCATTATCATAAAGCTATGTGGAATTTTGTCAAATTGTCTTTCTGCATCTATTGGGATGATCGTATCCTTTTTATTCCTTTTTATTCACCATTTTACTATTCCTTTAATTTAGTTTATCACAGTCTTTTGATTTGTGTATTTTGAATTATCCTTGCATCTCAGAAATTAACTTTGATCATAGTGTATGCTGCTTTTTTTGTGTGCTGTTGAATTTGGTTTTCTCATAATTTGTTGAAGATTTTTGTATCCATGTTTATTGGGGTTATTGAAAATAATAAAGTAAATTGAAAGTATGGCATTGTAAAAATTAAAAGAAAAATCAGAAAAGAATAACAGAGGTAGAAGTGAAGGAAAGAAGGAAGATGGGGTAATAGGAAGTATTATTATGCTCTTAAACCTGTATATATGAAATTCATTCCCCCTATATAAATAAAAATCTTTTAAATTTAAGTTTTGTTGATCTTTTCTAGTGTTTTTGTGATCTATGTTTCATTTATGTCTGCTCTACTCTTTATTATTTCCTTCCTTCTCATTTTTCACTTAATTTGTTTTTTCTAATCCCTTGAGATATAAAGTCAATTTTTTGTTTAGGATTTTTTTTCTTAATGTAGTTATTTATTAGTATAGGCCAGCCTCATAAAACTGCTTTTTTTAAAAAATATATTTATTTATTTGAAAGTCAGAGTTTCGGAGAGGGAGAGCCAGAGATAGAGAGAAGTCTTCCATCTGCTAGTTCACTCCCCAAATGGCTGCAATAGCCAGGGATGGACCAGATACAAGCAAGGAGCCAGGAGATTCATCTGGGTCTGCCATGTGGGTGCAGGGGCCCAGGCACTTCGGCCATCCTCTGCTGCTTTCCCAGGTGTATTAGCATGGAGCTGGATTGGAAGGAGAGCAGCCGGGACTCTAACCAGCGCTGCAGGCAGCAGGTTAACCTGCTATGCCATAGTACCGGCCCCAAGTGTTTTGTTCTTTATCATACATATGTTTTGTAGATATTGTTGATAAGTCAATAGCTTATGTATTATTTTTCTTTTTCTTTATTCATCTATTTTTTTTTGTAATAACGTGTACATAAGATCTACCTACTGGCCGGCGCCGTGGCTCAATCCTCCACCTTGTGGCGCTGGCACACCGGGTTCTAGTCCCGGTCGGGGCGCCAGATTCTGTCCCGGTTGCCCCTCTTCCAGGCCAGCTCTCTGCTGTGGCCCAGGAGTGCAGTGGAGGATGGCCCAAGTCCTTGGGCCCTGCACCCCATGGGAGACCAGGAGAAGCACCTGGCTCCTGCCTTCGGATCAGCACGGTGCGCCGGCCGCAGCGCGCCGGCCACGGCGGCCATTGGAGGGTGAACCAACGGCAAAAGGAAGACCTTTCTCTCTGTCTCTCTCTCTCTCTCACTATCCACTCTGCCTGTCAAAAAATAAATAAATAAAATAAATAAATTAAAAAGATCTACCTACTTACAAATTTTTGAGTATGGTACATTGCTTTTAATGAGGAACACATTGTTTTTTAGCCTCCTGGCCTTCTTGAAGTGGGAAATCTAGTGAGTAAATATTTTGAATATGAAAAAGCACGGAATGTTCCATCATGTATATAAAACACATTTTCTTTATCTAGTCATCAGTTGATGGATTTCTGGGTTGATTCCTTATTTTACATAATGTAAATTGAGCTGCTATAAAAATGGGGGTACACATAACTCTTTCATATGAGATTTCATTTCATTTGAGTATATTCCCAGGAGTAGGATGGCTGGGTCATATGGCAGATCCATTTTCAGATTTTGGAGGAACCTCCAGATTATCTTTCATAATGATTATACTAACCTACATTCCCACCAGCAGAGCACTGTGTTACCTTTTTCTCCACATCCTGGCCAGCATTTGTTATTTTGTGGTTTTTAGATGATAGCCGTTCAAATTGGGTGAAGTGAAGTTTCACTGTGGTTTTTACTTGCATTTCCCTTATGGCTAGTGATCCTGAGCATTTTTTCATGTGTCTGTTGGCCATTTATGTTTCATCCTTTGAAAAATGCCTGTTCATGTCCTTTGCCCATTTTTTTTTTAAATTTATTTATTTAAAAGGCAGACTGAAAGAGAGAGAGAGAGAGACAGAGAGAGAGAGAGACAGAGAGAGATTCTTCTATCTGCTAGTTCACTCCCTAAATGGCCACAAAGGCCAGGGCTGAGGCTGGCTATTGAAGCCAGGAGCCAAGAGTTTCATGTGGGTCTCCCATGTTGGATACAGGGGCCCAAGCACTTGTGCCACCCTCCTCTGCTTTCCCAGGCATATTAGCAAGGAGCTGGTTTGGAAGTGGACCAGCCAAGACTTGAACTGGCACCAATATGGGATGCTGACATTGCAGGAAGTGGCTTAATGAGTTATGCCACAATGACAGCCCCTTCCCATTTATTGACTGGATTGTTTGTTTTGTTGCTGTTGAGTTTCTTGAGCTCTTTATATATCTGGGTATTAATTCTTTATCAGATGTATAGTTTGCAAATATTTTTGCCAACAAAATAGATGCAACTTGGAGACCATTATAATTAACGAAAAAAACCAGATCCAAAAAAAATCCAAATAAATTTCTCTGATTTATTGTAACTACTATATAGAATACAAAAAAAAAGAATGTATTTGAATGAAATTGATATCTTGTTATTTGATTATTGCTCATAACACTGTGTATTCTCCTGCAGAATTGGCTTTTTACTTGTAGAGCTCTTTGTTTAGAGGAGCGTTTAGCCTGTGATTATGAAGTAAATTCAAAGTATGCTATTGCAAAAATTAAAAGAAAAAAAGGACAGAAAGGAAAGGAGGGAGGAAAGTATTGTTGTAATCTTGGAATTATATCTTTGAAATTCAGGAAATCTGTTCTATATATGTTAATACAAAAGTAATTTTAAAGTAAATTTTTAAAAACACAGGAGAATTTATATCACAGAATCACACCTAGTTAATTAAGGATAGCTATTTTTTAGGATCACATGTTCTTACATGCACATTTACTTAAGTCAGTTGAATCCCGAGGAGCTTTCCTCACCCACCCCCTCTTCTTCTTTTTCTATCTCCTTCACTTTGTTCTTGGTTCTTACTTCCTTAGGTTCTGGCCGACCTTTCTCTGACCAGAAGGGCCTGGAATGGATTCCCTGTGGGGTCCATCAACTTCTCTCCATAATTAGCTTAGTAGAGTCGCTGTGAAGTGATGCAAGAAAGCTTGGCTTCCCCAGAGCCACACTTCGTAGTCTAGTGCACCCCTTTCTCTTGCTCCAGGGAGCCAGATACCAGGAAACCATTATGTTAATACAGCAACAACAGCTCTTATTTTTTTCAATCCCACAAAAAACACATGTGACCTGACATGATCTTAAGATACAAACAAGTACCCAGTATACTTTTGGCTCACGAGTACTGAGTTTTCTTCCTTATCTGGTATTTTGACCAAAACCAAATGCCTAATCCATTCACCAAGAGCCAATGATGCTATCTTGTCAGTTGTCTGGACTGCAAGTTCACTGGGAACAATAATACTCTGATGTTATCAAGGGACCTCTTGGATCTGTGTTGTAGATTGCCTTTTCATTTTCCTCTTATTTGAACCCATTTTGTTTTTCTCCCACTATTGCTGTTTCATCTATTTGCCAGACATTGTATACTTTTGCTTTTCTGAAATACACTTTACCTTGTTGCTTGTCTTCCTTTTGCAAGGATTCAGAGGCATCCATGTCGTAGTGTTTTTCAAAACCTGATTTGATACACTCTCAAATGTCCTATGTAGGTATACAGATTACAGCCTAATGCATTCATTGTGATGTCTCAAAGCCCCTTCTAACTCTGAATTGGCCACTTTATTATAATTTGGTATTCTGTGTTCTTTGGTGCATTTATTACCCCTCAGTCAGGTGTTAATGTACCAGATAATTAAAGTTAAAAATTTTTCTTCCCCTTCTAAGTAACAGAGTTTCTTAATTTTAAGACTAGCTTTCAAGAAATCTAGAAAGCATTTTGAAATTAAGGTAGTTAAAAAAAATTTAAAAAAAAAGAAATTAGGGTAGTTATGCACTTCCCCCCTTTAACCTTATGGTAATTTCAGTTCATCATAATGTAAATATTATTTAAAATATAAATGTTCAGGGTATTTTTGAAAAATTAACATTGATTTTAAAAATATTGTAGATTTCTGTCTGTATGAGAATATGAGGGCTGTTGGATGTGTGACAAGCAGAACTTTTACGTGATTTTTGTTTTTCCTCTTGTACCTTTACTGACTGTGGGCTTTCTTTCCTATAATGTCACACACCTCCTTTAAATTTTTAAAACTGAAAATGTATTCTTTAATAACCTTAACGGGTCGGCAGTTGTTTATTTGCAAATTGGATCTTGAAGTCAGGTCCTGATACCAGTTTAGATTCTGTGAGCCCCAGCTATGATTGGACAAGGGAAAAGTGAGAGCCAGACATTCAGGAGAGAGTTGTTGCTGGTCAGGGGCTACCCTGCCTTGAACAACTTTCCCACGAGGAAGCCACCTCACTAACCTCACTGGAACTGTGACTCAGTCCCCAGCCAGAAGTTGGTCACAGGTAAGGTTGCATTTCCTGTTATGTGAAGGAAGCACCTTGATTTCCTGGCTGATACGCTACGTTGAAGGATTCCAGACTTTGAAAACTTGTGCACTGGCACAGGTCAGAGAGACTGAAAACCTACCACAGATTCTGGGATCCAGGGGACAAGTCCAGAGAAAGACAAGGACTTGTCTTTTGTGCCCCATGTATCTATTGTTTCCACTTAGCCACAATTGTCTTTACCCTTTTATGTGATGTCAAAAGAAGGAAGCTTTTCACTGATTACTCAGAAGAGAGGCTTCTTTATGTATACATATAATCAGTTTGTGTTTGTATCAGCTTATGACAGCAGAAAGAGAGCCCCCTCCCACCACCATGTGTAGCTTTCCTCCTGTCTGTCAAGCGGTATCTGGGAATTTGGATGTGCAGACTAATCTCAGTTGCCTCTAAAGCTAAATCTTGAACAAATTTTATCTCTTGTCGTTAGAGAAAGTGCTAGTACATCAATACCACTACATAATGTGTGCATGTGTGGATGGACCTATACATGTTTGTTCTTCTGTTTTTTTTCTCAGATTATAAAATCATCCATATTCATTCTAAAAGTTTATAAAGTTAAAAAAAAATCCTCTCATCAACTTCCTCTCAGTTGCAGCCTTGGTTAGCATTATGAAGTGAGTGCTTATTATCATGCCTTCTATGCATATTATATTTTTATAGTTAAAATCAGACTATCTACAAATTCTCATTTTCATTTTCTTTTTAAAATACTCATCTATGCTTATGCTATTAACATTTTTATATATTTTTAAAAATTGATTCTGAGAGAAAAATCATGTTCTCTGTGTATATCAAGCCTCAAAGTTACAGATCTGTTTTTTGCATTTGTTGAATTTTTTAAAAATATTGCAAAGGAAAATGTGCTGTGGCAAACAACCCAGTAATTAGTCACATCCACTTCTTCTTAATGAAACAATTAAATATTTGTCTATAAATGAATTTCGCTATGCTAACATACTCACTCATCACGGAATGGTAGCTGAATTTCTCCAAATGTTTTGTGCTGGATATTGAAGTGTTTCTTAACCTTTCTTGGACCACCAGTCCTCTGAGAATAAAGTGAAAGCTATGGACCTTTGCATAGAAATGCATATTCACATGAAAAAACTAATTATAATGACAATCAATTATGATACACCAGGCACCCAGCCAATTTGGCCAGTTTGTTTTAATTCTCATAGTAGCACTGTAAGGAAAGCTCTGCTATTACCCTCATTTTGAGATAAAGGTATTGAAGCTGAAAGACAGTAAATAATTTGTGTAAGTCCATCCAGCTAATAAGTGGAAAGTTGGGGTTCAACTTCTGATTTTTATTATCCCAAAGCCCAGCTTCTTAATATCCTATACATGTGATTTTTAAGGAGCTCCTGAATTTTCATAAAGCCTGTTTATTGGTACTCAGGTTAAGGACGTCTTACCTGTTGCAATCCAGAAATTTTTATTGGCTGTGAGGGGTATATGTGCTTCATCAAGGTTGCTATTTGTATAATTTATTTTATTAAAACACAATGTGTATTGAGTATTTACTATTTTAAATACTTGTTAGTTTTGTGTTGTGGCCTTTTTCCCTAAGGAATTTGCTATCTCTACCATAAGACAAGAATTGCACACAAAAAGCTGTGAGAAAAAAAATGCAAATACTGTTAGATGTAAAATAATTAGACATTTCCATAAACTATACATGAAAATTAATCTTTTCACTTTGTCATGACTGAGGCAATTGTCTTGCTTTGATTCCTTGATTTTTAAAAGGGGAAATCAATTTTTAAAAGGCCACCATATCCTTTGGGAACCTGGAGGATTCAGTATGTCATAAAAATGAAGCCTATAAAGTGACTCTGAGAACCAAATATGCATCACATCCAGATTCCTGAGTGGTTTCATCAGCTGCATCTATTTAGCGTGAGGGAGCATGCCCAGTAAGGAGAGTCAAGAATGTGTAGCCAGCTCCTAGGCACACTGTGTTTCACAGGGCAATTCCATTGAGTTGAACATAAATAGGTCAGTAGAACTTCTTGATATGCATTTTGACTCAAGCAGAGTTCTTGTTGATGGGACTTCAAATGATGCAGCCTCGATTTGATAAGATCAATACTGATAATTGATCAACCTTGGAAGAAACTATCAAGCCTAGGAAGCTTATTTAAGCTGATCATGTAACAATTGAGACTATCAAAAATAGTGCTTGTGGTTCAAAGAACTCTTTTCAGTGGAAACAGTGTGGGAAAATGTATACAGCTAATTTAAACAGTTACTGTATTTGAAACTATCAATGATAATGGCTGTTGTTGATATAAATGGTGGATTATGTCAAGCTTTCTATTAACATAGCCTTCATCTATAATTGTAGTTTTAGAATTTTGCTCTTAATGTTTTATTACATGATTAATTATTAATGTTTTATTATGATAGAATGAATTTATAAATACTATCTGAATTTTCTTCTCAAAACAAATAGGTTTTGTACTGCTAATCATGCAAAAATAGTTTATTTTAGTTCATTCATGAGTCATTTTTATTTGAAATATCTACAATGGCAGTATTTTGTATACAATTATAAAAACATTTGTGCTGTATTTTAATTAATTTAATAAACTGCTTTAAATTTCGTTTGACATAATGTTGCCATAATACCTGTGACCTAAATTGTTAACATTATTTTTTAAAACAAGACAAGGATTTTAGGAAAAGTTGTTATGTTGAAGAAGCCCCCAAACAGAAAATAATTTTAAGGAACAGAATTTCCTATCCCTGTTCACAAATGATCATTTGAATTTATCCAGTTTAGAAGTAATTTTTCAAATATAAAGACAAGTGTCTTGATGGATTTTATGTAATTTCAAAAGAATACAAAGATACCAACTCTCTATAGTTTCTTAAATGAGATCCTGAAGAAAAATGTAATTAAAAGGAGAAGATTGCCTTTGGTATTTGCTGTGAACAAACACTTGAGTTGGTTTTGAGGTAAATAGTTGATTGATATTAAGTGTCCATCACACTGGCTTCATACCAGCCTCACAGAGAGAATTAAAAACATAATAACCATCTCAGTTTTGAATTTGCTCTGTGTGTGTATGTGTGCATGCATGTGTATTTTGGGGTAGGGGGGTTTAAGACCTTTTGATTTCATAATAAGCAGGGCTCAGGGACAATAAAACCTGACATTCTTAACTGTTAATAGTATTTGTCCCTACAGCCTTGTGCAGTTATCTTCTTCTTAACAACACAGAAGCCAGAGTCATAAACTGTGCATGTACCCAAGGTGCTATTGTAAATTGCAAGTAGTATTCATGTGGTCGCTTTGACCTAAGACTAACTTGGGGTAGAGGCAAGAGAAGGAGGAAGGAAGAGTTTTTGAGAGGAGAATGAAAATAAAAGTCAAAGAATACACAGGGAGGACAAACTCGTGCAAATGTCGCCCAAGTTTTGCGGAAGATATTTTCAGATGGGCCTTTTCATATCTGCAAAGACTCCTTTGCTCAAAAGCCACACAACGGATTGGCGCAGCCTCTGCTGCTGGGTGTGTGTGTGTGTGTGTGTGTGTGTGCGCGCGCGCGCAATAAGGCATTCATGAGATAATACAAATAATCAGTGAAGGAATAATTAATGATGTGGCAGGGAATATTTTTTGATAAATGCTCAGGGACTGAGGTGACAAGCGTGAAATTAGAAAATTCCTTCAGCGATCTAAAATATAAATAGCTTTCGGAACTGAAAAGAGTTTCACAGCTGAAGATTTTATTGTGTTGAGAGGAAAAACTTTTTTCTTTCCCCCATTCCCTCCTCCTTTGCAAGTTGTTTGTCTGTTCACAAAACAAATACTCTGAAGCCCAGCGCGGCTCATGGGAATAAATTTCAGGTCGAATTAGTACAGTTTCCTTGCTGTCAGGATGCTGGAATTAATGGTGTTTTGATGACACGAATTTTGAAGGGCAAACAAAGAAGCTGAAGGGAGAGAGACATGACTCCTTAGAAGCTTGGTCCTCCTCTCCCCCAGCCTCTCTTGTCTTCCCTGTCATCCGTCTGCCAATCTCCCTGTCCATGGTTAGTTAAAGGCGCTTTTTATCCTCTTTTCTTTCCCACAGAGTTTGCCAGATCCGGCCCGGTGCCTGGGTTCCAGGAGGACACGCTGCAGTTGGCCTTCATCGACTTGAGACAAGTAAGTCTTTGTGTTTTTGTTTTTTGTTTTTCTTTTAAGATGTGTGACTGAAGACCATCAGGTCTTAAGGAAAAGGGGAGGGGAGGGGATTGGCATTGGCGATTCACACTGGAGACCTAAGGGGTTTTCCCTGTGTTTGAGGCCACCTCTTTTATTTAGCTATCTGGGATCCTTAGCTATGGTGGAGTTAAAGGTTTTGTGGGTGGAAGGGAAGGCAGGGGGTGGGAGGAGGGACCCAGAGAGAAGAGGGACTCAAGTGACCCTCAAGTGATGTGACCCATTGTGTTGTGGTTGGCTTCTGCAGACACAGCAAAAAGATAACCCAGCAAACCAATGCTAAGCAGGTGCAGTGATGCAGAGACTGACTGCTTGGAGAACTTTTGTTTGCAGATAATGTAGCCGGCAGCATTTAAGAAAAAAATGAAAGATTTTACATTCTGGATTGTTGCTTTGGTTTGTTGGGTTTTCCCTGCTGCCTTAAGTCTTCCAATCCCTTCCTTTGGAGAATGTGGTCAGCCTTTAGCGACTAAGTGGTTGTTTTTGAAGATGATTGGCACAGGCCCCGACCAGTCATACTGAACTGATGGGCAACCTATTAAAGTGATGTGGTGACAGATGGTATTTCGGCATACCTGAGCATTGGCAAGCCCACTAGATGAGACGAGTCATTCGTAGGACAGTTCTCACAGATTGAAATGGGTAGGTTGGTAGGCCTTGGTGGTTTGGATATAGTGGAAACGGATGGGCGGGGGCCCGAAGAGGGAGAGAGTTAACTGGGCTCTGTCATCTCTTCACTCTGAAGATGGATGGCGTTGGATAGAAAGTGTGAATGAAGTAAGAATCAATGACTGATGTTGCTCTCCTATTAAAACAATCTTTTTTTTTGTCTGTTTTAAAAAGGGGGCTGGCTTTGTTTCTGCTGCCATAATGATGCAGTGCCTCTTGTTTTCAGAGCTGACATAGTTTGCATTCTGAAAACTTGTAGATGCCCAGGGTATTTCTTAAAGCTATAGGACCCCTTGTATCGGTAGTCTCCTTACCACTGTGACTCGATTCATGCTGCAACAGCTTTTAACCCATAATGGATGGCCCGAGCTACCCCTGAATCCTTGTGGATGGGCGGTGTAATCTGTCATCTGATGACAATTCTGGAAAGCTCTGTTAAGCAGAAAACAGAAAATTGTGTGTCTCCAGACCCGCCAAAGTTTGAGGATTCAGGCCATCTCCCAGAAACGTGTGTCAACTTAATATTTGGGGGCCGGGGTAGGGGTTCTCTTCACATAAAGACTTTCCCAGCATGGTCACAAATGGAACTGAGTATCTCTTCCCACACGTAAGACTTTCCACCTGTGGATTCTGCAACTCCACTAGCACGTCCAAGTTTTAACCCTTTGACAGATGTGAGATTGAAAGATTGGGATTTTGCTTTAGGTTTTCTGGGGTTGTATCTAGTGGGGAGGGTCCCCACCCAACCCCCACCCAACCCCCACCGTTTCTTAGAAATTCCCAAGCTGGTTGATTGTTCTTGGAAAGCAGAAATAGAATTTCACTGGAGAAACACATGGAAGAGAAAATTTTTCCATTCTCACTATTCATGAAAAGGAAGTGTGGTCATTCTCTCTAGTTTGTGGTTTTGGCCCCTATGGAAAACAACCAGCATTCACAGAAAATGTTAACTAAGGGAGTAAGTTAGGAAGCACAGCCAACATGAGGTGGATCTGAGCCTGAGCCGGGGAATAATGCTCAAGTACTTGTGAGCTCTCTGTGAGCACTGTCATTTACACTTAAGTGCCCGTTTTTCTTATTACATTTCTGTTCCCAAAGTTTTTTTGTGTTTTAGCAGTAGAAACCAAAACTCCAAAATTTTTACTGATAATGAAAGAGAATAACTCCTCACATCGAATCTTCCGTCTAGTTTCTACTTATATCCGTCTCTATTAAAGCAGCCTAAAGGGATGATTTACCTAACCGAGATCATTTTTAAAAACTTCCTTAGCTCTTGGGCTACAGTTGATTATTAGCAAGCCTCATGCAGATTGAATCATGGTGAGAAAAATGATCGTTCTACATTCTGTGCTGAAAATATTTATCTCTTTGCAGTTCATCTTAGTTATTTTCAGAACTTATTTAAAGGGGGCATCTTTTAGAAAGAAGATTTCTAAACTTTAAAGATGTTCAGACTATAAATAGAAAACCTAAGAGTGTGTTTCCAGAGGGGATATCTTGACATCAAATGAGGCATGATTAAGTGTCCTTTTGCATGTACTCTTTAGAATCCTAAAATAGAATTGGCGAATTTGGGGACATGAGACTAATCTTAAAAGACCTGTAGTACAAGCTTCTGCTTGGTACTTAAACCCTTGTGCAGCACCCACACTAGGCTTGAATACTCTTCTTGAGAAGAACTCACTGCCCCTGAAGCAGCAAGTTCTACCTTAGGACAAGCTGATTGTCAGAAAAATGTTTCTCAAGTTGGATGAAATCGGTCTCACTTAACAGTGAGCCCTTGACTCTGTTTTTATTAATACATCCCTAATTGGGAAGAGTGGGCTTTCTAGTCATGATTTATTGAGCTGCTTATTTACTAGTAATTGAGCCTTATCCACATGTATCATTGTTATCGAATCCTTATATGGACCAGAAATGGAGATTTTACTCTCATTTTTCTTTCAGACACATTAATTCATAACATGGATTTAGTCATCCTTGAATGCCCTGTTTAGGTCCTAATTAAGTTATCTAGCTTACTGACTGATCTAATCATTATACCTTTTATAAGTCAAAGAGAAAAATATTAAACAGGAATGGCAGAAGTTAAAGGAAGAAGCTAAAGTTAAAGCAAATTGTAGGGTACACACACTCATGCATAAAGAGATCTGCCCCCAGTACAGTGAAACGTGGATATTCTTTCACTGTCATTGAGTAAAATTGCCTCACAGTGTATGAGTATATTCATTCTGAGCATGCTTTCATGTTCTCTTGCTTTAGAGAGTTTTTCAGACAGCCTCAATTGAATGACAACTTAAAAAATATTCAAAACATGTAATATGTGATGAAATCATCTCTGTATGGACTCTAATAACAGAGTGTCACTTAAAAGCTATCTAATTCCATTCGGAAGCAGATTAGATGTGGATAGCAAAATTATTCATCCTTTTTTTACCTGTCTTGTCTAGTCTGTCTTCCTTATTAAGGAAAGGAGTGAATGACATTTCTAATATACAGGCTTTCATGATATTTTACATTTGTATAGCACTTAGAGTTAAAGTGCATTTTACATATGGATCTCATTTGTCAGTTTGCTTGGTTTATAACAACTGCTATTAATAATAATGTGAATCAGACAGTGAGAGTTAAAATCTTCATTAACATTTTATATTTTCTATATTTGTAACTTCATTAAAGTAGGATTGCATTACAAGTTCACACATAAATATCAAATAGATGCTTATATTGCTACCAAAAGCTGAATTTGCTAAATCTTGAGAAGGACAAGGGCTCAACTAATTAACTATCTTGAAAGGTGATGTGTATACTCCATGTGCTAATAACAGTTGGCCATTAATGATTGGTGATAGACAGCTGCAATGCAGGGCAAATAGTAGATTCTTAATAGTTATTTGTTTCTTTAACAGAATTGTGATTTATTTTTTCTCCTGTGGTTAAATATTAACTACATTAATGCTACTGTACACTAGAATTTGATTTTCATATCAGGTTATTTTGCCAAACTCTGAGTGCCTACTATAGACAAAACACAACTGACATGCTGTAGGAATACATAAATGACTAATACAACCTCTTCTCTCTGGAAGCAAATGGGTATTCATCAAATACTTGGTTCTAATATTGGACACACTCCTATAAGTATTACATTAGAGGGATAAAGCCATTGTGTATCTTTCAATTATTTAAGCAGCTTTTACTGCGTAATAAATCATGCCACAACATTCTGGCTTAATGTGAGAATCATTTATTACACTCAAAGTTTTACAGATTAGCAGTTTAGGATAGATTCAGCTAGGCTCACTTAGACTTTGAGGTCAGCTGCTAGACTGGCCAGGGACTGGCTGGTCTAGGTAGCCTTAGCTAGGCTGAGTCTTTTCTCTGATATGTGGACTCTCACCCATGAACAGTCTAACATAGGCTTTTTCACAAGGCAGGGTTTGTGTTTTTTTTTTTTTTTTTTTCTTTTTCTTGGCAGGGTTCCAAGGGAACAGGAGGAAGTGTGCAAATTCCCTGAGGTAAATGCTTGGAACTAACATATCATCACTTCCGCCATATTTTATTGGCTAGAGCTAGTCACAAGACTATCCCAAGAAATGGAGTTGGAATATAAGACTTAGATAAGCAGTGTATATCAGGAGGAAAATTCTATCTGTAAGTGTTAAAATAGACCATGAAGTTTAGACGTTCTTTTGTTCTGAGAAGTTATGAAATATTTCATTGAAAAAAATGGAGAGTTAAACTGAAAGATAGCCAGGCATTTATGGGGAAATAAAGTATGTGTAGCATGGAAAATAGCATTTTGTTTGAAAACTTAGGGATGTGTGTATATTGGTTTAACCTGGGATGTGTACTCTCTTTCCTCCTTTAAGTATTAGGTTGATCTCTTTAAACTTCTATTTCCCAACTTCTCATTCTTCTTTTCTGTTGTTCAGCTTCAACATGGGCATCTTGTTGATGTCCTAGCTATCTCTTTCCTTACCAAATTCTCTTTTTGCAGGCTACCTTCAAGCCTCTTACATGTATGTAATTCATACTCATCATAAGGGCATCTTAACTTGCTGAGATAATGATCTGTGTATTTGTTTAATTTGTGGCAGTTCACCTTGCATAATTGACTAACAAGAAAGGGTTTCAAGGTGTTGTTTTTCTCAGTAACATTATCTTATTTTCTGTTCCTTGGTCCCAACCATTATTTACTTCCGATATACATAAGTTTCTATAAAGCTGAATGAACTAGGTTGTAACATTGCATCAGATCTCCTGAATGGAGCCTGTTGGCAACAACTCTCACACAGTAAGCCATCCCAAGATATCTAGTGCTTTTTATAGATTGAGCTGTTACTAATTCCCTCTAGGCCAGTTAGTCCCCAATTTCTAATCTACACTCTAAAGTAAACAGAGTGCATTTCCATTGCAGATGCATAACTTGACTTAAAAACAACCATAAGGCCTGAGAGAAATAATTGTATATATTTGGAGGGATGGTGAACAAGCTCTGTTGCCATTCCTGTTAGAGAAATAGAATACAACCAGTACTTTCACTTAGTCAACACCACTTAGAATCCAAAAATGACTCAAGAACTTAATTAACAATGTAGAAGTCCCCCCTCCTGTTTCCCATCCTATTTTTTTTAACTTTTATTTAATGAATATAAATTTCCAAAGTACGGCTTATGGATTACAATGGCTTCCCCCCCATACCGTCCCTCCCACCCGCAACCCTCCCCTTTCCCACTCCCTCTCCCCTTCCATTCACATCAAGATTCATTTTCAATTCTCTTAATATACAGAAGATCAGTTTAGTATACATTAAGTAAAGATTTCAACAGTTTGCTCCCACACAGAAACATAAAGTGAAAGATAATAGATGATTTTTTAAATGATCCCATCCTATTTTGATCCTACTCAATAAGATTTTGGTTTTGAAATCCAGTTACACAAATCTAACAGTTATATTGATCCTCCTTTGCTTGACTCATATCAGAAAATCTTAACTTTGCTTATTAATCACATGTATTTTAATACCAATAGAAAACCCATTCATATCAAAAGCTGATTTTGTTTGATATACCACATATCAAAATGATATATAGTCCATGGGATTTTTTTTCACTTTAACCAGTCTAAATTATCCCCTAACTAGCAGACTTTATAGGAGACAAGGGTAGGAGTGAAGCAGGTCCATTTCTCCAAAGGCCTGAGATATTGATCTCTTTTCCATCACAACCATTAAGCTAATAGGAAATCACCTCCCACATTACTTCTTAATATTGGTCCTGAACCTGCTAGAATATAACTTGTTTTGGGGAAAGTGGTCTGTAGTTATTCCTAAGTATTTACTGGAAGTTGCCAAGAATTCTTGATAGAGATGAAAAAAGTGTGACATTAGGTGTTAGAGGAAAATTTATGAAAAAGATATTCTGGGTAGAGGAAAATAGAGACAACTTGGGAACCCTTGAACTCTCCACATGCTTAGTTGAAAGAAGCATTGTATTGACCTTCAGGTTCTGAATGATTTTGAATAAACAATGGCCTGTAAACCTGGGAGTCCCCAGAACCGGAGTGAGAAATAAAGTAGCTTGGTTACTCACAGAATTGGAACTTGCCATTACTATTACTGTTGCGGATGGTGGGACTGCAAGGAACAGTTTAACCCATAAGGCACATTATTTTGGAAAAGATGGTATGTACCACCAATAAAGTAGCATGGATATGTGGGGAGGGAAGATCAGAAGTGAAATCCAGAAGGCAATTCCCAAAGAGATTTGGTGGCTAGAAGAGGACATAATGGATGAAACCACCTGAATGGGTCTTTTTGCTGATTCAGAGCCACCGGAAGTTCCTGTAGACTGTATTTCATGTTTGGACATAGGCACAGCAAGCACTTGGATATAGGTGCAGACTTTCCCAATCATGAAGCATTGATTAATTCAGTCATTCAACATTATGTTGAGCACTATTGTAGGCAATGGGTATAGTGCAACAAATAAAATATGATCCCAACTTTTGTAGTGCTTACATTCTTATATAGATGCCCATGCTTGTAAAGCAGGCCTTTTCTTTCCTTTTTTTTAAAGACATATTTATTTATTTATTTATTTATTTGAATGGCAAAGTTACAGACAGAGGGAGGGAGAGACAGAGAGAGAAGTTTTTTATCTGCTGGTTCACTCCCTAAATGGCTGCAAAGACCGGAGCTGAGCTGATCTGAAGCCAAGAGCCAGGAGCTTCCTCTGGGTCTCCCACGTGGAAACAGGGACCCAAGCACTTGGCCCATCTTCTGCTACTTTCCCAAGCAATAAGCAGAGAGCTGGATCAGAAAAGGAGTAGCCAGGACATGAACCGGCGTCCATGTGGGATGTCGGCACTACAAATGGAGGCTTTACCTACTACCTGCTATGCCACAGTGCTAGCCCCAAAGCAAGCCTTCTCAATATCCTAATTCTCCCATAGTCTCTCTTCAAGTAGCCCTAGGGCTTCCAAACCATCTGCCTTTATCTAGATTTTGATTTTCTGTATTGATGCTAGATCGTTCCATTTTAGAGACAGCTACTGAGTTTTCTGGCAAGATTCCCAGGGCAAGGCCAAATCTGCTGTACACTGATGCACAAGTTGTCAGAAAAGAACTTTTAGCTCTGGCTTGGAAGCCTGGCATGAATAAGATGATTAACTTCAAAATGTGGGCCTTTGGTTTTTGGATGCACAGTTTTCTGATTGTTTTGGTAACCTTGTTTTGCCCAAATTGTTTTCACAGACACCTATACTCTTCAGGGTGACACCCGCAACAGCAGAAAAAGCTCTAATAGGAAATAATTTCTATTCCTAAATAGGGGAGAGCTGACATTTACTGGGTCTGGTTCTGTGAAAAATATAAGCAGGAACATTCTGAGAACAGATTCCACTGAGCTAGGCCTTTGACTTTATGTGAGAGGGTTTTGTAAAGTTCACAGAAAATTTATCCTTTCTTTTAATTCTATTTTTTTTGTTAACTTTTTGAAGCCCCCTTGTATAAGTTAAAACAGGATTGGTGTTTGCAAAAATAGGCATGGCTGAGTAATATGTGTAGCTATTGGGTGGCTGTAGCCTTGCTTGGGATATTTAGTAACAACAGCTGTCAGGGAAAATTCATGTAAGAAGTTGCCAATAGCATTATCAAACTCTCTGAATTTCTGAATGTTAGGGGTTCATCGGAGGAAAGTCTACTGTAGAACTGATGACATTTGTGTCTCGCCTCATACTCGCTTCTTGACTGGGAGGAGACAAGCTCAGAAATTCCATCTCAGGGCCTTTTTCTGTTTCACACAAAATGCATTTTTTGCAGATCAGAATCTTGTGAAATAATATCCAGAGTTTCAATCTTTGGTGTAGAAAATTATTTTAGATGTCATTTAAGTGCCAGGAAATGACCCAGGTATATATGGGCAAAATGAAGTTGTAGCATGCGCAGAAGGCCATTTTCTAATCATTTTGCTCCAACTATTGAAATCATTTAAGCACCTCAGAGGTCTTATTTCTTAAACTCCTCTTGTAATTGTTTCAGGAGTATAGGAATCGGAGAGGGGAGTATTAGTAGCAGATGGAGCAATGTTGAACCCATGGTTATAAAAGATAGACCTTTTTTTTTTTTTTTTTTTTTTTACTTTTAGTCATTTAAAAAAAATGTTTGAAAGGGCACAAGAGAGAGAGAGAGATTTTCTACCCTCTGCTTCGCACCCCAAATTCCTGTAACAGCCAGGACTAGACCAGACTGAAGCCAGGACCTAGAACTCCATCCAGGTCTCCCATGTGGGTGGCAAGGACTCAAGTACTTGAGCCATTATTGGCAGCTTCCCAGGGTGTGCGTTAGCTGGAAGCTGGATTGGAAGAAGAGTAGATGGGATTTGAACAAAGGCAGTATGGGATGTAGGCATCCCAAGCTGCAGCTTAACCTGCTGTGTCACGATGCCTACTGTGATAGACTTCTTACTGATTTTTTTTCCAAATAGACAAAGTGTTCTCACAGGGAAGTTGGAAGGCCTGATGAACTCCACTGTGCTTTTTCCAGGCTCTCTGATTTTCCTCAGACAACAAGCACACCCACTTATTAGCAATGTAGGCCCCAAACACTTGGTTCTTTGCACAGTTATGCTTGACAGAGAAGTAGCTTCTGGGACCTTTGAGGACCCTTCCCTGTAGACAGTTTGTGTATCTGGAAATGCTGGTTTGTGTATTATGGGTACTGTGGGCCCTGTCAAGACCCTTAAACCATGTAAATATCAGACATATGACAACAAGCAGTGGGTGAAGGGCTTCCATTAGATAGCCATTCAGGTAGCATGAGATAAGATGCCAAGCCTTTTGACATATCTTCCCATGAGATACATTGGGTTTGGCCTTTGATCTGTGGGCTTCCCAGGTTAACATTATCAATTGTTATTGTCAACTCATATTAACACAGTCTTGACTTATGAGGGAATGCATATTTTGAAAAAAAACTGCATGGATCAATTTTTTGAATTTTTTTAAAAAATTATTTTTTTTGAAAGGAAGAGACAGAAAAGGAGAGAGAAAGAGCCAGCCAGCCAGCCCATCCTCTCTTTTTCTCCCTAAATGTCTGCAGTGCTCCCTAGATGTGGCCAAAGCCAGAAGCCAGGAGCCCAATCCAGCACTCCTACTGGGGCAATAGGAACCCAACCACTTGAACCATTACTGCCATCTCCCAGAGTCAGCAGATCCAGAAAATGGAGTCAGGCACAGATGCAGAAATTGAACCCAGCATTCCAAAATGGGATTTGGGTGTCCTAACTGGTGACTTAACCACTAAATCAGTCACCTGCCCCAAACTTATCTTTTAATTCTACTTTCCATGAATTTTATAAGGTGTGCTTGTAGATGGGGAGTTTGACCTAAATCTTGATTGCCCAGTACTTCCTACACTAATCTGGAGCTGACTGAATTAAAGCCTGCTAGGTTGTAAACATTAATCTTATCTCCTTGCTCTACCTCTTATCCTACCAAAGGACACTCACAGGCCAAAGAAATGGCAGCAGAGCAAGGCCTTAGAACTGGTTTCTCATTACTGCATGCTACTGTTAGCCGCTGGAGGGCAGCAGAGAGTGACAACAAAGGTCCATATTTGGGGAATTGGGACATGTTTCAGTTTGCCAAGAAGAAAGCCCACTTAGCTATAAGATAATTGGCTACTATGGAAGCTACATTTACAAGCACAGACACTTGGGGAACAAAGATCAAAAAGAAAATCCAGAACCCTAATCTGAAGGTTAAAATGCTTCCTTATAGGCAAGCCCTGGAGGATAGGAATGGGTAGAAGAATAAGGTAAGACTGGGAAGCAGGAACCAGATAGCATTGGTGAAGGTGGGGAACCAGAGAGTGTAGTGTCAAATCACAAGGGGGCAAGCAAAGACAAAGGAAGAGGATCCAAAATGAAAGAACTACAGTGGGAGGCCTGCCAGAGTGAATAAGTTGGAGAGTCTAAGGTATAGTCAGGAGATGGATTTTCTAAGGCAATAATACCCAGGAAGTAGCCTCTTATAGGTTACATATTAGCAAGGGAGGAATCTACAAAGGAAACAATTTCAGAAATTACCAAACAGCCATGTCTATGGGATTCTCATTGCTTCCAGGAGATCTTCTTTGATTGGCCAGAATCACTTCTTTCTTGGCTGTTGATTTCAAGGACAAATTAATGCATTGAGGATGTGGAGAGAGAGAAAGTGATATGTCATTTTAGGATGTCAATGAGCGATTCTTATAGTTGAAATGAAATTGAACTTCAGCATGAAGCCCTCCAGGGTAATGTCTCTGAGAAGACAGCTCACTTTCCCAGGATAGCTTCTGATGTTCTCTTTTCATATTTCCTTACTGTAACACTTGCTAAGAACAACCAATGGTAAAGAGATGGTGGTGGGTTGTATAAGCAAGATCCCAGTCAATTTAGGGATTTAGGATCTCTTCCCAGGAGGATAGCAGAGAACTGTGTTTGGAATCTCTTCTAAATGCTGAGTGCTCAGATCATACATTAGGCCTGAGAACTCAGCATGGGGACCGTATTCAATTGAAAGTCAGGAGACCTGAAGTGATCTCTGAATTTCTGTGAATTCACGACATGAGTGCTTGTACCTTTGGCTGCCGACTTATAATAGGGATCCTAATATTTCTCAGGGAATAAGGAATTGTTAGTGATAACTGGTAAGTGTTCTGAGCTCTTCAAGCATAGAAGTGACTGAAAAGAAAATATACTGTGAGTTAATTTTTCAAGTTTAATTAAATCAGTTGTTTGCTTAATTTTTCCCTTTTAAAAGTATGTGTATGAAAATAATTTTAAAGATGAGGAATCTCAACTAACTCTATTATCTTAACACACTGCTTTTACTTTCATGAGGCTTTCTTTTCTTTTTTCCATACTTATTTGTGATACCTATATCAGTTGACACTCAACTTTTAAAATTTAACATGTATTAAACATTTTTTAAACCGTTACTTATTTTTTAAGATAAAACTTGTAAACGTACTTATTTCTTTGAAAGACAGAGTGACAGAGGGGGAGAGAATGGAAAGAAAGATAGAGAAATCTTCTATCTGCTGATTCCCTTCCCAGATGCCCACAACAGCTGGGGCTGGACCAGGCCAAAACTAGGAGCCAGGACCTCTACAGGCTCCTCTATGTAGGTGGCAGGAACTCAAGTACTTGAGCCATTATCTGCTGCCTCCCAGGCATGTTAGTAGGAACCTGGATCAGAAACAGAGATGGGACTCAATTCCAAGTGCTCCAATATGGGATTCAGACATCCTGAGCTGCAGCCTAACCTGCTGTGCCACAAGATCCACCCCACCCCAGGCTGTTTCTTTTTAAATCAGTTTTGTTAAGGTGTAATTTATATATATTAAATTGTGCCTAATTTGACTATACATTTCCATGAGTTTTGATAAATACATATACCACCACCACCATGATCATTTCTATCATGCCAAAAAGCTCCCTTTGTGCTTTTTTGTAGTTAATCTTGTCTCCTCACCCAGAAGCAATCATTGATCTTTTCTTCATTGCTGTAGATTGGCTTGCATTTTCTAGAATTTAAATTCTGCACTATGTTCTTTTGTGTGCCCTTCATGTCTGGCTTTTTTCCATTAGCATAACATTTGGGATTCATATCTTTTTATTGATGAGTTATATTTCTTTATTTGTTTCATATAATTTTTAATCCAGTCACCTGTTTATATCTGTGAACAATTTTTTTAAATCCCAGTTTGGGACTGTTATAAATAAAGTCAGCATGAACAGTCATTTGTAAATGTTTATGTGGGCAGACGTTTTTACATCTGGAATAAGTGCATGTTTAACTTTACTTTCTATGTCGGACTTTTTTCCAAAGGGATTGTGCCATTTTCCATTCCCACCAGTAGTAGATGAGAGTATTAGTTGTTCCATATCTTCTTCTACATTTGGTATTGATAGTATTTTATTTGTTTGGTGGTTACTAAGATAATTTTCATATAAATTCACGCTATGAAAGCTCTGTAAATTTTTATAAACTTACACAGTTGTGAAATCACCACCAGTATTCAAGGTATGAATATGCATTACTCAAAAAGTTTCTTTATGCCTCTTTGCAACGAGTCTCCTTCTCCCTACTCCCAGCCTCTGGCTGTAGTTTCATGTTTTCCAGAGTGCTGTATAAATTCATTCAGACTTTATTTTTGTCTTCTCGTACTTAGCATGGCACATTTAAAACATGTCCATGTTGTTGCTTATGTTAGTAGACCATTTTACTGCTGAGTAGTATTCCATACTTGGATTATTTGTTTACTGTCTGTCCAATTGACGAATATTTGGGTTGTTTCCAGTTTGGAGTATCATGAATAAAGCCATAATAAATATTTGTGTACAGGCTTGTATGTGAACCTAGCTTTTCATTTTTCTGGAGTAAATGTACTAGGAAGTTAACTTACTGGGTTCTATACTAAGTATATGTTTAACTTCATAAGAAACTGTTAAACTACTTTCCAAAGGAAAGTCTCCATTTTGCATTCCCTCTAACAGTTGGCAAGAGTTGCAGTTGCTCTGTGCTCTCACTGGTATTTGATAATGTCATTTTTTAAACTTGCACCATTCTAATATGTATATAGTAGTATCTTGTTTCAGTTTGCATTCCCTTAGTGACTAAGGATGCTGTGCATCTTTTTGTGTGTGATTATTTGGCATTTATATCTCTTCTTTTTTGATGTGTTTATTCTAATATTTTTTCAGTTTTAAAAATAATTCTTGGGCTGGAACTGTGGCATGGCAGGTAAAGTCACCACCTGTGGTGCTGTCATCCCATATGGGCGCTGGTTTGAGTCCCAGCTGCTCCACGTCTAGTCCAGCTCCCTGCTAATGTGCCTGGGACAGCAATGAAAGATGGCCCAAATACTTGGGCCCCTGCACCCACATGGGAGACACAGAGGAAGCTCCTGGTTCCTGGCTTTGGGCTGGCTTAGGCTTAGCTCTGACTTTTGCAGCCATTTGAGGAGTGAACCAGCAGATGAAAGATCTGTATGTCTCTCTCTCCTTCTCTCTCTCTTTCTCTGTGACTCTGCATTTCAAATGGATAAATAGATCTTTTAAAACAAAGATTTTAATATTTAAAAACTAACAATGCTTATTATTACTGACTTTTTTTTTCTTTTAACTTTTTTTTTAAACTTTTATTTAATGAATATAAATTTCCAAAGTACGATTTATGGATTACAATGGCTTCCCCCACATACCGTCCCTCCCACCCACAACCCTCCCCTTTCCCACTCCCTCTCCCCTTCCATTCACATCAAGATTCATTTTTGATTATCTTAATATACAGAAGATCAGCTTAGTATACATTAAATAAGGATTTCAACAGTTTGCTCCCACACAGAAACATAAAGTGAAAAATAATAGATGATTTTTTTTAATGATGATGAAATCAGATCAGACCTATTGTCATGTTTAATCCCAGTGAGAGTCAAGTTGGGAGTTGATAATTTTTTTTTTTTTACAGAGGATCAGTTTAGTATACATTAAGTAAAGATTTCAACAGTTTGCACCCCCATAGAAACACAAAGTGAAATATATTGTTTGAGTACTCGTTATAGCATTAAATCTCAATGCACAGCACATTAAGGACAGAGATCCTACATGAGGAGTAAGTGCACAGTGACTCCTGTTGTTGACTTTACCAATTGACACTCCTGTCTATGGCATCAGTAATCTCCCTATGCACCAGTCATGAGTTTCCAAGGCTATGGAAGCCCTCTGAGTTCTCCGATTCTTATCTTGTTTAGACAAGGTCATAGTCAAAGTGGAGGTTCTCTCCTCCCTTCAGAGAAAGGTACCTCCTTCTTTGAAGACCTGTTCTTTCCACTGGGATCTCACTCACAGAGATCTTTTTGCCAGAGTGTCTTGGCTTTCCATGCCTGAAATACTCTCATGGGCTTTTCAGCCAGATCCAAATGCCTTTAGGGCTGGAGGCCCTCTGAGGCCAGAGTGTTATTTAGGACATCTGCCTTCTATGAGTCTGCTGAGTATCTCACTTCCCATGTTGGATCACTCTCCCCTTTATTTATTCTATCGGTTAGTGTTAGCAGGTACTAGACTTGTTTATGTGACCCCTTTGACTCTTAGTCCTTTCATTATGATCAATTGTGAACTGAAATTGATCACTTGGAATAGTGAGATGGCATTGGTACATGCCACCTTGATGGGATTGAATAGGAATTCCCTGGTATGTTTCCAACTCTACCATTTGGGGCAAGTCAGCTTGAGCATGTCCCAAATTATACATCTCTTCCCTCTCTTATTCCCACTCTTATGTTTAACAAGGATCACATTTCAGTTAATTTTCAACACTTAAGAATAACTGTGTATTAATTACAGAATTAAACCAGTCATATTAAGTAGAACAGACAAAAAAACTACTAAGAGGGATAATGTATTAAGTTGTTCATTAACAGTCAGGGCTATGTTGATCAAGTCACCGTTTCCCATAGTGTCCATTTCACTTCAGGAGGTTTCCTTTTTGGTGTTCAGTCAGTTGTCACCGATCAGGGAGAACATATGGTATTTGTCCCTTTGGGATTGGCTTATTTCACTCAGCATGATGTGTTCCAGATTCCTCCATTTTGTTGCAAATGACTGGATTTCATTGTTTCTTACTGCGGTATAGTATTCTAAAGAGTACATATCCCATAATTTCTTTATCCAGTCTACCGTTGATGGGCATTTAGGTTGGTTCCAGGTCTTAGCTATTGTGAATTGAGCTGCAATAAACATTAGGCTGCAGACCGCTTTTTTGTTTGCCAATTTAAATTCCTTTGGGTAAATTCCAAGGAGTGGGATGGCTGGGTCGAACGGTAGGGTTATCTTCAGGTTTCTGAGGAATCTCCAGACTAACTTCCATAGTGGCTTGACCAGTTTGCATTCCCACCAACAGTGGGTTAGTGTCCCTTTTTCCCCACATCCTCGCCAGCATCTGTTGTTGGTAGATTTCTGAATGTGAGCCATTCTAACCGGGGTGAGGTGGAACCTCATTGTGGTTTTGATTTGCATTTCTCTGATTGCTAATGACCTTGAACATTTTTTCATGTGCCTGTTGGCCATTTGGATTTCCTCTTTTGAAAAATGTCTATTGAGGTCCTTGGCCCATCTCTTAATTGGGTTGTTGGTTTTGTTTTTGTGGAGTTTCTTGATCTCTTTGTAGATTCTGGTTATTAACCCTTTATCTGTTGCATAGTTTGCAAATATTTTTTCCCATTCTGACGGTTGTCTCTTCACTCTCCTGACTGTTTCTTTTGCAGTACAGAAAGTTCTCAATTTGATGCAATCCCAATAGTTAATTTTGGCTTTGACTGCCTGTGCCTCCCGGGTCTTTTCCAGAAACTCTTTGCCTGTGCCAATATCTTGAAGGGTTTCTCCAATGTTCTCTAGTAACTTGATGGTGTCAGGTCGTAGATTTAGGTCTTTAATCCATGTTGAGTGGATTTTTGTGTAAGGTGTAAGGTAGGGGTCTTGCTTCATGATTCTGCACGTGGAAATCCAATTTTCCCAGCACCATTTATTGAATAGACTGTCCTTGCTCCAGGAATTAGTTTTAGATCCTTGATCAAATATAAGTTGGCTGTAGATGTTTGGGTTGATTTCTGGTATTTCAATTCTGTTCCATTGGTCTATCCTTCTGTTTCTGTACCAGTACCATGCTGTTTTGATTACAACTGCCCTGTAGTATGTCCTGAAATCTGGTATTGTGATGCCTCCGGCTTTGTTTTTGTTGTACAAGATTGCTTTAGCTATTCGAGGTCTCTTGTGCCTCCATATAAATTTCAGCACCAATTTTTCCAGATCTGAGAAGAAGGTCTTCGGTATCTTGATTGGTATTGCATTGAATCTATAAATTGCTTTTGGGAGAATGGACATTTTGATGATATTGATTCTTCCAATCCATGAGCATGGAACATTTTTCCATTTCTTGGTATCCTCTTCTATTTCTTTCTTTAAGGTTTTGTAATTTTCATCGTAGAGATCTTTAACGTCCTTGGTTAAGTTTATTCCAAGGTATTTGATTGTTTTTGTAGCTATTGTGAATGGGATTGATCTTAGAATTTCTTCCTCAGCCATGGCATTGTCTGTGTATACAAAGGCTGTTGATTTTTGTGCATTGATTTTATATCCTGCTACTTTGCCAAACTCTTCTATGAGTTCCAATAGTCTCTTGGTAGAGTTCTTTGGGTCCCCTAAATAAAGAATCATGTCATCTGCAAAGAGGGATAGTTTGAGTTCTTCCTTCCCAATTTGTATCCCTTTAATTTCTTTTTCTTGCCTAATAGCTCTGGCTAGAACCTCCAGAACTATATTGAATAGCAGTGGTGAGAGTGGACATCCCTGTCTGGTCCCAGATCTCAGTGGAAATGCTTCCAACTTTTCCCCATTCAATAGGATGTTGGCTGTGGGTTTTTCATAGATTGCTTTGATTGTATTGAGGAATGTTCCTTCCAAACCCAGTTTGCTTAGAGTTTTCATCATGAACGGGTGTTGTATTTTATCAAATGCTTTCTCGGCATCTATTGAGAGAATCATATGGTTTTTCTTCTGCAGTCTGTTAATGTGGTGTATCACATTGATTGTCTTGCGCACATTAAACCATCCCTGCATACCAGGGATAAATCCCACTTGGTCTGGGTGGATGATCTTTCTGATGTGTTGTTGCATTCTATTGGCGAGAATTTTATTGAGGATTTTTGCATCTATGTTCATCAGGGATATTGGTCTGTAATTCTCTTTCAGTGCTGCATCTTTTCCCGGCTTAGGAATTAAGGTGATGCTGGCTTCATAGAAAGAATTTTGGAGGATTTCCTCTTCTTCAATTGTTCTGAATAGTTTGAGAAGAATTGGAGTTAGTTCTTCTTTAAATGTCTGGTAGAATTCAGCAGTGAATCCATCTGGTCCTCGGCTTTTCTTTGTTGGGAGGGCCTTTATTACTGTTTCAATTTCTGTCTCAGTTATGGGTCTGTTTAGGTTTTCGATGTCTTCCTGGTTCAATTTAGGTAGGTTGCATGTGTCCAGGAATCTATCCATTTCTGATAGGTTTCCCTGTTTGCTGGCATACAAGTCCTTGTAGTAATTTCTGATGATTCTTTTTATTTCTGTGGTGTCTGTTGTTACATTTCCTTTTTCATCTCTGATTTTATTGATTTGGGTCTTTTCTCTTCTTTTTTTAGTTAGTTGGGCCAATGGGGTGTCAATTTTGTTTATTTTTTCAAAAAACCAGCTCCTCGTTTGGCTGATTTTTTGTAATGTTTTTCTTGATTCAATCCTGTTGATTTCTTCTCTGATTTTAATTATTTCTCTTCTACTAGATTTGGGTCTGGTTTGCTGTAGGTTTTCTAGATCCTTGAGGTGAATTGAAAGCTCATCTATTTGGTGCCTTTCCAATTTCTTGATGTAGGCACCTATTGATATAAACTTTCCTCTTAACACTGCTTTTGCTGCGTCCCATAAGTTTTGGTATGTTGTGCTGTTATCCTCATTTACTTCCAGAAAGTTTTTGATTTCTCTTTTGATTTCTTCTATGACCCATTGTTCATTCAGGAGCATGTTGTTCAATCTCCATGTGTTTGCGTATGCTCTAGGGATTCCTGAGTTGCTAATTTCCAACTTCATTCCTTTATGGTCTGAGAAGCTGCATGGTATGATTCTAATTCTTTTGAATTTGCTGAGACTTGCTTTATGGCCTAGTATGTGGTCAATCCTAGGGAAGGTTCCATGTACTGCTGAGAAGAATGTAAAATCTTTAGCTGTAGGATTGAAAGTTCTGTATATATCTGTTAGATCCATTTGGGCTATAGTGTCGTTTAAATCTACTGTATCCTTGTTGATCTTCTGTCCTATTGATCTGTCTATTTCTGAGAGTGGAGTATTGAAGTCCCCCAGTACTATTGTATTGGGGTCTAAGTCTCCCTTTAAGTCCATTAACAAATCTTTTAGATAAACCGGTGCCCTGTAGTTAGGTGCATATACATTGATAATTGTTATATCTTCCTGTTGAATTGATCCCTTAATCATTATGTAGTGTCCCTCTTTGTCTCTCTTAACGGTTTTTGTGGTAAAGTTTATGTTGTCTGATATTAAGATGGCTACACCCGCTCTTTTTTCATTTCTGTTGGCATGGTATATCTTTTTCCAGCCTTTCACTTTCAATCTGTATGGATCTTTGTTGGAAAGATGTGTTTCTTGTAAGCAGCAAATAGATGAGTTTTGTTCCTTAACCCAATCAGCCAATCGGTGTCTTTTAACTGGACAGTTCAGGCCATTCACGTTCAATGTGACTAATGATAAGTGGTAACTTTGCCCTGCCATTTGCCAAAGATAAGTTCTACTATATGCTTTGAATTCCCTGTGATCTTTTGCTGTGAGGTTTCCTTCCTTGGTTTCCTTTATTTACCTTCTTTCATATTGATGACCGTGTTTCTGTGTTTCTGTGTGTAACACATCTTTAAGCATCTTTTGCAGGGCTGGATGAGTGGCAACAAATTCTTTCAATTTCTGTTTGTTGTGAAAAGTCTTTATTTCACCTTCATTCACAAATGATAGCTTTGCAGGATATAATATTCTGGGCTGGCAGTTTTTCTCTCTTAGTACCTGGGCTATATCTCGCCATTCCCTCCTAGCTTGTAGAGTTTCTGATGAGAAGTCAGCTGTGAGTCTGATTGGAGATCCTCTGAGAGTAATCTGACATTTCTCTCTTGCACATTTTAGGATCTTTTCTTTATGTTTCACTGTGGAGAGTTTAATTACAATGTGTCGTGGTGAGGATCTCTTTTGGTCGTGTTTATTAGGGGTTCTGTGAGCTTCCTGTACTAGGATTTCTCTGTCCTTCTCCAAACCTGGGAAATTTTCTGCTAATATCTCACTAAAAAGGCCTTCTAATCCTTTCTCCCTCTCCATGCCTTCAGGAACTCCTAGAACCCGAATGTTGGTTTTTTTAATAGTATCCTGAAGATTCCCGACAATATGTTTTAGATTTCTAATTTCCTCTTCTTTTCTTTGGTCTGACTGTATCCTTTCCTGTTCTCTGTCTTCTAAGTCCGATATTCTCTCTTCTGCTTCACCCATTCTGTTTGTAAGGCTCTCTATTGTGTTTTTCATTTGATCTATTGAATTCTTCACTTCAGTCACTATCACAGTTTCCTGTTGTACTAGTTGTTTCATTTCATTTTGATTCCTCCTTAATATTTCATTTTCACGAGAGAGATTTTCTATCTTGTCCATTAAGGATTTCTGTAGTTCAAGAATTTGTTTTTGAGAACTTCTTAATGTTCTTATCAATTTTTTGAGATCTGCTTCTTGCATTTCTTCTATGTCATCATCTTCATAATCTTGAATTGGGGTGTCTTTTTCATTTGAGGGCGTCATGCTGACTTCCTTGTTTTTATTACCTTGGTTTTTGCGTTTGTTATTTGGCATATTGGAGATATTTGGTTTCTTCACTGTGGTGCTTTTTCTTGTTATACTATGACTCTAGATTAAGTGGACTATCTGTTTTTGATGGAGCCTTAGGGCTTGAGATGGGTGTGGCCTGAGAGCTCTGTTTGGTGTGCCAAAGGTGACACTCCCAGGTTAGGCGTGGTAAACCTCTCTCTCTCTCTCTCTTTCTTTTTTTTTTTTGATTCAAAAGGGAAGTTATTCTGCACAGCTGAACGAAGTTGGAGGTAGTTAGCAGGCAAATGATATACCCACAGGAGCCAGAGATTGGAAGCTCTTTCCCAAGGACCACACAGGGAATCTGTTCAGCCCTCAGAGTGGGCTCAAATTCTCCTTCAGTCTCCCACTGGGTTGCCAAAGTTACGGAATTGTAGCCTCTCTGGAGAGTGCTCACGTGAATTCCGTGAGTTCTCTCCCCCACCGTCTCTTTTTTCACAGTCTCAGTTCAGTAGCGCCACAAATTTACTAGGTCCTAATCTCCTGTTAATTCGCCCCGCCCAGTCAGGTTTTTCTGCTAGGCTCAGGGCCAGTGCAGACCTGAGGTCGCTCTGCTTATGACGTATGTCCAAGATGGCGCCTGCTCTTTGTCTTGCTCGCCCTTGAGAGGTGAGTGGAGAGAGAGAAACCCGTGTCCGTACCAGTCACCTTTTTTTTTTTTTTTCTCTCTCTCTCTCTCCCAGTTAGCCTGGTGAACTTCCCCCCCCCACCCCCGGGGGTCGTTCCCTCTAGTCTCCTCTCTCCGCTTGCCTGCCGGTGTCTCGGGCTATTGAGGTTCGGCTCACCTCGCGTTCCAGCGCTGGTGTGTTGAGTCTGCCGCTGGTGTCCCAAACTGTGGGCTCCCACGCTCTCCACGCAGGTCCGCTCCCCTTCCAGCGCCGATGTGTGGACTCGGAGCCCTGGACGTCCCAAGTCTCCCCGCTGTTGTCTGTGTGGCACGCACTCCCCTTCGAGCACTGGCGCGCAGACCCTGCGGCTTCCGCGGCTCCTATTACTGACTTTTTTTTTTTATAAATGCTGGTTAACAGTCCATTATCAGATACCTTTTTAACTATTTTTCTGCCACTTGTATGCTTTTCATTTTCTTAACAAGTATATTTCTAAGAAGTTTTTAATGACACCTAAGTCACAATAACATGGATTTTTAATTTTTTATTTATTTTTTATTTTATTTTCTTATTTTTTGACAGGCAGAGGGGAAAGTGAGAGAGAGACAGAGAGGAAGGTCTTCCTTTTTCTGTTGGTTCACCCCCAATGGCCGCTGCGGCCTGCGCACTGCGGCAGGTGCACCGCGCTGATCCAAAGCCAGGAGCCAAGTGCTTATCCTGGTCTCCCATGCAGGTGCAGAGCCCAAGCGCTTGGGCCATCCTCCACTGCACTCCCGGACCATAGCAGAGAGCTGGCCTGGAAGAGGGGCAACCGGGACAGAATCCGACTGGGACTAGAACCCTGTGTGCCAGCACTGCAGGTGGAGGATTAGCCTAGTGAGCCACGGCGCCGGCTAGATTTTTCTCTTTTTAAAACATTTATTTCAGGGGCCAGCGCCATGGTGCAGTAGGTTAATCCTCTGCCTGTGGCTCCGGCATCCCATATGGGCGCTGGTTTTAGTCCCAGCTGCCCCTCTTCCAGTCCAGCTCTCTGCTGTGGCCTGGGAAAACAGTAGAAGATGGCCCAAGTCCTTGGGCCCCTGCACCCATGTGGGAGACCAGGAAGGAGCGCCTGGCTCCTGGCTTCGGGTCTGTACAGCTCTGGCCATTGCAGCCATCTGGGGAGTGAACCAACAGAAGGAAGACCTTTCTTTCTGTCTCTCTCTCTCACTCTCAAATAAAATCTTAAAAAAATTTTTTTATTTCAGAATGGTTGTAAATTTCCAAAATAAAAATTGTGAGGTGGTACCACAGAGAACATAATGGGGCCAGCAAGCAGGATAGCAGGTTCAGCCACTGCCTGCAGTACTGGCATCCCATATGGGCACTGGTTTGAGTCCTGGCTGTTCCACTTCTGATCCAGTTCCCTGCTAATATGCCTGGGATATCACTGGAGAATGGCCCAAGTCCTTAGGCTCCTGCACTCACATGGGAGACACAGAAGAAGCTCCTGGCTCCTGGCTTTGACCTGGCCAGCCCAGCTGTTGTGGCCATTTCGTGGGAGTGTTCATAGGTACAATTCTAAGAATATAAAATTCTTTGGGATTTTCTGGTGAACACCTATGGTATCTGCTAATAATGATAGTTTTAGATAGTTTACTAATTTCTTTACACTCTAGATGGTTTTTTTTTTCTTACCTTGCTGTACTATGACCTCTAGTGCAATATTAAATAGAAATGCTAAAAGCAGATATTCTTGCCCTGTTTCTGATCTTGGAAAAGTAGTCAATCTTTCATCATTAAATATATGTTTTTTATGCCCAAGTCAGTTGAGGAAGTTTCTTTTAATTCTTAATTTACTTGGAGTTTTCTTTTTCAGTTTTTTTTAATTCACATAAGATGAACAAAATTCATGTGTTTCATTTATACAGATTTAGGAGCATAGTGATACTTCCCACACTACCCTCCCTCCCACCCACATTCCCACCCTCCATCCTCCTTCCTTTTTTATTATTTCTTTTAATTTTTTAAAGATTTATTTATTTATTTGAAAGAGTTACACAGAGAGAGATGGAGAGACAGAGAGAGAGAGAGGTCATCCATCCAATAGTTCACTCCCCAAATAACCACAACAGCTGGAGCTGCACCCATCTGAAGCCAGGAGCCAGGACCCTGCTCCAGGTCTCCCACATGGGTATAGGAGCCCGAGGACTTGGACCATCTTTTACTGCTTTCCCAGGACGTAGCAGAGAGCCGGATCGGAAGTGGAGCAACCGAGACTTGAACTGGCGCCCATATGGGATGCCAGCACTGCAGGCGGCAGCTTCATCCTCTATGCCACAGTGCCAGCTCCATTTCTTTTAATTTTTACAGTGACATACTTTCAGTTTATTTTATAATCATAAGCTTAACCCTCACTAAGTAAAGAAATCAACAAATAGTAAGAAGACAAATTTATGAATGATCCAACAGTTTTATAGCCCATCATTTAATTACCTGTTATTATTGTTTTAAAAAGATGTATTTGTTTGAAAGAGTTATGGAGAGTGAGAAGGCAGGGAGAGAGATCTTCCATCCACTGCTTCCTCCCCAAATGGCCACAACTGCCAAGGTTGGGCCAGACAGAAACCAGGAGCCAGGAACTTCTTCTGGGTCTCCCACATGGGTGCAGGGGCCCGAGGACGCAAGCCATCCTCTGCTGCTGTCCCAGACACATTAGCAGGGATCTATCCATTATTTTTAAAAAAATATTTAAATTGTATTGTGTTTATTCATACTTAAAGTCTTTTATTATCTGAATTGTTCCTAAAGGTAAGTTCTTTATGCAAGAGTTATGAATGTTTGTATGGCTATTAAATATAATACTGGTTCTTAACAAAGGGGTATACTTAAAGTACGCCTGGAAGTATCTTCATGAACTAGTTTTACAAGAGTCCCACCAAAATAATGTCTTAAGATTTTAAGTTTTTTGGTTAACTTCATAGTTATAAGAATAAAAAGATACTCTTTTTTTCCCATTTCTTTCTTTTTATGTATTGACTGGTCCACAAACATCAGAAAAGGTATAAATTTGCCAATGTTCCTATTTTTAATTCTTTTTATTAAAGATTGATTGATTAATTTGAAAAGCACAATTACAGAGAGGCAGAGGCAGAGAGAGAGAGAGAAAAGAGGGATCTTCCATATACTGATTCACTCCCTAAGAAGCCTAAACAGCCAGAGCCAGACCAGTCCAAAGCCAGGAGCACTGTGCCAATACGAAGCCAGGAGCCAGGTGCTTCCTCCTGGTCTCCCATGCGGGTGCAGGGCCCAAGCACTTGGGCCATCTTCCACTGCACTCCCCGGCCACAGCAGAGAGCTGGACTGGAAGAGGGGCAACCGGGACAGAATCCGTTGCCCTGACCGGGACTAGAACCCAGGGTGCCAGCGCTGCAGGTGGAGAATTAGCCTAGTGAGCAGCAGCGCTGGCCTAAACCATTGTTTAATCCCTATGTTACTACAGGAGAGAGCAGATTCATCTGTTATTGGCTGGCATCATTAAGGTGTAACTTGTCAATTTTCTGGACTATATTTAAAAGTATGTTCTAGAGCCCTAAACTAAAGGATGAAGTGTTCAGTGAAGCCAAACACTAGAGAGAGGGTTCTCCCAGACTCTTCCAAGAGTGCTTGTATTTTGGACCCATCAAGACCAGCCCCAGGTTCCCTGTGGAAGGGTTGTAGCCTCTCATAAACTACCATAGATTCAACCTGTAGTGTTTAGTGCCTTGGGACTACAACAGAATTGGAATAATGGTAGAGATGAAGTGATTCTCAGAAGCTACTGGTATACCGAGGCTGTACTAAACAGAGCTCAAGCAATAGTAAACTGACAACATCATTAAAGATGAATTTGTATTATGAGCTCAGATAGATGTAATCATTCTTTTTAGTGTTTACCCTGCTAGCTATTTGTCAACACAAGCCGTGTGTGTGTTCATACAAGAATCCTTCAAAAAGTATGTGGAAAATAGAATTTAAAAAGATTTATTTGGTGCAAAAAAAAAAAAAAAAAACCTTTGAGATCCATGTGTAGTCGTTTCATATTATATATTTTCCACAAACTTTTTGAAGACCCCTCATACATGCTTCCCTGTGTTCTAAATCCAGGAGTGGTTAGCGTTCCATATGAATGCTCTTAATTTTCCTTATGCCCTTTGAGAGAAAATTAAAGGAGAAGGTAGTTTTTCATGTGTTTTCTCTAGGGTACTGTCTACCTCCATCTGTCTTTCTGTGTGGGCTTCGCTCCTATTACTGCCTACGTGATGAAACGATAATGAAAGGAGACAATTTAGTTGGTGGGAGATAATGATAGGTGTGGGGGGGGGTGACGGAGCATTGACAGAGCAGGGGCTTCTGGTTCTCTCTGTGGTTCTTCTCTTACTGTTTTATGCCACTGCTGTTAAGCATCTTTTCTAACATTCTGCCACCTGTTGTGTTTAGAAAACACAATTGTAATCTTGTTATTTACCTATTTAAAAAAAACTGAGAGTACGATGTTGGCTGAAGAACAAAGGACAACCCCCTAGCAAAGCAGGTGTGATCCCAGTTTGTCTCCCTAGTCTCCTCTTCCTGTCACACCTTTCTGCTCTTCACAACTCTCTGATCCCCTCCCTGGCCTTTCTGCCCGTCTCTTGGTGGAATGAAAACTGCTTCCTTCCTTCAGGGATGGGCTCCATTGGTGTCTCCTTTATAAATCCTTCCCAGCTTCTTCAGGCAGATGTAACTGTTCCCCTTTTGGTCCCTGGCATTTTGTTTGCTCCTTCATTACAAATGTTCTTATAATTGCTTGTTTAATCCTCACCATTAGATTCTGAGTTCAGCAAGGGCAGGAACCCTGTTTTGTTTATCCTTGAATCTCCCTGCCTTAGTGAGTAACATAGTTCCTATTGGATATCATGCTTCCATAATTGCTTGCTGGAATGCATTGACTTAATATTGTTTTGTGATATTTCAGAAGTAAGTAGGACTAGACTGAATTTCTGAATAATACTTATACTCAAATTCTCATAAATAAATTTCTCCTTTTCCTCCTCTCTGTGCTCTTAATTCTCCCTGTCTTTAATCTTGTTCAATGAAGTGCAGAGATCACAGCCCCAGGGGAGACAGGACCAAACGTGGGACAAGGGGGCTTAGTTGGTAGCCCCTGGGATGTAGCACATGGGACCTTTCTCTGGTGAGATCCAACAGGGAGGGCTGCCAAGGAAGAGGCATGTAGCTAGAAGGTTCATGCTAGAAAGGCAAATAGCTTCTCACCCGATAAATCACTCTTACTGCTTTGACAGGAGATGACTGTTGCGATGAAATAAATCATTCTTCCAATCCTGGTGAGCACTGGCTCTAAGCGTTAGGTTATTGCCTTTTTATTCCTGTTCTCCAGTGGGGGCTACTTTTCTCAATGCAGATGTGCCCTTGAAATTCATCCAGACTTTCATCTTGTTATATCTCTTTGAGATGCGTGTGGCCCATTTAACTCCATAGTTAGGCTAGAGTGTCAGTTCAAACTCTACTACCAATTCAGGACATAGAAATCTTTCTAGGAATGACTTCTGAAATATTTAAAAATAAGTCCTGCTGAAGCAGTGAGGAGTTTTGCGTGAGAGTGATTGATGTGTTGAAAATGTACATGTTCTTGCTTTCTAGGCCAGAAATATACCTATCTTCATCATACATGATAATAAAACACTTAGTGTGTTATATTCTATTACAGCTTAAAATGTTAAATTAAATTCCTGACTTCTCCATTGCCCCACCTTACAAATCTGTTTGTTGCACCATTCTCTGCATCTCAGATAATGGAAATTCTCTTCTTCTAGGAATAGAAACCTTGGGGTCATCTTTGACTCCTTTTACTTTTCTCATTCCACATCCAGCTTGTCAGAAAATTGTGTTTTCTGTCTTCATAATATATCCAGAAACCAGTCACTTTGATCTACCATTTCTTCTCCTGTTTCAAGTAACCGTTATCTCTCCTTGTCTTCTTGTAGTAGCTTTTCACCTGGTCTCCATGATTCTGCCTTTGTCTCTCTATAGACCAGGCCTTTTATGGCAACAAGCATGAAATGGTTAAAATAAAAATCAGATCATATCACTCCTCTGCCCAAAAATCCCACAGGGGCTTCCTGTTTCACTCTAAGTGAAAACCAAAGCTCTTTAGTGATTTACAGAAGTCTCTCTCTCTCTCCCTCTCTCTCTCTCCCTCTCTCTCTCTCACACACACACACACACACACACACACACACCCATGTGCAGAGACATGCTTTAGCTCTGACCGCATCTCCTCCTGCTTTTCTCCTCAATCACTGCTCTGGCTTTGCTAGCCTCCTCTATGTTTCTCAGATGTGCCGGGCACACGCCTGTCTCAGGGCTTTGCACTGGATCTGTTTCTTGAAGGCCCTTTTCCTGATACCTGCACTATTTGTTGCCTCATTTGTGTCAGGTCTTTATTCAATTCACTTAAACTTCAGATAATTGAGGTCTTTCCTACTGAAGATTACTGGTTGTCTAGTATACTACCTCATCACCAAATAAAAATCAAAGCAGTACTCTCTCTTCTTTTTCCTGACTCATTATTCTATGAAGAATTCATCATTATCTAGTGTGCTATACACTAGATATATATCTTATATATCTTATTTGTTATTTCCCTTACTAAAAAAATTTTCACGAGAGTACAGGTTTTGTTCATTTTGAAACCAGCACTATTTTTAGTGCCTAGAACAATTCCTAGCACATGGTTGACCTTCCATAAGTATTTGTTGAAAGAGAAAAAGTATAGGTCCTACATATTTGCCTTAGTTGTAAGTACCTATTGTTAAATAGCCTTTTAGTCATGAGTTGTTCTACAAACAAGCTGATGCGCCATCAAGAGCACTGATGGGGCCGGCACTGTGGCTCACTTGGTTAATCCTCTGCCTGTGGCGCTGGGTTCTAGTCCCAGTTATTCCTCTTCCAGTCCAGCTCTCTGCTGTGGCCCTGGAGGGCAGTGGAAGATGGCCCAAGTGCTTGGGTCCTGCACCCACATGGGAGACCAGGAAGAAGCACTTGGCTCCTGGCTTCAGATCGGCACAGCACCAGCCATAGTGGCCATATGGGGAGTGAACAAACGGAAGGAAGACATTTCTGTCTCTCTCTCTCTCTCACTGTCTAACTCT
Source organism: Oryctolagus cuniculus (assembly GCF_964237555.1). Classification (NCBI taxonomy): domain Eukaryota; kingdom Metazoa; phylum Chordata; class Mammalia; order Lagomorpha; family Leporidae; genus Oryctolagus; species Oryctolagus cuniculus. The sequence goes on from NC_091433.1 coordinate 130,586,434, forward strand.
ACTTGTCAAATAAATAAAAAAAAAAAGAGCACTGATTTCAGAAAGAGTTTATGATAAGTGGTTTCAAAGTGTGTTGAACATATTAGATATAAATCCTGTACCTCTAAATGCAGTAGGCAAAGGATGTTTCCTAACAGCATTCTCAGTTGTGGGTTTCTTTGCTTCTTAACATAGACTGACACATGCCTGCTAATAAATGCCACTTGCTGATAACATCACCCACAATGGTGATGATAGTTAGAATGGAGAGGGAAGTTGAGCCAGGTGCCCAAGTCTCTACTGACAGTTGGCAGTGAGACTTAAGGAATCCCATGTTATCAAGGAAGACAGAAGTCATTTAAGAATTCTCAAAGTAACAATATAGGACATATTTGAAAGTGCGCTTTTGGTTAAAATGAAACACTAACTCCTGATTAGAAAAATTCACTGCGAGTTTTAATTTTGTATATGGAGGAGGTAGCATCTCTTTTCAGCAGAGAATATGATTAGACATGGAGAGTTTGGGAAATCAGAGTACACCAGGTGATTGTGACAGCCTGCGATAACAAGAGCCAGTTTCCTAGGAAGATAGTGGCTGAGAAGTTGTCCCTGTGATGATGATAGCGGGAGTATGGTATTTTATATAATAATAAAGATACTTGCATTGCAGAGCCTACAATTAGAGTGTACAAATTTAGTATCCCATCCTGGGGAGTGGCAGAGAGATCTGAGAGAAGCTCTCCAGGGCTAATTAGGCACCTTCTGTTGGGTTTCTTGTGTTCCTTTTCTTCATCTCCTTCCTAAGGATGGTCAGTGTCCTGGAGGTCTATACTTCCACAGACACCCAGAAAGCACAGAGTGAAATGTCCCACTACTTCTGCAGAGGGCAGCTGGCAATAGCTCTCTGTTCTTAAGTAGCAAATTGCCTGGGCAGAGATCATAGGATTTAATTGCTTAATCTATGACTGGCTAATTGTATAGATGCTAAGGTTGTGAAACTCAAAGAGGCCAACCGACTCATTGAAATGATCTCCTTTTTTATTATTATTTCAGTCTGGAACCGAATAAAATAGCTGCGGTTTTATGCTAGTTGTATTCCATAACGTACTGGGCAGCATAGGTTGCAGAGATTTATTTTGGCTCCTGCTTTTTATGAGGTAATAGTTTAAAAAGTCTTGGCAAAAAATCAAATGTGGCAGAAGTGGAACCATTAACTTTTTTTCCTACTTTCTCTTTCCTATTTTATTTCCTTGGAATCCAGTAGTAATTTACATACACACCCACCTTTAAAATCTCTTATGCAGAGCTAGTGAACCTTGAGTTGTGGACAGTCTGATTTTTCTGGGCTTGCCGGCCCCCAGCAGGAGCAGAACTCAAGGCTTTTCATGGATCATCCTCTATTACTTTTGAAAGAAAAAAAAAAAAAGTTCTTTACTGAAGTTCAAAGTGAGCTCAGGTAAGAATTATTTACACTGGCAAAGACTGACATGGTTTCACCTGCATTTTCGTCTCCCTCATTAGGACCTCAAAAATGGCTGAGAGATTAGAATCCTTTCAGCAATAGGAATAGAGGCTTCTCCTATGGATCACCCAAGGTGAGGAGGAAGTCAGGAAACTTGGGATATGTTCAGCAACAAGGTGATCTTGGGAAAGTCTATTTCCTTTACATTTTGATTTCTACAATGTAACATGGAAAAAAAAAAAAAAAAGGCTGGATAATCCTCCTATTTCCTTTGGTCTCGGATGTTTTCTGGCTCTTACTCATCCTTACCAGCTCTAGATGTGTCCTCTTTAAAGGTGGTTTCTCCCTTTACTCTGTGTATGTACTTGCTAAGAATCCCTTTATTTGGGTTTTAGAAGATGGCCCTTTTTAAAAAAAGATTTATTTTATTTATTCGAAAGACAGAGTTATAGAGAGAGGTAGGGACAGAGAGAGAGGTCTTCCATCCAATGGTTCACTCCCCAGATGGCTGCAATGGCTGGAGCTGCGCCGATCCGAAGCCAGGAGCCAGGATCTTCCTCTGGGTCTCCCACGCGGGTGCAAGGGCCCAAGGATTTGGGCCATCTTCTGCTATCCCAAGCCAATACAGAGAGCTGGATAGGAAGAGGAGCAGCCGGGACTAGAACTGGTGCCCATATGGGATGCTGACGCTTCAGGCCAGAGCTTCAACCCGCTGTGCCACAGTGCCAGCCCCAGAAGATGGCCATTTATTCAGTGAGAGTTTTTAGCTCTCCTATTCATGATGATCCTCACTTTATAAACAGGATCTGTCCAACTCTTAATGAGGTTAATACGTCTCAGTTCACAAGTCTGTGCTTCGTAAGGACTTACTTGACTGCGTTGGAAAAACGAATACTGACAGCAGGACGTGGTCTGCCCAGATCCTCCTTTGGAAGACCTGAACTGAGGAGTTTGCCTGCCAGCACTGAAACCTGCCCTCTAGGTGTTACAGGCTTTCCCCAGCTACTGTGCTTTAGGGAGTTCTAGCAATGATTTCTTATTCCATTGCCTAGAGCAAGATGTTCCTGGAAAAGAGGTCTCTAAATGTTCAGCCAATTTAGCAATTCATTGGCTGCATGTTCTGAGATATTTCAGGATATTATGTGCAAAATTGAAATTAGTGTATTCGCTGCCCAAAAATCAGCACCATTAAAGATGACTGGAGCAGGAGGAAAAAGACTGGGCAAAAACCTTTGAGAAAGTTAAAACAGGAAATCAGTAAGTCACAAACAGGCAGAATGTAAGAATCTGCAAGGCCAGAGTGCCTTTATATCTAGTCTAAGCCTGCCTCTCTGATTGCTTCTTTTCAGGATCTTCTCATAATTCTGCTTCGGATGACTTATTACCTAAAGGTTTAGCTTATCCTCATTTTTATCAGGTTTGCCATCTTGTTGCATTAGTAGAAATTAATTTTTCTCATGACAATAAAAGTGGTTTGGTTTTAAATACTGCCCCTACACATTCATAGCTATCATCTTCATTTAAGTTATATAAAATGCCTTTTTTTTCTGCTAATGAAAAACAAGAGGGGCCGGCGCCACGGTTCAATAGGCTAATCCTCTGCCTAGCGGCGCCGGCACACCGGGTTCTAGTCCCGGTCAGGGCGCCGGATTCTGTCCCGGTTGCCCCTCTTCCAGGCCAGCTCTCTGCTATGGTCCGGGAGTGCAGTGGAGGATGGCCCAAGTCCTTGGGTCCTGCACCCCATGGGAGACCAGGATAAGCACCTGGCTTCTGCCTTTGGATCAGCGCGGTGTGCTGGCCGCAGCGGCCATTGGAGGGTAAACCAACGGCAAAGGAAGACCTTTCTCTTTGTCTCTCTCTCGCTGTCCACTCTGCCTGTAAAAAAAAAAAAAAAAAAAAAAAAAAAAAAAAAAAAAAAGAGGGGCCAGCCTGGTGTTGCAGGTAAAGCTGCCAGCTGCATGGCTGGCATCATTAAGGACATAGGTTTGTGTCCTGGCTGCTCCATTTCCCATCCAGCTCCCTGCTAATGTGCCTGGGAAAGCAGCAGAAGATGGCCAAATGATTGTCCCCTGCACCCATGTGGAAGACCTGGAGGAAACTCCTGGCTCCTAGCAGATGGAAGATCTCTCTCTCTCTCTCTGTAACTCTGACTTTCAAAATAAATAAACAGATCTTTAAAAAGAGAGAGAGAGAAAGCAGATAAAGTATTTAAAAGTATATTAGCTTCAGGTATTAGAAATAAGTGCCTGCTCACGCTCACTCGGACTTATACTAATGAGCTAGAAATGTGTCATGGGACTCCAAATCCCATCAAGTTGGCTTGTACCAATGCCATCTTACTAGTTAAAGTGATCAATTTAAGTTCATAATTGATCATAAAGATAGGATTAAGTGTCAAAGGGACCACATAAACAAGACCAGTGTCTGCTAATACTAACTGATAGAATTAAAAAGGAGAGAACAATCCAACATGGGAAGTGGGATACACAGCAGACTCATAGAATGACAAATGCCCTAAATAGCACTCTGGCCTCAAAGTCAGCCCTTAAGGCGTTCGGATCTGGCTAAAAAAAAGCCCATGAGAGTTTCTCAGGCATGGAAAGCCAAGACATTGTGGCAAAAAAAATGACCTAAATGAAAGATCTCTGAGAGTGAGATCTCGGTGGAAAGAAGGGGCCATCAAAGAAGGAGGTACCTTTCTCTGAAGGGAGGAGAGAACTTCCACTTTGATTATGGCCTTGTCTAAATAAGGTCAGAGTTTGTGAACTCAGGAGGCTTCCATAGCCTTGGCAGCTCATGACAAGAGCCTCGGGTGATCACTGACGTCATAAATAAGAGTGTCAATTGTTAAATCAACAACTAGAGTCACTGTTCACTTACTCCCCATGTAGGATCTCTGTCCTTAATGTGTTGTACTATGCAAATTAACAGTAAAACTAGTATTCAAAACAGTACTTTATACTTTGTGTGTCTGTATAAGTGCAATCTGTTGAAATCTTTTCTTGGTATATACTAAGTTGATTTTCTGTATATAAAGATAATTAAAAATGAATCTTAAGAATGGGATGGGAGAGGGAGTAGGAGATGGATGGTTTGCAGGTGGGAGGTGATTATAGGGGAAAAAACTGCTATAATTCAAAAGTTGTACTTTTGAAATTTATATTTATTAAATTAAAGTTTAAAAAATGAAAAAAAAGAAATAAGTGCCTATAAGGATGGGAAAAATAACAATGTTGGGATTTCAGGACCTTCTCAAGACATACGTGTATTTGAAGACTGTCATCAGCCTTGAACAAACTAAGAGGTGTCTTTTTGGCCCTGAGTTCTGGTCTCTTATTTGATTTACTTAAACCATTATGTTCCAACTGCCTCATCAGCAATTAAAAAAAAAAAAAAAGAAAGAAAGAAAGAAAAGAAAATGATAGTGATGCCAGGCCCTGTTCTGAGCACTTCGTATGCATTCCCTCACTCCAGCCTCACACGGCTCTCTGAGGCAAGCACTCCTGTTATTCTCGTTTACACAAGACCTCTGAGCAGCAGAAGAGCACCCTTGAGGAAGGTCATTTCATTTCAGTGTCATCCTTCTTACCCATTCCATAACTGTTCTGTTATTAATGCTCATCTCCCTCTCTGGGTCTCTTGGGTTAGGCTTTGAACATATCTGTAGTATACAGGAGTTGATTTTAAAAGTTAATCATGCCATAAATCTGGAGAATCTGGTGCTGGAGTGTTTAAAGGTGGGATCCATGGTCATGTAAAGGAAGCAGCATGTGCAACTGATAGTTCTGGTTGTGCACCTGTGGTGAACACATGGGTGTTTGCCAGAGACTTTAGGATTATTTGGACCTAATAAAGTAAGTGGGAAAAGCAGAAACGACTGAGGAGTTGTAGTCTGTGCTCAGTATTCCTTCTTTGAGGTTTCTGTAAAGGAGGTATCTTCATTTCATCAAGATAAAATGACTTTACCTATTGAATTATATAAAACTTTCTGATGGGTCAAATGTTTTAATTCAGCAGTTCTGATGAATTGCAACAGTGGACTCTGAAAGTTGATATGGCTAGGTCTTTGCATTGGATGATTGTCTCTTCAGTTTTGTGTTACAAACATTAAAGAGTATTTGCCAGATACAAATTTTATCACGTTTACTCTTTATATTACTCCTGTAGAGTACATATTGATATAAATCCACGGACTTTTACAAAACTTATTTTATGATTATTTCAATTGTACACATCATTGGAGTACAATGTGATAGCACAAATTCAGTGTGTGAAGATCAAATCACGCTAGTTAGCATTTCCATTTCCTTAAACATTTTAGAAAAATTGTCATAAATACTTAATAGTTATACATATTTATGGCCTATCAAATGATATTCCAATAAATGTATACAATGTCTACTCATCAAATCAGGGTAATTAATGTTTCCTGCTCCTTGTCATCACTTTATGACTGGAGTCTTTCAACTCCTCTAATATTTTCTCAGAAAATATATGATACATTAATGTGAGCTGTAGGCACCCCATTCTTCACATAACACTAGGAACTTACTCCCTCTATGTAATTTGTTTTGTTGCCAATTATCCAACCTCCCTCTATCCCCTCCCCTTTTCCAGCCTCTGGTAATCACTATTCTATGTTCAGATCTACTGATTTTAGCTTCCAGATATGACAGAGACCATGTGATACTTGACTTTCTGTGTCTGGCTTATTTCACTTAGTGTAGTACCTTCCAATTCTATCCATTTTGCTGCCAGAGACAGGATTGCATTCATCTTTATAGATGAATAATATTCACATCTCACATTTTCTCTATCCATTCATCTACTTTATCAACCATCTACCTTGATTGATTCCATATCTGGGCTATTGTGAATAGTGCTTCAATAAACATGGTAGTGCAGGTATCTCTCTGATGTAATTATGTTGTTGCTTTTGGATCTACACCCAGTAGGGGGATTGCTGGTCATATGATAGATCTATTTTTAATTTTTAAAGGAATCTTTACCATTCCACTGAATTTTTACTCAGTGATTGCAAGGCACTAAACTAAACTTTGAACAAAAGAGATGGATAAGAATTGGTCCTTAACCTCAATTTATAGTTTTATAAGGAGACAGTATATATAATATCAAGTTCTTAAACACATGGGGTAAGAAATACCTACTTTTTAATGACCTGGAAAAAAAGTCCTTGCTTTAGAAACTAGAATTTTCTGTAGCTCACCAGAGAGGGCAAACATTGAATAAGTAGTTTTGAATAAGGTAAGCTCCATTAGGGAAGAGCCTAACCTAGTAAAAGATGTTAGTAACATTCATGAATGACCTGTAAAATGTAGGTAAGAGAGGGAGTAGAAGTTCTATGGTGAGTACATTTGAGGATTCTATTAGGAGAGGATGAGGAGTCCAGAACCATACAGACCAAGTCAGGATTTTGGACTCTACCAAAAAAGTCTGTGAAGCCATTGCAGATTTTAAGAAAGGGACGCAGGAAGCAGTGACTTAAAAGGTTGTGCTGAGAGCAGGAATTATGTACAGCAGGTTAAGCAACTGCTTGGGGCACCCACATCTCATATTGGCATGCTGATTTGAGTCCCAGCTACTCCACACTTCTGATCCAACTTCCTGCTAATATACCTGGTAGGCAGCAGATGTTAGCACAGGTGCTTGGATCCCTGCCACCCACTTGGAATTCCCAGATGGAGTTTCTGACTTGTGGCTTCAGTCTGGCCCAGCCTTGGCCATTGTTGTCATTTGGGGAGTGAACAAGCAGTTGGAAGACCTCTCTCTCTCTCTCTCTTTTCCTTCTTCTCCTCCTCCTCTTCCTCCTCTCTCTCCCCACTCTCTCTACCCCTCTCTTATTCTGTCATTCTTCCTTTCTAATAAATCATGGTTTTTAAAATAATTATCTGATAATGTGGAGGAAAGACTGGAGAAGAGAGCTTTTGAATACTTGGGAAGACAAAGTAGGAACTTCCTTAATTTATTATATGATATAAATTTAGACTTGGCTTATTCTAAAGTAAGCACATGTAAAGCAAATAAAAGTAATCTTGTTAACAAAGACACAAATATTTTTCAGAACTTTGGAAATTGAGAACATATGGAACCTTGCTGCAAATTACAAGAGACAAGGATTTTTGAAAGTGTAAATTGATTAAATTGTCTGAGAGTTTTGGAAAAGAACTTAAGTAGTGTAAGGAGGGCCATAAAACTTACCACTAATTTTTTTAACCTAGAGAAAATTAGGGAACGAGATCTATTCCTTGTCCATGATAAAAACAGGCAAAGCTATGCATGGATTTCAGAATTGTTTTTGCACCAAAATAAACTTTTCAACTACCTTGTTATGACATGTCTGAACAGGGTGTAGTTGGAGGCACTAAGAAGGGGAAGATAATTAGTTTGAAAAGAGCCCCCATTATAACAACATGAATTCTGCTAGAATAGAAGCAAGAACGAACATCAAATTTACAGTGAATGGTGGGTGAAGGAATGGTGAAATCATTTACACTTTACAAAAAGTTTATGGGCTAATGCCCCAAAGAAATCAGGAGTGTACAAGTGAAGAACCCATTTCAAATGAGATGAGAAGAGGTTAAGATGAAACCTGCAGCAGCAGCCCATCCACAGCAGTTTGCAAGGAAAAAATTAATTTCATTCATGCCCTAATTGAAAAGGCCAAGCAGTTTACAGTAGAAACAAGAGCCAGCACCATAAATATCTCGGTTGGTTTGGCTTACACAACTCTGAAAAATTGAAGCAGAGCAGGCCGGCGCCGTGGCTCAATAGGCTAATCCTCCACCTTGCGGCGCCGGCACACCGGGTTCTAGTCCCGGTCGGGGCGCCGGATTCTGTCCCGGTTGCCCCTCTTCCAGGCCAGCTCTCTGCTATGGCCAGGGAGTGCAGTGGAGGATGGCCCAGGTGCTTGGGCCCTGCACCCCATGGGAGACCAGGAAAAGCACCTGGATCCTGGCTCCTGCCATCGGATCAGCGCGGTGCGCCGGCTGCAGCGGCGGCCATTGGAGGGTGAACCAACGGCAAAAGGAAGACCTTTCTCTCTCTGTCTCTCTCTCACTGTCCACTCTGCCTGTCAAAAAAAAAAAAAAAAAAAAAAAAAAAAAAAAAAAAATTGAAGCAGAGCAAATTTTCTACATAATGGGTGCCAACACTTTTGTGTGCAGATCAGGTTTAGACAAGTACAGTACCTTCAAGCCTGACATTGTGATGCAGTGGGTTAAGCCTCGTTTGCAACACCCTCATTCTGTATCATATCAGAGTTTCCATCTGAGTCTGGCTGCTCTGCTTCCCATCCAGTTTCTTGCTAATGGACCTTGGAAAGCAGCAGGACCAGGATGGAGTTCTTGGCTTCAGCCTGGCCCAGTTCCAGCTGTTGTGGCTTGAACTAGCAACTGGAAGAGTTCTCTCTCTCACTCCACCCCCACCTTTTTCTCCCCTCCCTCCCTCTGTCACTCTGCCTTTCAAATAAGTAATATAAAGCTTTGAAAAAGAGTCCATGGAAAAATGGAATTAAAAGAGTTTATTTTGGTGCAAAAACATTTGAAAGATAGTTTTTTTTTATTGTACACTTTCTCCATGAACATTTGCAAGGCCTCTTAAATCTACATTTTAAATTATTAGGAAAAACTAAAAATTTAAAAATCTGTGTAGCAAATGAGAGAAAGCAAAGAAAAATAACAATGCTGAACATAAAACAGAAATACAAGAAACCAGATAACACAAAAACAAACATACTCTTTATAATAAATGTAAACAGATTAAGCGTCTCTACTAAAATATCCAGGATGACTTTTTTAGTAAGTAAAGCATCTAGATGTCAACAATTAAATCTGAAATATCAAAAGACAAAGGATAAATACATTGAGACTGATAAAATTTAAAGGGAAATGGAGACTGTAGTATTCCAACTAGGAACACATTAGGAGTTAGTATATTGATTTTTGATTGAGATTGAAGTGCAACTTCATTCAATAGTGTATTATTGAGTCATTAGTTGAGCAAGAACATCTAGTTATAGAAAATTCTTAAATGTCCCCTGGAGGCTATAATCTTAGCCTTTGGATTTGTGCATATACACATTACATATGTGATAGAAAAAGAAAATCTAGTTAAAAGCAGCAGAATATACTCAAGGTTCTGAGGAAGCAAGACAGATGTGGGTAATTTTCACCTAACCTCAACCTGTGCCTTCCTAACACTGAATGTCTTGAAATGAAAGCCACATTGGTCAAATTTTTAGAGCTAAACAATTGTAGCAGATTCTTGCTGGTCTTACTTACGTTTTGAAGAGTCAGTTTGGAGACAGGAGAGTGGGATGAGTATGATAAATATGAACTTTGAAGGATAAACTATAGCCATTTATTTAGTTCTTTAGGTCCTATCTCACTGAACAATCCATCCTTTCTATTTTTCTGTTTTTTTTTTTTTTCATCTAAGAACTCCTATGCAAGTTATTTAGGCCTGTACTTTATACTTGTTGTTGGAGCTGCTGAAGTCATGATCATTGCTAACTTTAGCATTTACTGAAATTCTACTATTGCTGTTTGAAACCCCCATTGTTGCTGCTATTTCCCTGATCAGGGCTGCTTTCATTTTAGACTTCAGCTTTCTTGCATCCTGTTGAGAATGCAAAGTAGATTTTATTTTTTTAATTTCCTTCTGGTTTTTATATCAAGTGTTTTTCAGAAATATGTTTTTTTCATCTGAATCCTCAAGGATGATGGTTCTCTACTTTAATTCTAGAGTATTTTCCATAGTCTTTCCCCATGGTTATTCATCATAGAAGGAATATTCAAATACATTATGCATTTCCACAGACAGGATGTGTGGTTCACCATGGTCTTGTGTGCTTGGGTTTGTTTGCTATATTTTGCCCCTAGAAATACCAGAAAAGAAAGTTTATGCTCATATATCCAAATAAGGAGTGAGTATAGTAGTATAAGCCTGGAGAATGAGCAAGAATGTTTGCCCATAATTCATATACATCATGTATTTATTTCTAGGCCAAAAGTTCCAATACCAGTCTTTCAGTTTTAAAAACCAGATGTCTGTTAACCTCATTCTTGAGTGTATATGGCCCATGTCAGACCTACATGTTGAGAGCACATTGATGTGCATGATCCCCATTCGAGTAGCTCACCATCAGTACTTACTCATTTAATACAGTGTCTGTGGTGGACTGTTATCATAAGCCTACCCAGACTGTCCCTTTCTCTGGTATTAATCAGAAGGATAAATGGAAAAACGATTGCTTCCAACATGTCTTCTTGGGATCCTCTAATCTGTGCCCATATTGTGTCTCCATCCTCTTTCCTTCTAACACATTATACAAGTATAAATTCTAGGTAGGGAATGAGAAAAAAAAAAAAAAAAGGATGTCCAGTATTGTATACCTCAAAAAATAGCAACTGACTAGCCAATTGCTGGTGAGGATGCAGAGGTCCCACATCTGCCATCTATACAGTGCAGGCCAGAATACAAAATGGCACTCTCACTTGGGAAAACAGCTTGGGCAGTTTCTTTCAAAAATAAGTATATACTTACCATACAAAGTAACAGTCACATTCCTGTGCATTCATCCTAGAGAAATGAAGACCTATGTCTGCACAAAGACCTGCTCATGGATGGTCACAGCAGCTTTATTTGTGATAGCCAAATACTGGGAAAAAATACTGTCTGTCAAAGGATAAACAATCCCTGGTACCTCTATCAATAGAATACTACTCAGCAATAAAAAAGATTGTGCTGTTGATATACACAAAAATGTGGATGATTCTCAAGAATATTATACTGAGGGGGAGAAAGCCAATCTCAAAGAATTATATATTGTGTTATTCTCTTTATTTAACATTCTTTAAGTGACAAAACTACAGCAATGGAGATCAGTGGTGGTCGAAGATTACGGTTGGGGAAAAAGGACTTAGGACTAATAAGAAGTAACGCAAAGCAGCTTCTTTGTGGTAACTGGACAGTTCTGCTGTTGATTTGGTTGTAGATGCACAAATCAACACATAACTATGCAACACTCAGCAAGAGTACTTATAAAAACTGATGAAGTCCAAATTAGGTCTGTACCTGAATTCACAGTGTTGTACCAACATCAGTTATGTAACTGTGACTATGTAAAATACTATCATTGGGAAAATCTGATGGAAGAATACACAGAAACTCTTCATATTATTTTTATAACTTCTTCTGAGTCTATTTTGAGATACCAAATTACAAGGGCAGGCTTCTGAGTCTATTTTGAGATACCAAATTACAAGGGCAGGTGTTGTGGCACAGCAGGTAAGCTGCCACTTAAGACACCTACAATTCGTATTGGAGTATCTGGGATTGAGTCCCATCTCCACTTCTGATCCAACTTCTTGCTAATGTGCCTGGGATGTAGGAGACTATATTTCAAGCACCTGGGTTCCTGCCACCTATGTGGCACACCAGGATTGAGTTCCTATCTTCTGGTTTTGTCCTGACCCAACCCCAACGGTTGCAGGCATTTGGGGAGTGAAACAGTGGATGCAAGATTCTCTCTCGTTGTCTGTCTCTCTCCTTCTCTCTGTGTCACTCTTTTTTAAAAAAATAGATAAATACATAAATATTTTTAAAATTTTTTAAATTTAAAAATGCAGCTATGCAACAGAGATGCAACTACCCAATTTGGGGGCTTGATAGAGACAGTTTAGCAAGCCTGGCAGATCATTAGACTCACTTAATGAGCTTTCTGTATACCCCACCATCACAGACCTATTGAATCAAGGTCTCTAGGTGTGGAGCCAAGAAATCTTTATTTTCAGAACATTGCTCAAGATTGGGAAGCTCTGTTACACAGTCTGCAGAGAGGAATGGAGAGAGGTGAGCCCTGCTGGATTGTAATTCTCAATTCTGGCCCAGTCTTGTTAGTGTGAAATCCTTCTAAATTTTTGCTATTCATTAAGATTTTATCACTGGCAAGAGTTTTTCCTATTTTTTTGTAGTTTTCATAGCTATTTCAGTGAGAAGTTTCTTGAGGCTGTGTCATTAGCTACTACTCAGTTGCCAATTCAAACCAGAAGTGAAGCAGCAGACTCTGAGAGATGGGCCTTGTCTATACCTCCTTCACATATGAACGGTGACTTGATTCCAGCTTTCCCCTGCAAGACTGCCTGAGTTCTACTTGACTTGACCAGTTTTTCACATTGATGTGGCATCAACATAAATCATGCTTCCCTCAAGATTGGCTAGTGAGTGGAAGACAGCCAAGGCACACCACAGTGAAGACATCAGTTAGGAAAATTGCATCCAAAACCTGAAAGCGCCTGTCACTGAAGTTTTTGTTTATGAAAATTGGAAAAGCTGTCCCCTCTCAGCCACTGACATCCCTGATTTATTGTTTCTCTGCTGAAAATTATCCAAAGATGTTTTCAGACATTAGCTAGTGAAAGCCAAATTTATTGAAGGAAGAGGAGAATGTAAAGAGCCCTTATATTTATGAATTTCTCAGTCAAACATAACAACCTTTTTAATAGCTGTCATTTACCAGCTTCTTTCTTTGAATACAAAAAAATTAGTTGTACAGCTAAGACTATGACCCATGCTACCAGAAGAGACAGATATCTTCTGCTGTGGTGCAAAGAACACTGGACCAATAACCAGGAATTTTGAGTGTTTACAATGACTCTGCCACAAACTAAAAATAATCCCTTTTGAATTGTCTAATTGCATTTCATTTTTTTAAGATTTATTTATTTATTTGAAAGACAGAGTTACAGAGAGAGAAAGGAGAGACAGAGAGAAATCATTCATCTGTTGGTTCACTCCCCAGATGGCCACAACGGCCAGAGCTGGGATGATTTGAATCCAGGTGCCAGGAGTTCTTTTGGGTCTCCCATGTGGGTGCAGGGCCCCTAGTGCTTGGACCATCTTTCCACTGCTTTCCCAGGTGTATTAGCAAGGAGCTGGATCAGAAGTGGAGTGAACCAGTGCCTATATGGAATGCTGGCACTGTAAATGGCAGCTTAACCCACTACACCACAGCACTGGCCCCAAGTTTTATTTCTAAATAAAATAAGATATTTATGCTGCTTGGGGAAAGTGTAACTGTCAATATGAATAATCTTAAATCCTGATGGATTAAAAGTCATGTGGAATATAAGCATAATTTTTGGATTATTTATTTATTTATTTATTAATGAAAGAGAGAGAGGAAGGGAGGGATGGAAGGGAAGGACAGAGTTCCCATGTGCTGGCTTACTCCCAAAATGCTGCATTGACCAGGGCTAGGCCAAGCTGTAGCCAGGAACCTAATCTAAGTCTTCCAAATGAGTGGCAGTAAACCAATATTTTAGCATCACTGCTGCCTCTTAGGGTCTACATTAGCAAGGAGCTTGACTCACGAGCCAGGAATGAAAGCCAGACACTCCAATGTGAGACATAGGCATCTTAACCACCAGGCTAAACACCCTCTCCTATTTCCTGTTTTCAAGTATCAGTTAAAGACTAGGGATATTATTGTACATTATAAGGATTCTTTTTTTTTCTCCTGAGGCTCCCCTTAGGGTCTTTTTTTTTTTAAGATTTATTAATTTATTCAAAAGTCAGAGTTACACAGAGAGAGGAGAGGCAGAGAGAGAGAGAGGTCTTCCTCTCAAATTAGCCGCAATGGCCAGAGCTGAGCTGATCTGAAGCCAGGAGCCAGGAACTTCTTCTGGGTTCCCCACACGGGTGCAGGGGCCCAAGGACTTGGGCCATCTTCCACTGCTTTCACAGGCCATAGCAGAGAGTTGGATCAGAAGCGAAACAGCTGGGTCTCAAACCGGTGCCATATGGGATGCCAGCGCTTCAGGCCAGGGCGTTAACCAGCTACGCCATAGCGCCGGCCCCTATAAGGATTCTAATAAATTAATATTATAAATTTGTTAGAAGATCATCTTTTAGACAGTTGAAAATTTATACATTTTGAAGTTTTTATTTTATTTTTTGTCTCCTTCAACAAATATTCTTTTATGGGCAAAAAAATACTTCAAATATCCTATAATGGGCAAATAAATGGCTGTATTAGTGGTTCTCCAGAGAAACAGCACCAATAGTCTATAGGATGTGTGATAGACATGACTATGTAAAAATTCCCTCATATGTGTATCTGTGTATATGTGCATGTACACAGAGAGGCATTTACAAGTAATAGGCTCACATGGTTATGCAGGCTGACCAGTCCCCAGATACATAGTTAGCAAGCTGGACACCCAGGAGAGCCATTGGTGTAGTTCCAGTTCAAGTTCAGAGAGCTGAAAACCAGGAGAACCAGTGGTATAGTTCCAGTCTTAGATGTTAGCAAGCTCCAGACCCTGGAAAAGCTGATGTTTTGGTTCGAGTCTGGAGGTAAATAAAAACTGATGTCTCAGCCCAAAGGTAGTTGAGTCATGCAGGAGGGATTTCTCAGCAGAGGGCCCCCTAACCTTCAACTAATTGGATAACGCCCATCCACATTAGCGAGGTACACAGTCTACTGATTGCAATGTTCATCTCATCCAGAAACATCTTCTCAGATACACCCAGGACAATATGTGACCAAATTGTCTGGCCACCCCATGGCCCAATTAAATTGATACATTAAAACTGACTGTAACAAGGAATAAAAATTAAAAATTTTTTTTCAAAAATTTTAGTGACTAAAACTTACACACACAGCATCTAGCTGTCTTTAGCTGAGTGGAATACCAACCAAGGGACTACATCACAGGCACAGTCTTCTGATTTCCACTGGTTGCTGCTGATTCCTTACTCTAGACTCAGAGGGCCTCACAATACAGATTGAAGAGGGCAAAAGGAGTTGTCTACAAGTATTCATTGGCATTTTAAACTGAACATTTTATTGTAGAACAGAAAAATCTACAAATAATAATTATGTAGCTTGATGGATTTTCACAAAAATAAATACACTCATAAAACTTGGATCGAAAAATAGACTGTTACCAACAACCCCTAACAACTTTCACCTGCTTCCAGTCCCAATGCTTCATACTTAAGAGTAATTACTACACATATTTCCATCGGCATTGATTAGTTGGCCTGTTTTTAACTTTATATGAATGGAATCATCCTTTATGTCTGGCTTCTTTCATTAAACATTATATTTATGAGTTCATCCGAATTGTTGTATGAATGTGTAATTTATTCTTTCTCATTGTTTTAAAGTATTCCATTATATGAATATGCCATGATATATTTATTTCTGTTTAACTATTTATGGAGATTTGGTTTGTTTCCAGGTTTGGATTTTTACAAACAGTGCTGCTTTTTCAATAGTCTTGTGTGTGTCTTTCAGTATATCTATTTCTGTTGAATTTATATCTGTGATGGAAATTGCTGGTTATAGAGTACAAGGTGAGCATCCCTAATCCAGAAATCATTGGAAGTCTACAATGTTCCAAAATTCAAAACTTTTTGAGCACTGAAAAGGAGCCATAAATGAAAAGTTCCACATCATGAATTTTGTTTTGTGCACCAAATTATTAAAAATATTATATAAAATTATGTTTATGCTATGTATGTAAGGTACATAGAGAACATAAATGAATTTAGTGGTAAGTCTTGGGCCCCATCCCCAGGATATATCATTATACGCAAATATTCCAAATCCAAAGCACCTGAAATCAGAAGCACTTCTGATCCAAGCATTGTGTTTAAGGGATACTGAGCCTTTTTATTTATGCCACCCTTCGGAGACATGGCTAGTTTTCAAAGTGATTGAACCAATTTATACCAAAAGTAATCCTATAACTTAATTTTAATTATAGCCATTTTGGGGAACTATATATGATATATTAGCTTGAGTTTATTTTGTTTCCCATTGTTAATGATGTTGATCAGTATTTTCAAATGTTAATTGGATATTTTGATATATTGTTTTGTGATGTGTTTTTTCAACATCTTTGCCCAGTAATTTTCTGTTGTATTTCCTTTCCTATAATTGCCTTTTTCAGGTTTTGGTATGAAGATTTTGCCAATCTATTAGTAATAAACTGGGAAGGATTTCTTCATCTTATTTCTAAGTAAGAATTTATGGCCAGCGCTGCGGCTCAATAGGCTAGTCCTCCGCCTGCGGCGTTGGCACCCCGGGTTCTAGTCCCGGTCGGGGCACCGGATTCTGTCCTGGTTGTCCCTCTTCCAGTCCAGCTCTCTGCTGTGGCCCTGGGTGTGTAGCGGAGAATGGCCCAAGTGCTTGGGCCCTGCACCTGCATGGGAGACCAGGAGAAGCACCTGGCTCCTGGCTTCGGATCAGCGTGGTGCACCAGCCGCGGCGGCCGATGGAGGGTGAACCAACAGCAAAGGGAAGACCTCTCTCTCTCTCTCTCTCTCTCTCTTTCTCTCTCGCTGTCCACTCTGCCTGTCAAAAAATAAATAAATAAATAAAGTTAAAAAAAGAAGAATTTATATGAGGTTGCTTTGTTTCTTGCTTTTTTAAAATTTGCTAATTTGTTTATTTGAAAGGCAGGGTGACAGAGAGGGAGAGAGAAAAAGAAATCATCCATTTACTGGTTCTCTCCCCAAATGGCCACAACAACCAGGGCTAGGCCAGGCCCGAAGCCAGGAGCCAGGAACTCCATCTGGGTCTCACATGTGGATGGCAGGGTCTTAAGTGTTTGAGTCATCATCTGCTGCTTCCCAGGAGCATTAGCAAAGAACTGGATTGGAAGAGGAGCAGCTGGGATTCAGACCAGCACTCTGATAGGGAATGCAGGGGTCACAAGCTTCAGCTTAACCTGCCATGCCACAGTGATCGCCCCTATTTCTTTTTTAATGTTAAGAGGATTTTTGCCAGGGAAATCATAAAGGCAAGAAATTTCTTTATTATTGGCTAAATTTCTTCAGTATGTAAATAACTAACTAGACACTACTTATCCTTGTATCAGTTGTGGTAAGTTGTGTATTTTTAGGAATTTGACTTGACTTTAATGACTATTTTCCTATGATCTGTTGGCATATAGTCATTCATAATAGGGTGGTGTCCCATTATATTCTTAGTATCTGCAGGGTCTGCAATTCTGTGCCCCTTTTCATTGACTGTATTGTTAATTTTGCCTGCTGCCTTGCCTGCTTGCTTTGTCATTCTTGATAGAGGTTTATCATTCTTATTAGTCTCCTCAAAAAACCATTTGTTTTGTTTTGTTGATTCCATTTTCCATGTTTCCCTGTTTCTGTGATGTCTATTGTTAGCAGTAGCAACTGCAGTCACAGTTTCCTCGTCTTTCATTTTTTCAGACCGTTTCATCATTCTTTTTATTCTTCCTTTCTATTGTATGCACTTAAGGTAAAACACATTTGAGGCACAATTTTACCTTCATTTTGCGGCTCGCTCTCTCTCTTGCATGCGTGCCCTCTCTTTCTAGCTTGCAGTTCAAAATATTTTCTTCCATTTCTGTTTCTTCTTTGATACATGAATAATTTCACAGGGTATTATTTTCCATTTTTCAATTTCCTAGCTATCTTTTAAAAAAAGACTTCCTATTTTTAGAGCAGTTTTAGGTTCACAGCAAAATTTAAAAGAAAATTCAGAAATATCCCATATATTCCCTGTCCCTCAACATGTATAGCCTTCTCCATTATCTACATCCCCCGCTGGAGTGGTACATTCATTACAAATTATAAACCTACAATGAAAAGTCATAGTTTATATTAGCATTCACTCCTAGTGATGTGCATTCTGTGGGTTTGGACAAATGTATAATGACAGTTGTCTACCATTATAGTGTCATACATAGTGTTTTCACTAGCCCAAACATCCCCAGTGACCACCTTTTCATCCCTTCCTCCCTCCCAACTAACTTCTGACAGCCACTGATCCTTTATTGTCTTTCTAGTTCTGCTTATTCCAGAATGTCACATAGTTGAAATCATAACCTATGTAGTCCTTTTAGATTGGCTTCTTTGATTTAGTAATATGCACTTCAGTTTCCTTCATGTCTTTTCAGTAGCTCATTTGTTTTTAATGCACTGAATAATTTGTCATTGGGTGTATCAAGTTTAGTTATCCATGCACCTGCAGAAGGACATTTTAGTTGCTTCCAAGTTTTAGCAGTTATAAATACAGCTGCTAAAAACATCCGTGTGCAGATTTTTGTGTGGATATAAGTTTTCAACTCCTTTGGGTAAGTACCAAAGAGCACAGTTGCTGGATCATATAGTAAAAGTATGTTTAGTTTTGCAAGAAACTGCCAAACGGTTTGTCTTCCAAAGTAGCTAAACCATTTCACATTCCCACCAATAATAAATTCCTATTGTTCCACATCCTCACCAGCATTTGGTGTTTGTCAGAGTCCTGGATTTTGGCCATTCTAACAGGTGTGTAATAATATCTCATTATTGTTTTAATTTGCATTTTCCTGATGACATGCGATAGGTAGCATCTTTTCATAGCTTATTTGACATCTGCATATCTTCCTTGTTGGGGTTCAGGTCTGTTAAGGTCTTTGGCCCATTTTTAAAATTGGATTGTTTCTTTTTCTGTTGTTCTAAGAATTCTTTGTATATTTTGAATAACAATCTTTTATCAGATGTGTCTTTTGCAAATATTTTCTCCTATTCTGTAACTTGCCTTTTCATTCTTTTGAATGTCTTTCATAGAGTAGAAATTTTCAATTTGAATGAAGTCCAGCTTATCAGTTCTTCCTTTCACAAATGTGCCTTTTTAGTTGGACATGAAAAGTCATTGCCAAACGCATGGTCATCTTGATTCTCTTTTATGTTATCTTCTAGAAGTTCTAGAATTTAGAATTTTGCATTTTGCATTTACATCTATGACCCATTTTTAGTTCATTTATCTGATGAGTACAAATTTATGTCTATATTTTTATGTGGATATTCCATTATTCCAGCACCATTTTTTTCTCCAAAGAAACCTTTCATTTAATGAGTACAAATTTCCTAAGTACAACTTAAGAAATATAGTGATTCTTACCATCATACCCACCCTCCCATCCCCACTTCCACCCACCTCCTCCTCCCTGTCCCATTCTCAGTCCCATTCTCCATTAAGATTCATTTTCAATTAACTTTATACACAGAAGACCAACTCTATACTAAGTAAAGATTTCAACAATTTGCACACACATGCACACACACAAAAAAAACTGAGAACAAGTTTTACAGTTAATTCCCATAATAAAACTCATGGAGTACAGAAGTCCTTCAAGGGCAATAAGTGCACAGTGATTTCTGTTGTTTATTTAACAATTAACACTCTTATTTATGGTGTCAGTGATCACCCGAGGCTCTTGATATGAGCTGCCAAGGCTATGGAGCCTTTTGAATCCACAATCTCCATCAGTATTTAGACAAGGCCATAAGCAAAGTGGAAGTTCTCTCCTCCCTTCAGAGAAAAGTACATCCTTCTTTGATAGCCACTTCTTTCCACTGTGGTCTCTCTCACGGAGATTCTTCATGTAGGACATTTTTTTGCCACAGTGTCTTGGCTTTCCATGCCTGAAATGCTGTCATGGAGTTTTCAGCCAGACCAGGATGCCTTAAGGGCTAGATTCTGAGGTCAGAGTGCTATTTAAAGTGATTGTTATTCTGTGAGTCTGCTAGAGAACCATTTGTTGAAAAGATCATCTTTGTTTTTAATTTTTAAATTTTTATTTATATAAAGGGAACAAATTTCATGTATATCATATATGCAGTTTTAACAATTACACTTCCCACCCTACTTCTTACCCTCCTCTCCCTCCCTCCCTTACTCCCACACTCTCTCCATCTTCCTTTCTTATTTTTCTTTTAATTTTTGCAATGACATACTTTTAGTTTACTTTATAATCACAAGCTTAACCCTCTGCTAATCTTTGCTCCATTGTCAAAGATTAACTGACTATATTCATGTAGGCAGTTCGAGGGCTATTTTATTCTATTGATCTATTTCCCTGTTCTTTCACCAACTGTCTTCTTTATTATAGTTTATAGTAAGTCTTGCAGTCAGATAGTGTCAGTTCTCTAACTTTGTTCCTCTCCATTACTAAGTTGGCTCCTCCAGGACTTTTGCCTCTCTGTATAAACTTTAGAATCAGTTTATCAATAGCCACTAAATAACTTACTAGGATTTTGATTAGTAATGTGATGAAACTATATGTCAAGTTGTGAAGAAATGACAGCTTGACAATGTTGAGTCTTCCTAGCATGAATGCAGAATGGAGAATGGAGAATGCTCTCCATTTATTTAGTTCTTTGATTTCTGTCATCAGAATTTTATGGTATTCCTCATGTCAACTTTATACATATTTTATTAGATTTATACACAAGTGTTTCATTTAGGCAGGTGCTAATGTACATGGTGTTGTTTTTATTTCAAGTTCCACTTGTGCATTGCTGTATATAGCAAAGTAATAACTTTATATATTAATCTTAGATCCTGAAACTTTGATATAAGTGCTTATTAGTTTCAAAAGCGTTTTGTTAATTCTTTCAAATTTTCTGCTTATACTATTTTGTCATTTGCAAAAATAAAAACAGCTGTTTATTCCTCCCTTCCTAATCTGTATACTTTTTCTTTGTTTTTTCCTTTCTTTCTTTCCTTTCTCTTTCTCTTCTTCTCTTTCTCTCCCTTTCTTTCTCTCTCTTTCCCTCCTTCCCTCCCTCTTTCTTTTCTTTGTTTGTTTTTGTCTTATTTCATTAGCTAGGGCTTCCAGTAAAATGTTGGATTTCCAGTAAAATGTTGAAAAGAGTTGTGAGAGCATGTGTCCTTGCCTTGTTCCTGAACTTAGTGGAATACCTTTGTCTTGCCATTAAGTATGGCATTACCCATAGTTTCTGTTTTTGTATTTGAGAGACAAAGAAATATACACACACACACACAGACTGACTGACTCCTATCCAGTAGTTCATTCTCCAAGTTCCCACAAGTACTGGGGCTGGGCCAAGCCAAATTCAGGTTCCTGTGTGTGTGGCAGGAATCCAACTCCTTCAGCCATCACCTTCTGCCTCCCAGGGTGCATATTAGCAGGAAACTGGAATCAGGAGCAGAGCTGGACAGGAAGTGGAGCAATCAGGTCTCAAACTGGCACCCATATGGGATACCAGTGTCACATTCTGATTTTATTATTATTAAATTAATTTTAAATATTATTAAATTAATTAATTTAATGATAAATTAATATTATTAAATTATATTATTATTAAAGTCTAATTCTGATTTTATTCAGCTGCATGATTTTTTTCTACTTTCTGTTTTTCTCTTACTCCTGTTCCTATTAAGTCTGATAATTTTTCAATGAATTTCAGCCATCTAGCATAAAAAAAATTGTAATGGTTTTGCTAGAGAAATTCACTCTGTCTGTTGCCAGGTATCAGGAGTAAGGGGATATTCATTCAGGAACTTTCCAGACTTGTGGCTACAGTACAGTTTTTGTAAGGTTCAATTTGTATTTTGTTCACACTACTATAGGTACACTCCATGTGTCCCACCTGAGAGCCTATGGAATTTCAGCAAAACTCTTCCTCAGCAGGATCTGGATTCTATCTTTTGTCTCCATAGCATCAAGAGTTTGCAGAAGACTTTGTTCTGCTTTTTAGCAATTTTCTCCTTGACTTCTTATCCTCTGCCCTCTACAACTTAGCATTGACCCATGCTAGTAGGCTGTCTTCTGTCCCTCTCTTTTCTCTACACTTTTGATTATTTAAATGCTTGCTTCCTTGGTATTGCCAAATTCTAATTTTTGTTTCTCAAACCCTATGAGTTTGCCAAAAGTGCTCCTAACTTTTCTCTGCCTCTTTTCCAGTACCAAAATATGTAGTATGCAGAACTTTTGATTCATTTAAATGAGCTTTTGCTTCTGTCCCAGATTTGTTTCCTTAAGTCCTGGATGTATCAGCAGTTCTCTGTTGCTTTCAAAAAGCTTTTTTATTTTTATTTTTTAAATTTTTGTTAATGGCTTTTTGAATTGTTCTTGGCGGTGTTGATCTGCTGCAAGCTACTCTCTCATACCCAAAAATCTGTCACAAGGTCCAGCTGATGGCATTACCACCTTACATACTTTGAAGCCTCGGAGATTCCTAACCCATCTCTAAATTTATATTTAAGTTTAACTTCCAATTATTCTTTAATTTTTAACATCATGAACTTTATACCCATATTGGTGCACAAGAAGTGGTCATTTCTTTTTGTTCAATATCTATTTTATCTCATTACTTTTTCCTTTAAAAAGTTTATGAACACAAGGGAAAGAGAAAGAAAAAAGTAGTGAGTTACCATGTTTGAAACATATTTAAAGTAACTTTTGGAGCAAGCATAGGCAACACAAAACAATAAAGAGACCTTTAATAAAAGAATAAAGAATATAAGAATGAAATAGGGGAACAAAAGTAAGAAAGGAGAAAGTGGCAAAATATAACTAGAATGATAAGAGATTAATGAAGACGAGAGATTGTAATGACTAAGACCCTACCTAGACTAATTACTCAGTATTAGGGGGTCTTCAGAAGTGTTTGTGAAAATGCACATTATGAAGAAACTATCCATAGCTTTCAAAAGCTGTTTTGCACCAAAGTAAACATACCCTTTCATTTCACTTTCCCATGAACTTTTGAAGCCCCCTCGTAAATGCTTGCTGTGAGACAAATGAAAAATGCATTCTTAGGAAGCATTTCTTAGTTTCGGTAAAACAGATATTTGCTGTCATCATTGTTATTGATGATGTTATTCTTCAATCATGTGACTCTAAATGACTCAGTACCCTTAGAAAAGTTATCTGAACTTACTCTGCTGTTTCACAAATGTTAATACAAAGGGGAAAGGAAAATTTAGCAAAAAGTTTCTTTGCCATCTTAATTTTGAGAGGCATGTGGCCTGTAGTTCAGAATCATATTTTATCACATACGTAAAGCAATACTTTAGCCTTTGGACCCTTATATAATTTTCCTGTGGAATTCCACAGTTCCCTTCCCCTAGACACTGCAATATGGAAGGCAGGCATCCCCAGTGGCAACCTAACCACTGAGCTACATGCCTGACTAAGGACTGGGTCAGGTTATCCCTAAGGGGAAGCTGAAGTGTGATTTTGTAACTCCAGAAAGCCTGGCTGGAGAATAAAGGAATAAAGCTTCATCCTGGGAAAGGGCCTCTGACCTTAGGACTCTTCATTTCTAAGAATATCCCATCTCTGTTCTAGCTGCAGTTTAGCCTTCATTCAAGCACAATAGAGTAAGAGAGAAAAAGAGAAGAGGGGGAAGATAGCAAAGGGAAGGGTATGGTGATTGGAAGGACAATCCTCTGATGTAGTGGAGCAACTATTAGCATGCTTGCCCTACAAATTGAATGTGATTTTGGTTCTGCCTTTAATAATAGTATTCTGAATCTAGTTTTATTTAATATATCCTGTGGCTTACTTTGGAACTAACCCAGAGCCCTGGATGTTTTCCACACCCATCCCACAACTTTAGTCCTCTAAAGTTGTGCGTGTATCTTTGAGTCCTATGGATATCAAAATAGAAATCGCTTGGGTATTCAAATTATGGCAATTGATTTACAAAGTCATCAGTATGTTTTTTTGTATTTCTCCTTTGGCCCTTTGTATACCTGGGGTCTCACACAGGGCCTTAAATAAAGATGTACCAGGGACAGTATGAGATACCAGTATTTTGATTAATCTTATCTTTTCATCTGAAATATAGTCTTGTAAGGTAGCAGCTTTTCTACTTACACACATGAGAAAACAAATCCTCAAGGTGCTCTCAAGCAATGTTATACAGCCATAAAGTAACAAATCCTAAATTTGGGCCCAAGTGTTCTGACCTCAAGATCAGTGCTCTCTTTAGGACCCCAAGGATGTCAATAAATTCTTGGTTGATTGTGGCATATAAGGAACAATTTCCCTAGAATGAAAGACAGATCTTAAAATAGTTTCCTTGCTTTGGTTTAACACTCACCATCTCTTTTGGAATGACAGACGAGAGAAATATCAGTTTAATGGTTGCCATTTATGAGGGAAAGTTGAGATCAAATAAGCTTTATTGAAGGCCTCAACTTTCAGTTGTCATTCTGCATCTCTCATTAAGGAAAGTTGAGATGCATGGAGGTTGTCGCCTTGCTAAAGGTCAAATGGAGTGTTTTCTGTGATGCGTAGATCTGATGTGGTGACTAGTCTCATGTGATCCCTGTGGTGAGTAAGGATTTCTGGGTGAACACAGAGTGAGGAAGAGAGATTTCATTTCTACCCCTTTAAAACAACAAATTGTGATTTTTCCAATCAGAGGTAGAATGTTTGTTGAGTTTAATGGAACAGACATTTCTTGAACACTTAAGATGATCTAGGTATTGTGGGAAGAATAATATAAATAGGTCAGGATCTCTGCCTTCTAGAGATAAGTTAATGGGGAAAATGTCTTGACATGATTATTTGTATTGTTCTGAGTTAGCATGGAGAAATGATTTACCACTCACAAATATGTGCTTTCTAATTACTACCAACATTCATTTTCTTAGTGCCTTTGAGGCTGTATGGCATGGAAGGTAATGATTCTCTTGAGTTTCCCTTGGGTGTGGTTCTGTGCTGTGGTGGTAGAAGTTGGGATGGGGGGTGGGGGAAGGTAGAAGGACTGTGCTAACAGGTCTTTAGGTAATTTATCCTGAATTTACATAAGCAACTTTGATAGTATATGTTTCACATCTTGGACTTCATAAAATTCTTTTGGGGGAAGAAAACAGACTTGACAACTAAAAAATTCCAAATCACTGCATTATGCAACAATAACAAAACATTCAGGCTTTTTTTAATGATGGGACTCTCTCAACTAAATCCTTTGTGGTCCTGTAGCAACCAAAAATTACCTCCCTGATTTGAAAAGCAATATTGAGATGATCTGTGGTTGAGATGTGAGAGTGAAAAGACTCGTTAACACCACCCACTTGTTAACCAAGAAAAGGATCCTCTGGAGAAGGAATGACTGAACGTTATAGAAATTGTCATTTTTGTCAAAAAGGATTGACAAGGCACATCAAGCTGTAGGAACACTGATGAAACCCAGCCCAGCAATAATCTAAGTCCCACTGAAGACTTCTAAGCAACATGAACCAGGGCCTCGTGCTACTGATAATTGTTCAAGGGGAATAGACAGTAAAGAATGAAAGATGCTGGTGGCGTCTCTCCTTACTCTACTTATTTTTGGTCTCTTCAAGTCCATTTAAAAAGTGAACAATTGCATACTGTGAGCAGCAGAGTCATTTATATCTTGTGGGAAAAAAAATTAAAGAATTAAACCAAAGATCAGCTAAGCTGTATGAGATGAAGAATGAGATTTCTGTACAGGATGAGCGGTGAGTTATGTAAAAAGCATTCCTGAGGAAAAGCTTTGGAGCTACTTCTTTGTGGTTTGGGATTGTAAGTGGGAAGATGGGTCAATGGGTGCTAGAGAACATTCCCAGAAAATGTACCATTCTGACAGCGTGATCCAGTAGAGCCCGCAGGAGATGGGAGAAATCACATCCGAAACAGCTGCTCTGGCTTCTGCGACGTGGGCTCTTTCAGCCTAACAGACAAAAGAGAGTGAGAGCCCCTGTCTGTAGAAACCCCTGCTAATCTGAGAGCGCGCTTTTCTGTTCCTGCTCACCGGAAAAGCAGAGGGAAGTCAGCTCCCGTCCCAGTTGGCTTAGATGCAGACCAAGCTTCCCCAGTTGTGATCACTTCACAGTGTAACACCGGCTGCTCGTGAGCCAGTTTTGTTTGGGCTGTGATGCAGCCGTCAGGTATTTAGAAGCTCCTGGAAGACTGTACCACGGAAGTGCAGGCCTTGCCCTCACGAGCGGCATCCTCTCACTAAGGGGGCCGTGACGCTGAGCCCTTAGAAGCTCGAGCAGTCAGTCAGAAGTTGCGTCTGAACTTGCTTTTTCCACCTTCCTCCTATCCCGAGCCTTCTCCTTCTCCGTCTCCCACTCTGCTTCCTTCCTAGCTATTGAGTGCTCTCTTTGGAATGTTTGAAGGTGAGGATTTAGGTCTGGGCAACCTGTTAAAAATATGAATTGTTACCATGAACTCTGAGTGGCCTTTCGGCTTTGCTGACAGAAATTTACTCCGTGTAGACCACCCCCCCAAAAAAAAAAAATTTAAGCAGGTAAGGTCATTTGGAGTTGAAACAAGCATGCAGTCGGTGTGTTTGAAAATGAAATTATAATTAACCTGCTGATGGCTGTGAGGTGTTACCTTGAACTCTGTGTGGCCTCTTGGCACAGCGGCTGAACTTGCTTTATTGAATACCCAGAGACCTGAACAGGTGAAATCAGGATATGTCCGGGGCCAATTGTAGTCTTAGAAAGAAGATTATATCTCTTTAAGTGCCAATTGTAAGTGAGTTGAGGATTAATTGAACTGCACCAATCAGAAAATAAAAATGAGTTTTGACCATTCATGTCTATGTGAATCATAACATTTGCTACAACTGCTGAGTAAAATGACTTGACTTGCCCACTTTGTGAATTGATTCTAGGAGTGATGAGAGGTTACCAGGCTTCATAGCAAACCAGGAAGATGATTGCGATTTGGAAATCGTATAGCATTTACATGTTTAGGAAAACACTGCAATTACCAGCTGAGAGCTGTGAAAGGTTGCTTGAACTCCAAGTAGTCTGTTGACACACGGGTTAGACAGCCTTATGGAACTATTCAAAATGAAGAAGATAAAACCATACAGCATTAACTTACTGTTGTGAATGATGAGGAGGGGTGGTGAGGATGTTTGTGGTATAGAATGAATGGATCTCAGATTAACTCTGTTTTGCCTGTGAAATTTTATTTTAAAGTAAAGTATGCAACTCACTGCTTTATATAATCCATAAAATTGAATATTGGTGTTGTAGCTATCAAGCAGGTAGTAGGTTAAGGGAATACTAAAAATAATTGATTTATTGATAGAGTTACTCAAGACATCATGTCACTAATTTAGACTGGCAAGGGGGAAACCTGTCTCATCCCTTGTCACGCTGCATAAAAAGACCTCTGCATTATTTTGTTGCCTCTGTTGTCACATCCTTCCCTTGTATATAATATTATTCCATAGTAAAGTCATATTCATAAAAACAAAAAGTGTTCAGTTTCTCCCCTTGATTTTGCTGAGAACATCTACTGTTAGACTAAATAAACTATTCAGTTTCACTTTGTGCTTTTGACAAGCTGACTGGAGTGAATGCTCCTGCAGGTTTAATAAACAAAGAATAATAATCCAAAATGGGCTTTATTACAGGTGAAATTACTCTGCTTCTAAGGTTGGAGTAATCCAGCAGTTCACCTCTCTGCCTGGTTTAAGCATTATAAATGTGTAATATTTAAGTGACATTGAGGCTTTCCTTTTTCAAAAGAAGTTTCAGTTAGGACACACACACGAAGCCTGCAATCCCAGCTCCTCCATCGTGAGCAGCCTGTGTTAATTTTTTATAATCTTGTATTTCTCACTGAACACTTAAATGGGAATGAAACTTCACAAGGTAGTAGCCAGTAACCTGGATCTCTATATCAAGTCAGTATCATTTCATGGGGTTGGTGACTTAAGATTCAGCATTGCTAACAGGCCGGAGGAATCAGTCTTTTTGAAAGAAAAAAAAAGCTTTGTAGCTACCAAATGTGTTTCCTCGCAGTCAAATATGCAAGCTTAGGCGTGGACTAAACCCTACACAGCAATAGATGTGCAGACGTGATTATGTCAGTTGTGCATTCACATATATTGACTGTTCAATCCCACTTTGGGGTCTTATTTAGATTTTGGTGGGTTTCTGTGCTGTATCTTTGTGTAATTTGAAATACTTGCCTAAATATATAGCGCCTTAGGTAATTGTATTTTCCTTTGTTATTTCATCAGTCTGATAAGTATTCTCCAAGTTACATACACAAGTTCATATATTTGGAAGCATCATACTTTATTTGTGCCATCTGTATACCTCATGATAATCGCCCTGTCCAAGTTCCAGTTGATTCTGAGTTCCTGCCTACCTTGTCTATGAAGCCTTCCCTCATCATTCCATTTCAAACTCTGAAATCTAATGATATTAATAATCCGTAGCACTTATAATGATGACAAAAACATACATAGGTATTCATATTAATAAAAACATCATAAACTTTATCATAGTCATTTTGCATTTCTGGCTCAATGCTCCCACTGCTTTTTACATAGTATCCCTATATCCTCATTGCTCTCGAAGTGACCTGTCTAAATTACAAATCTGATTGATCTCTGTTATATTTAAAACGCTTCAGGATCTGCCTATCACCTCCAGGGAACATCCCAAGCCCTTGCATCCAAGTGCCTTCTCAGGCCAGGCTCTGCCTGCCTCTCCAGCTACATTTTATACCATTCCCTAGTATACCCAGACCTCATTTATTGCTGTTCCCTAAATGTGACATAGCAAAGTAGCTTCACTTTAGTTAGGCACTTACTCCCCTGGAAAACATTTACTCAACTTTAAAAACTCAGGTCGGTTGTTTCCTGCCCCAGAAACCTCTCCTTGACTCTCCCTGGCAGGAACTGGCCCACCCTCTGTACTCTTTTAACACCTTACAAAAAGTTCTGTTACAGCATATCATACCATACTGTATTTATTCTCCTCCATGTCTCCTCCAGTAGGCCTAAGATAGAGCCTTATATCTTTATCTCAGTTCTGACACACAGCAGTGGTTCAGTAACTCTATGTCAAATGAATAAATGAATGAACAAAATCAATGAACAAGCACCTTTTTTTTCTAACTGGAATTAAAAAGAAGCCAAATAAGTATTGATGAGGTATGCTTAGAAATTAAAATATTTCATGTTGACATATGTCCTGCTTTGTAAGCTACTTGCTAAGGGACCAAGGTACATTCCCTGTGTATTTCAGCTGAGAAATGTGTTTTGACCATAGTGAGAAACTTTGGTTTGAGGGAGAATGATTATTGCCATTGCAGTTGATCAGACTTGGATTTTAAAGTAGATAAGATAGATGTAAAGGCAAATCAACTATAACAAGTAGAATAGATCTTTCATTCTCATCCTTTTTTAAAAAGGATTTATTTATTTATTTGAAAGTCAGAGTTACACACAGAGAGAAGGAGAGACAGAGAAAGAGAGGTCTTCTGTTCGCTGGTTCACTCCCCAGTTGGCCGCCAAGGCTGGAGCTGTGCTGATCCGGAGCCAGGAGCTTGGGCCATTTTCTACTGCCTTCCTAGGCCATAGCAGAGAGCTGGGTCAAAAGTGGAGCAGCCGGGACTCAAACCAGTGCCCACATGGGATGCCAGCACTGCAGGCGGTGGCTTTACCCACTACGCCACAGTGCCGGCCCCACATTCTTATCTTTTGCTTTCTCTTTAATCCAGAAGATGGATAATTTTCTTTAGTATTCTGCACTATTTTTGTCAAGATCTTACTGGGGGAATTATTCAGAACTTTCACTTGCTTTGTTCTTTAAATCATTCTCTGGTAGGACCCATCAGATGGCCAGGTCTGTCAGACATGAGTGTACAAGTGTCTGCTAATAATAATAGAATTAAAAAGGAGAGAATGATCCAACATGGGAAGCAAGCCACACAGCAAACTTATAGACTGACAAATGTCCTAAACAGCACTCTGGCCTCAGAATCAGCCCTTAAGGCATTTGGATCTGGCTAAAAAGCCCAGGAGAGCATTTCAGGCATGGAAAGCCAAGACACTGTGGCAAAAAAATGACCTACATGAAAGATCTCTCTGAATGAGATCCCAATGGAAAGAAGGGGCTATCAAAGAAGAAGGTACCTTTCTCTGAAGGGAGGAGAGAACTTCCACTTTGATTATGGCCTTGTCTAAATACTGATGGAGATTGTGGATTCAAAAGGCTCCATAGCCTTGGCAACTCATGACTAGAGCCTCAGGTGATCACTGACAAAATAAATAAGAGTGTCAGTTGTTAAATCAACAACGGGAGTCACTGTTCACTTACTCCCCATGTAGGATCTCTGTCCTTAATGTGTTGTACTATGAGAGTTAATGGTAAAAGTAGTCTTCAAACAGTACTTTATACTTTGTGTGTCTGTATGGGTGCAAACTGTTGAAATCTTTACTTAGTATAGAGTTGATCTTCTGTATATAAAGATAATTAAAAATGAATCTTAATGAAGAATGGGATGGAAGAGGGAGTTGGCAATGGGATGGTTTTGGGGGTGGGAGGGCAGGTATGGGGGAAGAACTGCTATAATCCAAAAGTTGTACTTAAGAAATTTATATTTATTAAAGAAAAGCTTTCTATAAAAATATGAGTGTAAAAGAACAATGCCACTAGCATTCTATTCAGGGTGGCCAACCCTCAGCCCTTAAATCCAGATGTGTAACTCTGGAAATTTGATCTTCGGCATCTTTTCTTATCACTGAAACTTAGTTGTTCTACTTTCCCAGGCTGACTTAGCAGTGGCAGAAGAAACTAGGGATATATGGAGTGAGGACGGCCATCTTACAGTAGTGGAAAATAAGGCATGCCAAGGCTACATGGTTTGTAAGATGACATTGGGTTGGCCGGTGCCACGGCTCACTAGGCTAATCCTCCACCTTGTGGCGCCAGCACACCGGGTTCTGGTCCCGGTCGGGGCGCCGGATTCTGTCCCGGTTGCCCCTCTTCCAGGCCAGCTCTCTGCTATGGCCCGGGAGTGCAGTGGAGGATGGCCCAAGTGCTTGGGCCCTGCACCCCATGGGAGACCAGGATAAGCACCTGGCTCCTGGCTTTGGGTCAGCGTGGTGCGCCGGCCGTAGCGCGCCGGCTGCGGCGACCATTGGAGGGTGAACCAACAGCAAAAAGGAAGACCTTTCTCTCTGTCTCTCTCTCTCTCTCACTGTCCAATCTGCCTGTCAAAAAAAAAAAAAAAAAAAAAAAAAGATGATGTTGGGTAGGCACAGGTACAGGTCAATGCAGTGGTAATGAAAGCACTCAGGTGTCTGTGACAATCTCCTTTGCTAGACGCTCAACTCCTCCACCCTGTGAGTTTAACTTGTGCCTGGGATCCCAAGAATTTTCTGAATGAATTACCATAATTGGATTTAATTCAGGAAGGGAATGTTTCCTGTACACACCAAACAGGCCATATACTGGATTCTTTTGCCTAGATGACAGGGAGGAAGAAACCCAACAGGAAATATATCTTTGCAAATTAGAAAAGTTGATGAGCTAGGTCCTGCAAACATTGGGCACTTATCCAAGGTGAACTCCTAGTGACCCCCTGGCACCTTGGCTCACCTCACTGCACTTCACAGCCAGGAGCATACCAGGTGGATTCACTTTCTTGCCTCCCTGATAAAGCAGCAGGACCCTACCACACCCGGACTCCCAACCAATCCTCTTTCATGCTTCCTCTGACCCTAGGTCTGATAAAAATCCAGGGTGATAATGCCATTGAGGCACAGGCTATTAAACATATCGGTATGTATGCAAGTGGAGGGAGGGGAAAGAGAGAGGAAAAAGCAAAAGCAAAAGGCCAAATGGAGAGTTCAGTTTCACCTCTAGGTGACCTTGGCAGCGTGTAGAGTAGAAGAGAAATTGCCAGGAACTTCCAGCCTTTTTTTTTTTTTTTTTTTTTTTTTAAGCATTGTTTTGACTTGGATTTGCTACAGAGCAACTTCTGGGGACTGGGGCAAAATATAGGTCAGTGTAAACTGCAGGTGCAGTTTTGATTTTGAACTCTATGTGCAAACCCAGAAGTATTATCAAGATGAAAACGCAGCTTTTCCCTACATGTGCACTTTACATTATGTTAGCACTAACATTGTATTCTAAAGTGTTTTCCCCTAAAAACAGGATAAATTCTCTCTCCTTCTATAGTTTGCACACTTGTTCTCTCTTTCCCCTCTCCTCCCCCTCCCTCTGTTCCCCCTCGCCCTCTTCCTCTTCCTCTCCCTTCTCTCTGTCTCTCCCTCTTTTCCATCTTTCTTTCTCCCTCAACCTCTCTCTCCCTTCTTCCTTCAGCCCCTCTCTCTGTCTCTCTCTCCTTTCTTTTTTTCTTCTTTCCTCCACTTCTTCCTTCCATAATACAGCCTTCTCTGTTGTGAAACACCTCATTTGATGAACCAACTCTGACTCTCAAGGCATCCATCTCAGAAGATACTACTTACTGTGGGCAGATTGACTCAAGGATTCCGTGATAGGCAAGATGTTCAAGAGGTTGGAATTTTTAACTATTACTCCCAAGTAGTCTGAACATCCACTGTGATCTTTGCCTACTTAAATAAACTCTTGAGAGAATACAGACCAGTATATAGAAAGAACATATCCCAACAAATAGAAAGGGATGCATTGAAAAATCCTCATCCTTGGCCTTAGTCATGTCACATAATCCCTCCTACCGTATGTTCCCTCATTTTCTCAGCGTAATAGGAAGCATGTCAAAGCACCTGGCTGTTAATATGACAAGTACTGTCTCCAGACTGAGAGGACAATCTGAAAGAGAGTATTGCTCAAGTGTTTTTGTACTTGAGAATGGCTAACACACCTCACTTGAGTTGCTGATCTCTTCCATCCCAACTGCCCTGAACACATGAAG
The DNA here is from genome assembly GCF_964237555.1 of Oryctolagus cuniculus. Taxonomy (NCBI): domain Eukaryota; kingdom Metazoa; phylum Chordata; class Mammalia; order Lagomorpha; family Leporidae; genus Oryctolagus; species Oryctolagus cuniculus. Next base: position 130,619,377 of record NC_091433.1, read on the forward strand.
AAGATAAGAGATCAAAGGTTTAATGTCAGCAAGAAACATTTAGATTAGTTTAGAAATGCTCCACACAGATTTGTCTAAAGAAGGAACCATTTACATGAGGCTTAATGCAAAAGAAAGTCAGTTTTCTGATTTTTGTGATTGTTGAAGATTCGTAACCAGGGGAAATAAATATCTGCTACTGAGACTTTTTGGATAAAATTGGAATAATTGAGAGAAAATACTGATGATAAATAAATAGCTAAGAAAAATAATGTCTTCAAAGTCAGGTTTAGTATGTCTGAGGAGTTCAGATGTTTCAGTCTTCTATTCTGAACCTTACTGATAGCCTGAAGGAAAGGGACACAGCATTGTCTCCATGCAGGAGAGAAGTGAAACCTGGAGTGGATTAATGTTTTAGACAACTGTTTACCTTTGCTTAGGATCCTGTCCTCTGGATCTCGGTGAGGGCCCTGAGACCCCTGCATACTGCTTTGCTCCTTGGGTGCTTAGAGTGAAGACTAGGCGACACCACCTTTTGGTGACCCAGGATTTTGTCCACCTCTATGACGTTTTAGCTATTACCAACAGGAAGTCACACATTGCTGTGACCATTGTAACCTAGGCTTCCGGATGGTCCACAGGTTCAGAGTTGCCTCCAGCTACACCTCTGCAGTTTTGTTTGTTTGTTTGTTTGTTGTTTTTAAGATTGATTGATTGATTTTGAAAGGCACAGTTACAGAGAGAGAGGAGAGACAGAGAGATCTTCCATTCACTGGTTCACTCCCCAGATGGCTGCAATGGTCGGAGCTGAGCTGATCCGAAGCCAGGAGCTAGAACTTCCTCTGGGCATGGGGGCCTAAGCACTTGGACCATATTCTGCTGCTTTCCCAGGTGCATTAGTGGAGAGCTGGATTGGAAGTGGAACAGCTGGGACTCGAACCAGCTGGGATGCTGGCGCTGCAAGCTGGAGCTTTAACTTATTGTGCTATAGTGCCAGCCCAAACTATATCTGTTTTAAGATATGGAGAAATGTACCTATTGGATATAAGGAATTTTAAACATAGATAGAGACTTAGCACTATTTAATGTTTCCTCTGATACTTAAAGGCAGATAGGTCATGGCTATCTGAACAAATATTTTCCACTTCAGACATGAGCTGGCCATTCAGCTATCCTACTTCCAGGTAAGGCCATTGGAGAGAGTAGATATGACAGTTACTCTTATGATCCATAACATTTATGGATCTTTGCCATCAGATCTGAGTTCAAACTCTAGGTCAGCCCCTTAGTGTGACTTTGGCTAAGCTGCTTACCCTTGCTGAACTTCAGATTGTCCTCCTGTAGAAAATGGAAGTAAGCTCTACCGCACGTGGTCTTTGGGAAATTATCTGCTGTGTTATGTAAATACACTACTTGGCTATTGCCTAACTCATAGGAAATCTTCACAGAATGATAAGGGGAAGATTAAAAGGATGACAGAGCATTCGTCAAGAGGTTTTTTTTTTTTTTTAAGTTAGCCAATCTTTCATTAATACAATATGTATAAGGAATATGCCATGTTTCCAGTATAATAGTGGGGGACATAAAGGGGTACGGAAGCAAAGAACAAAGGTGGTGAACAGGGAGAGACACAGAGGAGAATAAATACAGTATGGCATGATATGCTGTAATAGAACTTTGTGTAAGGAGTTAAAGGGGTGCAGAGAGTAAGCCAGTTCCTGCCTGGGAAAGCAGTGGAAGATGGCCTAAGTGCTTGGGCCCATGTGCCCACGTGGGAGACCCGGAAAAAGATACTGTCTGCTGCCTTTGGATCATCTCAGCTGTGGCTGTCGCAACCATTTGAGGAGTAAACCAGCTGATGGAAGACCTCTCTTTCTCTCTGTCTCTACCTCTCTCTGTAAATCTGTCTTTCAAATAAATAATTAAAAAAAAAGAGTGTACATCTAAAGAAAAATAGATATAATCAAGTAGCTGGTAACTTTGAAATTTATTATTTTTAAAATTTGAATAAAATAACAGATACTATATGAAGGGACTTCAAAAAGTTCATGGAGAATGGAATTAAAAGATAAGTTTATTTTTGATAAGCTTATTTTGGTACAAAAATGTTGAGATCCATATAGTATGCATTTTATGATCTTTTTGAAGACCTTTTTATTTCCACTGACCACACTTGAAAATAATTTTTGGCTCTTGTTTATTTTTTAAATCTATACAGTTAGCAAGAAAGAATACAGGAAGAAAAATTAGTTAAAGGAAAAGAAATAAAAGAAGCAACATTTTGAAGCATATATCACATCCTGTTTGATCCTCAAGTCTAGGCAAGCCCATTCCTGCCATGAATTTGATGTTTATAATTCCAAGTTTTGTTAATGCCTTAAAACCATGTGTGTATCTGTGAATTATGTGTAATGTTGCCTTGTGTGTTTTCCAAATTTTTGTATGTGTAGCACACTGTGTATAATTCTACAACATTTTTGCATTCAGTAATATTTTCAAGATTTCTGTATCCTCAATAATGAGATCTGATTTATTCCTTTTATCTGTTGCATAATCTTCCATTATATCAATATGCCCTATTTTATTTTCCTAAGTTAATGTCAGTTGTTTCCATGTTGGTTGTTGTTACTGGTAGTAATTCACAGACCATCTTACACTTGTTTCTTTGTGCAGCCATCTGAGTGTTCTCTTTTCTTTTCTTTTCATGCCTTTTCTTTTCTTTTCTTTTTAGCATAGAAGTATGTGTGAAATTTTTATTTGGTGAGGTGACCTAGGGGAGACTGTAGGTGTGTTTATGGTAGGAGAAGAAAGATGGGCATATTGTCAATGTTGAGTGTTGAAATGAGATATGACTGTAACAGTGTTCCCAGTGAACAGACGCAGCAGCAGTCTGTAGCTCCACAGGCAGTTAGGCCCATTGCTTAATTCAGAAAAAAGAGAGATAAATGTCCTGTACCCAGAATTCAAATATCAGCCCATTCGATGGTGTTCTAAGGGAACTGCTGTCAAATTTGTCATAGCCTTCTGCGTGTCTATCAGAATGCTTCACTGTGGTGCCTGTAGCAGAATCTGAGTGAGAATTTCCCTTCCCAGGAGTCACTGAGAACAGCAAGACTGCATTGTCTGGGCATTCTGCTGGGGGTGTAAAGCATTTATTTACCTTATTTAGTGTCTGTGGCTGTGACTTTATCTTCTTCTAGCTCATTTTCCAGCGTAACAGGATAAGACCACTCCTGCCATTATGATTTACCGTGCAGTAAACAATGAAGGCTTTTGGATTGCATTTTATAGAATTGCTTTATTCAACCTCTCTTTCCAACCCCTTTGGGAAGGAATTGACAAAGATATTTTTCTTTTGGATTTCTCAGTGAATTCAGCATTCTTAGGTTTGGTTTCTATTTGTTATTTGGCTTGTAAAACCCACTGTTTGGGAGATAAGACTAGCTTGTGCCCAGCACAATAGTTTTCTGCTTGTTTACCCAGTGGCAATAAGGGAAAGACAGCATAGCTTGCCCTGGCCCTGTCTCAGCTGTTTTTGTCATTTTCTACTCCAGACTTAGTGCCTCGCTCCCAAATAAGGAGTGATTTTGTCACTTTTGGCCATGGAGCCCAATCCCTTCCCAGTAATGCATATCCAGCCGTGAAAAGTTCAGGTACATCAGAATCAAAGTACTGCACAGCTAACCATATGGGAGCAGGCAGACCAGGTCTGGCACTGCTTACTATGCTTTTGTTACAGGCTGTTCTCTAGTTAATTCTCATTCTAGGAGCCAATTAATTTCATCAGGCAAGTTTAGTCTATTAACAGAAAAGGAATTCCTTCCTGGGTCTTTTCTGTTATGAGGCTTTCTTGGAATTTTTAATCTATGTCGAATGCAAATTAGTCCCAATTCTAAAGTGGATCTTACTTTCAGAGGAAATGCTGCAGTCTAGGGATGTTTGCATTCTGTCCATCCATTTTCTGTGATATCGGTACTGCTTGCTTAGTATCTGCATGCTTGTGTTATTAACATTAGTTGCTGAATCCTTTTAAGGCAGGCCTTGTTCTCTTTTTTTGTGAATTTCAATTCTCCATGCCTTTGTCTTGTTGATTTGCAGTAAGTATATATTGAATTAGTTCCATATGTATTCTGAGGGATGGATTCAGAACTTGCAGAGGATAGAAAAGATATACAATGAAAGCACCTAAGCCAAATATCAACCAATGTGCAGCCAGAATGCAAGTTTGTCCAGTACTCTCAAACTTAATTTTAACTACTGCCCCAGAGGTAGTCTATGTCGTGTCATTTTACACCTTGGCCGTGAACATTTCATATTTAAATTCTGATCAAAAGTGAGTATAGTTTGTAAGTCAAGCCTTTCCTCACTCCTCCTCCCCCACCCAAACCAATACTTGATTGCTTTGGATTTCTTGGTTATTTGTAAGCTGTTTTTAATGTCAAGGGATACTGCTGTCTGAGTCTTAGAATTTCAGTAGGGAGTTGCAGGAAACCTGTCCAGACCTCACTGGACCTCTTAAACAAAGACTGCTGACTGCTCCTATGCTTTGATCCTCTACTTACTAGCTCCTTTAAGATTGTTACCCAGAGAGGTTACCCGACTGCACATCTTGTTTTCCTGTGCGGGCAGGAGAGCAGCCCCAAGCAAGGGAATTAAGCTGCCTACAGGAAGAAATTCTTGCTCCTGAGATTCCTTACTTTTCCACTCATTCCTTCTGTCATCACAAAAAACACAGCGATCCACACTGAAGAAACATAATCTGATTTTTTTTTTCAAGCCAGCAGGTTATTTTCAGTGTGAAACGGGGAAGAATCCTGACATGGCAATCAGGAGATCTAGATCCTATTTCTATCTCTGCTACTACCTGCTTGTGTACGTGTGAGCAACTACTCTAACCTTTCCCGGGCATCTCTTTCATCAGCTGTAATTGGAGGCAGTTAGCTGTTATAATAAGCCCCAACCCAAGGCATTGCATTTCATTTGCAGCACCACATTTTGAGGAAGATCCTGACAAAGTCCATTTAGAAGAAAAACTTTAACCAAACTAGCATGTTCTGGAAACCTTGTTAAAAAGAGTTATGGATGCTTCTTGGAAAAGAGACTTGGAAGATTCATGATATCCAGCTTCAAATAAGTGAAAATCTAACTTGTAGAGCATTATGAGTATACTTACTGCTGTGTTACTAACTAGGACCTATGATCGAAGTGAGAAGGAAGTAGATTGCCTTAATGTAAGACATGTCAATAGCTAGAGCTCTCAAAGATTGGAGCAGAATGCATTTCCTATAACAGAAGTATGTAAGCAGAGAACAGACTCACATTTATAAGTGGTGTTTTTTCATTGAGTAACAAATTATACTAGATGATTCCCAAGATCCCTTCCAAAGGCAAAAGTCTATGATTTCCTGAGTAGATAAACTCCTTCCAGATTTCAGTTCTATGACTCTAAAAGATATGTGTAAGTTTTAACCAAGTTTTCTTGAAATCCTATGTATGAGAACAATAGATAAGGCATATTATTTTATCACTTTCCAATCCCGCAGGCTTTCTCAGTCTCTGATATGATCACACGTTCCCTGGAGGGGGTGCTCCAAGCATGTTCTTCTGCTTGTTCTCCCTCCCTGCAGGCACATCTGCCCCCCTTTTTCCTTCGTCCTCTTCATGATTTTTTTATTTCTTTGAATCTTTACAGGTGGTAGCAATTTTGGTTCATCTAACTTGATGGTATGAAATTCTAAATAGTTGGGGGTCATTTGGAATGATTACTTTTTCTTTGTATTCTGGGAGCCTGGGGGAGTGTGTTTGGAGCCGCTTAGTTTATAGTCCTTGTCAACGTAAACTCTTTATTCATCTTCGCATCTCTCTGAAGAACAGACAGGAGGTTCGTGATGTCACAGATGTCATGGAGCAGACACATACAGAGTCATGCAGAATTATGCTAGTCTCTACACTGGATAAATTTAGTACCTTTTGAATTTCTGAGCCAGTGATTTACAGAAAAAAAAATTCTGCAGATCTGTAGAATTTCTATCTGTCTGTAAATAGAAAATAAGACCTAACTTTTGTTGGACAGTTTCTCTAATGGGAAATCTGTTGGAATATGCTGTTGCATGTGGGAATATCTTCACCTCACCATCCCCCAAGGATTAAGTTACCAAGAATTGCAGCTATTACAAGGAAATTGCCAACATCGTCTCTGTTCTCTTATCAAATGATCTGGATAGCTCTTTTTAACTTCTCCCATTCCCCTGGCTGAAATCTCCTGGAGCCTACATTTTATAAGAGATCCTTTTCCATTACACTTTGAGGGTGTTTGAAATCCTGTCTAGCTTATTGGCCATGGGGCAGGAAAAGACAATCTTTGAACTTGATCTGTGTGGTGACATGTCTTAAAGCAATCTCTCCCAACTTCACAGAAATTGTGCTGGTGACCCTCTGTTCATAATTGTTGCCTCACACAATCCAAACTAGATATGATTTCTGTTTTTCTACAGACTAGCTCCGAAACATGAATATTTTTAAAATAGATCACCAATCTTTCTTAATGCCCTAACCAGCCTCACCTCATCTGTGATATCAATGAAAGTCTAATGGTCTCCGTAGCTTTTCCCTTAGATACGTACAAACTGTTCACTTTTTCTTCATATATCTACATTTCTAATGTGTAAAGTGACTGCCTAAGTATATATATATAAGCCTAAAGGGGAAGCTTAACCACTGTTATTCTTAAAAAGCAAAGGCAACCAGAATGATATGCTAGGATGCTGTACAGCTGAAGCTGAATTGTCAGGCAAAAATGGGCTAATAGAGCAACCAAAGCTCTTATACATTATTGATGGAAGTGTAAAATGGTATAACTACTATGGAAAATGGTTTGACAGTTTCTTAAGAAAGTAAACATATACTTACCTTGTAACCCAGCAATCTTAGGTGTTTATCCAAAATGAAAACATATGTCTACCACAAAGACACTTGTAAAAGAATAGTAATTGTATTCATAATTGTAAAGAAACCCCCAAGAGCCCACCTACAGAAGACTGGATATTAATATAAGGGAATACTCTTCTTCATTTGAAACAAAGTATCACTGATACACACAACATGGATGCATCTCTAAAAGCATACTGAATGAAGTACATTTTACATAAAAGAAACTTTATTATATACTATTGTCTATGTGAAATTTTAGCTAATTTACAATACTCATGAATCAAGCAAAGCTAATCTAGGCATTAAAAAAAAATAAAAAGAGCCAGTGGTTACCTCTGAGGGATAGCCCTGCATGATGTAAGTGTTCCATCCTAATAGAAGTTTGGGTGTGTACATTCATCAGAACTTTTATAAACTGTACACTTAAGATTTGTACATGTAATTATCTATAAATATTACCTCAAAATAAAAAGAACCATAAACAGATATTGGACTCTAGATAATTATATGCAAATTGAAATTGTCTAGCACTTGCTTTGAAATTCATAGAAGAGATTCATTTATGAAGATTAATAAAGCAAGTAATAAAGTAGAGTAAAATACAAATTGTAGAATTTAGGTGGTAGGTATCTATATAGATGTTCTCTATTAGATTGTTTCAACTCTTCTTTATTTTTGAAAAATTTTCTTAAAATATTTGTTGGGATTAGTTGGGAAGCAGTAATATCAAAAGCCAAGCAAAAAATTGTCAGTCTGGTAATTACTATCTTGGTGTATGTATCTGCATCTTCTAATCCCTTTGATTATTATCATTATTCACACACTTGTTCACCAAGTGCACTTATGCTGTACCAAGTCCAGAACTAAGTGCTAGACACATTAAGACAAAAGGATCATAAACCCTGTCCTTAAAGAGCCAACAGTTGAATGGGAAGATACTTCCATGTTGTTTATGCTGGGCTTTCCTTCAAGGAAAGTATTGTATTTCTTGCAGTCTGAGAATCTGAAAAGAAATAATTGAGAGAATTCCAGGCCATTTAGGTTTAAAAAATTCATAAGGAGCTATCATATGTAGGCTGTTAACTTTAAATTACATACAGACTCTGTGAAATTCAGAGAGTGAGCCAGACTCCTGAAAATCTCAAGATGGACGTTCTCAGAGAGTGTCCTTTTGCCAGTCCTTTTTTTTTTTTAACTTTTATTTAGTGAATATGAATTTCCAAAGTACAGTTTATGGATTACAATGGCTCCCCCCCCCAATAACTTCCCTCCCACTCGCACCCCTCCCATCTCCCGCTCCCTCTCCCATTCCATTCACATCAAGATTCATTTTCAATTATCTTTCTATAAAGAAGATCGATTTAGTATATATTAAGTAAAGATTTGCCAGTCCTAACACAAAATCATGGGAAGACTCCCAAGAGCCTGACTCAGGTCTATCTGTGCACATTTATTGCCTGCTCCTCAGAAAGACTGGAGTTATAAGAATCAGAAAACTAGTACCATGTGAACCCTCCCTATTAGCCTTCTAGCATCCTGTGACTATGCCAGTTGTGGTGAGGAGCCCAACCCTGGGAAATTGGGTGATTTGAAGTGAGTGGAAAAAGTAACTCCTGCTTTGATCTTCCTCAGCATAGGGAGGCCTCAGGGTTTCATTGATCTAAGTCTTCTTAATTCTGCAGAATTCACAGATCCTGGCTTCATAAGGATCTCTGGTAGCTGACAGACATGTAATTCAAGCTTCATGTGTTAACAGCCCTTGTTAACACACTGTATTCAGCTCATGGTAAACATCAGAATAAAGCCATTGCCTTCAGTATTGACTTAATAACCACAGATTGCTAGTGGTTTTTCATCTGCAAAGACTGGGTTTACTCAAGATATACACATGATTAAATTTATACTCTGAAAAAAAAATGTGACTTATCCAACCCTACTCCTGTCAGTTAAGAGATTAAATTCAGAGAAGAAAATGACTGACAAGAAGGTAACCCACACCTGAGTTTAAAAGGAAAACAAAAACAACTTGTTTAGTCATACTGGACCTTTTCTAAGAATGAATATGTGTTGTATTTACTTATTTTTTAAGCTGTGTGCATTATCCTCAAAGATGGAAAAGATTTTGAGAATATTATTCTCAGATGTGGCAAATCCATGTTGGCAGGACTAGTTCATATGCAGACACTTTGAACAATACCTGTTTCACCTGGCCTGTGTCATGTCACATATGTGCTTTCTCTTTGTGCAGAGGAAATACTTTGCACAGTCATTTTATTTCTAGAATGTGATTAGATGGGGCAGGAGGGAGTCAACCTAGGGACAGTGACTGTTTATACAGAACAAAGGGTATTAAGGGTTACTTTAGACCCAAATTCCACGCCCCTGAAAACTGGAATAAATAGGTTCCAGATACTTGCTTTTACATTCAACCTCCTTGTGTTCATAGATATATGCATAGTACAATGCAAATACGTCAGTGCTGAAAACTATGGGAATAGACCTCGAATCCCAAATATAAAATTTAGCACTAGAAGGGATTTGGTAATCATCTAGCCCTATGATTCTCAAACTTAGTTCATCTTAAATTACCTGGGGGCTTTTGAAAATAGATTCCAGGGTCCCAGCAGTACTGATTTAGCAGGTTGGGTTGGGGGCAATGTGGTAAAGGTTGGGAATCTGTTGTTTCAAGTAAGCTTCCCACATGATTCAGAAGGTGAGTCAGCTTTGAACTCTACTCACCTGTACTCACTACCCCTCCTCTGTTTTGCCAACGTGACCGCTAATACCCAGTGAAGTGGCAGTTGGCCCAGAGTCATACACCTAAAGTCAGAGGTACAACTTTGGTCTCCTAATGCCCTTCAGAGCCTTTTCATTCTGCCTTGAAGGAACAGCTACAAAGACCAACTATTTCATGATTTTTCTCTGAACTGAAATCTCTTAAGTTCTGTAAACTGGTTTGATAACATCTTAGTTGCTGCATTGGGTTCCTCTGGCTGCCGTAACAAATTACCATAAATGTGGTGTCTTGAAACAACAGAAATTTATTCTTTAATAGTTCTGGAACAAAATCAAGAATTAGTTGTGCTGTCTCCCAAAGCTCTAAGGGAAAAGCCTTCCTTGCCCCTTTTCAGCCTCTGGTGGCTTCAAACATTCCTTGACTGTGGCTGGGTCACTCCAGTAGCTGCCTCCATGTTTACGTGGTATTCTCTTTTCATAATGTTTTCTCCTTTCTTGCTCTTTAAAAAAATGAATTATTTATTTGAAAGGCTGAGAAATGTAGAGAGATCTTACATGTAGTAGTTCACTCTCCATATGACTACAAGAACAAGGTGTGGGCTAGGCAGAAGCCAGGAACCAGGAATTCCATTTGTGTCTCCCACCTGGGTGGCAGGAGCCCAAGTACTTAAGCCATCTTCTGCTGCCTTTTGAGGCACATTAGCAAGAATGCTGGATGGGAGCAGAGCAGCTGGGACTGGAACCTGCGCTCTGATATGGGGTGCCAATGTTGCCTGTGGTGGTTGAACCTGCTGTACCACAATACCTGCCTCCTCTTCTATATCTTACAAGCACATTTTTCGCTGGATTTCAGTCCCACTCAGTTCATCCAGAATAGTCTCATCATTAGATCCTTGACTAAATTCTATCCATAAAAACCTTTTTCCAAATAATATCACATCCACAAGTACCAGAGGCTAGAACTTGGACAGATCTTTTTTGAGATCCCATTCAACCCATACAAATTCACATTCTGGATCTCAAAACTTCACATTTATCCCTCATGTAAAACATATTTATCTTTTCCCAATATCTCCAAAGGTCTCAACTTATTTAAGCATTAACTAAAATCTTATGTAAATATCATTATCTCAAAATGTATGAATTTCATCATCTAAATCATCTACAGCAGAAATGGGTGAGATTTGAGACCATGTTGTGGCATAGTGGATTCATGTCCCAGTTGCTTTACTTCCAATCCAGCTCACTCCCTGCTAATGCACCTGGGGAAGCAGTGGATAATGGCCCAAGAGCTTGGGCCTCTGTACCCACCTGGGAGACCCTGAAGAAGCTCCTGGCTTCGGCCTGGCCCAGCCCTGGCCATTGTGGCCATTTAGGGAGTGAACCAGTGGATGGAAGATAATTCTCACTCTCATTCTCATTCTGTAACTCTGCCTTTCAAATAAATAAATATTAAAAAAAAAAAAAAGAAATGAGTGAGACTCAATATTATTCATCCTGAAGCAAACTTCCTTATCTGTGAACCCATGAACATAGAAAACATTGTCTGCTTCTAAAATACATTGATGGGATTAGGGGTAGGATAGACATTTCTATTCAAAAAGAGAGAAATTGAGGGGAAAAAGGGGTTCCAGAAGAATTTGAATCTAGCAAGGCAAATTCTATTAGGCTTCAATGCCTGGGACCAATCTCTGTAGCTCTTGGCTCTTCTCTCTAGACCCACAGGTCTGCCCTCCACATCCATGACTATTCCATCAGCCTCTGCTTCTGCACTAGGGCTCTTCTGTATGAGGCATTTTTCCCTTGCTTGAAAAGTAGTATGTATTTGCTGCTAAGTAGCTCTATTAGCCCATTTCATGGTTGTAGAATTTTGGAAGTTCAGCAACCCTACTTCACTCCAGCCTGTGTCTTCCCTCTTTGGTCCAGGCTGACAGTGTTTCTTCTGATTCAGCATTCATTGAAACTCTATAAGTGTCTTGTACATGTAACAAGAATCCATACCATGAGACAAAAGGGTCCTCCTTATATTTTTCCTGTATAGCTCTATTCCTGGCTTCTTCTGAGATGGTGGGTATATTAATGAGTCACTTACTTACTGAATCTCTTCAGCAAAAGGTTGTCCATTCACACCCTTGGTTTTATCTCCAAAGTATATTTTTCTACACATAAATTTCCTAATTTTGACATCATTTGCAATCTGGATAGGCCCCAAATTCTCCCAAATCATCAAGCACTGATTCCTTTCTGCTTAACAATTCTTTCCACAACTTCTCTCATTTCATGCACATTTTACCGTAAGTAATGATGAGAAATCAAACTGCAACTTCAGCATTTTGCTGGGAAACCTCCTCAGCTAAATTTGAAAATTCATTGCTTACAAGTTCTATTTACACCAACTATGGAACACAATTCAAATTTCCTGCCAATATATAAGAAGTAACCATCTTTCTTACAGTTTCCAGTGACCTGTTGCTCATTTCCTTCTGAGAGCGCACCAGAAGCACCTGTAATGTTTATTTCTACCAGCCATTCTGTTCATGACAGTGTATGCATTTTCTAAGATGATAGACGTTTTCTCTAGCATGCTCCTCACTTGTTTCTGACCCCTCACTAGCATGCCTTTAACATTTCATATTACCACCAACAGTCTTTTAAAGACAGTCTAGGCCGGCGCCGCGGCTCACTAGGCTAATCCTCCGCCTTGAGGCGCCGGCACACCAGGTTCTAGTCCCGGTCGGGGTGCCGGATTCTGTCCCGGTTGCCCCTCTTCCAGGCCAGCTCTCTGCTGTGGCCAGGGAGTGCAGTGGAGGATGGCCCAAGTGCCTGGGCCCTGCACCCCATGGGAGACCAGGAGAAGTACCTGGCTCCTGCCATCGGATCAGTGCAGTGCGCCGGCTGCGGCGGCCATTGGAGGGTGAACCAACAGCAGAGGAAGACCTTTCTCTCTGTCTCTCTCTCTCACTGTCCACTCTGCCTGTCAAAAAAAAAAAAAAAAAAAAAAAAAAGACAGTCTAGGCTTTTTATGTTATTTACCTCAAATTTTCCCAGCTTTTGATCCCCAATTCCACAGCCCACTTCTACATTTTTAGTTATTTGTTACAATAGTTCTCATCTTCTAGGTACCTCAGGACTATTGTAACAAAATTACTGTAAACTTCAGGGCTTCAGCAATAAAAACTTATTCTCTCACAGCTATGGAGGCCAGAAATATGAAATCAAGGTGTTGGCAGAGCTGTGCTTCTTCTGAAGGCTCAAAGGGAAAATTCTTTCTTGCCTTTTGCAGCTTCTCGTGGCTCTGGGCATTCCTTGACTTGGGGCTTGCATAACTCCAGAATCTGCCTCCATCTTCCCCAGGACTTTGTCTCTTCTCGTTCTCATAAGAAGGCTTACCATTGAATTTAAGATCTACCCAGTTAGTCTAGGATGATCTCAAAGACCCCTTTCCCAAACAAAGTCGGTTCGCAAGAACTGAGCATTCGGACTTGGCTGTTTCTTTTTGAGGATCACCAGTCAAGCCACTGCAGTTGCCAGATGTAAGAGCAGCACATTGTTTCCAGATTCCCTTCTAGAGCTGTGATCTATGATTTTTGCATGTTTTCAATAATGAGACTGTCAGTAGTAGTATTAATTCTAAGTGTCATTGTCTTTTATATATTAATTATTCATTTAATTCTCACCACTGACAAAGCAAGTGTCATTGCTTTTAAACAGTTGAGAAACGGAGGCTTGGTACTGTGAAATGACTTTCTCAGTATCACAAAGTTTATGGCAGAACCTTCGTAAGAACCCCTATCTGTCAAATGACAAAATAGAGGCTTTTACCCTTTACATTATATCACCTCCTGACGTTTTTCTCAGAATAGAGCTCATATGGAGACGCGTATCACTCCCATGATATAGCAGACATCAAAGCCCCCCTCACACACAAAGAATGTTTACATAGACAAGAGTGGCAGACATTTCACCCCTGTTTATATAAATACGGTTAAGTAAAATTATATCCTTTCCAAATATACCTGTATCCCCTTCTCTGGCTTCAAAGCCTATCTTCCCTTGCCTGTGCTCAAGTGTTAGTCAGGAGTTGTTTAATTAGGAGATAAGATAACCTTTATGTAGTGATGGGAATGATCTGGCAAGGAAGATGATCCTAGCAATAAATAAGGGGAAAAAGCCCTTGAGTTTTGAGATTTCAGGAAGGAGTAGGATTAAGAACACAAGTGAAGGGGCAAGGATAGCTCATTCCTTGTAATGGAAAAAAAGGGAAAAGATACAAGGATAGATGTAAAGGTGCTGTTAGATTTTATGATAAAATCACAAAAAATAGTTATCTGATGTTGATCATGTTTGAATTTATTTTACCTTTATACTTACAAGTTAAATGAGAAATTTCTTGAGTTTTGTTATAGCTATACTATTTATTATTAAACATAAGGATAGTTACAGAAACATAAGCCAAGGAAATACTAAGCATTATTTTGCCCAATGATCAGCACATTTAGGAAGAATCACCAAATGGCAATTGTATGTTTGCCTGAGACCCAGTTATCTTGAGATATTGAAGTTATGGCTTCAATCTTCATCATATCATTTGTCCTACAAAAATTAAAATGTTTTCTTCAAACTCATATCCAGCTAATTAATCTCTTAGCACATCTTGCAAATGAAAGCTTTTAGTCTCAAATGGGAATGGATTTCATTCACATCTATTCCTAGCACAGGAGAATAAACCTAGCCAACTGCATGTGACACCAGATGTGTCCCAATATCCATTTCTTCCAGATAAGACATTTAAATTAATTACTTTCTTAAATTATTAGAGTCTGATAGAAAACAAGTTATGCTACCTAAACATAAATTCCCATGACTTTGACATACAGGCATCTAGGAACTCTATCCTAAGTGGTTGGTTTATGATGAAAAGCTTGCAATCCAAGTGGGAAAAGTTCATCAAAGAACAAGATCAAGAACAAGCATGCTAAAGAAATAAAATAGAAAGGAAGAAATAGAACTCTAAAGACATTGTCAATATGAAATAGAAAATAACCAAGTGAAATTATGAAGACCTGTACTTCTTTCATTTTCAGGAAACAAATCAAAATTGAATTTTCAACAAGTGATCAGAGGAAAAGAAACTATAAATTTTTTAAACATCATATTAGATTTCAAACCAAGTAAATTTATTAGCTTACAGAAATCTGGCTTTTGCCAAGTATGTTCATGTCTAGACAGTGTTGTCAGGATCAGAAAAGTACTGACCAGTTTGGTCCAATGTAATAGGGACTGTAACTAGGCAACACATTATGACTTTGATTGCTGCCATGTTTATTTGAGAATTTGAAAACTGTTTTCATGAAAAAATTGTAAAAATGATTGAAATTTGATCATGTATCCCTCTACAATGTCTTTCAAACTTTTTGCTACTTTCTGGATAATAGATCTTGAAATAATTTGTTCAAAAAGTCAGTTAAACCATGATCAAGATATTAAGGATTCATCAGTGAATGACACAGGCCAAGTCACTACTTTCAGGAAACATCCTACTAGGCAGTTGTTGATAATATAATCAAGATGGAGTTTCTTCACCCTTGTTGTTTAACCTAAACAGAGGCCATCATATTGTATGGAACTGTATAAAACTACCCGCTAGTCAACAAAACAGCATTTCATGCAGTTCAGTTAGGTGAATATTATTAAAGAAAGTTACCGTTTTCCCCTCCACCGTTGGCATAGCTTTATTTCATAAACCAGAATGATTGTAAGAAAAAAGTAAAACCATCAACTAAAGATTTGTTCTCAACAGTTGACTCACTTAAGCTTGTTTCTTCAGCAGGCATCCATTGAGTGCCTTCTCTGTGCCAGGTATTCTTTTCTGAGTGGGGGGTATAATTTTGAACAAGACAGACAAGGTTCCCAATGATTTTTATAAATGCCAATATTAGAAATAGTCATTTGGAAGCAATTTATACAGTTAAAGATAAAAACCTTGCATAGTTTTTTTTTTTTTTAATCTACTATCCCCCCATGTAAGAGTTCATGCAACTATTTCTCTCCCAGAATTCCATGCCAGGAAGATGTTCATGTCTTTAGATGAACTCTATCAAAACTAGAAATATCTGACATTTTTCTCTTTTTCTTTGACTGTAAAATTAAATGTAGTGTTCCATTATAGTGATCGATTTGCCCACATTCCTCTTCATCTTCCTTCCTCTCCTTTTTTTTTAACCTATATTTTTCTCATTTTGTGTGTTTTAATACTGCAGACCACCTTATATCCTTTTGGGTAGTGGGCATAGAAGGTCTAACAATGTAATTAGCTGTGACTATATAACTTCTTCATTTATTCTTCAAATAGTTATTTAGTATTTACTGTACTGAGCACAATAGATAGTAGTGAACAAAGACAAACTACATAAAAATACTTCTAATGTGAAAATGGACTTATGGGGTTCCCAAGGAAATGAGCAGTTAGAGTTCAATGTTTTGTGGGAAGATTCGTAGATATTCAGAAAACTAAGTCAGCTTTGTGTACCATTCTTTGAAAGACCAGTACTTCATATGATGTGTAGTGAAAACTGGGATAAATGTAAGCTAAAGTGCCCCTGCCAAGGCCAAATTTGTGGCACAGCAGGTGAAGCCACCACTTGCATCCCATATCAGGGTACCAGTTCCAGTCCCGGATGCTCCACTTTGATCCAGCTCCCTGCTAATGCCCTGGGGAAGCAGAGTAAAATGACCCAGGTGCTTAGGTCCCTGACACGCACGTGGGAAACCCAGATAGAGTTCCAGACTCCTGACTTTGACCTGGCCCAGTACCAGCCATTGCGGCCATTGCAGCCATTTGGGGAGTGAACCAGTGAATGAAAGGTCTCTCTATCCCTCCTCCCCTTTCCCTCCATCCCTCTCTTCCCCTCTCTCTCTGTCACTCTTCCTTTCCAACAAAAATATTTCCCCAAAATGCCTTCACCTACAAAAGTCTACAAATCTAGATAAAACCAATATTTTTAAAGGTCTCTACAAAGTGATAGAATGATGATTTTTTTCAAGTCTACTTCCTGCTTTCAAAGACCTTCAATGTAGTTGCTAAATTAAAAAAAATACAAACACAAATATTAGATTAAAGGAATTGAGCTATATAATACAGGTCCATATACCTGTCATGGGATATTGAATCTTAATAATGAAAAAAATGTTTTTTTAGTTGTTGTCATTGTAATTTTTTTTATTTCTAAGCAGCTAACACTCTGGCAGAGGGAGTTGGATAACATGAACTGTTTCTAAGAGACTAGATAACAAGCCAGTATATCAGGACCATTGGCCAGAATAACCACTGATAGAATCATTCTGAAATTTGGTTGTATATTTTTACAGAATCTTTGGTGAAAGTTTCTTCAGGGACAGAGAGTACATCTCCCCCATTTTCCAGGCATCCTCCACCTACTGCATAAAAGATAGATGAAAGCCTTTCTAACTGTCCAAGATTCTTAAGAAAGGCCCAAGTTCATCCTAAGCCTCACAAGATGAATCAAAATGAATATTAAATGACCAAAAGTATTTGCTTTGAAAAAACTACCAACTTCCCTCACTCTCCTCCCTCCCCCCAAAAAATCTCATGTATGGGCCCATCCTCATATTCTAATAAATTTGCAAATTTCCCATGTTTGCTTTCCAAGGCAGCTGTAGAAGAGGATCTGGGAGTTTACATGAGTAGTTACAGTCACATACTTCAGCCTGCCAAATAGTGTCTTAATTTCATAGCAGATCTAAAAGGGAGGACTTTTGACATCTGGATGGAGCTGGAAAGGCTAAGGACACACCATCAGGTCATCACAGTATATTATCCTTGGAAAACCCTGGAAAAAGGAGCTAGAGGAAGATGAGAAACTTTTTAAAAGGCACTAAGCAAACACTGCATCTGTGTGATAATGGCGACAACTCCAATATCTTTTCTCTCAAGCAGTTATCTCTGCTGAATTCTTTCCCCTCCTGCTTTAGGCATCCTACTGCTGTACCCTCAAAGACTTATGGATCCTGTCATGGTAGGAGTCATAATTCTGTAGTATGGACACATGATTTTATCAACAGTGCAACTCCCAGTGTTTGCCCAAATCTTGCCTTTCATCTCTTTGTTCCCGAAATAAACCAAATAACTACTCCTGACATAACAGAATTTGTGTTCATTGAATAAATATTTGTTAAAAATTCTTATCCATTTGTAAAGATTTCTGAAGATTTATTTATTTTACTCGAAAGGCAGAGCAAGTGAGAGAGACAGAAAGAGTCTTCCATCAGCAGGTTCACTCCCCAACATGACTACAGCAGACCAGGCTGTGCCAGGCTGAAGCCAAAAACCATGAACTTCATTTGAGTTCCCCAAGTACTTGGGCCATCATCTGCCACTTTCTCAGGCATATTAGCAGGCAGCTGGATTGGAAGCAGCCAGGACTTGAACCAGCGATCTGACAGGTGATACTGGTATCACAAGGGGTGCCTTATCCCGCTGCACCACAACACTGGCCCTTTTTTTACTTATTCTTGGTAACAAAAGTCCTACCTTCTGCATGTCTTGGTAGTGGGTTTTGTTAGCCTCTTGTAGAAATGCATGCTTGGTACCATGTGGACCACTTTGCTTTCTATGCAGATAGCTGTTAAGTTGTTAAATATGTGTCACACCATGGGGAATTTCATTCTGTAAACTTAAATATCTCAACAAAATCTATTCTTAAGAAGATCAACTATTTCAACTCCTTGCCTTCAATTATTTGAAGATGAAAAAATATCTTGGAAAAATGTGCTCTAACCTCTTACTCTGTATTTTAGATGTGTTAGCTCTATCTCCTTGGACAGAGTAGTAGTCACTTCCTAAATGAACCTATTCTGGGATGTCAGTCAGTCAGTGCTGTGCACTGCAGATAAAACAGTGAGCTGCAGGCCCATCCTTCATGTAGTCAACATTCTGGAAAATAAAACACGCAATATAATAAGTATGATGGCTTCTATAAAAGGGAAGTATTATGGAAGTATCATGGAAGCATAATTTATAGAGCCCTATGAACTGAGACTTGAAAATGAAAACTGATGAAGCCTGATGTGTTTGTGGAATTAAAATAACTCAGTTTCTTTCTTTTTTTCTTTCTTTTTTTTTATAGGCAGAGTGGACAGTGAGAGAGAGAGACAGAGAGAAAGGTCTTCCTTTGCCGTTGGTTTACCCTCCAATGGCTGCCGTGGCCGGCGCACTGCGCTGATCCAAAGGCAGGAGCCAGGTGCTTCTCCTGGTCTCCCATGGGGTACAGGGCCCAAGGACTTGGGCCATCCTCTATTGCACTTCCCGGGCCACAGCAGAGAGCTGGCCTGGAAGAGGGGCAACCGGGACAGAATCCAGCGCCCCAAGCGGGACTAGAACCCTGTGTGCCGGCGCCGCTAGGTGGAGGATTAGCCTATTGAGCCGCGGCGCCGGCCAGAACTCAGTTTCTTTAGAGCTTAGAAAGATGAAAAAAAAAAAAAAATGATGGGCTTTGGCCGGTGCTGCGGCTTATTGGGCTAATCCTCCACCTTGCGGCGCCGGCACACTAGGTTCTAGTCCCGGTCGGGGCGCCGGATTCTGTCCTGGTTGCCCCTCTTCCAGGCCAGCTCTCTGCTGTGCCCAGGGAGTGCAGTGGAGGATGGCCTAAGTCCTTGGGCCCTGCACCCACATGGGAGACCAGGATAAGCACCTGGCTCCTGGCTTCGGATCAGCGCGATGCGCTGGCCGTAGCGCGCCGGCCGTAGCGCGCCGACCGTGGCGGCCATTGGAGGGTGAACCAACGGCAAAGGAAGACCTTTCTCTATGTCTCTCTCTCTCACTGTCCACTCTGCCTGTCCAAAAAAAAAAGATGGGCTTTTTATAGCAGACAGACCATGGTTCTGTGAGGTATATTAGATTTTTAATTCTTAAAAATTTTAATCAATAAAATAATTAGCCATCAACCACGTTTAAGCAAGGTACTGATATAATCAGATTTTAAAAATCAATCTGGGGGCTGGCACTGCGGCTCAATAGGCTAATCCTCCGCCTGTGGCACCTGCACACCGGGTTCTAGTACCGGTTGGGGCGCTGGTTCTGTCTCGGTTGCTCCTCTTCCAGTCCAGCTCTCTGCTGTGGCCCGGGAGTGTAGTGGAGGATGGCCTAAGTCCTTGGGCCCTGCACCCGCATGGGAGACCAGGAGAAGCACCTGGCTCCTGACTTCCGATCAGCGTGGTGTGCCGGCCGCAGCACGCCAGCCGCAGTGGCCATTGGGGGGTGAACCAACAGCAAAAGGAAGATCTTTCCCTTTGTCTCTCTCTCACTGTCCATTCTGCCTGTCAAAAAAAAAAAAAAATCAATCTGGGGGCCGGTGTTGTGGGGTAGCGGGTAAAGCCACCGCCTGCAATGATGGCATCCCATACAGGCACTAGTTCGAGTCCTGGCTGCTCCATTTCTCATCCAGCTCTCTGCTATGGCCGGGAAAACAGTAGAAGATGACCCAAGTCCTTGAGCCCCCACACCCATATGGGAGATCCCCGGAAGAAGCTCCTGACTCCTGATGGGTGCAGCTCCAGCCGTTTCAGCCATCTGGGGAGTGAACCAGCAAATGGAAGACTCTCTCTCTCTCTCTCTTTCTCTCTCTGCTTCTCCTTCTCTCTCTGTGTAACTCTGACTTTCAAGTAAATAAATAAATCTTTAAAAAAATCAATCTGGCTACAGATTAGAGATATTTTTATGTAGTTCAAATGTAAAAAGAAAGAAAAACGATAATTTGAACTACTGTACTTAGAATAGGGATAAAGAAAAGTAGGTAGATTAGAAAGAAGTAGAGTTATCAGCATTTGGTGAAAGATTGAAAAGCTAGGAAGAAGAAAGAATCAAGAATGATAATAGAGTGTGTAAACTATGAGTGCTTAGAAGGCTCTGTTTTGTGTGTGAAGCCATGTTTTTTGTCTTTGTTGTACCTGAGTGTCTATAACATATGAGACATTTAAATAATTTTGGAATGAATGAATGAACACATAAACACACAAATGCCTAGATTTTTATCTTGAGCAACTGGATTAATGGAGATGTTATTTATCTAGATGAAAAGATTTAAGGGGAATATAAGTACAGTTTCCCACTTATCTGGGTATGATTATTACAAAGAGCTATGGTAGATATAAAGCAGATGTAATTCACATTTTACAAAGAGTTGTTTTTCAGAGCAGTTTTAGATTTACAAAAAAATTGATTGGCGAGTACAGAGTCCCCACATGCCTGCTCCCTCTTCTTTTATTTATTTATTTGAAAGGCAGAGTTACAAAGAAGCAGAGGCAGAAAGAGAGACACATCTTCCATCCGATGGTTCACTTCCCAAATGGCCGCAACAGCCAGAGCTGAGCTGATCTGAAGCCAAGAGCCAGGAGCTTCTTCCTGGTCTCCCACATAGATGCAAGGGCCTGTACTTGGGCCAGCTTCCACTGCTTTCCCAGGCCATAAGAGAGACCTGGATCAGAAGTGGAACAGCTGGGTCTTGAACCAGCGCCCATATGGGATACAGGCACTGCAGGCAGTGGCTTTACCCGCTATGCCAAAGCACTTGTCCTGATCCCTCCTCTTTGTCCCTGCCACAGCTTTCTGTATTTATTTAATCTCATGTTAATATATTTATTAAAACTGATGAATGCCTATTGAAATGATATTTCTAACTAAATTTCATAGCTTACATTAGAGCTTCCTCTAACTGTATATTCTATGGGTTTTGACAAATATGTAATAAGATGTGTTCACCATTATTCATCATACAGAATACTTTCACTGACCTAAACATCCCCTGTGCTCATCTACTCTTCCCTTCCTGGCTTTGTTACCCCCTTCACCTTACCCCAGGCCCCTGACAGCTGCTGATCCTTTCATTGTCCTCATAGTTCTGGCTTTCCTAGAAGGTCATCTTATTGGAATCAAACAGCATATACGCTTTTCAGATTTGCATGTTTTTACTTAATATACGTTTATACATGTTCCATGTCTTTTCATGGCTTTATAGCTCATTTCCCTTTTTTTAATCATCGAATGAGAGTCCATTGTGTTAATGTATCATAGTTTGTTTATCCATTCACCTATTGAAGGCCTTCATGGCTGTTTGCAATTAATAAAGTTGCTATAAGCATTCATGTTCAGGTTTTTATATGGATATAACTTTCATCTTATTCAAACAAACTCTAACAAGTACAGCTGCTGAGTTATATACTAAAAATATGTTTAATTTTACAAGAAATTGAAAACCTTTCTTCTCATTGGAAGTACTTACTTTTGCATTCTTACTAGCAATGAATGAGAATTCTCATTGCACCACGTCCTCAAAGGCATTTAGTGTTGTGATTATTTTTATTTTAGCCATTGTTAAAAGTGTATAGTGGAGAGGGCCAGCGCCATGGCTCACTTGGCTAATCCTCCGCCTGTGGCGCCAGCATCTCATATAGGCACCGGGTTCTAGTCCCGGTTGCTCCTCTTCCAGTCCAGCTCTCTACTGTGGCCCAGGAGGGCAGTGGAGGATGGCCCAAGTGCTTGGGCCCCTGTACCCGTGTGGGAGACCAGGAAGAAGCACCTGGCTCCTAGCTTCGGATCGGCGCAACACCGGCCATAGTGGCCATTTGGGGAGTGAACCAACGGAAGGAAGACCTTTCTCTCTGTCTCTCTCTCTCTCTCACTGTCTATTATAACTCTACCTGTCAAATACATTAAAAAAAAAAAAGTGTGGAAAAAAAAGTATATAGTGGTATGTCACCACTGTTTTTTTTTTAAAGATTTATTTTTATTTATTTGAAAGTCAGTTACAGAGAGAGGTAGAGACAGAGAGAGAGAGGTCTTCCATCGCTGGTTCACTCTCCAGATGGCCCCAACGGCCAGAGCTGCACCAATCTGAAGCCAGGAGCCAGGAGCTTCTTCTGGATCTCCCACATGGGTGCAGGGACCCAAGGACTTGGACCATCTTCTACTGCTTTCCCAGGCCACAGCAGAGAGCTGGATCAGAAGGCGAGTAGCCGGGACTAGAACCAGTATCCGTATGGGATGTCAGCGCTTCAGGCCAGGGCTTTAACCTGCTGTGCCACAGCGCCAGCCCCTCACTAGTGTTTTAATCTGCAATATCCTGAAGATGTGCAATGAAGTTGAATGTCTTTCTATATGCTTGTGTAATATTGTGCATATTATTTGTGAGGTGTCCAGATCTTTTGACCATTTTTAAGTAGACTGCTTGCTTTCTTATTGTTGAAGTTTAAGAATATTTTGTACATTTTGGACTTAAGTGCTTTATGAGGTATGTATTTGGCAAATATGTTCTCCCAATCTGCGGTTTGTTTCCTTGTTCTCTTGAAAGTGTCTTTCACAGAACAGAAATTTTTAGTCTTGTTAAAATCTGACTTACCAGTTTGTGCTTTTGGTATTGTATCCAAAAAATCATTTGCAAACCCAGTCACCAAGGTTTTCTCCTGTGTTATCTTCTAGGAGTTTTAAAGCTTTGCATTTTACACCTAAGTCTATGATCCATTTGAGTTAATTTTTGTGAATGATATAAGATCTATGTCTAGAGTCTTTCTGTTGTTTTTTTTTATGTAGATGTCTATGTATTGAAGACTCTATTTTCATTAAATTGCCTTTGCTTCTTCATCAAAACTCAGTTGACAATATTTGTACATGTCTATTTTGCTCCATTAATCTACTTGTCTGTTTCTTTTTAAAAAATTTATTTATTTATTTATTTATTTGAAAGTCAGAGCTACACAGAGAAAGGAGAGTCAGAGAGAGGGAGAGAGGTCTTCCATCTGCTGGTTCACTCCCCAACTGGCCGCAATGGCCAGAGCTGTGCCCATCAAAAGCCAAGAACCGGGAGCTTCCTCTAGGTCTCCCATGCAGGTGCAGGGGCCCAAGGATCTGCGCCATTTTCTACTGTTTTCCCAGACCATAGCAGAGAGCTGGATTGGAAGTGGAGCAGCCAGGACTCCTGGTGCTCATAAGGGATGCTAGCCCTGAAGGTGGTGGTTTCACTTACTATGCCACAGTGCCAGCCCTTTGTCCTTTTCTTTTGCTAACACCATGCTGTCTTGATTCCTGCAGCTTTGTAGTAAGTTTTCAGCTCAAGCAGTCTCAATCCTCTGACAGTCTTTTTTAGTACTCTGTTGGCTATTCTAGGTCTCTGGCTTTCTATATAAACTTTAGAATCACTCTGCTAATTTTTGCAAAATAACTGTGGAATTTTTATTTGAATTTATTGGAATTTTTATAGGTCAAGTCAGGAAGAACTGGCATCTTGACAATATTGTTCTTCTATCCATGAACATGAAATGTTACACCCTTTATTTAAATCTTCTTTGATTTCTTTTGTTATATTTGTGTAGTTTCTTCATATAAATGTTGAACATGTTTTATTAGATTCAGACTTAACCATTTCATTCTCTAGAGTGCCAGTGTAAATGATACTGGGTTTTTAATTTCAGATTCTTGTTCTTCATTTCTGGTATGTAATGTGGCAGTTGACTTTGACTTTTTTTTTTTTTTTTTTTTTTTTTTTGACAGGCAGAGGTAGACAGTAAGAGAGAGACAGAGAGAAAGGTCTTCCTTTTGCCATTGGTTCACCCCCCAGATGGCCGCTACGGCTGGCACACTGCACCAATCCGAAGCCAGGAGCCAGGTGCTTCCTCCTGGTCTCCCATGCAGGGGCAGGGCCCAAACACTTGGGCCATCCTCCACTGCCCTGCCTGGCCACAGCAGAGAGCTGGACTGGAAGAGGAGCAACCAGGACAGAATCCGGCGCCCCGACCGGGACTAGAACCCTGTGTGCTGGCACCGCAGGTGGAGGATTAGCCTAGTGAGCCGTGGCACTGGCCAGACTTTGTCATATTAACCTTATATCCTGCACACTTGCTATCATTGTTTAGTAATTTCTATAATATCATTTTAATGTCAGGATATCAGTGCTAATAGCCCCCGCCTTCATTTCTGATATTGGTAAGTTATGTCTTCAAAGAACCAGGTTTGGGTGATTCTCTGTATTGATTTCCTCATTTTAGTTTTACTAGTTTCTGCCCTAATTTGTATTATTTCTTTCCTTCTGCTTACTTTGGATTTAATTTGCTCTTCTTTTTTCAAGTTTACTTTGGTGGAAGCTTAGAGTATTGATTTCAGATCTTCTTTGATAATAAATACATTCAATGCTATCATTTTCCCTCTGAAAACTACTTTTGCTGCATCCCATAAATTTTGATAAATTGTATTTTCATCTTCATTTAATTCAAAATATTATGTAATTTCTCTTGAGACTTTCATAACTCATGTATTATTTAGAAATGTATTGCGTAATGTTTTAAGTATTTTGAGATTTTTCCACAATCTTTTTTTTTACTTCTTATTAATTCCATTGTGGTCTTTGTATAATTTCTAGTCTTAAATTTTTAAAAGTATGTTGTATGATTTAGAATGTGGTCGATTGTAGTGAATATTCTATATGACCTTCGGAGGAAAGTACATTTTGCTCTTGTTGGATGAGAAATGGTGTAAATGTCAGTTAGATCCACTTGATCATTGATGGTGCTACTCAATTCAGCTATTTCCTCACTGATTTTCTGCCCACCCCTTCTGTCAATTACTGATTAAAATTTGTTGAATTCTCCAACTATGATAGTGAATTCATCTGTTTGTCCTAGAAGTTCTATCCATTTTTGCCTAGCATATTTTTATATTTTGTTGTTAGACACATGAACATTAAGGATTGTTGTGTCCTTTTGGATATTTGACCTCTTTATCATTCTGTAATGACCCCTCTTTGTTCTGAAATTTGCTCTAATACTAAAGTAGCTACTCCTGATTTCTTTTGATTAATCTCAGCATGGAACATCTTTTTCTATTTCTTTACTTTGTGTCTTTATACTTAAAATTAATTTCATGAACAGAACATATAATTGGGTCTTGTTATTTTATCCACTGTGACAATTTCTGCTCTTTAATTGGTATTTAGACCACTTAAATTTGAAATGATGATTGATATAGTTGGATTAACATCTACCATACTTGTAGCTGTTTTCTATTTGTTGCGATGTTTTTTTCTTTGTCTTCCACACTTTTTCTGCCTTTGATGGTTTTGATTAAGCATTTTAATGATTCATTTTTTTAACTTTATCTTAGTATATCAACTGTACTTCCTTTTCTACTTTTTCTAATGGTTGCCCTACAGTTTGCAATATATATTTATAAGTAATCCATGTCCACTCTTAAAAAAGATAATGAATTCATTTATAGTACAGTACTTTATAATAGCATTTCTAATTCTTCCTTTGTATCCATTATAATATTACTGTCATTTATTATATCATTTGTTCATAGCTATAATTGCTGCATATATTTTTGTTATTTTTAAAAAAAAACTGTTAACTGTTAGATCAATTAAGAATAAGGAAAATACTGTTTTCTATTACTCTCATTTAATGTGTTTTTTTTAGTTCTGATCTTCTAAACTATATTTTATTACTTGCTGAAGAACTTGTTTTAAAAATGTCTTGCAAAAAGTTATGTCAGCACAAATTTCCTCAGTATATGTTTGGTTCTGAAAGTATTTCTCCTTCACTTTTGAAGGATAATTTTGCTGGGTATAAAATTTTGGGTTGGTGGATTTTTTTTCTTTCAAACTTTTACATATTTCTCTTTATTCTCATCTTGCTTTCATGATTTCTAAGGACAAGTCAGATGTAATTTTCATTCATTCTCCTATTTAGGTAGGATATATTTTCCCTTTGGATTCTTTTAAGATTTTTCTCTTTGCTTTTGATTTTTCTGAAGTTTGACTGTGTTGTCCCTAATTGTAGAAGTTGTTAGTATTTATGATGCTTGGTGTTCTCTGAGTTTCCCAGATCCCTGGTTTGATATCTGTATTTGGGAAAATTCTCAGTTACTGTAACTTCAAATATTGTAACCTTAAATGTATTTCTTCTGTTTCCTTTTTTCTTCTCATATTGGTGTTCCCATTACAAATAAGTTGTACCTTCTGTAATTTGCTCATAATCCTTGGAAATATTTTCTATCTTTTTCATACTTTTTCTCTTTGTTTTTCAGTTTTGGGAAGTTTCTAGTAACATTTCCTCAAGCTCACTGATTCTTTCCTTGGCTGTGTATGGTCTGTTGCTGACTGCTTCACAAACATTCCTCATGTCTGTTGCACTGTGTTATTTCTAGCATTTCCTTTTTATTGTTTCTTGGAGTTTCCCTTGAAGGAAAGCCTTGCTAAGAAGAACAGAATGCTCTGATTATATTTCCATTTCTATTTACGTTAGCCATCTGGTCTTGCATGTTGTCCGCTTTTCCCATTACAGCCCGTAGCATAGCAATAATAGTTGTTTTAAATTCCCAAACTGGAGGCAGGCATTTAGCACAGCAGTTAGGATGCACTTGGGACAACCACATCTCATATTGGAGTAGCTGGTTCAAGTTCCAGTTCCTCTGCCTCCAAACCAGCTTCCTACTAATGCACACCTCAGGAGGCAGCAGATGATACCTAAGGTACTTGGGTCCCTGCCATCCACATGAGAGACCCGGATTGAGTTCTGGACACTTGGCTTCAATCTGGTCAAGACCTGGCTGTCACAGGCATTTGAGGGTATGAACTAGCAGATGGAAGATTGATCTCTCTCTCTTTTAAATAAATAAATATTTTTTGAAACTTCTCAGTTTGATCATTGCAAAATCTTTGCTGTATCTGAGTCTGTTTCTGATACTTGTTCTGTCTTTTCAGACTGTGTGCTCTCCCTTTTAGTATGTCTTTATAATTTTCAGCAAAGCCAGGCATGATGTACCAGGCATAAAACAAACTGATAGGGATAAGGGATTAAGCTATTTTTATTGTTTGCTGTGTCAGAGGCTAACATTTCCTCTGTATATTTGTTATTGTCTTCTCTGTAGTCTTTAGTCTATTTTTCAATTGTATCCTCTTGCTATTATATAGGAACTCTAATTATAGGTCATAAGGTATGGGTGGGGAAGAGAAGCAGCATTCCATATTCCTGTGGTTGGTTCTTAGACTTTAGAGCACCCATGCCCCTGGGATGGGACCTTCACAATTGCTTCTCTATTGTGCCCCAATTTCCTGTTCAGTAACGTGAATGCTAGAGGAGATTCAACTTGAGTATTTCCCTTACCCCATATGGAAGACTACAGCAGGCTGTAGTGGACTGTTTTCTTTTTCCCAGGTTGCCTAGTCTCTGATAAAACCCCATTCAGAGGGTCCCTAGCAGAATTTCCCCTGAGGGCAAGCTTTACGAAGAGGTACAGAATGCTCTGGGTATATTTCAAAATGACTCCTTCTTTCTTCCTCCTGCCAGTGTTCATCCGGTTAGGTTCCTGGAGGTAAAATGCAATCAACTATGGGGGTCCTCTAAGACTGGGCAGCCACGGGGTTTGTGACTCTCCAGCTTGTCCTCAGTATGCCTCCAGCAGTTCAGCAGTTGTGTTCCTACACTGGTACTGGCTACAGAAGTGGTTTCTGTTCATGCCCTACTGATCCAGTCAGAAGTATTCTCCTTAGTCACCTGTCTCTCTAAGTTTTGAAGCAGCAGTTTGCCCTGTGACTCCAGTGGATCTTAAAAGAGCTATCAATTTTCAGTTTATTCAGTATTTTCTTGTTGCAAGAACTATAGTAACAACTTTAAAAAAAAAAGAAAATGTATTTATTTATTTATTTGAAAGAGTTATAGAAAGAGAGGGAGAGATACACAGAGAGAAAGATCTTCCATCCAGTTGTTAACTCCCCAAATGACTATAACAGTCAGGGCTGAGCCAGGCCTGAGCCAGGCCAAAGGCAGGAACCTGAAAATGCATCCAGATTTCCCGCATGGATTGGAAGTGGTGCAGCCAGGACTTGATCTGGTGGCTATATGGGATGCCAGAGTGGAAGTCAGTATTTATCCTTTTCACTTGCACTGCTTCTTTTGTTTTTTATTTTTTTCTTTTATAGTAATATATAGCACTCTTATTTAGTTGGCTAGAAAGTATCTTACTCTGTCCATACAGATGGTTCTGGGCCAGGCATCTGTCCAATAGCTATTGTTACTCATCTCAGATGGACCCTTACGGACAACCTCATTTTTCATGTGATGTTTGTTTACCTCAGGACTCAAGAAGACTTTGGAGTTAACTACATTTGGAATATATATTGATTACTCCTGTGCTTAGTTCCATGTTTCTTCAACAGTTTGGGTGCTACCCATTTTAGTGTATCTTTAGACATTTTTTTCAGTAGGTGTTAAATTAGGACTAATTTCTGTTTTAAGCTTTAGAAGTCTGGAGAGTAGGAATCCAAATACATTTCCCCTTTTAGTTATATTGAGTTATTAGTTGTTTTCTCCCCTTGAAGAAAACATTTCAAAAACTAATTTAGAAAGCAAAACCTAACCTATGATCAAAAACAAGAATGCCACTCTCGCGTATCTACTCAACACTGTCCTGGAATTGTTAACTAGGGCAATTAGGCAAGAAGATGAAATGAAAGACATTAGGATTGGAAATGTATATTTGATACTATCTTAATATACAGATATCATAATCTTATATATTGAAAATCCCAACTAATCCACTGAAAAGTATTTCAGCTAGTAAGCAAATCCATCAAGGTTGCAGAATATAACCCCATACTTTCAACTTTGTATACTATACACAATGTACACAAAAGCAATGTATTTCTATACAGTAGCAGTGACCACACCAAAAATGAAATTAAGAAAACAACTCCATTTATAATAGCATCAAAAAATAAGATCAATAGCAATAAATTTAGCAAATATAGTACAAGATTTATACACTAAAACTGCAAAGTATTTTGGAAAGAAATTGATGAATACCAAAATGCATGAAAGATATTTCATATTCATGGATTAGAAGACCTGGTATTATTAGATGGTAATATTCCTGAAATTGAGCTATAGATTCAACACCATCTCTGTCAAAAACAGGATGGCCTCTGCAGAAATTGATAAACTGATCCTAAAATTAATATGAAAATGCAGGTGGCTTGACACAGTCAAAACAGCCTCCAAAAAGAACAAAGTTGTAGGATTTGTATATCTCCATTTCAAAACTTACTACAAAGCTACAGTTTTCAAGACTCTATGGTACTAGTGTTAAAGATAGATGTGTAGATTCAAAAGAACACACAATTGAAAGTTCCAAAAGAACCTTTGCATTTATAGACAATTATTTTTTGACAAGCGTGCAAAGACAATTCAGTGGGAGAAAGAGTAATCTTTTCAACAAATGGCGCTAGGACAACTGGATAGCCAGAGGGAAAAGGAAAAAGTTGGATCCTTTGATATCCCATGCTATACCAAACACAAAAACTAACTCCAAATGTATCACAGTCCTCAATTTAAGAACTAAAACTGTAATTGTTAGAAACAAACACTGGAGTAAATCATTTGTCTTTTGGTTAGCACCATCTTAGGTATGACATAGCAAGTAAAACTGAAAAAAAAAGGATATTCAAAATAACATGAAAAACATGTGAGCTACCAATAACACCATCAAAAAAGTGAAAAGACATTGGATGGCAGGAAACACTGGCAAATCATGTATCAGATAAGGAACTTATATTCAGAATACATAAAGAATCCTTACAACTCTACACAAAAAGATTTTTAAAAACACAGAAATAGAAAAATCAGAATAGGCATTTGTACAAAGAAGATACACAAATGGCTAACTTTCTTTTCTTAACATCACTAGTCATTGGGGAAATTAAAATAAAAACCACAAGAAATAGCATTACATACTCATTAGGGTGGGTGGAATAAAAAAGGACAAGCAGCAACAAGTGTTGATGAGGATGTGCAAGAAACAGAACTCTCACACATAGTTGGGATCAGTATAAAATGAGTATAAAGTGATGCAGCCACTTTGGAAAAACAGTCTGGCAGGTCTTCAAAAAGTTAAACAAGGGGTTACCGTATGTCCTAGCAATTCCACTCCTGGGTATATACCCAGGAGTAATGAAAATATTTTCCACACAAAAGCTTATACACGAATGTTCATAGAAGCATTATTCATAATCACCAAAAAACCAGAAATAAAGTGTCCATACTATAGAATATTATGCAGTAATAAAAAGGAATGAAGTAACAATATATGCTACAACACAGGTAAACTTGGATAACACTTTGTTCAATTGAAAGAAACCAGCCACAAAAGACCACAACCTGTATGATTCGATTTATGTGAATGTCCAGAGTAGGCAAATCTGTAGAGAGAGAAAATGGCACAGTGATTGCTGGAGGCAGGGGAGTGGGGAGTGTGTAGGGGGTGACTGAAAATGGGTACAGGGCTCCTTTTTTTGAGTGAAGAAAATGTTCTCAAGTGATTGCTGGTTGCACAATTCTGTGAACATCCTAAAGACCATTGAGCTGCATACTCTTCTAAATGGGTGAATTATATGGTATGTGAACTATATCTTAACTAAAGCTTTTTTAAAAAAAAAAAATTCTTCCCCAAGTCCAAAGTGAGAGAGATTTTTTGCTGCCTTCTTTCTTTCCCGGTCTTGGCTCTCCTGCCTCTTCTCCACCCACACTTCAAGTCAGCAGCCTCCAAGGAGCACTCAGTTTACAGCCGGTGCTGCCACAATGTCAGATGCTGTAGAAATATATTATACAGTGCAGAAGTCAGAGTCATAGCAATGTGAAGGCCGACACATACTGGCAATTACACAGCTCCAGAGGTCAGGCAGAAGGCGAGGGCAAGAAGGACACAACCGACTCTGGAACACATTCCAGTTGTCTGCAGAGCAGCTTGCTTCTCACTGTCAGCAAGACTTTATTTAGACTCAGTGTTGCACTTTGCTTGGTGTTTTGTTCGTACTCTACCTGTCGATTTCTTTCTACGTCTTCTTAGCAATAGTTTCTGAAGCTTCTTCGTTCCCTTGAAGAATCTGCCCTTTTCTGCTATTAAACATATTTGAAATGAAATTTTCATCTGTACATTTCAACTTTCTGATGTATTCTCAGAGGAAAAAAATGTATTTGGTCAATCATAAAAATCAAAAGATCAGAAATAAGGAAGATGGCATCCCAATTGCCAGATACCTGTCACACAACACACATAACTTCCTACCTCGCAGGAATTCCCAACTTAGTAATATATTGAACTTTAGGAGTTTGACATTTTGCATTCCCACAGCCTTATATAACACCTGTCATTTCATGTGGGCATCATAAATATTTATGAGTGGATGAATCAATGAGTGAATTACCTGCAGAGCTTTCATACTGATGCTTCCACTCCTTTCTTACCTCCATAGGCCACTGTGAACTTTTTCTTTGCTTTTCCCAGACTGCCTTTCTGCCTGGAAGTCTTAGGAAGTATTGACTATGTGTCGAGATTATAAGCCATGTCAGCTCTCCATCCAGCAAGAAGCAAATCATTCTAGGAGAGAGAAAACGTCACAACTCTTTTGCTGTGTTTAAATGTGAGACTTGCCATCTGCTGTTAATAGTGATCAGGGTAGCACAGATTTTGCCAAAGATCAGTGGAAGCCCCTGAGATTGTGTAGGAGAAAGAGCGACTCCTGAATGTACTCCAGCTTTGGATGTATCTCTTTGTTCCACTATTTATCTGTTTGTACCAGATCTGTCTAGATGTCAGAGTTGCCAGGAAAATAACCATGTCTCTCAAGCCCCTTCTGCTGAGTCACAGAAATCCCAGGCACTTCGCCTGTGGAATAGCATCACTAATTGATCGAGTCAACATGGGCCAAACATGTCAAAACAATACCAAGACTAGAACATTTCTGGTATCAAGTTTCTAGGGGATTCTGCAGAGCCTAAAAATTTTAGGCAGATATTTATTGGTAGATAACTTGCAGGAAAGTGTGTTGAAAGTTACATTGTGTTTGAAAACCAAATATTCAGTGATTTTTGAAATCTAGGTTCAAGGTGGTAATGACAAGGCAATGCCAGGATGTGATTTTGCTTCCCTTTGCCCACAGTGTAGTGTGTCAAGGAGGTCATTTTTGAAGCTCAGAGAAAATCAGGACTCAGAATATTTCATGCTATTTCAAAATCTCTTGAGTATTTAGTGGCGTGATGTTACAGCCCTCTTCTCTAGCTGCTGTTTGCCTGCAAGCATCAATCAATAGCAAGAATGCTGGTAAGCAACCAGTGCTGCTAAAGGGATCATATTCCTTCACTCTAGTCACGAGAGGACTGGTGGCAGTCCATTTTGGTTCAGCTCACGAATCTAAAGGAAGTAAATTAATTCCTCGAAATGTCAGTCTTCATTTCCATAAAATGTGAGTAGAAATCCTTGCTTCCCATGATTAATCAGAATGATTAATACAGCACTTGTTAGATGCTTTAAGCACTGTCATCAACTGATATCTGTTGAGTACTTTTATATGCCTGTGTTAGCTGTGAAGGGGATATGGTACCCTTGAAGAGGAAGGAAAATATACATCTAAAAAAGGAGACACAATGCAAAGGGGCGTATGATAAAGGCCAAATAAATGATACAGCAAGAAAAGGTGAAGACATTTACTGCAATGATGTGGAGGGGTGCTTGGAGAGACCAAGGGCCTTAACCTTGCAGCAAACAAGACAAGAAGCATGCCTTATGTAAGGAGCCCAGCACAGCCAAGGAACCATGGCTGGGTAAGAGGGCTGCAGTAAAGGCAGTTGCCAGTCCCATACACCTACGAAGTAGGATTATTCCTACATTTCCCTCAATAACTAGGACTATAGAGAAGCAATATTTGTCAGGTCTGCCTGAATTTCCTAGTTTCTTTTATTTTATGAAGAAAATTTTGTTTCATGGTTACATGATATTTTGAGATTCTTCATCCCCACTTTAGCTTTTTGAAAGGTTTCATATTTGGCCGGCGCCACAGCTCACTAGGCTAATCTTCCGCCTGCAGTGCCAGCACCCCGGGTTCTAGTCCTGGTTGGGGCACCGGATTCTGTCCCGGTTGCCCCTCTTCCAGTCCAGCTCTCTGCTGTGGCCTGGGAAGGCAGTAGAGGATGGCCCAAGTGCTTGGGCCCCTGTACCCACATGGGAGACCAGGAGGAAGCACCTGGCTCCTGGCTTTGGATCCGCGCAGCGCGCCGGCCATAGCAGCCATTTTGGGGGTGAACCAACAGAAGGAAGACCTTTCTCTCTGTCTCTCTCTCTCTCACTGTCTAACTCTGCCTGTCAAAAAAAAAAAAAAAGGTTTCATATTTAATAGGATTTTCTCCCTTTGATTATAAAAGAAATACATATATATTTTGAAAATTTTGAAATATGTGGGAAAGTATATTTATAAATTTGAAATAATATTGAAGATATTATTTATACAGATTTGTGTCTTACATTTTTTACTTAATGTTTTCTTATGACCATGACTTCATATTATTCAAAACTACATAAACATGGCATATAGTTAGGAACTATTTTTCTGTGGTTGGGCATTTGAATTGTTTCTGGTTTTGCTGTAGTTTTAAAAAAAAAAAAAACCTGTGATGAGGGGCCAGTTCCGTGGCTCACTTGGTTAATCCTCCACCTGCGGCGCCGGCATCCCGGGTTCTAGTCCCAGTTGGGTTGCCGGGTTCTAATCCCGGTTGCTCCTCTTCCAGTCCAGCTCTCTGCTGTGGCCTGGGAAGGCAGTGGAGGATGGCCCAAGTCCTTGGGCCCCTGCACCCACATGGGAAACCAGGAGGAAGCACCTGGCTCCCAGCTTCGGATCAGCACAGTGCCGGCCATAGTGGCCATTTTGGGGGGTGAACCAACAGAAGGAAGACCTTTCTCTCTGTCTCTTTCTCTCACTAACTCTACCTGTCAAATAAAAAAAAAATCAAAACTGTGATGAACATACTGTTTCTGTATCTGCCTAGATTTACTCAATAGTTCCTTAGAATTGATCCCAAGAGGTAGGATTCTAAGGTTAAACCATGTGAACATTTTAAGGCTCTTGACATGTATATTAACAAATTACTTTCCTGAAAAGTTTTGCCAGTTTACTCCCATGAATAACACATGGCAGGGCCCATTTCCATCTCACTGTGAGTAGTACTAAATATTCCATTATTTTAAAACTTTGCTAATCTGGTAGACAGAGGTATCTCATCATTTTAATTTGCACTTTCCTAATTTCTCTTGAGGCTGAACATTCTTCGATGGTTATTAGCCATATAGATGTCTGCTTATCTAAGTACCTAATAATTGCTATTGTCTTTAACCCATGTTTCATAAACATATTAAATTCCTGTCAGTTATAGCTCTTCATATAGTAGGGTTACCATTCCTTTGCCATATTTACTAAAGATTTTTTCCATGGTTTATTTGTCTTTTATTTTTGTGATTCAACATACTTAACTTTCATACTTAACTTTAAATTTGTGTAGTCAAATCTATAATTTCCTTTGTGATTTCTCTTACTGCTTGTAATCTTCAAAAGTTCTTCCATATTCAAAAATAAGATTAACTGCCCCTGTTTTCTTCTTTATTGTTCCATTTTTAAATATTTATATTGCAAATGCATCTAGAGTTTATTTTGGAAAAAGGGCTAACATGAGATTTAATTTGTTTTTGTTTCATTCAGTTAATTTTCCCAGCACTGTTGACTAATTCATGTCCCCAGATTTAGCAATCAGGTCTTTTTAATTCACAGGGCTATTATTATTTAAAGTGTGTGTGTGTGTGTGTGTGTGATAGGAAGTTGCCAAAGTTGAGAAAATCTTCCACTGTGTTAAACCAAAACTAGATTCTATTTTCAGAGGGAACTAAAAAGTCAAACATTCTCAGTGAGGTTGATTTTATCAATTCATTCAGTGTTAATTGCCTTATTCTTTAGCTATTCTCATTGATAGGAAAAGCATTTTAGCTGTTTCTTTATTAACTTTTTTTAATCACTGTTCTTCAACACATACCCATACAGCCTGTTTCTTCAGGCTTAGGAATATATGATTTTATTTGTTTTCATTTATACTGTTCTTCCCTGAAATGCCCTCTATCTAACCAGCTTCTAGCAGTACTTCTATACCCACATCAAATTCTAATTATTCCAGCTAGCTTTAATATTCTCCTCTGACTTACAATAGCACTGATAGTTGATTTTCATAATTTAGTGCTTAAATTCATTTTATCCCATCTAAATCTTATTTGACCAGATATTATAAGCTTCCTGCAGAAACTATTTCTTTTTCTTCCTTACTACCTAGCACTAAGGCTTTTTTGAAAGCCTTATTTAAACATATGGCTGGGGTCAGTAGTTAAAATGTTAGGCTACAGGGGATCTATTAGTATTTTGATCTCTACTGGCAGGATCTCTTGCAGCTAGTATAAGAGACTGTAAAACAGGGTTCATAGTTATTATGCTCCCTTGACACAAGAAGGAATTTCTGTGTAAAATAAATAAATAAATAAAAATGATATGCCGTCAATTACTTAGACATCACTCAGAAGTCAGCCCTCCTCAATGCTACCTTACTTTTTCCAGGTCAGGAGCGGATGGCTTGCTTATTGTTGCAACCATAGATTATTGAACTGAACTTGTCCTGCTGCCAGAAAGATGGTAGTTTTAAAGCAGTTGATAACAGGATCCTGGTTTCCTTAATTTCAGCAAGCTCCTGTCTTTCTAGCTCCTAATATCCACCTGCTTCCCCTTATTTACTAATGCTTTCTCTAAACTCTCCCATCACTGCTTGGGCTAGATCTTCTTTTTTTTTTTTAAGATTTTATTTATTTATTTGAGAGATTGAGTTACAGACAGTGAGGGGGATAAACAGAGCAGAGAGAAAGGTCTTCCTTCCATTGGTTCACTCCCCAGATGGCCACAACAGCCAGAGCTGTGCCGATCCAAAGCCAGGAGCCAGGAGCTACTTCCTGGTCTCACATGCGGGTGCAGGGGCCCAAGCATTTGGGCCATCTTCTACTGCTTTCCCAGGCCACCGCAGAGAGCTGGATCAGAAGAGGAGCAGCTGGGACTAGAACCGGCGCCCTTATGGCATGCCAGCGCCTAACTGCGCCACGGCGCTTGCCTGAGCTAGACCGTCTTAAGGATGTCTTACCAATACTTCATATGCAATATTTCCTAGACCCACTTTACATTTTCTCCTTTCCTAACTGCATTTCCTTTTTACCTCTATTCTTTATCCATCTTAAAGGAATCACCAACCAGTCATCCAAAGTAACAAACTTTAAATTTATCTCTCATTTCTCTTTTTCTCTTACTTAACTCATGTGCCTGAGCAGAGGGCAAGTTATCAAATGACATGAACTCCATGTCCTTGCTATCTCACATCAAGCCCACACTTAGATGCTTTGATCCTTTCCTTTTGCCTGAATAGTAGAAGCCAACTTATTCTGAACAAAATCCGAACCTCCTGTCTCCAGTCTACCTTAATAGACTCTTATCTACTTTTCCCCTCTCATCCTATGCTTCTGCCATGCCTTTCCCCAACTGTCTTGCTCTGTCATTTTTTAACCTATTTAAGCATTTTCTCCACAAGCAATACTCTTCTTGGCCTTAAGTAACATTTGGGGGCCACATTAATTGGACAGCATTGAAATGGAGCCATTACCTCCTTCGCCTTTTTAACCTCACAAAGTTGTTTTGCTAAGTTGAGTGAAATTATAGGCTTCCAAAATGCTATTGTGTTATAAAAAAGGCATGCAAATTTAAGTTAGTTATACACAATTTTATTGCAGTGATTTAAAGGAAGTGATATATGTTGGGTTTTGATTTATTATGTCTTTATGGCCAGTTTTTGTAAATGCCCTGCTAGCACTTCAGTGATTCTCTAGTAAGTGAAGTCCCTAGCATATGAATGCAAATTATATATCCAGATCAACCATAGTGATTGTGACATTCAGAGCTCCTGCATCTTTACTAGTTTTTAAAAATATTCCTCATCACATACTGAAAGAACAGTATTAAAAATCTCACTAATGAATATCAGGTTTTGCTTTGTATAGTTGTATATTTTGAGATTATGCTATTGGAAATGTAAAAATTTGGAAACTTTATGTCTTCTTGGTGAATTATTTGTCAGTAGAGACCTTTTTTGATAAAATCTATATATTTTTATTAATATATAGAGAACAGATTTCATGTATTACATAGATACAATTCTAAGAACATAGCTATACTTTTCTCCCTTCCCCCCTTCTTCCTTTATCTTTTTTTTAAAGATTTATTTTATTTATTTGAAAGCCAGCATTACAGAGAGAGGTAGAGACAGAGAGAGAGGTCTTCCATCCACTGGTTCACTCCCCAGATGGTTGCAATGGCTGGAGCCGTACTGATCTAAAGCCAGGAGCCAGGAGCTTCTTCCGGGTCTCCCACGTGGCTATAGGCCACTGCTTTCCCAGGCCACAGCAGAGAGCTGGATCAGAAGAGGAGCAGCCAGGACTCAAACCGGCACCCATATGGGATGCCAGCACTTCAGGCCAGGGCTTTAACCTGCTGCGCCACAGTGTAGGCCTCCTTCCTTTATATTTTAATTTTTGTGATAATATACTTTTTTTTATTTGACAGGTAGAGTTATAGACATTGAGAGAGAGACAGAGAGAAAGGTCTTCCTTCCATTGGTTCACCCCCTAAATGGCCACCATGGCCAGAGCTGCGCTGATCCAAAGCCAAGAGCCAGGTGCTTCCTCCTGGTTTCCCATGTGGGTGCAGGGGCCCAAGCACTTGGGCCATCCTCCACTGCCCTCCTGGGACACAGCAGAGAGCTGGACTGGAAGAGGAGCAACTGGGACTAGAACTCGGCACCCATATGGGATGCTGGTGCCACAGGTGGAGGATTAACCAAGTGAGCCACGGTGCTGGCCCTATGATAATATACTTTCAATTTATTTTATAATCATAAGCTTAACCCTCCACTAAATAAAGAATATAACATTGTTCTGCAGGAGCATAGACAAGGGCCATAAACAATATTTAAACCCAAAGGTGTCAATTTCACTCATATACATTGCATTTTTTGTACTCTATATATGAACTATCACAAATCAGAGGAAGCATATGAAACTTGTTTTTTTTTGGGGGGGGGGAGTCTGGTTTAGCTCATTAAGGATAATGATCTGTACTTGCACCCATTTTGTTGCAAAAGACAGGATTTCAATCTTTTGAATGACTGAGTAGTATTTCACTATGTATATATATACCACATTTTCTTTTCTCAGTCATCAGTTAATGGACATCTGGGCTGATTGCATAGCTTAACTATTGTGAAGTGAACTGCTGTAAACATGGGGGAACAGGTAACTCTTTCGTATTCTGATTTCATTTTCTTTGGGTAAATTCCCGCAGTGGGATGGCTAGGTCATATGGCAGATCTATTTTCAGATTTCTGCGGAATCTCCAAACTGTCTTCTGTAATGGTTGTACTAGTTTATGTTCCCACCAGCACTGTATTTGGTTACCTTTTTCTCCACATCCTTGCCAGCATGTTATTTTTTGATTTTTTTGGATGATAGCCAATCTAACAGGGGTGAGGTGAAAACTCTGTTTTTTATTTGCATTTCCCTGATGGTTAGTGTTCCTGGGTATTTTTTTCACGTGTCTGTTGGCCATTTGAATTTCATCCTTTGAAAAATGCCTGTTCATGTCCTTTGCTCATTTCTTAACTGGATTGTTTGTTTTGTTGTTGTTGTTGAGTTCCTTGAACTCCATGTATATTCTGTATATTAATCCTTTATAAGATACATAGTTTGCAAATATTTTTTTTTTTTTTGACAGGCAGAGTGGACAGTGAGAGAGAGAGACAGAGAGGAAGGTCTTCCTTTGCCGTTGGTTCACCCTCCAATGGCCGCCGCGGCCGGCGCGCTGCAGCTGGCGCACCGCGCTGGTCCGATGGCAGGAGCCAGGAGCCAGGTGCTTTTCCTGGTCTCCCATGGGGTGCAGGGCCCAAGCACCTGGGCCATCCTCCACTGCACTCCCTGGCCACAGCAGAGAGCTGGCCTGGAAGAGGGGCAACCGGGACAGAATCCGGCGCCCCAACCGGGACTAGAACCCGGTGTGCCGGCGCCGCTAGGCGGAGGATTAGCCTAGTGAGCCGCGGCGCTGGCCGTTTGCAAATATTTTCTGTCAGTTACCCCTTCACTTTGTTTTTTGTTTTTTTTTTTTTTTTATTTTTTTATTTTTTTATTTTTTATTTTTTTGACAGGCAGAGTGGACAGTGAGAGAGAGAGACAGAGAGAAAGGTCTTCCTTTGCCGTTGGTTCACCCTCCAATGGCCGCCGCGGCCGGCGCGCTGCGGCCGGCGCACCGCGCTGATCCGATGGCAGGAGCCAGGAGTCAGGTGCTTTTCCTGGTCTCCCATGGGGTGCAGGGCCCAAGCACCTGGGCCATCCTCCACTGCACTCCCTGGCCACAGCAGAGGGCTGGCCTGGAAGAGGGGCAACCGGGACAGAATCCGGCGCCCCGACCGGGACTAGAACCCGGTGTGCCGGCGCCGCTAGGCGGAGGATTAGCCTAGTGAGCCGCGGCGCCGGCCTACCCCTTCACTTTGTTGAGTGTTTCCTTTGCTGTGCTTAGCTTCTTAGCTTGATATAATCCCATTTGTCTATTTTTGCTTTTATTGCCTGTGCTTCTGGGTCTTATCCAAGAAGTCATTGCCTATGCCAGTGCCTTGGAGTGTTTCCCCTTTGTTTCCTCTAATAATTTGATGGTTTCAGGTCTGAAGTTAAGATTCTCAATCCATTGTGAGTTGATTTTTTAAAAGATTGGTTTATTTTGAAAGTCAGAGCTACAAAACTGATCTTCTGTATATAAAGAGAATCGAAAATGAATCTTGATGTGAATGGAAGGGGAGAGGGAGTGGGAAAGGGGAGGGTTGCGGGTGGGAAGGACGTTATGGGGGGGAAGCCATTGTAATCCATAAGCCGTACTTTGGAAATTTATATTCATTAAATAAAAGTTAAAAAATGGCATTAAGAATATAAACAGAAGTAATATGCTAACAAATAAAGATACTTTAATTTCATGCATTTGTACACTAAAAAAAAAAAGAAAGAAAAAGAAAGAAAGAAAGTCAGAGCTACAGAAAGGTGGGGGTGGGGGAGATCTTCCATCTTCTGATTCACTCCCCAGATGGCTACAATAGCCAAGTCTGCCAGGACAAAGCTTGGAGTTTCATCCTGGTCTCCCACATGGGTGGCAGGGCCCAAACACTTGGGCCATCTTCTACTGCTCTTCTCAGGCTATTACTGGGAGCTAGATCAAAAGTGGAGCAGCTGGGACACAAACTGATGCCCATATGGGTTGCAGGCATTGCAGGTGGTAGTTTTATCTGCTATGCCACAGTGCCAGCCTCATGAGTTATATTTTGTATAGGATATAAGGTAGGGATCTTATTTCATACTTCAGCATGTAGAGATCCAATTTTCCAAATATCATTTGTGGAAGAGACTGTTCTTTCTCCAGGGAGTGATTTTAGCTTATTTGTAAGTCTAGTTGGTTGTAGATGTGTGGATTCATTTCTGGGCTTTTTATTCTGTTCCGTTGGTCCATGTTTATGTTTGTGCCACTACCAGGCTGTTTTGGTTATAACTGGTCTTTAGAATGTCTTGACTGGATAAAGAAATTATGGGATATGTATACCATGGAATACTACACAATAGTTAAAAGGAAATTAAATCGGCCGGCGCCGCGGCTCACTAGGCTAATCCTCCGCCTTGCGGCGCCGGCACACCGGGTTCTAGTCCCGGTTGGGGCGCCGGATTCTGTCCCGGTTGCCCCTCTTCCAGGCCAGCTCTCTGCTGTGGCCAGGGAGTGCAGTGGAGGATGGCCCAAGTGCTTGGGCCCTGCACCCCATGGGAGACCAGGAGAAGCATCTGGCTCCTGCCATCAGATCAGCGCGGTGCGCCGGTCACAGTGCGCCGGCCACGGCGGCCATTGGAGGGTGAACCAACGGCAAAGGAAGACCTTTCTCTCTGTCTCTCTCTCTAACTGTCCACTCTGCCTGTCAAAAAAAAAAAAAAAAAAAAAAAGGAAATTAAATCCTCATTTGCAACAAAATGGGTGAAACTGGAAAATATCATACTTAGTGAAATAAGCCAGTACCAAAAGGACAAATACCCTGATCTGTGATAACTAATAGAGTATCTAAAAGGTAATCTATAGAAGTGAAATTGATACTTTGAGATGCAATGACTTTGAACAGTCCTTGTCTCTACTGTTGAGGAACAGTTTTTTTTTTTCCATACTATTTGTTGAACTCTTTACTTAGTATAGAGTTAATCATATGTGTATGAAGTTAATTGAAAGTAGATCTTAGTAAAAAATAAGAATGAGAATAGGTAAGAGAGGAGGAAGAGGGGTGGGAGTGTTGGTGGGAGGGTGGGCTCAATGGGAAGAATCACTATGTTCCTAAAGTTGTACCTATGAAATGAATGAAGTTTGTATTCCTTAAATGAAAGGTTTCTGGAAAACAAAACAAAACAAAACAAAATGTATATGGGTCAGAAACACTAAAGGGCTCTACCTGACACGTTTCCCTCCCATGAAATGCACATTTATAATCAATGTCTGTCTTCCTTTCCCATTGAAAAAAAAGTTTCGAAATCTGATATTGTGATGGCTCTAGCTTTGTTTTTTAATGTGCCATATTGCTTTAGCTATTCAGGGTCCCTTATATTCCTATATGAATTTTTGGATCATTTTTCTGGATCTGAGAAAAGTGTCCTTTGTATTTAGATTGGGCTCCCACTGAATCTGAAAATGGCTTTGGGCACTAAGGGCATTTTGATTATATTAATTCTTAAGCAAACCTGGAAGATTTTTCTTTTGTGTGTGTGTCTTCTTTTATTTCTTTCCCCAATATTCTGTAATTTTCATTGTAGAGATCTTTCACATCCTTGATTAAATTTATCTCAATGTATTTCAATTTTTATAGCTATTTTGAATGACACTGATCTTACAAGTTCTTTCTCCGTATGATATTTTTGTACATATAAATACTACTGATTTTTGCATGTTGATTTTTTTAAAGATTTATTTATGTATTTGAAAGGCAGAGTTACAGAGAGACTGAAGCAGAAGAAAGAGTCTTCCATCTGCTGGTTCACTCCCAAAATGGCCGCAGTAGCCAGAGCTATGCCAATCTAGAGCCAGGAACCTGCAGCTTCTCCTGGGTCTCCCATGAGGGTGCAGGGGCCCAAGGACTTAGGCTATCTTCCACTTCCCAGGCCATAGCAGAGAGCAGGGTTGGAAATGGAGTAGCTGGGCCTTGAACTGGCGCCCTTATGGGATGCTGGCACTGTAGGCAGTGGCTTTACCTGCTATGCCATAGCGCCAGCCCCTTTGTGTTGATTGTACAACCTGCAATTTTGCCAAACTATCTTAATGAGATCCAGTGGTCTCTTAGTAGAGTCTTTTGGATCCCCTATATATAGGATCATGTCTTCTGCAAATGGGGATATTTTGACTTCCTCATTTCTAGTTTGTATCCCTTTGATTTCTTTTTCTTGCCTAATGGCTCTGGTTAAAACTTCCAGAACTCTCTTGAATAGTAATGGTGAGAGTGGACATCTTTTCATTCTGCATCCTTGTATTCTGGATCTTAGTAGAAATGCTTCCAGCTTTTCCCCATTCAGTATGATGCTAACTGTGTGTTTGTCACATATTGCCTTGATTGTGTTGAGGTGTGTTTCTTCAATACTCAATTTGCTTAAAGTTTTTATCATGAAAGGATGTTGTATTTTATCAAATGCCTTTTCTTTACCTATTGAGATACTCATATGATTTTGTTCTTCAGTTTATTACTGTGATGTATCATTTTTATTCATTTGCATATGTTGAACCATCCCTGCATTCTTAGGATAAATC
The DNA here is from genome assembly GCF_964237555.1 of Oryctolagus cuniculus. NCBI lineage: Eukaryota > Metazoa > Chordata > Mammalia > Lagomorpha > Leporidae > Oryctolagus > Oryctolagus cuniculus. Next base: position 130,662,837 of record NC_091433.1, read on the forward strand.
CTTCTTGGTCCAGGTGAATAATCTCTTTGATTCAATTACCTAATATTTTGTTGAGGATTTTTGCATCTATGTACTTCAGGGATATTGGTCTAGAGTTCTCTTTCTTTTTTGTATCTTTTTTGGGTTTGGAATTAAGGTGTTTCAGGTAATTCCCTCCCTTTCAATTGTTTTGAATAGTTTAAGGAGAATTGGGATTAGTTTTTCTCTAGAAGTTCGGTAGAAGTCATCAGTGAAGCCATCCAGTTCTGGGCTTTTCTTTGTTGGGAGGGTCTTTATTACCAATTCAATCTCCATCTTGGTTATTGATCTATTTAGGTTTTCTATGTCTTTATGCCTCAATTTTGATAAATTGTGTGTGTCCAGAAATCTATCCATTTTTTAGACTTTCCAATTTGTTGGCATATAGATGGATCAATAGGGAGACATATGCTCCAATAATAATGGGGAACTTAAACACTCCACTTTCATCAATGGAAAGATCAACTAGACAAAAAAGCAACAAACAACCAAGAGAGCTAATCTACACTAGCAACCAAATGGATCTAATTGGTATCTACAGAACATTTCATCTCACAGCTGCAGAATACAAATTATTTTCATCAATGCATGGAACTTGCTCTAGTATAGACCATATATGGTAGGCCATAAAACAAGTCTCAACAAATTCGAAAAAAAAAGTGAAATAATATCATGCATCTTTTCTGACCACAATGGGAAGAAGCTGGAAGTTAACAACGTAGGAAACTCTAGAAAATATACAAACACATGGAGACTGAACAACATGTTCCTGAATGAGCAGTGAGCCATAGAAGATATCAAAAGGAAAATTAAAAAAAAATTCCTAGAAATGAATGATGATGGCAACACAGCATATCAAAACTTAACAAGATACAGCAAAAGCAGTTTTAAGGGGAAAGTTTATAGCAATTAGTGCTGACATAAAAAAGTGGAAAGCTATCAGATAAATGATCTAACAAGTCATCTTAAAGACCTAGAAAAACAAGAACAAATCAAACCCAAAATTAGTAGGAGGAAAGAAAAATAAAAATTAGAGAAGAAATAAACAAAATTGAAATAATAAAAAATCCATACAAAATATCAGTGACATGAAGAGCTGCTTTTTTACGAAAATAAACAAATTGATCAACTAAACAAAAAAAAGAGAAGAAAAGAAAAGAAAGGAACTGGGAGAATACCCAAATTAATAAAATCCAAGATGAGAAATTATTATTACAATTGATTCTACAGAAATAAAATCATCAGGAACTACTACAAACAACTACATGAAAACAAATTGTAGACCCTCTTTATTATGTATTTTTGCGTGTCTAGTCCCTACTACATCAACTTTCTTCTTTTAGTATTTGCATTCGCTTTTTTAATACAATCTGACAGCCTCTGTCATTTGTTTAATTTTAAACCAACCGTTGTTACCATATATTTATTTCTAGCATCTTATTTATGCTACTTATTTGCTTTTTTTCTTTTGCATTTATCTGTTTCTATTTTTTGTTATTATCTTTTTCTGCCTTTATTTTATATTTTGGCTTTCTTTTTAAAGATTTATTTTATTTATTTGAAAGACAGAGTTACAGAGAGAGGTAGAGACAGAGAGAGAGGTCTTCCATCCGCTGGTTCACTCCCCAGATGGCCACAATGGCTGGAGCCGTACCAATCTAAAGCCTGGAGCCAGGAGCTTCTTCCGGGTCTCCCATGTGGGTTCAGGGGCCCAGGGACCTGGGCCATCCTCCATTGCTTTCCCAGGCCATAGCAGAGAGCTGAATCAGAAGAGGAGCAGCTGGGACTTGAACCGGCACCCATATGGGATGCTGGCGCTTCAGGCCAGGGCTTTAATCCGCTGCACCACAGCGCCAGCCCCTATATTTTGCTTTTAAAGGTTAGCATTACAAATGTAAATGTACAGAGTACAGAAATATTTTAAGGTATTTTACACCTGGAATTGCTTTTAATCTTTGACATTCATGTCAAAGATTATATCATCTCTTTTAATTATTTTGTTTTAATGTAGTGGTTGTCAATTCCATTGCATCCTGCTTACCTGAAAGATGTAGAGACAATTTGTTTCTGCTTAAGAGGAGAGAAAACATATTGTCCCTAATCTCAAAAGCACATTTTTTGCTTTTAATGTTATTTAATTGACTGTCAGAGATGTCAAAGTTATATACAATCACTACCACCTGGTTGTTCACATACTTAGGCAACCTGTTGACTTGTGTGCCAAGTCTACGGACTTACTGAGTGAATTAGTCCCTTCATAGATGTTACTAGAATGACACTGCTAGTCATATTGAACATCAAACCTAATTTTGCATTTTGTCTTTAAAACATAACAGCCCAAGTAAACCTAGATCAACATTTTTTTTTAAAGAGACAGCAGGACAAAAAGAAGTAAACAGTTCATACATTGAAATGGCGCTGTACTCTCCAGCAACCCCAAAGTGCCCACAGTTCCTTGCACAGGTAGCATCATTTTTCCCCTCCATGTCTTTGCTTCTACTACCCTCCTGCCCTGCTTGGATGGTCTTCCCTGTTTTCCCTCTTTTCTGTAAAATAAAATTTGTGGGGAATAAGTTTCAATTTACAAAACTGTTGCACAGATAGTACAGAGAGTACCTGTGCACTATTTTTAGTACAGCATTTCCCCTCCAGGGACTCATATTCATTTAAATAATTGTATGCATATACCAAGTTATTCACTGCATCATTATTATAGTTGCTTAATAGGATGCTAACGAAATGTTTTATACATGAATATGAAATGATACCCAATATGTTATTAAGTGCAAACAGGATGCAAAATGTAGAACAATGTACTTAGTACACTGTGATAAACAGGTTTTCTCACTGTAATGAGGGATAGATTTGTTTTCTTTTTTAAAACAAATATTTATTAATTTAAAATGTTTTTATTTATCTGAAAGGCAGAGTTACAGAAAGAGAGGGAGGGTCAGAGAAAGAAAGAGATCTCCCATCTGCTGGTTCACTCTCCACATGACCACAATGGCTACGCTGGAGCAGGCTGAAACCAGGAGCCTGGAACTCCATCCAGATCTTCCACATGGTGACAGAGGCCCAGCAGCCCTCCCAGACACATTAGCAGGATGCTGAATGGGAAGTGGAGCAGACCAGGACTTGAACTGGCACTCTCATAGGATGCCAGTGCTACAGGCAGCTGCTTAACCTAGGGAGCCACGATTACAGGCCCATAGACTTGTTTTCTTTCTTTTTTTTTTTAAGATTTATTTATTTATTTGAAATCAGAATTATGCAGAGAGAAAAGGAGAGGCAGAGACTTCCATCTGCTGACTCATTCTCCAATTGGCCGCAATGGCCAGAACTGCACAGATCTGGAGCCTGGAGCCTGGAGCTTCCTCTGGGTCTTACCACGCAGGTACAAGGGCCCAAGGACTTGGACCATCTTCTGCTGCTTTCCCAGGTCATAGCAGAGAGCTGGATCAGAAGTGGAGCAGCCGGGACTTGAACCAGCGCCCATATGGGATGCCAACACTGCGGGCGGTGGCCTCACCCACTATGCCACAGTGCCGGCCAGCCCCATAGACTTGTTTTCTTCCTCCCTTCTGCCAAGGTTCTGGTCTAAAAGTTTCACCTTTACATAGGATTCTCAGTCTAAACCTACTCCACAGGCCAGTCAAGTTACTGTCTCCAAGCCTCAGACACTTGCCTGCTATCTCCAACAACCAATAGAATTTGTCATGTTACTGTCTGGTTCTGATAGTTGTTTTTTCTTAATAGATGTAAAATAATTCAATAAATCTTATCACCAAGGGATTTAAAAATTAAGTACATAATAATGTCTGAAAATAACTTGTGCAATACCTGACATATGAAATGCTCAATAAACATTAAGTACTGTCGTTATTGAGTTGTTTTGTTATTCTTTTCAGTCTGTTGTTAGACTTCCTACTGATATTTAGATTGCTGCTTCTCAAACTTCCATTACTTACACTTCTTTTTAATAAGCATAAAAATATCATATCCTATTTAGCATTATTTAAAATTATAAAGTCAAGCAATTTTATATGTAAAGGAAAATAAAAGCAACAGTAATTCTCAATATTCTTTTTCAAACTGAAAATATGTTTATTTCCTATTCTTTTCCCCAAGATGATTCTGATACACTTCCCTCTCCCTCAAAAGCAAACTTGTACCTTACTTGAGATCTGTTTATTTAGCTTATTTCCAATTCTGTGTTGCTTTCTTTTTCTTTTCTTTTTTCTGAGAAGTCTGCAACATATGTCTTGTTGCATATATCATTTGTAAACTAGTAAATTATTCCCTTCAGATAAATTTCCAGGAGAGGAATCATTGTGCTAGGGAGTCATTATTTTAGTGATTCTAAAAAATATGGTAATATTTCTTCCAAAATGATTTTTTACATTACAGTGCTATTTGTAATACAGAAGTATATTGGTTTTACCAAAACCTTGCAGATATCAAGTGTTAATATTTTTCATTGATTTGCTAAGTCTTACATGTAGAATAGCAACTTCTCATTGCTTTAATGTCCTTTTTCTTTATGACTAGTGAATGCAAACTAAATGTTTTACAACATGCATTTTCTTATCTCATTGTTTCAGTGTATATTGCCAAGCATTAGTCTCAAAAATTCTTGTGTAGCCTCTTGTGCTCTGAAAGATTTGGAGTTTTAAACAACCCCCCAAAAAAGGGGGAGGGGGAGAAATTGAACTAGAAAGTGGCTGTGTTTATAAACAAGCAGTCTTGAAACACAAGACCATTGTGGTAATTGGAATGGTCTGTATTGCAGAATGTCCTGCTTAATGGATGCCAAGCTCACCAACTGGCTGGGAGAAGACAGAGCAATGTGTTTACTCCCAAGGTGGTCAGACAAGGCAAATCTGAATTCCAAAGCTCCACAATCGCTTTCCACCCAAAAACTTCCTATGCCCCAGCCCATCTGAGTGTTTGCATTAAGGATTTTACCCTTCTGAAGTGTTACAGCATTCTCACTTAAAAAAAAATAAAATAAACAAGCAAAAAACAAGATTGCACTAGATCTAAGAACAATCTCTTTTATAAATGTATTTAATAATAAAACAGAAACACATGTTCTTTTTCCAAATACCATGTTAATTCAAAAAAGGCCTTTTCATTAGATGATATATACACAAGGGCTACAGATTACAAAGGCAAAAAATTAAATTGTAAACTATACAAAGATGCTTAGGAGAAAGCCTTAACAGGGTAGTAATCAGAGATGCTAACCCTTCTGGCTTGCTCTGTTTGTAATCTAACATTCATAGAGAATAATGTCTAGGGAGAGCCTGGAATGGTTTCATAATCTGTAACCACAAAGGGATGACTCAGATCTTTATCTTTTATAAACTGCACTCATAACTTGGTGCTTTACTCACTTTCCCAAAGTCTAAATGTGTTTGGTCCAATGATTTAAAACAAGCCAAAGGAGTCTTTGTGTGTTGCTTTATTTTTTTTTCCACTGCATTTTCCGAATAGTCGTCTCTCAATGGCTGTTAGCTGTTGAGATCAGTTAACCTTCATAACTTCATCTGCCTCTGGGGCTCGTTCTACCTTCCAACCAAATTAGAGTGGGGCCCGGAGACCGAGGAACAGACAGCAGTTTTTGCTGGGGAGGGGAATGGGGCCGAGAGGATGGACCCCAGAACAGCGCGAATACAGATGCTGGTGATGCCACACGTTTTCAGTGCTAGTAACAACACCTTTTCAGTGCTGCTAGCCTCTGAACAGAGAATGAGTGCATGGCAAGCCCTCACATGCAAGTAAGTCTCCCCAGCTCCTCTTAGTGTCTTAGCCTTCAGCCTCACCTTGTCTCTTCAGTTACGAAGGAATAATGAGCACATGAGGAGATGCCTGAGAGGTCCCTCTGCCCACTTAGGATTCAGAGTAGCTTGTGATGAGTTGTTTGAAGAGTTTGGGATGTGTTAAGTGATTAAATAGCTCATTGTGCCATAATAGCATTTTCCAAGATTACCCATATTGCACAGCCAGCTGCATGACCCATCTCCAACACAGGCCAGCATCGGGTATTTCCTGAGCAAGGTACTGGTGCCCCCATAAGGACCCAATTATGAAACACTATCTGGGTATTGCAAGAAGAAAGGCCGTGTGCCCTCTCCAGCTGATAATCAGCGTAGCTTCTAGCCCAGGGCTTTTTGTTCATTTTTGGCACTATCCAGAATCAGGATACTGACATTCAAATATACAATAAAGTGTTTACATTACAAAATGATTAAGAAGCTTTTTTTATTATTTAAAAGCAAGATTTACTTAAGTCAGAGACCTCCAGCCAGAGCGGCCTAGAGAGGGGCTCCAAGAGAGGAAACACCCGAAGGGGCTTGTGGCAATGGGTTTTTAAGCACAATTTTGGAAGGAAGAAAAAAAACTTGACAATCAGCTTGACAAGGACAAAGTCCACCAAAAGTCCTGATTTGTAATCTTTTTACTCTGTCAGGCTTGCTCATGATAAAACAAAAGAGCCATCACAAGGGTGGGGATCTAATTTGTTTTATAGTATACTGGGAGCTCAGAAGGGTGGAGTCACCACTCCCTCGCTATTCTCATAAGATCAGAAGCTCCCAAGATGTGGGACAGGCACTTTTGGCCTTGCTAAAGATAACTTTTTGGGGAAGAAAGCATTTTGCACCCTAAATTTCCACTGGGACCAACCTGACTGCCTATTAACCCGTCTGACTCCTCCCATTCCTTCCCCCAGAAGCAATTATGGGACCACAACTGCTCTAGCTTCTTCAGGCTGAGTAGGGGTGGAATAGGGAACAAGAAGCTTTTTCAAGGCATTGTCCCTTGCCTTCAGATCTACCTGTAAATATAGTTATTATATGCACTTGTTCTTATGTCTGAACAAAAATATTCATTTCCATCCTGAAGGCCCTCCTTTTCTATAGAAAGCCTGCTCGGATGTTCCACACATTTCCTTTACTATACTATAGCAGGCCGTAGGTATTCATCAACTTGGTGTAGCAGTTCCCCCTCTCTGGTTAGATCTAATTCTGTTTCTCAGTGGCAGTCGTAGTATCCTCTACACCTTCCAGAACTCATCACTATTTAAGTGCCTAGAACACACCAGGTAGTGGGATCCAGCCAACCAACAAAAGGACCAAAGTTAAATACCTTCGAAGTCTCCGGCTTCCCTGGAAGTTTCCGGGTTCCTTGAAGCCCTTACGGACTTGTGTCTGGCTGTTTCTGCTCATCCCAGATCTCTGCTCAGGCATCCTGTATCTTTTCCTTCCTATTCCTTGCCTTTCCCTAGCTTGACCTTCTTATCCAGCTGTCCCAAACCAGAGAGAAAACAGGCCAAAGAATTTAGTGACAGAGGATCTGTGGTTTTCAGGTACACCTGTCAATCAAATAGAACAGGTTTTAAAAGCTCTTCTGGGTCCAAACCCTGACCTGAATATCATGACTATTCAAAAAAAAGTTAGCTCCTGCTCTTGGGCAATTTCAAAGTTATTTTTCTGGCTGGCACTATGGTGTAGTAGATTAAGTCTCCACCTGCCATATGGGTGCTGATTCAGGTCCCAGCTGCCCACTTCCCATCCAGCTCCATGCTAATATGCCTGGGGAAGCAATGGAAGATGGCCCAAGTGCCTGAGCCCCTGCACCCATATGGGAGACATGGATGAAGCTTCTGGCTCCAGGCTTCAGCCTGATCCATCTCTGGCTAGTCCTTGCAGCCTTTTATAAAGTGAACCAGCAGATGGATGATCTCTCTCTCTGTCTCTCCCTCTCCCTGTCTGTAACTCTGCCTTTCAAATAAATAAATAATCTTTTGTAAACAAGTTATTTTTCTTAAAGGATCATTCAATCATTTATTCATTCAACAAATACTTGCTGTGCCATCGCTGTGTGCCAGGCACTTGGGGTAAATCAGTGAATAAAACAAGCTAAGATTCCTGACCTCTTAGAGCTTCATTTTAGGGTTCAAGAGTGAAGAAATGATGACTAATGGACATAAGTAGTAAATACTATAGTGGTAGGTAGGTGACAAACAATATGGAAGGAATAAGAAAGTAGAACAAGAAATGTGTGTGTTAAATACAATATTGTGTTAAATACAATATTTATTGTGTGTTAAATACAATAGCCAGAGTAGGCCTTAGTGGGGTGAGGGTTAATGACACAGTCAAGCAGGTGTCTGAGCGAGAAGTAGCATTCCAGGCAATGGGAAAGCCATCATGTATTATTTAAAATTTACAGACATTTGTACATTTAGTAATTTGACACATTTGTACATTTAGTAATTTGTTTTATAGTAAACTGGGAGCTCAGAAGGGTGGAGTCACCACTCCCTCGCTATTCTCATAGCGTTACCCTATCCCTATTTTAGGTTACCCTATCCCTATTTTACAAATGAAGAAACTGCAAGAATCAGCTGAATAGCAGCCCTGGCTTAAAATGACTTTCAGTTGAGGTAGATTTTATTTAATTTGTAAAAATTTTATTTGGATAGCAGAGAGGTAGAAAGAGGTAGGCAAACAGAAAGAGCTCTTCCATTTACCAACTCACTCCCCAAATGCTGACAGCAGCCAGGGCTGGGCCAGGCCAAAGCTGGGAGCTTGGCACTCACTTAGTGACAAGGATCCTCTGTGGATGTCAGGCACTCAAATACTTGACTCATCACCTACTGCCTCCCAAGGTGCACATCAGCAGGGACTGGAATCCAGAGCAGAGCTGGGGCTTGAACTCAGGCCCTCCAATATGGAGTGCAGACCCTAACCCCTATGCCAGACACCCATGTTGAGGCAGAAATCATTGCCTTTGTTCTTCTAGGTTGAGAAAGATAAGACACAGAAAGGAAAGGTGTACTAACTTCCTCAGAATCATAAACCTGGAGAACATCACCCAGGGCGCAGTGTTTTACGTGAGCATGGCAAGCTAGTCTTCCTTGGGCCGTAGAGATGTATTTTCTTATTAAATGATTTCAGCGGTGTGTATTTGGCTTAGCAGTTAAGATGCGCACACCCTGATCCGAGTGCCTGGGTTCGATTTCCAGCTCCAGCTCCTGATTCCGGCTGATCCCGAGAGGCAGCAGTGATGCTCAGATGATTGGGTCTCTGTAATGAGCCCCCAGCTCTGCTCTGACGGCAGCCAGGGCCTCTGAGGGCGTTTGGGAAGTGAACCAGTGGACAGAAGTGCATTAGTTCTCTCTCTCTCTCTCAGATGTATATTTTAAAAAGTCTTCATGATGTTTTCTTGGATGTTAAATTATAACCAGTTTTGCTGTGCAGTATAATCAACTTGTGATAAAGCAACTTAAGTGAATTTCAATGAAGAGAAGAAAACATAGCCTGGAGACCTTAGATATAAGTCCAGGTAATTTTTTGTGTGTCCGGTACCACACTGTAAAAGTTTAAATGCTCTGGTAGTTAATAGAGTTTTCTTGGAGGTCACAGCGTTCATCTGGAGGGGCCAGAAGGGCTACTGGGAAAAGCCTGCATGTGCTCACCCCTGTTGCCCACAGGGGGCATTGAAGAGCCAGCTGTCCCTCCTGCCTTGGCGAGGTACAGAACAACCCTTCCAGTTGGGTCCAGGTCAGGGTGGCCAGCAATAACAGGACTTGCAAGTGGCAGGACCAGCACCTAGAGGCCGTTTAGAGAGAGCTGAGTGCATTCTCTAACCAGCTCAATCCAGTTTAGGTACTCTGCAGACCCTGGAAAATAGCATGCTGACAGATAAATTCACCCAGCTTGTACCTATGGGTACCTAAAGGGACCTGAACATTAAAAGCTTCTTAAAACATTTATGTAACACTTGGAATTTCCAAATCCCTTTATAATTATTTATTGGCCAGTTAATCTCTGCAGCTCCCCTGGGAAACAAGTTGGTACTTTTATCCCCATTTTAGAGATTAGGCCCAACTAGGTTAAGTGACTTACCTGCGGCTATCCCATGAGTCAGGCCCCCAGTAACTGCACTGTTCATGAACCAATTTTCAACTGTGCCCCCACCAGCACAAATCACTTTACCTGTCCCAGCCTTCATTTTCTCATGGATTCCTGAGTGAGATACTGATGTGCTTTGCCCGAAGGCTGACTGTGAGAATAAAATGAGGCCCACTGAACGTGCTGCAGTGCTCGTTATAATTAGGTAATGGATTAAGACAGAAGGGTGCAGCTGCCTCATTATTTTGTATCTAGGAAGTGCTACTTGTTTGGGACCAGAGTGGGGAAAAAAAATGAAGACAGATGTTCTGTGGCCCAACTCCCCCACCCCCCATTTGACTCAGCTTAGATTCGAATAGGGAAGAAAAGGAAAACAAGAGTAAACTAAAGATTAGAAGAATGAGAGGGGCTGGTCTTGCAGTGCAATGAGTGGGTTAAGCAGCTGCCCGGGATGCCCACATAAACCACATTGGAGTGTCTGAGATCAAGTCCGGCTTCAACTTCTGATCCAGATTACTTGCTAATGTGAGGAGGCGGCAGGTGATAGATCAGATACTTGGGTTCCTACTACCCACGTGGGAGGCCCAGTTCCTGGTTCCTGCCTGACCCAGCCCCTGCTGTTGCAGGCATTTGGGGAGTGAACCAGCAGATGGAAGATCTCTCTCTCCCACTCTTATCCCTCCCTCTCTCTCTGTCCCTCCCTCCCTGTCACTCCGCCTTCCAAATAAATAAATAACTTTTTAAAAAATTAAAAGACTGAGAGGTACTAGGAGGAGAAAAAAGGAAGTGGGAAAATTAGGAGTCTTCAGTTCTCGTACAGCAGTATTGTAAACTGCTGACCTTGGCAGGAGAGCACTGTATGAACTCAAGCAGTGTTGTAGACGGAGAGAGAGGCTTGCAATTCAAGAGCAGAGGATGCTTTCATAGTGAAGCTGCTGTCCACGCTCTTGGTCTCTGTCCCAGGTCAGATAATGATCATTTAAGATCATGTAGTCCTGGACCTTTCTGCAAACCTCTTGCTCCCTCTGGCCACTGCCTGGGCCAAGCTTTAGAAAATGAGACCGATAACTTGGTTGTCAGTGGCCGCTCAGGGGCTGGCCACTTGTTAACTGCAGCTGTTGGTCCCTCCAGCCTTCTCTTCGCTGGCCTTCAGGATCACCAAGCAGCCCTTTCTTTGAGTATTATCACTGCCCAATACCAGTTCCTCTGTTGCCTTCAGACAGCACTGCCCGTGATAAAAACAACAGCAGGGAAGTCAGATTACCAAAACACTGCTTCTTTTCATTCTTTCTGGTTTTTTTTTTTTTTTCATTTAAAAAAAATTAAATTGGGCATATAAAAGTAGAATTAAAGGATAAGGAAATTAAAAAATTGGAGCAGACAGTGAGGGGTAAAAGAAAGGTCTTGGAACAAATAAACGTTTAGCCAAGGGAGGACCAGTATCAGAAGACAGTGGAAAAAAGAGTCATTACTCGTCAGTGATTAGTCATTGTTGTAGACAGAAACACACAAGTATGTAGGGTACTTCAAAAAGTTTATGGAAATTAAAGGACTTATTTAATTCAGTGTTGGTGCATATTTTGGTATACAGATTTTTTAAATCTGTGCATTTCTAAATAATATTTTTCCATGAACCTTTTGAAGATTCCCTCATATACTTAGCCTTTAAAACTTTGTGCACTAAAATACATTTGTCTTTTTATTTTTCCACAAATATTTTGAAATACCTTAGTACATATACAAATACACATATTTGCATATAATCCCTGTTCGAGCACCCTTAAGTGGAGTTTCCTTAAGTGGAGTTTCCTTGTTTTAGCTTGAGCCCCTAGAAATTAAGACAGCATCAAAGAATCAAGGAATATGTAAATGTTAAACTATAAAATGACTTTATACTTAGGATTAAAGCTGTGTAGCTCCTAGAATCATAATCAACCCAAAAAAATTCACCTTGCTGATAAGTTAAATTCTAAGTAGCCGTTCACACTCCTTACTGTGCACATCCATATGAAACACCTTTATGAAATAGTCTCTGTTGACAAAAGGCAAGTAATGTTTTTCTTCTTCCTCTGAGTGCATATTAGAAACCGGCAAAGCCTTCTCCCCTTCTCTCTCCCCTAATAGCATGCATTCTCGTTTTTCCAAAAAGGCCTTCAGTGATTTGGAAAAAGTTATTTAACTCTCTGCCCTCACACTCTTCATCTGTAAGATGGGTTTATTATAAACCCTGACTCATAGGACAATTAAAATGATACATAAAAATGTTTAGCAAGATGTCTGGCATATAGTAAACCTATTAGCACTGTTCCTGAAAATCATGTGTGAGATCCTGTCCAAATTGAGTCTCACACACACACACACACACACACACACACACACACACAATGCGTAATCAAGAAGCGTTCAAGAAGCTCACCATCTTTTCAATTCTTGGAAGTTTCTAACTAAAAGTACCAGACAGCACTGCCGGAAAGCAGCCCCCAAGCTGCCGAAACAGTTACCCATGTTTGCACTTCATCTTCTGTCTTTCACCCTGACCTGCACTGTTACGTCTGGCCCTTGGAAGGCAAGTTCTCCTCTCCTACTTGAACAAGGATTGCCCCTATTTTGGGAAATTGTGTCTTGGCCACTAAAGCAGAAGCTCACCGGAGAGGGGGGTTTGTTTTCCATCTCTGCTAACAGGTACTTGGCAGGTGGTGATTCTTGTGTACAGTGAGTACCCCCCCCCCCCCATTTTAAACCAGCTCCTTTCTGTAGCAGAGGGACGATGGAGCAAGGGCAATCAGTGCCCTCATTCTGTGACACCGAGATTGGAAGTCAACTTGGATAACTGCTGCACCAACTCAGAAAATCCTGTTTCTTCATCTTCCTCTGTGTTTGGACTTTATCCTACTTTGAGCAAAAGGAAGAGAAATAACTAAAAAGGAGGGATTGTTAGGTGTAGGTATCAGCATTACATAATGCTTTTTAAATCACCACCTTCTCCTGACCTAAAAATATTGGTATTATCCAGAGTGAGTCAGCAGTGGGAAAATAAAGCATAATAGTGGGAAACACACAAAATAAATCTTTCATTAACAAAGCTAGGCCTGTAGGAGAAGAGGGAAATACTTTGGTTCAGGCCGCCTTTGCTTAACCTTGATAACCACAACTTTTCTGAATGGTCTCCCTGCTGCAGTTTTAATGTCTGCTGCATCATTCTCTGTCATTGCTGTCTGGTGGAAGTCATCTCTCCTCTCTCAAACATCCTATAACCACAACTCTCTTGGATGACATTGATGGCTTCCCAGCCTTTGTTTAGAACCATATGTGCATATCTTGGCTTTGCCGATTAGAAAGCAAGGTCACTGCACTGTTGTCTTCCACCTTTTTGCTCGTCAGGGTTCATTCTCTTATAAACTGTCCAGTCTAACCTTCTCTATGGATTCACTGGCCTACATTCAATCCAGCTTTGCTGCATGCTAGTTGTCTGATCCTAAGTACACTAATCCATGAGTGCCTTAGGTTCTTCATTTGTAAAAAAGAAGGTAATAGAATCCTGTAGAGCTCCCACCTGGATAAATAAATATGCAACCATTACCTGGCCTATAGTTAGTACTCAACAAATGTTGGCTGCTAGTGTTACTGCCACTTCTAATGCTACTATTAGGCAGATGACAAAGTCCTGCCTCACGGCTTTTGAGGTTCTATGCTTGCTTCTAAGTGATGACTTTCCCATAAAGTCACTCACTTTTTGGTCATAGGTATGAGTAGCTGTTATAGTATTAGCTCATTAAAAGCAGGATCTATCCTTACTTAAGTTTATATTCCTGAGAGTACTATAAAAATAGATGCTAATTAATGTTTAAGATTTATCTGTTGCATTTTAAGGTTAATATATGCTCATTAAATAAATTTAGAAAATATAAGGGTATAGTTCATTTCACTCAAAGATAATTACTTTAAATACTTTGGTGCGTCTTCTTTCTTCACTGAAGATATATTTTTGCATAGTTGAGCTCATACTCTATATTCAACTTTATATACTGATTTTTAAGTATTGGATATTTTAAAGACAATTTACCATATATTTTATAAATTCATTAAAATTATCATGGCTATATTCTCCTATTTCTGAGTGTTGCCAAATTTTAGTTACTACAAATAAATCTCTAGTGATCTTTTTGGTATATAAGATTTTTTTTCATGTGTCAGATGATTTAAGTATAAACCATCAGAAATAAAATTACAATGTTAATGAATATCAGTTTGGAGATGTCCATTTTATTTTAGTTTTCAGCATCCATTTTCTTTCTTTTTTTTTTTTGGAAATTTGAGGCAACATTTGGTCAACACTAAGATTCCATGCTTGTTATTTGATAGTAGTCCTTAGTGTTTATATAGAGTATTTCTCATTTATCTGAGGAGGGAGTGTTCTAAGACTCCCAGTGGTTGATTGAAACCTCAGACAGATCAAACCCTATAGATACTGTTTTTCCTGTGGATACATATAAAGTTAAATCTCTAAATTAGGCACAGTAAGAGACTTTAACAGCAACTAATAATAAATTAGGACAATTATAATAATATACTATAATAAAAGTTATATGATTTTGGTTTCTTTCTCTTTCTCAAAAAGTCTAATTGTACTTCCACCTATCTGAATCACCAGCATCGCTGCTTTTGTGCTTTGGGGGCATTAAATAAAATGAGAGTTACTTGAACACAAGCAGCACTATACTTAAGCAGTTAATGTAATAAGAAGACTGGCTATTAAGTGACTAAGGGGTGGGTAGAGTATATATTGTGGATTCTCTGGACAAAGAGATAGTGCATGTTGCTGATGGTACAGAGCAGGATGCTGCAAGATTTTGTCACACTATTCAGAATGGTATATGGTTAAAGCTTATGAACAATTTATTTCCGGAATTTTCCATGTACTATTTTTAGACCTTGATTGATCTCAGATAACTGAAACCACAGGAAAGCAAAGCCATGGATATGCCAGGGGAAAGGGGTGGCTACTGTCTTCAAAAAAAATTAAGGGTGAGCTGGCACCATGGCTCACTAGGCTAATCCTCTGCCTGCGGCACCAACACCCAGGGTTCTAGTCCTGGTTGGGGCGCAGGGTTCTGTCCAGTTACTCCTCTTCCAGTGCAGTTCTCTGCTGTGGCCCGGGAAGGCAGTGGAGGATGGCCCAAGTGCTTGGGCCCTGCACCCACATGGGAAACCAGGAGAAGCACCTGGCTCCTGGCTTCGGATCGGCATAGCGCGCCAGCCACAGCAGCCACCTGGGGGGTGAACCAACAGAAAAAGGAAGACCTTTCTGTCTCTCTCTCTCACTGTCTAACTCTGCCTGTCAAAAAAAAAAAAAAAAAAAAAAAAAAAAAAAAAAAAAAATTAAGGGTGAGGAGATTGTGTCTACAAAGGAATGGCTGGTATGAGATATCAGAGTCTGGGTGGGGTGAGGAAGATGCCTACTGTGGACCTTAATAAATGTTAAGTCTCACCAAGAAACTACCAAACTATTTTCCAAAAGGTATAATACTATCTTTTCTAACTTGGACATTTCTAATAAGGTATACTGGGATCTTATTGTGATTTAGGTTGTGTTTCCCAAATGCCCAATGATGCCGGGTGCCTTTTGATGTGCTTGTTTGTCATCTGTATCTTCTTGGATGAGGTCTCTCCAAGTCTTTTCCCCATTCTTAAAATTAGGTGGTTTTCTTATTACCGAGCTTTGAAAATTCTTTTACAAATCTTTTGTCATATATGTGATTTGAAAATATTTCCTTCCAGTCTTTGGCTGTCTTTTCATTCTCCTTTAAAGAGCAGAGGTACTTTATTTTGATGAAATCTAGTTTTATCAAGCATTTACTTCATTTATTATTCACTTTATGATAGATCTAAGCATAAACAAAACTCAAAGATTTTCTTCTAGAAGGTTTATAGCTGCTGTTTTTACATTTAGGTATATGATCCATTTTGAGTTCATTTTTCTCTGTGGTACAATATATAGATTGAGGTTGCGTTTGGTTTTCTTTTGTGGTGCGTAGTGATAGAGGGTATGTCCACATTCTAATCCCTAGAAAATGTGAGTATTACTTTGTATGGCAAGTGGATGATAGAGCTAAGGATCCAGCAAAGAGTTTATTCTGTGTTATCCGGGTGGGCCTACATGTACTCATTGATGTCCTTATACGAGACACGCAGAGGGATTTTTG
The DNA here is from genome assembly GCF_964237555.1 of Oryctolagus cuniculus. Lineage (NCBI taxonomy): Eukaryota > Metazoa > Chordata > Mammalia > Lagomorpha > Leporidae > Oryctolagus > Oryctolagus cuniculus. Next base: position 130,678,978 of record NC_091433.1, read on the forward strand.
ATCACACAGAACAAGCAGAGGGTGTGAGCACAGCAGCAGACATCTGTGCACAAGCCAGTGACTATCCAGAGCCACAAGAGGCATAGGCGGCAAGGAGCAGGCTCTCCCCCGAGAGCCTGTTGAGAAGGCAGCCCTCCTCCAGCGTGAGCGCAGACCTCGGGTCTCCAGAACTGGGAGAGAGTTCTGCTGTTTCAAGACACCCACTTTGCGGTGATTTGTTACAGTATCATAGGGAACTAAAGTTTTGAAAATAGGTCATGGGAGGGACCAGCGCTGTGGCGTAGTGGGTAAAGCCGCCACCTGCAGTGTTGGCATCCCATATGGGCGCTGGTTCAAGTCTTGGCTGCTCCACTTCCGATCCAGCTCTCTGCTATGGCGTGGGAAAGCAGTAGAGGAGGGCCCAAGTCCTTGGGCCCCTGCACCCACGTGAGACACCCGGAGGAGATTCCTGGCTCCTGGCTTTGGATCAGCACAGCTCTGGCTGAGGCAGCCATCTGGATGGAAGACCTCTCTCTGTGTAACTCTGACTTTCAAATAAATAAATAAATCTTTTAAAAAAATAGGTAATGGGAATCCTCCAACTTTTTCTTTTTTGAAATGTTGTTGGCCTTTCTAATGTCTTTGCTTTTCTCTGTAAATTTTAGAACCAATTTGTTAATTTCTACCAAAAAATATCTTGCTGGAACTTTAATTGGAATTATGTTACATCTATAGATCAGTTTAGGAAATTTGACATCTTAACTTTTGAGTCCTCTGATTGATGAAAATAATATACCTCTCTGTTTGTTTATATCTTCTTTGATTTCTTTCATTTTATAGTTTCCAGCAGACAGATCTGGCACCTGAGTATTTCATGGTTTTTAATGCTGTTGTAGGTAGTGCTTTAAAAAAGTTATTGTTAGTATATAGCATTATGATTTTTTTTGGTATAATGATCCTTTATCTTAGGATCTGACTAAACTTCCTTATTAGTACTGGTAAATTTTTTGTAGATCTTTGGAAGATTGTCTGCATATATGATCTGATCATTTGAGTCATGCCATTTCTTCCTCTCTAACCTGGAGCCTTTTCTTTCTTTTCCTCGCTGCATTACCTTGCCTTCACTACACAGCCGGAGAGCACTAGTAGAGGAGGACATCCTCGTTGTAGGTCTTTCCTTTGTGCTTCATCTCAGACTGCCGCCTCCCCAGCATGTTACTGCTGACGTTGCTTATCCCTTGCTTGCTACTTTGGTGACAAGGAAGGACTGGAGGTGTTCATGTGGTTTTCTGTTCCTTTCCCCTATGCCTTGAAAGCAACGGGGTTTTCTGCCCTCTCTTTCCTCAGCAGCTTAAATAACTTTTGTTTTGTAGTGGACAAAGGGTAGGAGCACCTAGGGCAGAGCTTTGTTCCTTTCCTGGAGTGTCTGCTATACATTGCCCCTGCACCTCCACCAAAAATGAGATGCAGGTGCAGGGGTGATGTAATCTCTAATCTCCTGCCCATCTTCCAATCTGAACAGTGAAGTCTGTGAGCATCCCAGTGGGTGCAGGTTTCTCATACACGTTGTTCCCAAAAGCTCTGTCCTCTCCAACTAGACCACACTCAGCCTTTAGCAGTGTGTTTACAATTGTAGCTGACTTCTCACCAGCTCGCCTGACATCCAGCATCTGCCCAGGTAAGCAAGTGCTCATGTCCCACTTCTGCCTGAAGGTGCCTGCCTTTCTGCAGGTTTCTTCCTATGAAGTTTCTAGTCTGCTTTGATTTCCTTGGTTATTTTGTGGAAGGTAGTGATTTCTTTCTTGAAAGTTAATTTAGATAATAAACATTGTGTAAGGTAAGAAAATGAGAGAGGCTAGGAAGGTCATGTGAAGTACAAGATGAATCTGCCTTGGCCTTTTGGGTTGCTGAGTGCTCACAGAGCAGTAAATAAAAGAGATGTGCTAGAACTTGTGCCTAGCCCGGGGCAATTCCAGAATGAAAGGAGATTCCTTCTCCCTAACATCTTACCTCATAGAGCCATGAAATAATAAAACCCACTAATTTGAATGTCTCCTCTTCCTCTCTTTAGCCTGTGCAGAGCGGTGCTCCCGTGTAGACAGTGAAAAGAAGATGAGATTATTTGGCCCTCTCTCACTACAGTACTCAGCACAAGGAGAGATGTGATGGCCTCCTGAGTAGCTCTTGCTCCTCATGTCCAATGTAAGCCAGAGTCTGATGATTAATGAGAGAGGGCATTCACTTGTGCTTTTGAAAGATGGATCATTGTAAAAAGGCCCAACCCTGTTTGCTGCATTTCCTCCCTAAAAGCAGTCAGTCTTGACAGAAGCTATGCGAGTCATCCTGTCTCCCATTAACAATGACCTCAGCTGTTTGTTTTAAAGAGTTCACAACCCCAAGCAAAATTTTCACATACAAAAACATAACATCAACCAAACGTTTTGGGAAAGCTTCCTCTGTGCTCTCAGCTTGTGCTTCTGTTCATGACATGAAATTAATCCCCTAATGGTAGGTAGGAATCTCCCGTCAGTGACATTAATGTGACCTTAAGTGAGGAAGCCTGTAGGTGACCAGCCCTCCACATGCCTGCTACATTCTAAATGCAGGTCAGCTGATGAGTGGAAAGGATGGGTGTTGGGAAGGAATTCAAAGAGAGGATTCCATGGAAGCATGATGGGTTGGCTAGGGAACCACAGTGCTTTTCAGAAGAGACACTGGAAAGTAGTGTGGGTTACCAGAGTTGTGTAATGTAACAGTGAGTCGTAGGGAGGATACTGAGGAGCGCATCCTGTGCCCCAGGCAGCAGGAACAATTCACAAAAATGTCAAGTGACGACATGAACAGAAATGACTCATTCTTCAGTTTTCCAGAGAGGAAGGGCATCTAGGGAGTTCATGGGCAGAAGGGTACCATTGGAGTCCCTTCTTGGGCAAGAGCAGAGTTTCTGTTCCAAGAGTGACCATCCTGCAGAGAAAACCCAATGATGTCTTAGGCCATTTGGGCTCCTATATCAAAATACCATAAACTGGACAGCTTTCAAACAACAGAAATTTATCTCTCACACTTGTGGAGGCTGGAAAGATCAAGAGAAAGGCAGATTCAGAGTCTGTTGAGAATCCACTTTTTAGCTCTTGGTGCCTTCTTGCTATGTCTTCACATGATGGAAGAAATGAGAAGTTGCTCACAGAGCTCTTGTAAAGGACACTAATTCCACCTGTGAGAGCTCTGACCCCATGACCTTGTCACCTCCCAAAGCCCCCCACCCACCCAAATACCATCACCCTGGAGACTAGGATTTCAATGTATGAATTTTAAGGAAATAAAAACATTCAGACCCTATTAGCTCTCGAGGGCTTCCTATCAGGAAGTCACACCCAGAAGTCCTAACGCAACTTCCTGTAGAGATTCTAAGACAATATTTTTCTCCACTTTCTGCATGTCTAGCGGGTCATTAAAGCAAGAAAATTGAGCTTGAGACCTCAGATTATCTCTTCCTAAGTTCCCTAGACAGAAAACCATCCCACCTGTTACTAGAATTTACGAGAAAAATTTCCAGGCAATTTGACTGTCTTTCACTACATTAACAAGCTACACCAAAACTCAGTGACTTTAATCAGCCACCATTTTGTTTGTTCACAACTCTGTGGGTCACAAATTTGACCGAGGCTCAGCTGAGAAGTTCTATGTGGTGATAGCTGGCATCTCTCATGGTGTTGCAATCAGATGGCAGCTGGAGCTAGAATACCAGGATGGCTTTTCTCACAAGTCTGGCATCTTGGCAGGGGTTGGCCGGGAGGCTAGGACCTCTCTCTGATTCTCCACATGGCTGGCTTAGACTTCTTTAGTTGGCAATCGGATTCCAAGAATTCCAAGTGGTAAAGCAGAAACTATAGTCTCTTAATGCCCAGCCTCAAAATAGACAGTGTCACTTTCACCATATTCCCTTGATGAAAACAAGTCCTAGAGCTAGACTATAGGCATAGACAGGAGAAATAGACCCCTCTTGATGGGGTGTGGCAAGGTTGTTGTGCAGAAGAATCATGGAATGGGGGATAATACTGCAATCTCCTTTGGAAACACAATCTACTATACCACACCACCTATGGCTCCTGTGTGCCTCACCCTGCTGTAGTATTGAGCATGTGATTGGTGTTTAGATTCTTTATTCTTTTAGAGATTTATTTATTTGAAAAGTAGAGAGAGAGAGAGAGAGAGAGAGAGAGAGAGAGAGAAATCAACCTTCAATCCACTGGTTCACTCCCCAGATGGCCACAACATCTGGGGCTGGGCCATGCCAAAGCCAGGAGCCAGGAATTCCATCATGGTTTCCCACGTGGATGGCAGGGTGATCCTCCACTGCTTTCTCTAGCACATTAGTAGGGAGCTGAATTGGAAGCAGAGCAAACGAGAACTTGAATTGACACCCATGATATGCGATGTACCACAGTGTCAACCCTGGAATGTATAACTTTTTGTTCACTCTAAAGTGGAGATGGCAAATGTGGGAGTCACTGCCTTCCATACATCCCTGAAAGTCTGGATTATCCAGTAGGCTTGTGCTCTGCTTCTCTTAAATGAAGGTTACAAGTTGTGAGGAAAAAGACAAGATGCAAATTTTCGGCCCATGTCCCACATTATTATCTATGTCAGCTGCACTTTTATTATTATTAAATTGAAGGTGTTTTATTATCCACTCAGGGATCTTCAGTTCAGTTAATATGCTTGATACTGACATTTAACTTTTTTTTTTATTGCTCTGTTCTTTTACCCCTTCTCAGCACTGGCAAGTCCTAGTCCTCTTTTATAGGGCTGTTATTTTCTAGGACTATTCTGTTCCTGTGTGTGTTGGAAACCAGGGTTTATCTCTATGATATGTTAGTAATTAAAGCAGACCTCTATAAGAAGTCGTAAAACAGCCTGCCCTGCCCAGAGGAACGTAAACTGTGGAGAGGACCAAGGGCTGCCTTAGGCCCCGCTTTGAAAACTGTCAGTAGCTGGTAGATACCATTAGACCTTAGAGGTTTTGTTCCCCCATGAGCACAGATGACACAGATGCCACCTTCCTACAGAGAGATGCACCTGCTAGGCCTAGGGCTCTCATTTTGACACACCATTCTTGAGCCAAAGGTAGAAATGCCCTCAGCACATTCCAAAGCCCCATAGCCTCTTTTTTCCCACCTCAACACACCCAGGGGACTGCACACACTCCTGTCAGTGTCAGAGGCTCATGGCTCATTAGGGCAGTAAGTCACGGGGAGGCCTATGTGGTTTGGAAAAAGTCCACCACTGAGAATCCCTGGGATCAGACTCACAGCGGCATAAGGCAGCACTGGCTGACCGAGAAAGCCAAAGCAAACCAACTGGTAAAACCCAACTGATATGCAACCTCCTAAATCCTTCACACAACCTCTAAGATTGAGAAAGTAACACGAAAATGAACTTTTATTCCAAACCACCTTGTAGTAATCCAAGATTGTGCTACCTGACCACATAGCAAACGTACAGTGAGAAGTGAGGAGCTGTCTGATAAAAATCGCTCATAAACCTGCACACTGCCTTCTGGTAACCTCACGGTGTATGGTGCCTCATGCAAAATCTCCATAAGACCCAGCCTGGGGTGAGTATGGTATAATGTTCCAGCTGAAGTAGGGGTCAAGTTTTCGTTTCTGATACAGCTTTTCACTGTTTGGGGGCACTCAGTAGGCATTTATGAAGTGGTGAGTGAATCAATGAGTTGTGTACAGAAATACAGCCCTGGGCTCACGTACCACACTGCTCTACAGGCTTTCCTTTCCCGGACCGTGCAGCTCCAGCACGAGGGGAGGACTCAGACTCTCCTCCGTCTCTCATTGGAGAATACAGCACACTTCCAGATTGAGTTTCAGAGCTAGCAAAGGGCCCTTGGAAATCAATTAGCCCCAAAACTTCGTTTTCCTGGGGAAATTGAGTACAGAAATATTATGATTTTTTTGAGGACCACCTGTCAGGTCATCTGTAACTGAGTCTCTGCAAGGGGCCATGTAAACTGGTTCCCTGGGGAATGCCTCGTAGAGGTCACAGGTGCCCAGGTAGTTGGTGCAATCAGGAAAGGGAGGAGAGCAAAACTGCTGATACTTTCTGGTTTCAGCTCTAGGAAGAGGAAGCTGTGGCTGCCTGTAGAGGGCAGGAGATGGTGTTTTTTTACCTTCTGCACATACCACTAGACTCAGTCTAATCAGCACCTTCAAATAAGTGCTAGGCGAAAACATTTGGAGGAAGTGCCTCTGTAAACAAGTGTTGCTGCCTTGTAACCCAACTGTAATACCCAAGATTCCACAGCTGGATGCCTCTGCAGGATATACGTGTGCTTTCTGGAGGAAATTAGGACACAGATTCCAAGGGTTCTGCCTCACCACTGAAGACCTGCATTTCTATCTCACTGCTTCCCACCACCCTACAGAAAAAAAAAAAAAAGTCTCATTAGAAGTGCAAACCAGGCTCCCCTGGGCACTGTCCCCAGAGAAGCAGCACATGCTGGCTTGTTAGGTGAGGCATAGCCCCCTCTGGGATGGCTGCCAGAAAACTGCACAACCTTATGGAAATTGTAATGACTCGAGGGTCCTTTGGGGAAGGTAGGTGTCCTGGAAAACACCTAGTCCCTTAGCTTTGAAATGGATAGCAGATCAAGGGAGGAGAGAGAGTTCATTCTATAAATATTTGTTGGGTGTCCACTGTGTCAGGCACTGCTAGGAAATGGTTATCCAGTGTGAATGAAATGTTTTCCTTGTCCATTGATCTTCCTTCTTAGCTTTCTGTGGTGACCCCTGCCTTATTTCACACTGACATCTTCACTTTATTTCGCATTGATGGAAAAGTGAACAGTATGCAAGCCATAAAAATAGTGTTTTAATGGAGTTAAATTTAGGAATCTGGCTCCCCAACTAAATCAAGGACAGAAGTCTTAGCTGCTTCTTAGTCGTTCTCATACCTTTTCACATGATGGTAAATGTCATAGAAAGCGCTCAGTAAAGGTTGATTGAATGGATACCTAAAAATATTGTCTGCAGATAAACCGGGGAAGGGGGCTGCTAGCAAGGAGGCTGATAGCGAGCAAAGGCCGAGGGCCCAAAGGAGCAGACATACGGCACCTACAGGTAATCTCACCATTGTCAGTGCTCTAAAACTTCTCATGCCTTCCTAATCTGTGTATAGCAGCAGCATGAGGTCTATCATATTTGAATGTGAAGAGCAGCAACATCAAATCTTATTACTGAAGGACCTAAAGTAAATCCCATGTATTTTAAGCGCCTTAATGATGGCGCTAGGTAAGTTAGATTGTATTCAGCTGTCCACAGTTGTGTTTTCTGAGCCATAGCCTGGATTTTAACACCCAGAACACAGGGTGCAGCACTAATTGTCTGGTAGAGACTTATCCTTTACTTCAGCAAATGCTCCAGTGATCAGAAGTGTAACTAGAGTTCAGTTTTTAAATGAGTCATTTGTTCTTTTCTTCTGTGGGCATAGATCTGCACTGGTCGTTGGCTGAAGCCCTTCTAGTTTCTAGCATGGGATCCTTAGCATTCCTGTAAACTGGGGTAGGGGCTAAGATAGAGAATTTTAGGGGAGACCTAAAGACCCATACTGAGCTTTGCTTCCTTAGAAACCTGAAAATTTAAGAAAGAAGATTTTCTTAGAGTAGGGACAACAGGATAGAAGCGCCTGAGAAAGTTTTACTTATTAAATTCTAGGAAATGCTCACATTTGATGAAAGCAGAGACAGCCCCATAAGCTGTAATAGCTTAAGCTACTTTAGGTAACCAGATTGTGTCTGTAACTCCTTTGCCTGTGTATTCATTTGATGTAAGAGTTTCTGAAAAGATGTGGTTGCAAGGTTGAAATCCCAAGAAAGGAAGTCTTTGATGTCTGGCAATGGAAGATGACTAGTGGAAGAGCCCTGGAGAGCTTCTCATCTGAGGATGGTGACGTGAGGACGCAGGCATCCGGGTCTCTCATTCCAAGGCACGGGGCTGCTTCTTAGGAGCTAGAAAAGGGTTAAGAGGAGACCTGACATCGCTCTGGGGGTTCCACTCCCCACCATGTGACTTTTAAAATTATTTATTTATTGGGGCCGGCGCCGTGACTCACTTGGCTAATCCTCCGCCTGCGGCACCAGAATCCCATATGGGCACCGGGTTCTAGTCCCGGCTGCTCCTCTTCCAGTCCAGCTTTCTGCTGTGGCCCTGGAAGGCAGTGGAGGATGGCCCAAGTGCTTGGGCCCTGCACCCGCATGGGAGACCAGGAGGAAGCACCTGGCTCCTGGCTTCGGATCAGCGTAGCTCCGGCCGTAGCGGCCATTTTGGGGGTGAACCAACAGAAGGAAGACCTTTCTCTCTGTCTCTCCCTCTCACTGTCTGTAACTCTACCTGTCAAATAAATAAATAATCTTAAAAAATATTTATTTATTTACTTACTTACGAGGCAGAGAGACAAACAGAGACAGAGACAGAGGCAGAGGCAGACAGAGAGCTCCCCCATGTGCTGATTCAAGCCGCAGTTGCCTGCAATAACCAGAGTTGGGCCACACTGAAGCCCGGAACTGTGATCTCAGCAGGTCCCCAAGTGCTTGAGCCATCACCTGCTGCCTCTTGCTGGGGGTGGAGTGGAGCCAGTACTCAAATCCAGGTTCTCTGATACAGGATGCGGATGTCCCAAGCAGTATCTTAACCACTAGATCAAGAACTCACCCCACTTTGGTGATTGTATAACCTAATCACCCTTCATTTGTTGCAGCTGGAAATTATGAAACTGTGTAGGCAACAACTTAGGTGGTATTTAGACCCCAAATGTGAATATCTTTGAAAATACCTTCAAGCCATAATGCACTATCTGAATGGCAAGTTAGCACTCTCCTTTCAGGTATTTGCAATGTGTTCTTATGATTTTCATTAAACATTTATGTGATTTAGGGATATGGAAGGCGGCATGGGATTTTATGGTAGAAAGGAATCGTTGAGAACATGAGCTAAGGCTTTTATTTAATGAGCTAGTCCTCTAGTGTTTCTGACAGCTACTCATCTAGGCTCAGCTCAAGTATTTCCGTTCAAAAACACTCTGATAACCTGCTAATGGGAATGTAATTGTTACACCCATTCTGGAGGGAAGTTTATAAATGGGTATCAAAAACTTTGGCCTAAAATACTTTTTCAGAAATTTATCATCGTCATCATTGTTGCTAATATTTGTTAAGCATTTACCGTGTGGTAGGTGCTGTTCAGGGTACTTTGCATGAGTTAACTTGTTCAATTGGCATATTATGTAGATGATGAAACTGCATTTTAGAGAAGTTAGATAACTTACACAAGGTCACAAAGCTAGTAGGTGGGAGATACAGGGATCTAACTCAGACTCTCTAGATCCAGAATCCACATTTAAAGTCTCTCTCTCTCTCTCTCTCTCTCTCTCTATATATATATATATATATATATATTTAATTTAAAGAGAGAATGCACTCTCATACACTGGTTCACTCCCCAAGTGCCCACAATGGCTGGAGTCAAAGCTGGGAACTGGCAATGCAAGCAGGAGCCCAACTATCTGAGCCATCATCTGCTATTCCCAGGGTCTGCATGGGCAGAAAGGAGAAGCAGGAACCAGAGCTGGGGATTGAACCCACATACTCTGATGTGAGATGCAGGTGTCTTAACTAGTTTCTTAACCACTAAGTTAAATGTCCACTCTCAGGGTAGGTACTGTGACACAGTAGGCTAAGCCTCTGCCTGTGGCGCCAGCATCCCATATGGATGCCAGTTCATGTCCCAGCTGGTCCTCTTCCAATCCAACTGTCTGCTTATGGGCTTGGAAAGTGGTGGAAGATGGCCTAAGTGCTTGGGTCCCTGCACCCACATGGGAGACCTGGAAGAAGCTCCTGGCTCCTGGCTTCAGATCAGCCCAGCTCCAGCTCTTGCTGTCATTTGGGGAGTGAGCCAGCAGATGGAAGACCTTTCTCTGTTTCTCCCTCTCTCTGTCTGTAACTCTTCCTCTCCAATAAATAAATAAAATCTTAAAAAAAAAAATGCCTGCTCTCCAGAGTCCACACTTTTAACCCTTGTGTTATATATTGTAACTCACAAGTGATTTCCTAAAGAAATACTTGAAGAAACATACAAAGAAGTACAGTATACTCAAGTGTTTTCATGAAAGCATTGGGTAATATAGGAAAAGATTGAAGAAAAAAAGCCCATTAGTAAGGAATCTATTCAAGTAGTATGATATAGAACCATTAAAATTAGATACTATGGAGTCTTTAAAAGTCTTGAAGTTCAACTCTGTGTATTGTTTACATGTAAAAGATATCTGTGCTGCATTACTGAGGAAAAATCAACTTTTGACACTATGTAAAATTTTTTTAATGAGTAAAGCATCATAAAGATCATATGTGAATCATTGACAATGATTGTCTCTAGGAGATGAAATTATGGATCATAGTTTTCCATTGTATTTCTTTGAATTAAAGAGGTTCTTTTATTTTTCAGTTGTTTGTTGTTTTCCAAAGAGTATAAACAAGAGTACTTCTAAAAGTTCATGAAAAATAGATTTAGAAGATAAGTTTATTTTAGTGCAAAATAATATCATGCAAATTAGGTGTCCTAAAAGCTCATGGAAGAAGCTCCTGACACCTGGCTTTGGATCGGCACAGCTCCAGCCATTGTGGCCATCTGGGGAGTGAACCAGCGGATGGAAGACCTCTCTCTCTGTCTCTACCTCTCTCTGTAACTCTGATTTTCAAATAAATAAAGTAAAAATATTTTCTTAAAAAGTGTGTATTAAAAAACTATGGATGGATTTCAAAATTATTTTGCACCAAAATGAGTTTATTTTCAATTCCATTTTTCCATGAACTTTATGAAGTACCCTTTTATTGTTTTATAAAGAAATACATGATAAAGTTACATCCTTCTGAGAAAAAAAATGATACACAAAAGAAGTAGAACTCATTATACTCTCACATAAATATCTCTTTCACTGTCTGGTCTAGCACATTCCACTGTTGAACTGTTCTCTTTATTATATAGGTTTTTCTTATTTTGTAGATCAAGAGCTTTTCACTAGTTTCTGGGGAAGTTAGTCACAGTATGTTTAGGTCCCACTGTTTGTTACTTGCTGAACTAGGCATTCTGCCTCTCTGAGCTCTAGAATATTCTATTCTAGGAGATGCAAACACAAAACCCTTACGTTTCTCTCTATATCAACATCTGGTTTACTGACATAATCAACTGTCTGGTTGTAAGGGACAAACAGTTGGAAGAATAGAAAAATATGTGATACGGTGCTTCCTGTGCACCGTAAACAATGAGTACAAATGGAGTTCAGAGAAAGGATAAACCTGAGAAGCTGATAGCAGGAGTCAAGGTTTCCTAGAGGAGCTGGGGACTAAAGTCTTGAAGCATGGTAGGAAATGGAGGAGGGCCTTTTATTCAGTCTGGTGGCATGAACTTTTGGAAGTTCCCTTAATTCGATGTTTCTGAGATTCTACTCTCCTATTTAAAGATGCACTGGACCACACTGGACCTTGGTTCAGATTCCGGCTTCCCTGCTTGCTGCCGTGTGATTCTGAGCAATTGTTTACATGGTTGTGTTCCTCGATGACCTTACCAGTGAACTAGGCGTGATAATCGTATCTTCTTCTTAGGATTACATTAAATAAGACTGCACCAAGAAAGCATTTAATATAGTGCCTGACCCATTTGGGGCTCACAATAAATGTAAATTTTATTCTGCTTTTTTCCTCATGTTCCCACTCAGTGGTCTCGTCTCCTTTTGAACTCTTGGTCCTGACTTGCCCGCCTTGCTCTTGTGTATGTCTTCCTGTTTCCTAGCTGCCCCATTGAGTCTGTCTCTTGCCGTTGGCTGATTCCTGTGTGTAGTGTGATTTCAGACCATCAACCTCAGTACAGCCCCTTGCTTGCCTTCTCAGTCTTCCCATAAGTTCAGACTCCTGGACTCAGCACCAAACCCAGAACTCACATGGAGAGGGAGGATCCTTTTCTCTTCTCCAAAGCCACACCAGAGTTTTGAACACAAGTGGCCCTTCAGGCCAGAGTGTAACTTCAGAACTCCTCTACCCAACTTGAGTGTCCCCAGCCCTGCCCTGACACCACAGCCATTTCACTTCCCGGCTCCGAGACCATGCCTGAACGTTTCTAGGGGCCTCTTTGCTGACTGCTGGCTGATTCTTACAAGCAGTGAGAGATCTTGCTGGGAGTTGCTGCTGAGCTCAGCCCTCAGCTGCCTTCCTCTTGTGGATGGACCCTGGGCTTTGCTGCTTTTATGGACTAGGCCTTGCCAACTGTAGAAACAATGAGCCTCTTTAGCACCCTGACACTGCCATGGGGTAACCAGAGACAGAATGACTCCTTTCCAAAGGTGACTTTGCTGGCCAGCATCTATCACCTCAGTCTGGGCTTCCTGACCACTTTTTACAATTCTTTTGGATCAAATAGAGCACTCCCTGGCCTTTTCTGGTTATAGAGGTCTCATTGTTTCATGGTCAGCCTAGGCCTTTTGCAGGCCTATCTTGGCTTTGGAATCCTAGAGAGTTTAGCAAACGTTGCTTCAGTGGAATATCCATTTTTTTTTTCCTATTTAAGCATAAAACAGTGAATCATAGAAATAAATGTTCTTAGGTCATCTGGTCAGTCTCTTGGGCACAGCTACAGGGTGTTTCCTTTATAACACGGTCCCGTCTTTGTCCAGTCTGTTTAAATGTCCCAGATGTTGGGCCTTCCTCGTCTGTTCTAGCAGCTCCGAGAATAAAACGAACTGTGTTTTCTTGCAAGCGTCTTTCCCCTGCCCCTACCCTGTCAGCTGCGCATGCCATGGAGTGAGGCCAAGGAAGAGCAGCTCTCCCCCTCTCAGGCAGAAGTGTTACTTCAGGGATACCCTTCAGGACAAGCCAGGAGCAGTTGGGTTTTACCAGCCAACTTGCCAATTGCCTGGAAATGGGGCCAGGGTCACCGCGGCTACTCCGCTGATTTTAGGGCTTTTGCAGTCTTCTGGAGCCTTAATTTCTCTCACATGGCCAAATTTCTTTCCCCTTCTTTCTGGGACACCTATGCAATGTTTCCTCTTTTGTTCAGAGCTGTGAAAAGGAACTGTTTGTTTGACTATGGATTTCCCTTTTTTTAACTCCCCCCACCCCAAACCCACTGCTCTCTTCCTCTCCCAAAGAAGAGAAAGGAAAGCAGCCACAATAATACTTCTGTAAATTTATGGCCACTCTGTAATGTTTAATCACAGCTACGTGACTGGGGGCTTCAGAGCAGGCGTACAAGTTCAGCGCAAGGTGAATCTTGTCTGAGATAATCTGAAAGTTCATTCAGAGGTGAGGGCAGCAGCCTCTTGCAGACGGGCGAGGTTAACAGGAGGTCACCTGCTTTTTTTTTTTTTCTTCTGGTCTTCTCCCCTTTAATGTGTAAACAAAGGGAAAATGTAACTTCCAATGAACTTGGCATATGTTGTGCTCACGCTAATCTTGGCCCGGCCAACTGTAAACAGTCCAATATCCTGTGGCTGAGCCTTTCCACCCATTCTTTGCCTTTTGGAGAGCATGAAGAAACACCAACAGAAAACAGAGACAAGCACCTTGTTCAGCTGTGCCCTAGCACCTCAGAGAACCTCAAGGAGTTGGGGAGGAGATGTTGGGGGGGAGCCAAGAAGGGGAGACCTCAGGCCTTGTTTGATGTGATACATTTAGAGCTTTCCAATGCTTTCTCACACTCATCCGTTGGTGTGCTTTTAGTGAGCTCCTTCTCTGCCCCCGCACACAGTGCCAAACAATGAGAATACAAAGATGGACAAGGCTTTACCCTGCTTACGTGCTGAAGGTTGAGCGTATCTATGATCTGGCCCCAGAGCTATGAGGATGAAGGAGAGGGGCTTTGCTGGTATCTAGAGAAGGTTGAGGATAGAGAGCACCTAGACAGGACCCTGTCAGAGGTTCCCTCCATTTGCAGAAATGTCTGCAGGCCAGAGAATTCCAGAAGCTTCTAGAGGCAGTGTGTACGACATTGGGGGCCCATAGCCTGAGCATCAACTGTTTGCAGAAGAGCAATGGCTTCTTGATTTCTGATCAACTTTGATTTGTCATAAGCTCAATACCTTGGCAAGCCAGAGCTGCTGGGCTAGTCCAAATGTGCATGGGGAACACACCTCTGCTGCACTTCAGCAGCTGTCTTGGGAATATTCACCATAATCAGTGCCCCAATACCTGGAGCAGGAACAATGACTTAGTGAATTATCATTGGCAAGTATTAAGTCTCAAACTAGCTTCTAGAATTCCCTGCTCAGTGAAGAGTATTCAGGGAATGTAGACTTTGCACCTTTTAGCCAATATGTAGAAGACCATTTTAGTTGTGTGAGTTGGTAAAGGAAGGCTAGTGTTATTGAGCATCCAAGAAGACACAACCCTTTAGCCCCAAAATTCCCTTGTACTGTGCTTGGTACCACTGTGTACCCAGCAAATGGAAATTCCCATGACTATTCTTGATGCTAAGTATTTCATAGCTACCATGGACCCAGATGTGTGCCAGATAGAAGTAGAGAACAAGATCCTGCCCATGAGGAGTTTATACTCTACTGTGGGAAGAGAGTGTTTGGCTTTGTGGTTAAGACACTCACATCCTGTAATAGTCTCAGCTCTGCTCCCAATTCTAGCTTCCTGCAAATGCACACTCTGGGAGGCAGCAGCAGGTGGTGGCTCAGGTGGTTAGGCACCTGCCACCCATGTGGGAGACCTGGATTGAATCTCCAGCTCCTGGCTTCAACCTGGCCCAACCATTGTATTTGGAGAGTGAACCAGCAGATGGGGGAGCTCACTTTCTCTCTCTCTCTCTCCATTTCTTTTTCATTCTTTCTTTGTTTCTCTCTTTCCTTCTTTCCTTCTTTCTTTCTTTCTTTCTCTCTTTCTCTCTTTCTCTCTCTCTTTCTCTTTCTCTCTTTCTCTCTCTCTCTCCTCCCCAAAATAAATAAATTTGTAAATTGACTTTTTAAAAGATCTCTCTGAGGAAGCAAGACAAAAGGAATAATTTATAATTTAAGATAAGGTTATAAAACTACCAAGTAGGCTGGCGCCGCGGCTCACTAGGCTAATCCTCCGCCTAGCGGCGCCGGCACACCGGGTTCTAGTCCCGGTCGGGGCGCCGGATTCTGTCCCGGTTGCCCCTCTTCCAGGCCAGCCCTCTGCTGTGGCCAGGGAGTGCAGTGGAGGATGGCCCAGGTGCTTGGGCCCTGCACCCCATGGGAGACCAGGAAAAGCACCTGGCTCCTGGCTCCTGCCATCGGATCAGCGCGGTGCGCCGGCCGCAGCGTGCCGGCCGCGGCGGCCATTGGAGGGTGAACCAACGGCAAAGGAAGACCTTTCTCTCTGTCTCTCTCTCTCACTATCCACTCTGCCTGTCCAAAAAAAAAAAAAAAAAAAAAAAAAAACTACCAAGTAAAGTATTTAATCTGAAACTGATTGAAGAAATCTTCTCAAGGGTCTTGTAGAATGAGAGGATCTAGATGGAACAAACAGAAAAGAGGCATTCCAAAGCAGAGCACAGCAAGAGTAAAGGAGCAAAGTTGTAAAAACAGGAAAGAATGCTTCCAGTCATTGTCATTGTCATGATCATCACGGCTAATGTCTGCTGAGCACTCACCATGTAACAGGCACTATGCTGGGTATCAGTCATATTTTCATTATTATAGCAGAATGCCTGAGGCAGGCTGCTATATAAAGAAAAGAGATTGATTTTGATCCACGGTTGTGGAGTTCAGAGACTGAATAGCATGATACAGGCTTCAGCAAGGTCCCACAGGCTGCATCCTGTCCTGACAGCACGTGTCCCTGTCTATGTGTAGGTGGTCTCTTTCTCTCTCCTTATAAAACCACCAGTATTCACACTAATGACCTAATCCAGTCTAAGCACTTCCCAATCCCTCTGCCGCTAGTACTACAATTGGATTAACCTTCCATCCTGTTAGTACCATTAACATACGACTTTGGGGATTGAACTCCTTCCTGAGTTCAGGGGGCAGAAATTCAAACCATAGCAGTGTCATTTCCACTTTAAAGATGCATCAGTAACTTGCCCAAGGGCACCTAAGTGAGGAAGAATGAAAGTCCTGAACTGACTTCACCTCCTAAACAGAATGACTTGGATTTGCCTCAACACCACTCTGAAGATTTCCTAACCGCATCCCCCCAGCCCCCGCCACCTGCTGGGCGTTGTAAAATGCTTGTCTATGAGTTCCAATAAGGGGACAAGAAGTGGGAAAATGAGAAAACTTAGCTGCTAAAGGCAATATCTGCAAGTCAGTAATACAGTTTGTCACGAAGTAGAAAGGACTAGTCACAGGGACAGACTAACACAAGATGATGGTGATTTTCCACTGTCACCTTGATATCTACTTTTGGTTGACTTTCCTGGAGCTTGGGAGAGATCCCAGGTAAGAGGATAGATTCTTTCTCCCACAGCTTGTTCGTGGTATTTAAACAGTGGGTGGTCCCTTCCAAAGAAACCTCTACTGAGGATCTGGCCTTTATTAAGGTCCTTGAAGGAGCTTTGCTCCCAGAGAACAGGCTGCATGGACAAATGCTAATCTGGAGCTTGTCCATCTGGCCCAGGCTCACAGAGAATATGGACATGATATCTCGGGTTGAGAGAAGGGAGTTGTGCCTTGGAAGGGAGCCAGGGGCTCCAGTCTACATTACATTGAAGCAAAAGTCAGAACAACTGTTGCTTTAGAGTTCACAAAGGGCAGTCTCTAGTTGCTTTTTAAAAATCTCTCTGAATAATAATGATACCCTGTGGTAATTGTGTTATTAACTCTAACAACAATGTGAAATTTTCAAGTGCTTTCACTTACTGTATCTCTTTTCATATCCTTAGTCAACAAATTGGAGTCCATTTTCCCAGCTGAGAAACTGAGTTAGAAGCCTATAATGATTTATTTGAGACCTCACAACAAGCCATTCTATAACTCAGAGATAACAAATACGAGAATCTAATGTGGAATAAAGGCTCCCATGCTGTCAAAGACCGAAGACCATATTGTTCTAGCCACAAAAGAAACTAGAAGAGTAAACTTGTCTATGAAGGATGAGAGAAGAAATCTTCCCATCCTAGGATGTCTGAGAATGAGTGATACAAAGTCTCCCACAATGAAGCTTTCTTCCCCTAATTTCTCCTTCCCACGCAATTCAGACACTAGCTAATGAGCATTCAGATGCTTCTTGGAGAATTTCGGAGACTATCTTGCCAAGTTCAAGGAAGATATAAACTTAGCATCAAGGATAGTAGCTATGGAAGCAGAGCTTGTCCCTTCCCTGCCATTCCAGATCAATCTCAAACACCTTAGAAAATTCTGTAGAGGATGATTCATTCCCAAAGGCTCAGAAGTGGAATGTAGCTTAGAGAAGACGTATTTTGTGTTTGTCTTCATTCTGGTAAGGGTAAGCTTTTAGTGACCTTGGCTTGACTGTGCTGCTTTCTTTACACCTCTACATGTTCTCTTCCAAGGAAAGATGGGCTTCTTTCAGTTATCCTGTTAAGAGTCTTGGTCTGGACTACTCATCTGAGTTTTCTCTGTGCCACTTGCTGTGGGATAAAATTCCGAGTGTTTAAGCTGGCCTTCTAAGTGGCCTGGCATTTTTATGTCATTTCATATGTATGGTGGTGAAGACTCACTAATAATCCCTTCTCACCATTCTACACTTTGTTTTTTTTTTTTTTTTTTAAGATTTATTTATTTATTTGAAAGTCAGAGTTGCACACAGAGAGGAGAGGCAGTGTGTGTGTGTTGGGGAGAGGTCTCCCATCCACTGGTTCACTCCCCAAATGGCTGCAATGCCCAGAGCTGTGCCAATCCGAAGCCAGGAACCAGGAGCTTCTTCTGGGTCTCCCTCATGGGTGCAGGGGCCCAAAGACTTGGGCCATCTTCTACTGCTTTCCCAGAACTGGATTGGAAGTGAAGCAGCCAGGACTCAAACCGGTGCCCATATGGGATGCTGGTACTGCAGGCGGCAGCTTTAACTGCTGTACCACAGTGCCAGCTTCACCATTCTTTCTTTGCACACGGTGTGCCCCTTGGGTACAGGCAGCACCCCATTCATCTTTCAACCAGAAACATGGTTGTACAAATTCCCAGCGTAAATGAATTGATAAATGTATTCTAGTATATTTAAGTAAGAGGAATATACTACTTGGTAGTTTAAATGAATGAATTAGATGGGACAGTATGCATACATCTTGAAATGTTAAGATTAAATGAACAAAGCAAGGTGCAAAATGTTATGTATGGTGTTATTTTATACAGATACAAACACATTGCCATTTATGGTTTATCTGTTAAAGGCATCAAAATATGCAGCAGCTACATAACAAAGTCATGATTGCATTCTTCTTCAGAAAAGTGAGGGGTGTTCTATTCCTTTAAAACAAAGAGAGCATCTGAATTAAGTTATGCAGATCCTCAACATGTTTTACTAGGGATAATGTGGGTTTTATATTCTTGTTTATGTTTTTATTGTTTTTTTTAAAAGAGGTATGTATTTATCTGAAAGACAGAGTGATATTGAGAATGAGAGAGAGAGGGGTAGAGAGAGAGAGAATCTTCCTTCTGTTGGTTCACTCACCAAATGGCCACAACAGCTGGGACTGAGCCAGACTGAATTCAGGAGCCAGGAACTCCATCTGAGTCTCCCATGTAGGTGACCAGGGCCCAGGTACTTGGGTCATCTTCTACTGCTTTCCCAGGCATGTTAGCAGAGAGCTGGATTGGAAGCACAAAAGCCAGGACTTGAACCATGGGATGCCAACATCAAAAGTGGTGGCTTAACCTGCTGAGCCACAGAAGCAGCCCTTACTATTTTGTTGTTAAATTAATGCACAAAACAAAATTCCCTTTCATATCTTTGGGCATCTGACTGGTGCATTATTCTCAGAGTTTGATCCTCTACCAGATAATTAGATTATATCTTGTGGTAGAAGGGAGAGTGGAACTGAAATCCAGGACTTGTATTTCTAACTACAGCCTCATTCATAGTAGATTTGCCATACAGCATCTTTCAGGTCTCAGTTTCCTGCTCTGTGAAATGAAGGCACGGTGCATTCTTTGCACTTTCTCTACAGCCCACTATTTTAGCGGCCTCATTCCTCCTAAGTGAGGAGATCTACTCTCTATCCCATAGATAAAAAGGAATTATTAGACCCAGAATCGAAGAACTGAAGGGAGCATTGGGTGCATTAGGTGTCTGGTCTTCAGTAAAAATGAGTTTTAGAGGAGTGCTAGGTCACCAGACTACTGGGGACAGACCCAGGGCTACATTGCTTGCTATTTTCTATCTTCTATTTTTGGAGTCTGAAAACCTTTCAAAAGCCAAAGGAATGCATCTAAAGCTAGCAAAGGAAAGAAGGATGACTGAAAGTATGTTTACTAACCAAGAGACAAGGAATATGGAGTTCACTGGAAAGGTTTGCAGTCCAGGATGTTTTTAAAACATTCTGCCAGACAGAATTCAAGCAAAACTTCTACCACATAGGATTCTTGTTCCCTCAAAGGAGAATTCTGAGAAGTAATATTGTGACAGTGTTTGGCACAATGACAATTTTAAAGATTCTGATACAAAAAGAAGGATATTCACAGTGATAGGGGACAGGGGTAGAAAGGAGACTATTGGCCCAGGGTTTGCATATTTTCGAAGACTTCACTGTTTATCTGAATCTTGATTGCCTTTGGTCATTGAAATCTGCCACAAGCCTTTGACCAGCCTTACTCTCTGCCTATGAAAATTCAATGAGCAAAAACAAAGAGAAAATCAAGACCTATTTCTTCACCTCCCCCCACCTCCCAAACACACATCCCAGCGCTGTCTTCATCAAATTGTGTTGTACAGACTTGGCCGTGGCTTTTAGCAAATCCTATTGGACTGCTCGTTTGCTGCTTCTAAGCATCTTGGAACTGAGTGTGGTGTTGAGCGAAGGTGTGAGATGTTCTTGTCCTCTAAGTCAGTTGTCTAATAAAATCATCTTCAAAACCTCAATTGGATTTCCCATCTCCAAGGGGGAGGGCTGGTTCAGCATTGCTGCCTAGTTACTGTCAGAAATCCCTGGGTCACGGAGACTCCCTAGGCAGCTCTGGGTGGGACTGCTGGTTCTCCAGTCTGGTACTCACGTTGTAGCACCATTCTCTTTTCATGTGGATTCCTTAGTAAATCCTGCTGCTTCCTGGAATCTCATTGAGCCTCTGTTCTGCCCTTCTTGGTGATTATTTCTAGCTTTAAAATTCTTGCTCATGAGTAAAGGCTGGGAAACTCTGGCAGGAATTTATCCAGCCCTTGTTACATTCCCATAGTTGCCTCATACCAGGATTTAAATATGGTCCCCAGTTTGGCCTTTCCTGGGCTCAGACCCCCCAGATTTGTATCTAATTTCAGTATTGTTTTTTGTAATGACTAGACATGTCCTAAGAAAAAGGCAGCTATGAAAGAACTGAGAGACATATCAGTACATTTACTTTTGTCTGAAATGATAACAGTTGTGGGTAACAATGGAGACCTGAATACGTGACATCTTTTTCTCTTTGAAATGTAACTTGGCATAGTCAATAGGAGTCATTTTGTAATTAAAGAGACTTAAAATCAAACCGAAGTCCTGCTATTTACTAACTGTCTTCTTCACATCTATAAAAATGAGTGAATAAAGATTCAAGACTCAAATGACATATCTCACATGATGAGTATAAGTGATCAAATAAGATTATCTATCATATTTCACTGAGCCAATGCTTGGTAGACTTTTAATAAATATTTGTGACCTTCCTTTCCCCTCTAACTTGATCTGAGAAGTCATTTTCAAGATGGATCCAGCTGGTAGGGAAAGGGAATAAGCTAGGAGAGGAAGCAGCCCTGCTCCATGGGACAGAGGCCGTCAATGTTGTGTTGATTTTCCTTAACACCTCATTGTGGATCTGTCTGTTCCCCTGCAGGCCATTGGTTTAGCTCATGTCAGAGTTTAGTGTTCTAAGCAGCCTTGAAAACACTGGCTTGAACTTGAAATACTTTGCATATGGTCCTTATTTTGTCTTTGGGGGCAGGCTCAGCAGGTGGACAGAAGGGAGGACTGATAATGACCCTAATTAGCATGTTATATCCTGTTGAAAGAAGGAAGTAGGCTGTGGAAATGGGAAAGGTCCATAGATCACCTGGCAATGCCCATCATCTTCCTCTTTGGTTTTCCCTGTGTCCTGTCCAACTTCAAAACCCTATGCAAAAATTTCAAACTGATGGCCCAAGAAGTGACTGGAACTGTTTTTTTAAAACATCTGAATTTGAATATCTCTAGGATGATTATGTACCCCCCAATTTTCCCAGCCCGCATCATTCGCTTATGTTTCACTTGCCTGATTCATTGATTTGTATCATTTTCCTGGTCTCTGTATCCAGCTGGTTCTGGAAAGCCTGTCTTGTGGTCACTTTTTGTTTTTCTTATTCCTTGCTGACACTCAGCAGCCTTTTGGTCCTTCAGTGAAGCCTGAGACAGTGGCCGTACTGGTCCCTGCCCTCATTGCCCCAGATCTTCCTGCCTGAAAATGTTTCAACTCTATTTTGTATGCTACTACCAAATTGATCTTACCAAATATATTCAAAATGAAATGGTACCACTCCCCCTGGAATGGAAGTTTTTTAAAAAAATCCTTAAACTTGGAGCCAATAACCTCTAATAGTCTAGCTCTACTGATTTCTCCTCTGGCCCTCTCATTACTATTCCTTTGTGTGCCACCTCATCCAAGTTCAGTACAACTGGTCTTTGACAGAGCCCCTGAAAGGAGTGGAGGAGAGGATCAGGCTTGAGGGGTCAGACTGTCCTGGGCCTTGCATAACAAGAGATTCCTTTTGACCCATTCTTTTTACCTGTCTCTTCTGCAAAACGGAGGTAACTGAGACTGTCTCTTCATCTGCGAAAGGGAGCTTCCTCCAGGTGCTGATTCTCATGAGGATTAAGTGGAATGGATAGGTAGGACACCTGGCCAGTATCTGTCTTGCAGTAGGTATTCCAGCAATGTCCTCTTGGGGCTGGCGTTGTGGCATAGTGGGTTAAGCTGCCACCTGTGATGCTAGCATCCCACATGGGTACTGGTTCGAGTCCCGGCTTCCCCACTTATGATCCAGTTCCCTGCCAGTGTGTTTGGGAAAACCATGGAGGATGATCACAGTACTTGAGCCCCTGTCACCCATGTGGAGACCCAGATGAATTTTTAGGCTCCTGGCTTCAGCCTGGCTCAGCCCCTGCTGTTGTGGCCATTTGGGGAGTGAAATAGCAAGTGTAACTCTACCTTTCAAATAAATAAATACATTTTGAAAGGAAGGAAGGAAGGCAGGTCCTCTTTCTTCCTTTCTTGAACACATTTCAGTTACTTCTACTTCTGCTTCTTGGCCTCTACTAGTCTCTTTTCTTGAGTTGCTTCTTCAGGACCAGTATTGTGGCACAGTGAGTTAAGCCACTGTCTGCAGCACCAGCATCCCATGTGGGTGCCAGTTTGAATTCGGCTGCTCCACTTCTGATGCAGCTCCCTGCTAATGCGCCTGGTGAAGCAGCTGAAGATGGTCCAAATGCCTGGGCCCCTGCACCCACATGGGAGACCCGGAAGAAGCTCCTGGCTCCTGGCTTTGATCTGGCTGAACCCTGGCTGTTGCGGCCATTTGGGAAGTGAACCAGCTGGAAGATAGATTCATTCTCTCTCCCCCCACCCCTGCCTCCCTCCCTGATTCTCTAACTCTGACTTTCAAATAAATAAATAAATCTTTAAAAAAATAAAGTTCCCTGTTTCTTCTAGTTATCTAAATTGTATCCATCTTTTTGGCAGAGTAGAACTTTAAATCTTTTAGGCCTGTCTGTGAGCACACAGAGTATTCTGTAAAGGGGTCCCTGCTTTCTCTCAAGGGCAGATGCTATACTGATTAGCACTTTTTATCAAATTCTTTTAATCTTTCCAAAAAAGACTTGTAGTGACTCATTAAAAGTGACACATAGGGGCCGGTTCTGTGGCGTAGTGGGTAAAAGCCACCGCCTCCAGTGCCGGCATCCCATATGGGCACCAGTTTGAGTCCTGGCTGCAATGGCCAGTGCTGGGCCAAGCTGAAGCCAGGAACTTCCGATCCAAGCTGAAGTCCACTTCTGATCCAGCTCTCTGCTCTGGCCTGGTAAAGCAATAGAAGATGGCCCAAGTGCTTGGGCCCCTGCACCCACATGGGAGACCCAGAGGAGGCTCCTGGCTTCAGATCGGCACAGCTCCAGCCATTGAGGCAACTGGAGAGGGAACTAGTGGATGGAAGATCTCTCTCTCTCTCTCTCTCTCTCTCTCTCTCTCTGTGTGTGTGTGTGTGTGTGTGTAACTCTGACTTTCAAATAAACAAATAATTTTTTTAAAAGTGATACATTAAATAGAATTGATAAATGTAATTGAAAGGAAAAAAAGCAATTTAACGGAGAAGGAAGCAGCAAGTCTGTCAACCCCAATGGGCCTAAGACTATAGCTTTTCTGGGAACTTGTGTTTGCAGAACCCTTTTGAAATCTGGAGTTTATGGAAGGAAACACAGGAAAAGGATCCCTTGGTGGGTGAGAATCACCACTTAGTATCTAGTAGTTCTTTGATTGATTTGTATTAATTTAGTTGCCAGCTTTGGTGATAGAGTTCTGAGGATGTTCCCACATATACTGTCCTCCCCATGGCAGTGTGAGAGAATGTGGTGTTACCTTTGAAGGTTGACTTGTGTGTGTACCTACACATTCCAATAAATAATATTTTAAGTCACAATATTTACTTAGGCTAAGTCCAGTTCATTATCCACAATAGTGAACCCAAAGTGTATTTTAAATAGCTTTTTGACCATTTCACTTATAAAATACAATTACTTTGTCTTGTCACTATTCTTCTTTTATAATGTGAATGATAAAGAGCTATTACTATGATCACGAAATTTTTGAGCTCTGCCATTTTCTGGATGTTTGCCTACACTTACCTTTTATCATTTTCAAGCTGTGGTCTTATTGAAAGGATATTTTTAAGCCACTTAATCATTTTGAGTGAAGGGTGGGAGAAGTAGTTTAGTTAATAACTCAGTAATATAGTGCCTCACCCACTCATTGAGGAATTGTTAACAATCACAATGCACTGAAAGAAAATAAGCACTGACCATGGCTCCTTCCTCCTTCTCCTACCACTCCTGTGGCAGTAAATCTCCTATCTGCCCACCCTGCCCCCACAGAGGGCAATTGGATCAGCCCCAGGTAGGGATCTCCCATCCTCCCCTTGAACACATATACATGTAGAGTATGGTTATTACCAACCAGGGTGAGGATGGGTTTTCCTTCTGCCCTCTGCAGCAGGAGAGATACTGCCCTCAGTGAGAAACGACTTCACAGGACAGCCCCTGACTTGAAAGAATGCTTAGTGTTGGCATTTTTATTTGGAACTCTTCCCATAGGCACCAATTGGTGACAGTGGGAGAGACATTAAGTCTTCCTGTCTTTTTGTCTTTACTAAGACAGTCTTAGGGTTGAAAAGTTTAGACAGAAAAATCTGTTACCCCACATTCAGGAAGCAAACAACCATTTCTTAGGGTGATGTTCCTCCTTTTAAAAAAAGATTTACTTTATATGTATTTGAAAGGCACAGTTACAGAGTGGGGGGGGAAGGAGGGAGGGAGGGAGAGGGGGGAGAGAGAGAGAGAGAGAGATCTTCCATCTGGTGGTTCACTCCCCAAATGACCATAACAGCTGGAGCTGGGCTGATCCGAAGCTAGGATCCAGGAGCTTCCTCTAGGTCTCCCACGCAGATGCCGGAGCCCAAGGAACTGGACCATCTTCTGCTGTTTCCCAAGCTCATCAGCAGGGAGCTGGATCAGAAGTGGAGCAGCTGGGACTGGAACCAGTGCCCATATGGGATGCCGGCACTTGCAGGTGGTGGCTCTACCTGCTACGCCATAGCACTGGCCCCAAGGCGATGTTCCTTTTCAGAGGAGCTGCTGGTGTGCAGTTGATCACTGATAAAGTACATAATGAAGCCTCAATTCTCCACAAACTGGGCTGCAGGAAAGGCAGGGAGCCGCACAGCTACTAGTCACAAGCAGGTAGCACCCTTAATGAAAACAAGTGGAGACTCCTAAGGTAAAATTTAGTCTCTTCCCAGAAGAAGCTCGGGGTCCTGGCTTCAGCTTGGCCCAGCACTGGTCATTGCAGCCATCTGGGGAGTGAGCCAGCAGATGGAAGGTCTCTCTCTCTCTTCTCTTCTCTCTCTCTCTCTCTCCTTCTCTCTCTGTAACTCTGCCTTTCAAATAAATAAAAAAAAAATCTTTAAAAAAGAAGTAGTCTCATGGCTTCCTGTATGAGGCCATTTATCACCTGCCTCACTTGTCCTAGTTGTTCCCAAAGTATTCCTGAGAGAGTCGGCCATGTCGAATTCCTTGCCTGACACCTCCACCCCACCCCTGCCTTTCCCACCTATCTGGCTCAAGTAAGCTTGCCCTTCCTTACCTCTGAGAGTGGTCACATCACTTTGGTTCTGCTTGCTTACCAATTCTTCAGGGCTGGAGGAACTGCCTTGGCATCTTTTCCCATGCAGTGCCTACAGGAGTGCCCAACACATTGTTAGTACTTAATTCATGTTTGCTAAAAGCAAACCTTACTTCCTATGTCTACATTTGCCCAGATTTCTGTGTCAGGAAACACTGAGGATATGCAGGTAAAGCCCCCCCCCCTTTTTTAAAGATTTATTTTACTTATTTGAAAGGCAGAGTTACAGAGAGAGAGAGAGAGAGAGAGAGAGAGAGAGAGGGAGGGAGGGAGGGAGGGAGATATATATAAAGAGAGAGAAAGAGATGAGAGGGAGAGATTGTCTATCCTCTGATTCACTCCCTAACCTGTGGCAACTGCCAGGGCTAGGCCAGGCTGAAGTCAGGAGCCAGGAGCCTCATCCATGTCTCCCACATAGGTGCACTCCGCTACCTTTCCAGGCGCATTAGTAGGGAGCTGGATGGGAAGTGGAGCAGCTGGGACTCAAACCGGCTCCCATATGGGATGCCGGCATTGCAGGTGGTGGCTTAACCCATTGTGCCGCAGCACCAACCCCAGATGCCCTTCTTTGAATCATGCCCAGCGCCAGCAACATGGAGTTTGGGGTGGGGAGAATCTTGGGGAATAAGCACAAAGGGGCCATCAGTCAATTCTATGATTTTTAGTGGATTTTTCATAATCATTCTTAGTCTGCCCTCAGCTGCTGGTGGGAGCTGTTATGGTTTCACACTTGAACTGAGAAGACAGGTTGGGTGACATACCTGGGGTCACACTGTCACAGGACCCTCGGCCTGCACACCTGTTGGCTGTGCTCTACTGTCTCCTAAAAAGACTGGATCTGTGGTTATAAAAAATAATTTGTAATGGTATGATTTCTTTCTTCCTGTCAAAATCAGAAATTGGACAAAAGAAACCTGTCTTGGCTTAGTGCTCTGGCTGTTGCCATTCTCTTATGATCACTGCATTTTATCCAGTTCTGAGGAAGTAGCATATTTAGAATTTTTGCTGGATTATATGTTAAGTGACCTAGAGAAGTATGCAATTTGAAATCATTTTGTAGTCTATCTTGTTTAACATGAGGAAATCTTCTGGAATGTATACATAACACAAAATCAGGTTTTCCTTTGTCCAGTTGACTTCGAGGACAAACCTGCTTTTTGGGAGCTAAGTTCTCTACAGGACTTGGTATTCCTGCTCATGAGAAATCGTAAAATCACCTACAGGGGAAGTGGGATGTGGCTGTGGTCAGTGTGTCTTTGCATCTGTGTCTGTGTGACTTAAGTTCCCGTGATCCTTTGCTCTCCCCATGGAATGGTTACAGGCATTCTGGGAAGAGGAGGCACCCCTAACATGAGGTAGCCAGGAGAGCTCATCCTTCTGAATGATTTTCCTCTGGAGGTGTATGTAAATTGGTATGCACTAACAAGGATCAACAGAGTTCCACCTTATCTTAGTAACATCTCATTCCAAAGGTCTTTCCTGGAACTTTGCATTTATTCTGCTATTGTAATACTGTCTGTTCCCTGTCCAGGTAACTCATTGTGTGGCCTTGGACTACTTTTGACTTTGATTTGTTTGGATTTTTCTAGTCTTTCTCAGCTACCATTGCAAAAAAAAATTAAGTGTTCAGAAGTTTGGCATACTCTCAGATGAGTGCCTAACTCAGAGACAGAATCAGTAACGATGTTTTAAATCAAACAGCCATGGCATCTTAGGGAGTATAAACCAATGACCCACCTCTACCACTTGTCTACCTGGTGACTTTCAGCAGGTTTCTTATCCTTTCTAAGTCTTCCCACTGTTTTTTTTTTTTTTCTTTTTTAAAGATTTATTTATGTATTTGAAAGTCAAAGTTACAGAAAGAGAAATCTTTTATCTACTTGTTCACTCCCAAAATGGCCACAGTGGCCAAGGCTGGGCCAGAACAGAGCCAGGAACTTTGTCCGGGTCTCCCACACTTGTGTAGCAAGGGCCCAAGTACTTGGGCCATTTTCCACTGCTTTTCCCAGGCCGTTAGCAGGGAGCTGGATCAGAAGTGGAGCAGCCAGAACATGAACCGATGCCATATGGGATGCTGCTATTGCAGGTGGGGGCTTTGCCCACTACACCACAATGCCAGGTCCCAAGGTCATCCCATTCTTTCCACCCCTAACCCACCATGAAGTCAGAAATAATTATAATATGAGTCCTATTAAGCTATGGGGATGTTCTGAAGTAATAAATACGGCAGAAGCAGCTTCAGAACTTTGCCAGAGTTCTAGCAAAAAGTCACATCAGTAAAAATCATACAGGAGCCCAGAAAGAGTATTCTGTTATAGTAGTCTTAGTGTAATGTGATTCAAAGCATCCTCCCTTGTCATATACTTTCCCCCTTGTACACATTTTTGTCTAATAACATACATAGTTTACAAAGTATCACATCAACTGTTAACAGTAGCTTAACTCCCATGTTCTGATACATACCATAAACAAATAACTGTTGCAGACTGATTGGCTTTGCTTTGATCAGATTATCTATGGCATTTATCAGTGTGTCCTATTCTGTAATTATCAACACTCTCCTGTTCCAGCAATGTAACAATGAAATGCCATGATTTCGAACTATATACAAAAACAGATACAGAGATGAATATAGATGTATGCACAAATTAGTATGTACATACTAGAGAGCGTGGATGCAGTAAAACCCTAGCAGAAATGAACGCGCAGAGTGTTCAGATCTTATTTTCTGAATACCATTTTCCAATAAAAGGAATGAGGATTAAATGGAGAAATGATTGGGACTGGGGCAGGGAAAGATAAAAGATGAGCTGAGCTTGAAATATCTTGTAGCACCACAAAGTAAGGAAGTATTAAAAAAAAAAAAAAAAAAAAGATGGGGCCTGCGCTGTGGCACAGTGGGTTAATACCCTGGCCTGCAGTGCTGGCATCCCATTGGACGCCAGTTTGAGTTCCGGCTGTTCCACTTCCCATCCAGCTCTCTGCTGTGGCCTGGGATAGCAGTAGAGGATGGCCCAAGTGCTTGGGCCCCTGCACCCATGTGGGAGACCAGGAAGAAGCTCCTGGCTCCTGGCTTCGGATCAACGCAGTTCCAGTTATCCTGGCCAATTGGAGAGTGAACCATCGGATGGAAGACCTCTCTCTCTCTCTATCTCTCTCTCTCTCTGTCTCTCTGTCTCTCCTCTCTCTGTGTAACTCTGACTTTCAAGTAAAATAAATAAATCTTAAAAAAAAAAAAAAATAGATGTGACCA
The DNA here is from genome assembly GCF_964237555.1 of Oryctolagus cuniculus. Classification (NCBI taxonomy): domain Eukaryota; kingdom Metazoa; phylum Chordata; class Mammalia; order Lagomorpha; family Leporidae; genus Oryctolagus; species Oryctolagus cuniculus. The sequence goes on from NC_091433.1 coordinate 130,707,800, forward strand.
GGTCAGAAATACAAAGGAGAGCCAATCTTAAGGAGTTCCTAAAGACTAACTCTGGACTAGCTGGAGCAAGAAAATAAATAATGATTACATTGGATTATAACTCATAAAATAAAATAAATATGCAGAAAGTTACACTGATATAAATAATTGGATAAATAAATACATGAAAGAGAAGGAACATTGTTTTTCTTACAAAAGAATTTGAATTAATAAATACGGAAGGAATGAGGGAAATAGAACTTTTCCATGAGTCAAACACCACAATAAATATGTTGTAGGCAGGATTCACCAGTGGATGCTAACATTGACAGATGAAAGTCTGAGGGGAAACTGGATGTTTGTATAATCTCAAACAATATTTCCACCAAGAAATGTATTACTTACAAAGGGGAAAAGAACTATACAGTTACCATTATCACTCACTACCTTCACTAAGTGATCAGGGTTAATAATCACCAGTAATAAGATACATGGACTTCATGTACCCTGATGGAATGCACTAAACGTGGCATGATAACACTTCTTTGATATTTTTGCAGAAAAAAAACTGCAGAACCTCAGTCCAGGGTCTCTTAGCCTTGGCCTGTTGATAATTTGGGTTGGATAGTTCTTTATTCCTTTGCATAATATGCTGTTTTACAGAATCGCTGGCCTCTACCCATTAGATACCAACTACACCATCACCACCACCATCCCAGTATTGTGACAGAAAAAACTGTCTTTAGGCATAGCCAGATGTCCCCTGGGAGACAAAAAATCTCCCCCTGTTTGAGAACTACTGCCTCAACTTAATCATGAGAGACTATTGGATAAACCCAAATTGAAGGACAGTATGCAAAATAATGACCCCAAATAAATTATCTATAAATATCAAGGCCTTGAAAGGTAACACGGAGGAACTGTAACTGATTGGAAGAGATTGTGGAGGCATGATGACCCACTGTAATGTGGAATATTGGTTGAATCCCGGAACAGAAGAAGGACATTAGTGGAAAATACGATGAAATTGGAATATCATTTTAGTTTACTTAATAGTGTTGCACAGTGTTGATTTCCTGGTCCCAGTGGGTATACTATGGTGATATAAGATGTGAACATGATAAAAGCTGTATAGAGGAACTGAGTAAAGTTTTTTATGTAAATCTATGTAAGCAACTTTTATGTAAGTCCAAAGTTATTTCCAAAATTTAAAAAGTGCTTAGGAAAATAAAATATACTGATATTAATAAAATGCAGGCAGATCTTTACATGGAACTCCATGACAAAGACAGAAGCATAACTTGGATGTATTTAATATTACTGAGATAATTGCCATTGTCTTTATGCCATTATCTAATAATCAGAATATACTTCAACTCCACCCAGGCTGCATCTGTGTATGCATGAGTTTATCCCACACCACACTTTATATTTGCTGTTTAAATATTTTTGTGAATGGAAAACCTTACAAGATTTTCAGTTGACAGTCAAAAGGAAGAACAGGAAACATTTAACTGACTCGGCTTGGATGTTAGTTATTTGTGTTTTTCTTCTGTTCTCCCATATGTTTTTTCTTTATTCTCCTACTTATTTCTTGTATTTTTTTTACTTTTAAAATTTAATAATTTTTTTTACATTTTGCCACATTCATTTCAAATGTAGACTATATACACATATACTTATGTGCTGTTTCTTTAAAACAGAGATATTGATATCACGAAGTGAGGAATTCATTTAAATGATCATAATGTGGAGAAGGAAGGGTATATGTGGTACATGGTATGATTCAATGAAGCAATATTTATAACTATCTGCATATTCTCTTCTTAGTCTTCTTATAATCAAAACATGAATCAATACAAAGAAAAATATTAAGTAAATACAATACACATAGCATGAAGGTGTGGTAAAAACTGTAAAGGGAATAGTATAATAGTCAGGTTTAGGGCACAGTGATCTTTGTTCAGTCTCCCCTCTCTGAACTTCCTTCCCCCTTCTCCACCCACACTGACTGATCATTTCAAGGAGTGAGATGCTTTGGAGTGAACATATATCCTGTTGCTTTCTGTGAAAGAGGAGATGAGAAAGCATGCTTATGTCTGCTTCATCTTTACAGTCAGAAACACACAAAGAAGAAACCTGTAGAGGTGGCTAATGATAAGGCATGAGAGGAATGGGGGTAAAGGCAGTAGAATAAGGGAGTGACATGTCTTGAGTTTAATCGTTTTGTATAGTTTTTTACTTTTACAAGCATTCTAATGTCCTACATATTCAAAAATTAAATTAACAAGGATGGGAGGAAAGAACCTAAAACTAAGAGCAACTGTGGAAAAAGAAAACCAGTGGCATTTAGATGAATACTACAACTACACTGAAGGGGAAAAAATAACAAATCCAAGTGACATCAACACAGTATTTCTAAACATTTAGTCTTTGGTTGAGAGGGAGAATTGCAAACAAATCTTTAACTCTTTGTTTAGTAGCCTTGTCTTTTTCAGTGATATATACAGACAATTCTGAAACAATTTTAGATGTATTGTAGGGTTGAGCAATCTGATTATAACGTTGAGAGCCAAGGTTCTCACTGGGGAAGGCAAAAAAGAACCCTGTAAGAATGAACTAGAATTGTGGGTACTGGTGTGGACTCACGATGTCTAAAATATGTATGTGTATATCATTCAAAAGTTATTCCCAGCTCTGTCTGCCAGAAGGGCTCAGCTCCCCATAGGTTGTTTCCCAGTAGCAGTGAACAAAGACGCTCCAGTAGCAATGAGCACATGTAGCGTTCAAATATTCACCTCCAGTAGATCTCCTGCTGAAAGAAACTTCTGCAGAGTGGGGTCAAGGTAGTTGCAAGATGAGCTTGCATTATCTTATTATGCCAGAAATCTAGGAAGTGCTCAAAAAAAATGACATGGCGTGTTACAAGGACACAGTCCCAGCCTGAAGCAGTTCCCACTTGCCACATCTGGGTGGGACAGTTTGAGTGCCGAAACAATAGGCCTGGCAATAAATATAGGCCATTGAAAAATGAGAGCTCAGGAATCCTTGTCAATAATAAGCAGGTAAATGTACTAACTGCAAAAAAGAAGAGTACTTGCTTACAGTAGACTGAGTAGCAACTGATAACTGCAGGGAAGGATGATGCTGGCAACCATCATAGTGAAGACTGGGTCAGCCAGGCATCCTTGTTAGCATTGTGGCCCAGTGGGATAAGCTCCAACTCCAGCATCCCACATTAGAGTGCTGATTTGACTCCTGGCTGTTTTGCTTTCCATCCAGCTTCCTGCTAATGTGCCTGAGAAAGCAATGGAAGATGGTCCAAGTACTTGGGCCTCTACCATCCATATGGGAAACCCAGATGGAGTTCCAGGCTTCTGGCTTCTGGCCATTTGGGGAGTGAGCCAGCAGACAGAAGATCTCTCTGTCTCTCCCTCTCTCCTTCTCACTCTGTCTTTCAAAAAATGCAAGGAAATATGGCTCTACCTTTCAAGCAAATAAATAAATAGTTTTATTTAAAAAAAATAATCCTCATTGGATGTGAAAAAAATAAATACAGGGAAGCTTAATCAGGAACAGTATATTTGCTCCCCTGTGGCTTACCAGTTGCAAAGGAAAATATAGTTACTATACAGTGGGAAAATCAGAAAACTAGGTGTTCAAAATTAATTTCACCAATGAGGGACAAATAAATATTGTGTGCTTCTAGCTGTGATACTCTGAGGAGGACACAGTAGTATTTTGGTCAGGAATGCATGCATGTCTCAAACCTTTAAGAAAAGCATCAGACAAAACCGAACTGAGGGGAGAAAGAAGAGGGAACATACAAGTTGTTCAACAATGTCAGTGTCATAGAAGAAAGAGAAAGGCTGTGGAAAAATTCAAGAGTAAAAGAGACTAAAGAGACAAGACAACTAATCCTAAACTGCGTCATCTAGTGGAACAACAACAACAGCAAGCTACAAAGAACATTATCAGGTCAATTTATAAAATTGGAATATGTATAGTATCAATATTAAATTAACTGCAGTTGAAAACTGTACTGTGATTATGCAAGAACATATCCCTAATTCTTAGAAACACTGAGGTGTTGGGGATAAATGGCTATGACAAATACCATTTACTCTCAAGGGACTCGGAAAAGAAATGGCATGGATGTGTTTGGGGGGAAGGGAGGGTCTGAGCAAGAGAATAAAAATGGTGTTTATGGATGGTGGGTAGATCCCGTATAAAGTATACTGTGCCTGTTCTTTATATTGTACTTGTGCCTGCAACTTTCTGGTAGGTTTGAAATTGCTTCCCAATGAAGATTAAAAATAAAGAATTATTAGTAATGTCTAGTGATGATTGAGTATTCTGCATCCTTGGGAGAGAATCTGTTGACATTTAGTAAGAGTATTGTCTGTGGAGAACCAGGCTAGGAGGACTGATTTACTTTAAAAGAAAAAAAGATTTATTTATTTATTTATTTATTGAAAGATAGAGTAACAAAGGCAGAGGTAGAGAGAGAGAAAGAGAGAGGGTCTTCCATCTGCTGGTTCACTCTCCAAGTGGCTGCAACGACTGGAGCTGCGCCTGCGTCAATCCAAAGCCAGAAGCCAGGAGATTCTGCTGGGTCTCCCACACAGGTGCAGGAGCCCAAGGATTTGGGCCATCTTCCACTGTTTTCCCAGGCCTAGCAGGGAGCTGGGTCAGAAGTGAAGCAGCTAGGACTTGAACCAGTGCCCATATGGGATGCCGGCACTGTAGGCAGCGTCTTTACCTGCTACACCACAGTGTCAGCTCCTGATTTACTTTTGAAAACCATAGTCTGGAAATCAAAGTATCATGTTGATAAATTGGCCTGCTGGTTTTTTTGGCCCCTTATTCTCATACTGGTCAATGGAATCCAGTAAAACTGTGCCTCCAATTAAGCTTAGTTAAGTTCTCCTTTACTCTATGACCCTCTATCTCAGGAGGCCATGGGACCTGGCATAGGCTGCCCTACAACACAGCAGAAAGCAATACAGACCCAGAATGATTGACCTTGAGAGTTATGTAACTTCCTAGAATTGAATCAATTAAAGTAGCTTGTCATTCCAGAGCTCTTGGGCTCAGTACTGTCATTAAGAGGCCTGGCAGGAAGATAAAAATGGCAGTCCTTGGAGCTAAGCCATGAACTGCCTTCCATGTGCATTAGTGATTTATCCAGGTGTCGTTAGCCAGTGAGACATGATGCTCTTAGCAAAACTCATAATACTGAAAATACTGATGCCATTTGTTCCATACCAGAAATTAGGAATTCACAAACAGAGAGGGTAGTTTCACTACATGCCTGTACATGTCCTCATCTGCAAAGTGGTACCTAAAATCAGAGCACTGGTTCATGTCCTGGCTGCTACACTTTCAATCCAGCTCCCTGCTAATGCACCTGGGAAAGGAGTAGAGAATGGCCCAAGTGCTTGGGCTCCTACCACCCACGTGGGAGACCTGGCTGGAGTTTCCGGTTCCTGGCTTCTGCTTGGCCCAGCACTGACCACTGTGGCTATTTAGGGTATGAACCAGTGGATGGAGAAATTCTGTCTTTCCCTGTCTCTCCTTCTCTCTCTGTAACTCTGTTTTTCAAATAAATAAAATAAATCTTTAAAAAATAAATAAAGCAGAACTCTGTGAGTTCTTGGATTGGCGGAAGGAAAGATGATAGATATCTTCTCAGTTGCCAGCTAAAATAGGCATGACCTAGACGAGACGCGAGATGGCCCTTTGGAGCTTGCTGGCTCAGACCAACCTGCCTGTCACTTTATCTCTCCCTCCTTCTGTCGTCTTTGACGTCTTCTTCTTGGCTGAAGTGTAGAAACTTTTCTCAGCTTTATGTTTGGAAGCATTGCTAACTTCCATCCAGCCTGAGTGAGTTGCTAACACGATTCTAAGGGAATGGATGGAAGTGGAGACTGGACCGAACGGGACAAGGCCCACGCTGCCTGTTTGCCCAGCTGCATGATACATACAGACGTGGGAGGAAGGCGTGCTAGAGCCCAGGCCTCTCAGCTTTTGTTCTGCAGAGCGGCAGCTGTCTCCAGCAGTTAGTGCCTCTTGGGAAGGGAGAAGTTGGGGTATGTCTTGAGTCAGGAATGACTTACAGGAGTGTGAGGGCCCTCCTTCCACGCAGGGGTGCGAGTCTGGGACTGTGCCTCCGGGAGCTCAGAGGGGAAGGATTCGTCCCGCGTTTGAAATGCTGTGCTCTCTTCATGGGAGGGGTTTCCTCAGTACCACTTTTGGAGATGTGTTAGAATAATGCCTGAGGCAGACACTGGCTGGGTAGGGAAACCTTAGACAAAAGTTAGTTGGTTTCTCCAAGTCAGAATCCCCCAGTGTCTGAACTCAGCATAGCTCGGCAAGCTCTCATTGTCTCCTTTGCATCCAGTCTCTGTGACGCTCATCCTCCCTACTCCAGACTCTGTATCCTCAGTTAGGAATTAAGCCAGTTTCTCAGTCTTGACTTACGGTGGCCTTGGTTTCCATCTGCTCAGCTTGTGTCCTCATGGCTGCAACACGTGTTGTCACATAAAACGCTCATGATTCGTTTATGCCTTTCTCAATGTTTCTCTGAGCCTGTGTGTCCTGTTTGCATCTAGGCGTGCATGTGTATGTGTCTGTGTAAACTGAGTAACTGGGACAAAGTCAGTTCAGTAAGATAAGGAACTGGTACTTGAACCTAGACCTTTTAACCTCTAAGTTCATCCAATTGTGTGTGTGGCAATGAACTGCATCCACCCTCATTTATTCATTGTTGACTGCTGAGCTCTTAGCATGGTGGTTGGCACATGGAAGGCATTTGCTAAGTATTTATTAAATAAGTGAATGATTATTATGATAGTCTTGTGTTTTGATTCAGTCCAGCATTAGTTTCCTTACAGCCTGCCCTTGAGATCCAACTGTTGGCATGTAGTCCTAGCAGTGTTACTATTTTATGGCAGAAATGACTCTACCTTCTAACCTTTACTTGTTTACTTGCTCTGTTGCAAAACAGTCTGTAGCCATTCTTTATATATATTGTTATTTCTGTTTTTAAATCTACTAGCTCATTGTGAAGGATGAAAGGGTTTTCTGGGATACTGATTAGTCTTGCCTGTCTGATTAATCCCTGGATGGGGCTTGGATGTTTTACAGCTTTTAGATCTCTTCATCCAGTGGGATTGGTCAACCTACCTTGCTGACTATGGTCAACCCAACTGCAAATACCTCCGGGTAAACCCAGTGACAGCCCTGACACTGCTTGAGAAGTGAGTACCCAGTCCAGTGGTCTGTGTTGGAGGGTGGGAAGATGGGGATGGGGGGGTATAAAAGGTGACTTTCTCATTGCCAACACCTGGAAAGACATCTTTGCTCTTGAAGTTGCCATAGGCACTACTGGTGGTCTCCGTCTGACTTGGCAAGCCAGTCTCCCTCTTGCAGCCTCTTAATTCCTGAGTCCAACCAGCCAGGTATGGGTCAGAATTGGACCTTGACATTACCTTGAAGCGTTTTTAACTAGAGATTACTATAGCAGGAAGGAAGCTGGCTTAGTCTGGGCTCAGGTAAGCAAACCTGGTGAACAGTGAGGTTGGCTCCAGTCATCCAGGGTGTGATGATGGATACAGCAGCCCAGCAGAACAGACGACTCCTCTTGTTCCCAACAGAGAATCCTCAGGAATGATTGAAACCTTCGGCTGCCTCCAACCCCCACCCTGCCATACTGAATCTTATTGGGATCACTGTCCCAAGAAAGCCGTGTTGGAGAAACTGTCTGATTCTTGCCTTTGGCAGTCTCTGGGAAGCAAAGTTTGCCCTGCCACAAGGCTGAAGCTTCTCTAAGCAGAGTTGCTGCCACCAAAGCTGAATTAGGCAGCTCCAGAACACCTGGGGACTAACCAGGATGTCTGTCCCCCAGGAGCTGGGATCTGCCAGGCACTGCAGCCTGGCAGTTGCTAAGCTAGTTGAGTTCTGGCAGGCCAGAGACCAAGAGCTATGTAAAGGGGCAGCTTTCTCTCGCAACTGGGCCAACTGGTGGGGGAGTGCTCTGTGTCTAGGCAGAGTAGAAGTCTGTGAAGATGACTCAGGTCCTAGGAAGGCAAGGCCCAGAGCCCCAGAGGCCAGGGTAGAGCCTTAAGCAGAAAGAGAAGGCAGGGTATAGCCCACTTTGTGTGTAACATGCTAGGAAGAGAGAAGGGGTAGAGGTGGAAGGCAGGCAAAAGTAGGATGCATGGGTATATGTTTGGAATCAAGAGACGAAAACACTCAGCATTTCTCTCCTGACCATGCCAGGGACTGATTTTAACTTTGTTTCCCATGATTCTCTCTCCCAATGACCTTCCTCCTTAGGATATCTAGAGAGTAAGTATATATTCACTTGGGCTTTTTCCATCACTTTGAGGCGAGTCCCGCTGGTTTCCTCATTGACACTAATGACTACACTAAACACCTACCCTGAGTGTTATCTCCACCCTGACCTACTAATCTACTAAACCAGCTACTGCCAACTGGCTGGCTGCCTCCATCCTCGATCCTTAGGGTGACCCTTGACTTACCAATTCCTTTGGGGCTGGGAGTGGTAGCAGGGATTTTTCCCCATCAGTGCCAGGTAAAAGGTTGTTCCTTCTCAGTTTCCTGGCATGCTCAGTATTCAATACCCACGCTAGTGCAGGGCCTGAAATTCAGCCCTGACAGAAAGGGGCTCCACAGCAGACCCTATGGATTTAAGATCTGGAGCCTGTGTCTCCCAGGAGAGATTCTTCATTTAAAGTGAGGCCTAATCCCAGAGTTCTCGCAACCCAGCTGAAGTGGGCAAAATGTTTGACCTTTGAGTTGCTGCTTCCATGGTCATGCTCGCCATCTCTGAAAGGGCTCTCTCAGTAGTCCTTTCCTCTTCTATCCCTGAGACTCTGGATCCAGGAAGTATGGGCTCACCCACTTCCTGTGGGTCAAAAATAGATGAAAATGATCAGCCTCTCTGCCATTCTAGAGACTTCTCCAGTTAAAAAGCTATGTGCTTAATCCTAGCCATCACTAGGCTTTCAAAGCTTCCCTCCAAACACAGTAGGGCAAAACCCACCCAGTTCACAAGGTCCACATCTTCCAGCCTCATAGGAACCAATCCCTTTTCCTGGCCTATTCCTACGTCCCCACAGCCAGCCGTACCATGGGAGCTTGACAGCTTTTCCTTCTCAACCTGGTCCTTGGGAGCAGAGTGAAGCATGGAAGGACCTGCTGAGGACATTCAGGGAGACAAGATGAGGCCCCTGTGTCACTGAGAAGAGGCCATAGCTAGAGTAGATCAGGATCCTGGGCTCATATAACGGGGTGGGGCTGAGAAAGGCTCTCTGGTTTGGGGCATCCCTGGGTACAGACCAGCCTTCCACCCTCAGCCTAATCCCACCCCCGGGCCTTCATGGCCAGGAAGTCCTAACCTCCGGGGCTCAGAGACTGCCCATTTCTTCCAGTTCTCCCCCATGGAGGCTGCTTCAAATGGTCATAGAATTAATGACTTTAGGGGACATGAAGCAAACATTCTATGAATGTAGGAAATCTTGCTTTTGTTTCTTCTTTCTTTTCTTTTTAGTCTGTTTTGTGTTGTGACAGAATTGTAGCATAAAAGGAAAGGGTACCGTCCTGAATACTCTAAAGCCAGGCCAGGTCCGCAAACACACGCAGCTGCCCGCTGTGTGAGGGCGCTCAGAGCTGGGGGACCCTGGTTTTTCCTCTCAGCCAAGCCCAGTCAGTCTCCTTCTTCCTCCCCTTCAAGCACGGGCCCCACATGTAGGTTACTGGAATTTATTCCATGTTGTGAGTTTGCCCAAAGAGTAAATCAGGCTGAAGGTCCATGGACTTAGAAGACAAGTCCCTATTCACTTGTGAGTGCCACTGTCAGCCTGGCCACGTGCCCTCGTGGGATTTATCTAGTTATTTTTTGTCATGCATACTATATATAAGCACCTTTGTGAGACCTCTGGCCTTTTGACTCACTGGCCTCTAATCTACCCTTCTGCAAAGGGCAACCTACAAGAATAATAAAGGTCCAAGATTGGCCAGAGCCGCCTGGGGAGTTTATAGGGTAATTTCTTTCCTGGGGCCGTGTTCCTTCCTTGCCCTCTTCTTTCCTGCCTCTATACAGCCCAGGGAGCAGTGAACTCTGAGAGCTGGCCCAGCTCCCAGGGGATGATAGTGAAGGCAGGCCTATCCCTCTTCCAGGGAGAAGATGGTCTGGGCACTGTTCTTAATTCTTTAAGACCAGAACAATGTGGACTGGGAGTCAGTGTGCAGAGGCCAGGACTAGAGTTAAGGGTCATCAGTAGATGTCAGGGGTTGTGGGCCTCTGTGGGGAATGCAGATTTCTGGAGGGAGTTCTAACAGCTTAGTTGGATGCAGGGGTTCTGTGACAGTCTCAGTCTAGTCTTGACTCTCTTCACCCATGCTTCCCAGTTAACGCTTTCCACCTGACGGCAGAGCCATTGGCCACAGTTGCCCATGGCATGGACTCTGGGTATGTGCCATGGCCATTTTTTGGAGCTTTAACCTGACCTGAAGGTCAGAGGTCTGAGGATGGAGACAAACATGGGGAACTCAGGGCCTTCTCCTGCTGCAAGCCCCGGTTCACAGTCGAGAGGATAGCCCAGCCCTGTGGCTTCTGCTTTCCCCAGCCCCATCGCCCGCCCCCCACCCTTAACCACTTCGATGCCTGTTTCCCTGAGATGAAAGAAAAGGAATCAAACAAGCCCTTAGTTTTGCTAGCCATGGGAGAGAGCAACCAGCTAGAGTGGGGTTAGACATACACAGTGACTTTGAATTGTTCATGTTTTCTTGGAATTGCTGGTTTCAGTAACCCTGCTTCACCATTCAAATACCATCTCTAGGGGCCCAGCAGGATTTAGTGGGGCTCATGCGGTAGTGAGTGGGTCCCAGACACCCTGGAAGAGCCTGTGGACCAGCAGAGCTGTAGCATGACCCAGACAGTCAGAACAGGTGCATACCTGGAGAGATGCGGGAACGACTCAGCTGGGGTGGGCTTGGGGGATAAGGAGGTTGGCCCTTCGGAGCTGCCTCTGAACTGTTTTCCAAAGGCAGCTGAAGTTAGGGGGTCTGTGGGTGTCAGAAGGGCAGTAGGAGCCTGACAACAGACACGCCCCAGATTCTCTCTGGGGTAGTGCTTAAAAACACCATCCCGCCTCCTGCGCCTTCTCCTACTCTGCCTCCTCCAACATTGTGCCTTTTCTTTGCTTCTCTATTTAGGATGAAGGATACCAGCCGCAAGAACAACATGTTTGCACAGTTTCGGAAAAACGAGCGAGACAAGCAGAAATTGATTGACACTGTGGCCAAGCAGCTCCGGGGACTCATCAGCAGCCACCACTCGTGAAGCCTGGCCGGGACCCCCACAGGCGCTCGCTGCGGCCCCGCAGCCTGGGATCCGGCCCGGCTGGCCTGCATTTGTGCATTCTTCTTCAAAGAGAGCATATGTATTTTTTTATTAACTCCTGTACAGTATTCACATAACCTTTCCCTGCAGTAAGAGGTGTAAGAATACGCGCGTCTGTGAGATGTTGCTGGGCTGGGACTCAGGGGAAGTTATCACTGTGCTCTCTGCGTTATGATTCTGGAGAGGGGCTGGGGTTGTCAGTCCCAGGGTGATGCACTGCCTGTTGTCCATGGCTCAGGAGCTTCGAGCTGGGCTCAGGAACGGCACAGGTACTTGGCACTGGGAGGCAGAGAGTAAGCCCAGGAGAAGGCAGTGTGTCCTGTCCACTCTCGGGCACCCCCGTTCCCCGCACAGCTGAGGCTGCCGCTGCTTGCCCGGCATTCACGGCCATGTCACACGCTGCAGGCCAGCGCACCGTGCTGGAGGAGCTTCTCTTTAGGCGGCTGACTTCCCCGGGCTGGGGGACAGGCATGGCGCGCGGCCGGGGGCAGCTTCCCTCCAGTCCCCTGAGGATGGCAGTTTCTGTAGCCTCGGTCTGTCCCGAGGCTTTCACTGCTCATTTTTCTGCGGGCAGGATAGCGTTGAGTAGGCGGCAGCAGCAGTCGGACGCTGTGGTTAACTGCAGGCTGCCCCTACACTAGGCATATTGGGCCGCAACCCTAGGAGTTTTCCGAGCTCTGTAAGCCAGCTGGAATGGAATCAAAGCCCCGGTGCCTTTTCCTTTCATCTCATTTCCTTCTTTCAAAGCCTGAGCACTCGGTCCAGGGCAGAGGTCAACAGTGTACCGGTGCTCTTAGGGAGCCCCAGACTTGGCCTCTGCGGCCACTGAGAGGGGCTGGTGAGCAAGGCGCGAGCTCAGGAGCCTGAACGTGCCCCTGCTTTAGCCTGCAGTGAGGCCTAAGGAGTACTGGAGATGGCCCCTGTGAGCTTTGAAACCAGTTTCCTGGCCACCATGTTTGAAGGAACGGGCGTCGGCTGTGCACTGTGGGGGTGGCCACGGCTGGACTCGATGTTCCTAGGGACAGAGCTGCTGTCACCCTGAAGTAGCCAGGCCCAGGCATGTTCGAGGTTTCTCGCCTCGGACACCACTGTCCCGCGCTGCGTTCTGTGTTATACGATCACGGAGCTCGAGCGCAAGGCTCTGTCCCCGGAGCCCCTCCTGACTACCTTTTGGCCTCACCTGAGGAAGACTGCCTGTAACCCTGTCCCCCACTGCCTGGGGCCTGGGCCAGCTTAGCTTGGCGGCCGTGTCCGCTGTTCCAAACGTAGTCCCCAGACTTACGTAAGGACTTTGCGACGAGGCCAGTCAGGGCAGCCTGCACCTTCAGACCCTTCAGCAAGATGCTGCCATGGCTCCTGGCAAGAATGTAAGTGCACATCACCAAACAATGACACGTAAGCCGCACAGCTCTCCCAGGGCGGTCAGTGGGGGAGACCTTCTCGCACAGCGTTTCCACTGCTCCTGTCAGTACTGCGAGCTTCCGGGGGCACTCTACTTCCTTTTTCCCTCTGCAGCCCCTAGCTTCACCCCATCCTCTCACATCTCAGAAATCTTGGGGAAGAAAACACACACTCACTGATAGAGCCTTCCTCAAAGCTGGAGAGAGCAGGCTGTGTGCGACACTCAGGCACCTGCTTCGGCCCAGCCTGAGGACTAGGCAGTCGGCCCAGGGTCAAGGGTAACATGGTCTCCCCGAACTTGGCAAGCCGAAGGAAGGCAGGGGTGCATGGGAAGGAAACCCGCGCCAGCGTCTCCAGGCCCTAGACTTCGTTGAGAAGAGTGAGAAATGTTCCAGTAGTGAGTCCTCTTGCTTGAGGTGGACTAAACGCCCTCCTTCCTAGCACCCAGTTTGCAGCAAAGGCCCGTCAGCTGGAAGGGCTGAGACCTTGACGTGGGGAACGAGGAGCTTCAGCGTGTGGTGGGGCTTTCATTCTTAGGGAGTCGTTATTGCTGGTCCGATCTCAGCCTTCTGCCCTGGAAGAACTGTGCTGTCGAGAACAAGGTGGAGAGGGTGGAGGGTCGGGGCCACTCTGCACCTGCACCGGGGAGTCCTCCTGAAAGAGAAAGCCAGCTAAGCTCATGGCTCCTAAGAAAGGGCCCCGGCTGTGTCCCGCTCCTCTCTCAGTCTGTCTGCAATCTTCCTTAACAACAGCCAACATGCTGCTACTGAGTTGGGTGTAGAGATGTACTCTTAGCAGGCCAGGGAAGGTCAAAACGGAGACCAGCAACGTCAACGCATCTTAAAGTGGGGTGAGGGGAGATGATTACTTTATTCTTTTTAGTTTGTCTATAAGCCTATAGGCTGGCCATCCCTTGAGAGGACTGAGCAAAACATGGATGCCCAACACCCCTCACCCTCCCCAGATCCGGCTTCAAGTGCCTACAGATGTGATGTGCCCTGAGAGCCTCAGTCAAGGGGGGGATGGGAGATGGGAAGCCCCCCCGCCTTCTAGTCACCGTGAACCTGTGGTCAAGTTCTTGGAGAACCCATGTCCATGTTCCAAAAGGGACAATCTGATTTGGGACCCTAGTGGTTTTCAGTAGTCACATAGGTGTTGGCATAGTTTTAACGTTCATAGGAAAACCAGACTGTATGTGAAGCTACTGGGGGTGGGGAAAACAGGACCTGGAAATTGGACACAGTTGGAGAGGCCCTGTTGGCAAAGGGCATGTGAGCTTCCAGGGAGTGCTTCCCAGTGTTTCCAATGCACACTGGGCCTAGTGGCCTCCCAGTTCTCGCTGTAGCCTGGCTTCATTGCACACTGGAGTGCTCGCTCAGCCAGTCCTAGACCCAGGGCGCTTTGTCCCGCAAGATCGGTGTTGCCCGTGGCCTTCCTCTCCAGGCCTCCCAGCACAGTGCCCGGGGCTGTGGCAGGAGGCCTCCCCTCTTACTCTTCCTCCTCCCAGGCCCCCAGACTGCTTCAGTTGCCTCTTTTTGGTTCCTTGCCTGCATTCACACTTTTCACTAATGTGTCGGAAATGGCCTTTTCATTTTGCACACATGGATGTACATTGATTGGGAAAATCCAGTAAAGTCCGCTTTTAACTCTAAAGGGCACGTTTTTCTCTACAACTCACTAGAGAAACTACTGACGCAGATGGGCCGTGTGGGTAGGGGACAGTTCCTCTGTGGAAAGAGCATGTTTATTCCCTTGTATATTTTCCTCTTTTACCTGCTATTAAACGAGAGAGCCTACATACCTGTTTCAAAAGCCACAGTGTTGTCTCACGGGTCTTTTGTCCTTCCATGCCTTTTGCACCGTCCAGCTGGGGTTGGTGAGCTGGGCGGCACTCGTCTGCCGGAGGACGGGAGCAGGGAGCAGCCTGGTGGGGAGGAAAAAGCCTGCTTGCCACACAGGCAAGGCGCTTTGTGGTGGCCTTGGAAATGCCCTTAGCCTCTGGGTAAGATTTTCCTGTCTGTACAGTTAACCCTGACACCAGCATCATCAAAAGGGGTGATGTGTCTGATCTATGCTGAGTACTGGGCTAAGCAACCTGGGACTCAATGTGTTTTGAACACCAGTCCCACTGGTGCCAGGCTCCCAGCCAAGAGGAAGTGATGTGGGATCACCCAGAACACAGCTGGTCTAGGGAAGAGGGAGAGAGGAGCCTGGGGGAAAGCCCAGTTGCAGGAGAGGTGCGGGCATCCTAGCCTGGTACAGGAAAGGGTCCGAGCAGGGAAGATGGCTCGGAGACGGCGGGATGTGAATTAGCTGGTCGTTGAAGGAATTCAGTTCAGACTTTATGGTGCTGTAGGAATAGTTGAGGTACACACCACATCAGAGTGCAAAGTGGGCTCAAGCCCGGTAAATGCTGGCAGGATAGTGAAGAACCTGCAGGGTGCATCTGGAACCATGGTGAATAAGACCAGAAAAGTCAGTGCGGCACCGGCCAGCACGCTTGCCCCTCAGGCTGACACAGAAGCCGAGAAAATAGGCTAGGATGTCTTCGTAACGAGCCTGACTACCGCAGCCGGGCTTGGATGCCAGCAAGGCCTGTGCTTCCACCTCTGCAGTGCCACGAACTAGCTCATGGCCTTGAACAATTACCTAACCAGCTCCCTAAGTCTCATAATCCCATGGGCGAAAGCAGAATGATAGTCCCTAACTTGGACGGCGCTTATGAAGTGCGGATGAGCTGCAGAAGGCCGGGCGACTTCTCCAGCAGGACCGAAGCACAAGCACCATTGAAGCTCCCTTCCTCCCTGGCCGCGGACTCCACAGCGCACTCACGGCCAGGCATTGGCCCAAAGTATCTAGAGCTGCTCTGGCCCCTGGCTTCCTGTCCCAAATCCAATGCAGGGTTGCTGGCCACACTGCCCTTTGAGCACCTGTTTGAAAGAGACTGCCTTTCCCATCAGCCAGCCAGCTGCCCGGCTCAGAGGAGACCCGGGCCTTCCTGTGGCTTCTGCTCCTCAACAAACCGTCTGGAATCTTCTCTGGTCTCACTTTGGAGCCAAAGCGTTTACCTGCTTCCAGAAGTCAGGAGTTCTTACGGGGGTCCAAGAATGTGTGTGTGTGTGTGTGTCTGTGTGTGTGTGTGTGTGTGTGTGTGTGAGAGAGAGAGAGAGAGAGAGAGAGAGAGATGCATGCCTGTTTGCACAGGCTTGAATCCACCCCCTTTGTTTCTGGAAAGAAAGTTCATGGTTTTGATCAATGTTTGAGAAAGATTCATGGCCAAAATACTGAGTAATAACCAATCCCTTGGGAATTGTGTCCCCATGAGGGGAAGCCAGAAGCTCTGAGCTGTTACCTCCTCTCCCTGCTGCACAGAGCTCTGGCAGGTGCCTCTCTGCCACCCACCTGTTCTAGAAGCCTCCACCTGAGCCCCGGGTCGGCAGAGAGGCTGTCAGGGCCTCTGCTTCTCGCCTTCTTCTCACCAGGTTGGGGTACCTGGCGGGGTGGGGAGCAGGGGGACTCTGAGCTCTTGAGAATATGGAGGCTTCCAGCTGCTGGGGACTGCCACAGCCAAACTGAACCTGACCCACCCAGAGCGTTTCCCACAGCCTCTGAGCCCTGTTACAGCTGCTGGCCTGAAGCCGCCCTATCCAGAGAGGGACCAGCAGCCCTTGTGGGGGTGTTCTGGGGGGGACATGTGGGGGAGAGGCTGTGAAGCAGCCCCCAGCCCGCCCCTGTTCTCACAGCTGGGCTGCTTATCTGCTCAGATGAGGGTGGGGGAGAACTCTAGGCGATAAGAAGAGGGAGGGAGAGAAAGAGCCCGACCATTTCCCCAGAGCCCTCTTTTGAATTTAATGGGCAGCATTTGCAGGGGGGGTGGGGGGAACGAGAGCGCCTCTGTCCCAGGGGACCCGAAGACAAAGGCCCTGGAGGAAATGCACGGAGGAGGAGAGACATGAGGGCCGCCATTGTGTGGGAGAGCTGCCCCTCTATCTGTTTCCATCGCTGAGGGGGCTAGGGTTACCCTGCATTTGGGGCCTCAGCTGCCTTGCGGGGGGTCTGTGACATCAGCTCTTGTGATGGTAATGGACGGGGCTCTTTCACAGGGGGCGCCCCTTCCTTGGCCAGCCCACACCAGCTCCCACAGGGGCTGGACACGCCTGCGTCTCTCAGGGTGGGGGCCCAGAATTGGACCCAAGACAACAGCCCCCCACCCGGCCCGAACCCACTGCTGAGTGTCCCTTCCAAGCCCAAGCTCTGCCCTTCCTCTCTCCAGCACTCCAGAAAAGGACTGGAATCTGAACATTGAGACGCTGTTCTGGCCCGGAACAATCCTCTCATTCTCTCGGCTCAATGATGGGTCTATTTCCTCTGTAAATGGGTCTCGTAATCTTCAACTTTTACCTTTGCTTCTAAGGGTAATTAATTGGCTCTCCCTCTTGTTCGCCTCACACACTCCCCTCTCTGTTACTAGGCTCAGGTTAAGCTGGGTGGATGCTTTTCTTTCTTTCTATTCCACGGGGCGCTTCTGTTTAAAGCTGATGGAGAACGGGCCTGCTCTCTCCCGTGAGCCCCTTTTCCAGGGAGGCCCGCTGGGCCACGCCACTTGCATGGTGTTGAAAGGGCCCGAGAAGCACTCTCTCTCTTCTTCCCTTCGGACCACTCTGCAAAGTTTTAGGGAAGAAAGAGTTGTCAGATAACGCTCTCAGAAGCCAAGTGGACGGTTATGTGTGATCTGGACACTGGGGACAAAGCTGCAGAGGTGGGCATAGGAGAAATTAAGATCAAAGGGCCTCTTTTTTCATTTTTATTTTTTAAGCAAGCTGAAGAGAAGCAGTAAGGCCTCAGGTGCGGGGCAGCATGGGGTTAGCAAGGTAAGAGGGGTGAGGACAGGATCCGTCCAGGGACTGCTGGACGAGAGGCGGATGTGCGAGGTGGGTCAGGCAAACAGAAGTTGAGTCCCAAAGAGACTGCGGACTCCTAGCTGACTGCGGCCTTGTCTGGTGCTTGTGCTCTGTGATGAGCTTGTCAAGAGCAGGAGCAATGTCTGAGTCCGTGGCCGCTCCTCAGCCCATGAATGGCACTCGTGACCCAGTGAGTCACCTTTACGGTAGGGACAATCGCGCACTGAGCGGGGAGGCTGTGGCAGCACCACTCCCTGCAAGGGATCTTTGGTCACTGGCATTGTTTAGGGTTGCTGACGTATGGTGGAAAATAAAAAGCAAACCAAGTTTTTGATCTGTCCTTTGTAGACGCATGCACCACCCCACTCGTTCTGCTAGCCTGTAGGGAACAGGTTGATAACAAGAGTCAGGAGAGACCAAAGTAGCAGTTTAGTTCATGGAGTGTAGGTTTAGTCCTGTGGTGGTTGTGAAAGCACTTGTGTGTGTGTGTGTGTGTGTGTGTGTGTGTGTGAGATGTGGGGCAGGGGGAGTGGCACCCGACACACTCAGGGCTTTCCCCACCGAACCCTAATCCCATTTTCTATGTCTCATCCCTGTTAACTGTAGGATGATCATCTTTCAGATTATTGTTAGTTTGTATGCAGCAGTCTCACAAGAAATTATACTCATAGTTTTAATTTTTCACTTAGTTTATCTTGTGTCTTCCATGATAACAGAGAATTTCTTCATCCTTTATGAAACTCATGACCAATTTTCATTGCATGAACATACCAAGTGTTTATTAACCAGTTCTGAATTAACAAACATTTGGAATGTTATGAGCATTTCATTATGATAAACAATATGGTGGGCTCTTTGTATATTTCTTTGCCCACTTGCTTAGGTATTTCTATAGCATAAACTTTCTGGAATGGAATTGATTGATTGGTTAAAAGCTCTACATATATTGAGTTAGGAATTTCTTTGAGAATCACCAATTTCCACTCCGTCCAATGAGACGCAAAAGTGTATCCTCAGCCCTAAGTTATATCCATGTTTGCATCCTTGTCAATCATAAAAGTGAAAAATGACTTCTCTTTGTCCTAATTTATAGTCCTGCAATCTGTAATCAGTGTAAGCATCTGTTTTTATTGTTTTTTTTTTTTTGGTCACTTGTATTCCCCCTTCTGTGAGCTAGTTATCCTAATAGTCTGCCTTTTAAAAAAAAAAAAAATTAAGTTGTATTCTTTTTCCTATGGATTTGTAGCTCTTTGTTTAGGGATTTTATTTCTTTGTCATATGCATTGCAAATATTTTTCCAGTTTGTCTTTTGAGTTTGTTCACGGTCCATATCAATTGAAACTATTTTTCAGGTTATAAAAAAACCCACCTCAGTAAAGGAGATTTATTGACTGAAAGTCCAAGGGTATTTCAAGGTTAATTTGATTCAATGACTAAAAAATGTCAAGGTCCTGTTTTCCTTTCTTGCCTCTCCGGGGCCTTTTCTGGCCATAAGGGCGTCCTGCATCTCACTTCCCCAGTGGCTCAGCGGCTGCTGTGTGTGCAGGATTCACATCCCCATAGCGCTGCAGCAACAGGCTGGCTGCTAGCGGCCCTCCGAGAAAGCAAGGGGCTGTCTGCCCCCGAGCTCCCGCTGGATAAAGCCCTAAATTGGATTACAGGTCGGTCGTTCTGGGCAGGAGCATGGCGAGGGTTTGCTGCTTTGACCACGGTTACCTGAACCAATCACTGTGGCAGGGGCAACAAGATTACCCTGGGAGCTTGAAACACCCCTGACATCTGCAGTAAGGGGGCGTGAATGCCCGCCCGCAGCGCCCGGCGGTTGGGGGTTGAACCCACAGCGCCGTCTGCACCGCGCACGAGGGTCTCCATCACGTTCCCAGACTCTCCTCGGTCATGTTTGGATTTCAGGGCGTACTTAGACTTCCTCACTTCAAAATCATGACACCATGGGCCCATGTTTTCTTCTGATGCTTCATTTTAATATGTTAATTATTTATCAGTGTGAAGTTTACTTTGGGGTGAAGAATGTGGTAAGGATCCAGTCCTCTCGTTTCTCAAGTCGCTAACCAGTTGGCTCACACCATCCCTGAGCCAAGTTCAAATGCCGTCTTCATCATGTGTCTAATCTCTATGGGGCCTTGGGTATCCCGTGCTCAGCCACTGCCCTGCGTGCTGAGATCACTGTATGTTTATAATCTGCTTAATATCCAGTGGTTCCTTCCCGCATCGTACTTCTCTCCTTCAGAAGGGGCCTGGGGATTTGGATATTTATTCTCCCAGGGTAATTTTGCAGTTTTTCTCCCGAGTTTCAAAAGTTGTACTGTGAATCTGTACTTGCATTGAGCATGTAAAAGAACTCACAGGTAGACACTATGTTTGTAACACACAGCCAGGCTAGGCAGTGACTAAAAGGTCCGGCCATCGTGTGTCACACAGTTGTCACTGTCTGCATCTACATTCCGCACACTTACTTAATGCAGCTGTGGCCGGTTCATTTTTTTAATTGCTGTTTTATACGAGAGCTCCCTCCTTCCATGTCCGGTGTTTTCTTTTTTGTTTTAATTAATAAAGTAGTCTATACAGATTGACCAATTTCTTAGTCTGAGGTTGCCAATTGTTGGTGAGGATATGGGTAACTTGTATTCATGTTGGAAGATACATTAATACAACTGGGAGAGAGAGCAGATCCAAATCCTGTGCCCACTACGCAGAAACCCAGAAAGCTCAGAAAACCAAACTTCCACCTTAACTTGTTTGGTAGCTAAACGACCAGACGTGGAGCTACTCATCATCTTCGTCTACCCCACTTAATGTGGGTTTTATGTTTTTTACTGCAATAAAAGTAATATAACTTACTAGAGGCTACTTCCCAAATTCTATTGAGGGTTTCATATAGGGCACATATAGCACATTGTCCTTCTAAAATCCAAAAAAACTTCTTACTATGAGACGCATCTGGCCCCAAGGGGTTTGAACAACGTGTTGTGGACCTGAACCTGGATCCAGCCATTCCACGCCTAAGGTCACTCCCTAGAGGAGTCCATCCGCGGGTGCACAAGGGAGGATGTATAAGAATGTCCGCTACAGCATTGCTTCTAGCAATGAAAAATGAGAAAGGACCGAAATCTCCATCAATGGGAGAAAAGATACAGCATGGAACAGACGACTGTGTCGCGGTTACAATGAACGAGAGCTCCGTGTGTCAAGGTGGATCAGTCTCAAACGAGCTGCTGAGTGTTCAAGAGCAGGCTGAAGAAGACGGGTGCCCACAGGACGCCATTGCAGGCTTGAGAGCGCGCATGGGGATCGCGAGACTCCACCGTCAGCAGTCAGAGTCGCTGTCTGCAGAGGGAGGGGGACGCGAGGGCGGGGGGGGGGGGACGGGGGCACACGGTGTGGTTTTATTTTTTAAATTACATCTATAAAGTCTAATTTCTTAAAACTAAAATTAACAGGCCACAATGCTGAGAGGCTCTTACAAAGAGCTGGGTTTGTGTTCTCTATAACGATCGCCGGCCTTTGAAAGGCGGCGTCACTACACCTGAGTCTAGTTGGCCATTTCCTCACTGTTTAACTGGCTCTCACTTTGCTAAGGATCACGAAAGCGGCTGAAGCCACCACCTTTGATTTTTTTTTTTTTTGCATATTTACAAATCTTTCTGTGGTTTCTCTCTGTCTCTCTCTCTCTCTAACTCTACCTGTTAAAAAATAAAGAAATAAATAAAAATAAAAAAAGAAGTGTATTTACCTACAAAGAATTAAAAAAAGGATTATAAGTGCAGTAAAGAATGGAGCGTGGTTTTCTGATTGTTACTGTTTCTTAGATTTGGGATTTGGGAACGCTTTTGTTTGTTGTTGTTTTTTAATGTAAGAAGAATTCTGAGGATTTAAGCATAAGCAACAGCACTCGGCTGGAAAATGTCCGCCTTTCTCCTCTCATCTGTAGCATGCGTGCGACTTCACAAGCCCAGGATGGCCGCTCCCCATCCGGATGTCACATCCACTTTCCAGGCAGAAGGTGGAAGGGAAAAGAGAGAAACTAAGGGCTGCACAGGCTGAATCTATCCCTTTCTTTTCTTTTCTTTTTTTAATATTTTATTTATTTGTTTGAGAGGCAGAGTTACAGAGAGAGCGAGAGAGCGAGAGAGCGAGAGAGAGAGAGAGAGAGGTCTTCCACCCACTCCACTTCCACTACGTTTAATCCTTGTCCTGGTATCTTTCATCATACAGAACTTTGAAATTTAATAAAGTTTTCCTTTAAGCTCTTGAGTTTTATTTCTTGGCTAAAAAGGCTTTCCAACCCACTACCACCCCCAGATTATAAAAATATTTTAGCTTTGTTTTATATTTAGATATTAGATCCCTCTGGATTTTATTTTGAGTTATATAAAATGCAGATATAATTTTTTCTTTTCAGATGGCTATCTGAAGATCTAAAATACCAACCTTCATTAATGCATCCTTTCTTAACTGATCTGCATTGTATGTGCCTCTTTCTACACTCTATATTCTATTGGCCGACTTATCTGTGCCCATGAGACTTTTCAATTTTTAAAAAAGATTTATTTACTTATTTGAAAGTCAGAGTTCCAGAGAGAGGGAGAAACAGAGAGAGAGAGAGAGAGAGAGAGAGAGATCTTCCATCTGCTGGTTCACTTCCTAGAAGGCTGCAATGGCCAGCACTGGGCCAGACTGAAGCCAAGAGCTGGGAGCTTCCTCCATGTCGCCTGCATGGGCGGCAGGGGCCCCCACACCTGGGCCATCTTCCACTGCTTTCTTCAGGCCATTAGCAGGGAGCTGGATCATAAGTGGAGCAGCCAGGACACAAACTGGTGCCCATACAGGATGCCAGTGTCACGGGCAAAGCTTAACCTACTATGCCACAATGCCAGGCCCGAGACCATTTCAGTTTTTATAACTTTGAAATGTTTTCTGGTGGGGCTGTCACTGTGGCATAGCGGGTAAACCACCACCTGCAGTGCTCCTCTTCCAATCCAGCTCTCTGCTATGGCCTGGGTTAGCAGTGGAAGATGGCCCAGGTGCTTGGGGCCCTGCACCCGCATGGGAGACCCAGAGGAAGCTCCTGGCTCCTGGCTTCAGATCAGCCCAGCTCTGGCGGTTTCAGCCATTTGGGAAGTGAACCATCAGATGGAAGACCTCTCTCCCTCTCTCTTCCTCTGCCTCTCTGTGGCTCTCTGCCTTTCAAATAAATAAATAAATCTTTTTAAAAAATGTTTTCTGATATGTGGTAGGCAAAATCTCCTGTCATTGATCTTTTTCAAAAATGTCTTGGCTCTCCTTGGCTGTCTAGTCTCACCGAGGAGCTTTAGAATCCATCTGTGAGGTTTCGTTTAAAAAATTCCTTGGGGATTTTCACTGGGATTATATTGAACTTAGTCAGTTTCAGAGAAATTGACATCTCACCATGGTAAGTCTCTACCTAGGTCTTCTTTTATATCTTTCATAAAGTTTTATGTTTTCTTCCCATAAGTCTTGCATTATTCATGAACTCACATTATTCATTACTCACATGAATTCACATGAATATTCACATTATTAATTATATATTTTAAATCATATTTTTGAATTTATTATTGCTAACCTGTAAGAAAGCTATTGATTATGCTTGTCATGTATGCAAACAAACCACTGAGTATTTTTATAGCATCTAATAGGTTTTCAGATGATTCACTGGAAAATTCTACTGTAGACAGTCCTAACATCCGAGGAAAATAACAATTTCCTATTCCTTCCTAAATCAAACAGCTGGTTATTGGTAGAAGGATGAAACAGACGAGCCGCTAAGCGAACCTAATCGGGAAGAACAGCGCAAGGAGGTGTGCGCATGAGACGGGAAGGACTGCAGTAATGCAAGTGGCAGGCCGGTCGGTACAGAACGTTCTAGAGCACCAAGGAAGGGGTGACCAGCGGAAAACGTCACAAAGAGGATGATCATAGTACAGACACTTTCCAGATTCCTAAACAATATTAGGATTCAGAAAATGGGATTAACAGAGAGTGGGGAAGAGAGAGAGAGAGAGAGAGAGCTTCATTCCCACAAGTGCCGGAGCAGCCAGGGCTACACCAGGCCGAGCCAGCAGCCAGGAAATCTGGACACCCCCCCCCCGTGTGAGCGGCGGGGTCCCGGGTGCTTGGGGCGTCTTCAGCTGCCTCCCAGGGGGGTTGGCAGGAGCTAATGGAGGATTGGAAACGTGGAGTAGCCAGGATCTAAAAAAACACTTAAATAACAATTTAAATATAAGCAATGCTGAGGATGCCTTATATACATTTATGGAAATAAATCTGTAAACCTAAAGAAAAAAGGATGATGCTTCCAAGAAAAAAAAAATATATATATATATATATATTTAATTGAACAGGAAAAGTCCAAAATGACCAATCATAAAAGAAGCTAAGGAAGCTGTTCAAGAGCTACAGCTGATATTTTTATTTTTATCCTGCATATTTTTCCTTACATTTATAATTTTCTCCTGATTTAATTGCCTAAGACCATCAGACAGTATTGGTAATGTATCTTTTTGCTTGCTTTAATTGAGATATTTCTAATGTTTAGTTGTCAATCATAAAATTTTGTGTGGGCTTCTCGAGTGAAGGGAGCTTCCTTCTATTGTTCGCTTGTAGTAGGCTTGTGTGAGAAGCTACGTGGTGTTTCAGCCAGTGCTTTCTATCGGCATCAGTTGGAATAACCCATCTTTCCGTTCACCTGTCAACAAAGCAGAGCGCTAGTGCCCAAACATCTCGTGGCTCACTTACACTTCAACCCCTTGGTCAGGGTGTCTTCACAGTGATGAACTTCTGGCTTTACTCAGTGTCGTCCGATTTGGGACTTTCGGTATAAACATGCATAAAGAGATCTGTCTGCACTTAATGGGGTCTGTGCTGCCTTCCAGAGATCTGGCTTGCTATGCAGGGAGAAACTGGGGCTGGGGCTTTGAGATATCAAGGGCTGTCGTCTAGAGCAGGGGGCGGTAGCTGGAGCGCTGATGGTGGACGGCTTGTGATTTGTATGAAGCAGCAGAGCGGTGTAGCTGGGGAAGAAGCAGTCGGGTGCCAGGTCACCTAAGAGGTGACCAGCGGGCCTCATCTGCAACCACTGACGCCAGCTGAAGATGCCTCTCTCTACTCCAAGGATGGCGGCGGTGAGGGTGGAGGGAGGGGATACGGAGGAATCACCATGGACTCTGGACGTGGCCCAGCACTCAGGGAGGTGGGACGTGGCTAGCAGCAGGTTCCAGAGGAGCGCTGATGTGGGACATTGCGCAAGATTATCTTTCAGAAACCTGATGCGGGGAAGAGACCGGACATGGACAGACACTGCCTGTGGTCAACGGACTCCCGCATGGACCTGTCTTCAGCACGCAGACCGCAGACCCAGGGCCCACAGGGCTCCTTGAATCCTGATAGCCACGCTCTTCCCACTGCTCTTTCCACTCCCTCCCCTCCCGGAGCACTGTCAGCCCAGAGCTCCCCGCTTAGCAGGAGGGAAAGTCTTTGCAGGCTGAGTGCTGTTGGCTTGGTTATGGGCAGGAGGGAAGAGGCGTTTAGGAAGAGCTGGGGTAAACTTGCTCGAGACAGACTGAGTCCTGTAGCAGGTGCGAGAGGATTTAGGCAGAAACACACTTCCTGAGGCAGAGACGCTGGAACCGTGACGAGCGGACAGTTTCTGTCCCTGAAATCCTTGTCCCCCACCCAGAGAAAGGACCACTTAGCCAACGGCTGACTTGCTGGCCATCACCGGTAAGACTGCCCGCCCCCTCTTCACCTCCTCCCTCCTTCCCCCACTTCGTTCCCTGGGAAGGAACCACATCTGCCTTCTTCGCCAAGGTAGGCGGAGCTGTGCGAACAAGAAAGGACTGCAGTGACACAGTGGCAGGATGGTCGGTACGGAATGTTCTAGAGCACCAAGGGGTGGCAAATGGAAAACCGTCAGAGAGATGACGATCATAGAACTGCAGCTTGAAAGACACGTGCAAGTTTCCCAGAGGATGCTAGAGGGGATGTTGGGGGGGGGGGGGGACTCCAGGCAGTGGCGGGGAGATGTGTGCAGGCTTGGGTCATGCCACACCTGTCAGCCTGGCAAAATGAGAACGTGGAATCACACCGGTTGAGGATGCAGGACTTGACGCTTTTGCACACTGCTGCTGAGTGTGGATTAGTGAGGCCCTCTGGAGAGTCGCCTAGCAGATCCTACCATAAACCCACTCGCGGTTAAACACCGGGAGAGAAACCTGTTCACAGCACTCCGTCACCGCAGGGCGCTGGAGGCAATGTGTCCGTTACTAGGATACAATGCGGTAGGCACAGATTTTGGAACAGGCTGCAGCAGTCAGAAGTTAGACTGGAAGTACATGAAGCAACACCAGCAGGTCTCAAAAACTGTGAATTTTTTAAAAAAGCAAAACAAATGAGCTGTGGAATGCAAGACCACTGTATGTAAGTTACAAACACGTGTTTGCTGGAAGCAGCATTGTGAATGAAAAAGAAAGGGACTCATACCTACACAGGCTAAGGGGTGAGAGGAGGCCAGGGTGGAGCCCGTTCCCACCAACAACCACGTGGGGAGGGGCCTGAGGACCGCTTTCCTGCCCCGAGCTCTACATAAAGGACCTGGAAGCACAAAGCAAAGGATCTGCCTTCCCCATGGAAGAGGCCGTGAACTCCAGGGAGCCCCAGGGCCGCGGCGGGGAGAGGCTGCAGCCAGGGTGCCAGCCCGGGGCGCTGTCCCTCGTCCTGAGGCCGGCAGGGCGCTGCCGACTGCCTTCCAGCAGGGAAGAACATTTTGTATTGAAACATTTCCCTCTGCTGACCTACAGGATAAGGAAAGACTGGAGCCACATGGTGTTTAGGAGACGCCTTTCCAACTGCAAGAGAAAGCGGCACTAGAGGGAGTGGGAGGTCCGGGGTGGGTGCCGTCTAGGGCCAGGATGGGCACCCACAGTTGGCCCCTCATTCTGGAAGAGGGACTGGTGAAGACAGCCCTCTCCTGTCCTCATCCCGCTCCCTCCTCCACCCCGGGCTTGGCCAGCCCACAAAGCAGGAGACTCCAGTTATAATGCCAGCTCCGCCCTGTGGTTCCAGAAGTGACCTTGGACAGGTGACACTTCTCCAGGCCTCACTTCCTCCTTCTTGCCTTGCCAGCATGCATGCTTTGGGCTCCGTCATGCTGTATTTCCCAAGTCTTGGCCCCCAGCAGGGAAATCTTGCCCCTCCTCAACTACCTCCCACCCTCCCCCCGCCCCAGGTGTCTCCAAAGTCCCCGACACCCTCCTTAATCTCCTGGCTGCACTGCCCCACCCTGGTGAGGAGGAGCAACAAATTGGTATGGTACTGGCCTGCTGATTGCATTAGGGGTGTCTAACGCAATAAGTCCTCATGAGGACCATCCATCAGCGCGGAGCCCCTCCCCAGGCCCCTGCCACCCCCGTCACATTAGCCAGGCAGCCCATTCATCACCGCCACACACCTCCATGGAGACTGGCTGAGACAGATGAGGGGCCAAATCAGATTTATGGGGAGGAATCGTGGAAAAAATCAGCCCCATCCATCTCCCAGACACTGCGGAGGGAGCCCAATGTCCCCACTCCCTCTGAGGCTCCTTAGGGAACGGGTGCTCCCGGAGAAGCCCGGCCAGCGGCCTTTGTTCTCTTGGAGAACTGGCTCCGCTAGGAGCGCATCGCGTGGGGAGCCGAGCCCCAGCCAGGCCCAGGCCTCGGCGTCCGGAGTGGGCCACAACTCCCACGCCACTCGGCTCCTGGGTTGGAGTGACGGCTGTGAGCTGTGAGTGGGAAGGAGCTGCCTTCGCAGGGAGGGTGGCTTCACCCAGGCCTTCCCCTGGCGCGGACATGTCTGCCCCTCCGCCTGCAGGAGACCTCGAAGGGACTGAGAGCGAGATGAGAGGGCAAACCACGACCCTTCAGGTCCCAAGGTTCGTGGAACCTGAAGCCGGCAGCATCTAAGGGACGCTCTTTCAGAGAACGATGCAAACTCGTGAACTGCAAAGGCCCCTCCCAGGCCTTTGGGGAGAGCCTGGGCACAGCGAGGGGCCCTAGAGCTTTGGCCTGCTGGACTCCACCCGGTGTTCTCTACCCATTATCTTTCTCAAAACCCTCACAACGGCCAACTGTCCCGTAGAACAAAGCGGAGTCCCCACTTCATTTTGGAACCTGGAAGAAATGAAGTGACTTGGCCAAGACTATTCAGCTAGCTCGTGAGCGACAGAAGCAGGACTGGAACCAGGTGCAACCAAGTCCATGGCCGGTGCGCACCCCACTGCCCCTTGGCCTGAGTGGTCGTCTGGTCATGTGGTGGGCG
This sequence comes from Oryctolagus cuniculus, assembly GCF_964237555.1. Classification (NCBI taxonomy): domain Eukaryota; kingdom Metazoa; phylum Chordata; class Mammalia; order Lagomorpha; family Leporidae; genus Oryctolagus; species Oryctolagus cuniculus. The sequence goes on from NC_091433.1 coordinate 130,735,847, forward strand.
GGGAGAGCGGGGGTTCTGACCCAGACGTCTCCTTTCCAGATCCCCTCGGGCCACGGACAGTGCGACTCCCCTGTCCCCGTCGTTGCTCTACAGCCAGTGCCGTGGCTGCCCCCGGACAGGAAGGGTAGAAGAGACTCTTGTTACACGGAGCCACAGAGGTCATGATGGGTGCTCTAAGCCTGGCTCTGCCCTTGCCCTTCACTATGAGGGCTCCCCCAAAAGTTCAAGGAAGATGCATATTTTTGAAAGACTATGCCTGGCTTTCAAAAAAATGTTTGCACCAAAACCTACTTATTTTTAAATTCCATTTTCCATGAGCTTGTTGAAGTACCCTCCTAGTTCCTCTTGCCTCCCCCACACTGACCATGGCCCATCTTACCTGGGTCCTGGAGGAGGGAGCTCAGAGCCAGGGTAGAGGGGCAAGCCACATCCGGGGCCCACCAGGGAGAGGGTCAGGCAGGGTCCCTTTATGAAAGTGGAGACTTCTGGGAAGCACCAGGCCCTTTCCATCCCCAGCGGGCTTTCCTGTCTCCACCCATGCTCACTCTGCAGCCAAGCCAATCACTGCTCATCTGGGTCCAAAGCGGTTGAAAAGGTGGGTGGCTCTCCTCCTGCCAGGAAGCTCAGCCGGTGCAGAACAGGGAGGGGCTGGGGTGGGGAGCACGGGCAGACAGCAAGCGGATCCTCATGAGCAGGCAGGCGCAGGAGCACTCGTGAGGACGAGCATGTGCGCGTCCACACAATGGAGAGAGCGTCACAGACGTCCCCTGCTCCTTCGGTCTCCATTTGCTGGTTCTGCCAGGCATCTCTCCCACAGTTGGCACTCGCCCAGAGAGCACTGCCTTGGCTGCCCTCAGGGAGCAGACCTAGCCCTGGCCTGGCTGAGCCGGAGTCCAGTAACCAGCATTATCATGTAGAGACCTTGCTTAGCGCCTCCATGCTCCTCCTCCTCCTCACTCACCTCCTCCACCTCCCTCCGAGCCCTGCCCCTCCGGCCTCTCTAGGCCAATGGCTCCTCTGCACCGCCTTCTCCTGTCCCAGAGCTGGGGCTCTCACACACTGGGTGAGCTCCGAGGAGATTCCATTTCTCTCCACTTCCTCCATTTGCTACAATGAAAACCCCCAGTGAAATAGTGGTTTTACACACACAGATAAAACCCTGGAAAAGGCGATGGGATAAAGCATCCTACGGCTGTCCGCGGATCAGGGAGCTGTGTGTTCACGCACACATATATGCAGGTGTGCATGCGCACAGGGCTCCGCAGGCTGTAGAGGGGTCGAAATTGCAAAGCTCCAAGCTCTAAGTGCAGAAGGGAAACAAACAAAAGGGAAAATCAGGCCCAAGTGCAACCAAGAAAAGAAGTCCTCGTTTCGCAGACTCCCCTTCCTCCAGCCGTACCTGACACGTTGGCATTCCAGGAGCTCAGGGCCAGGCCCTGTACTTCTGAGTGTTTGATTAGCACCAGAATGCAGGTGGTGTCCACATCTCTCTCTCTCTCTTCTTCCTGCAGCCCAGAGCTGTCTCCCACACTCCAGACATCTATACCCAACAGCCACTGCACAGCTCTGTTGGACTATGCCCATCATGCCAGCATCCCACCACGGCCCGTCCCAAACCCACATCTGGCTCAGCACCTGTCATTGCCAAGCACCCTGGAACAGCTTGGAACAGCCCCTGACATCCCCCCACGCCGCCGCAAATCTGCCCGCTTCTTCATTCTAATTGTAAGTACTTGTAAGATTTGCACACATTTCTTCATCCTCACTGCCGTTAGCCTGGTTTCGTCTTCAGTATGCTGCCTAACAGCTTAGACCCTAACCCAGAATCCTTGGGCTTGAACTCTAGAGGAGATCAAGTTCAACCCCAAATGCATAGCTGGTTTGTTTGGGCAAGGGGTAAACAGCTTGGGGCCTCAGTTCTTCCTCTGCGCACCATGGACACCAGCCTCCACCTCCTGGGGCTGCTGGGAGAGGCTGGATGAAACACACGTGGAAGTGCTGTGGCTAAGTGGCAGCATCGTGATTGTGTTCCTAAATCGTTATGGGTAGTATTACCCAGGTTGTCACCGACAGCTCTCACCGTCTTCTCCTTCATTCTCCACGCTGGAGAAGCCCCTGAGGCTCAGACCCGTGAAGTAGTAGACAGCAGAGCAAATTATGAGTCCCAGGGACCCCGGCGGACTGCAGGGCCTTTGTGCTCAGCTGCGAAGCCACGCTGCCTATTTGCAAGTATGAAGAATGGATGGATGTGAAACGGTGGGATGGGGGAAGAATGAACGCAGGGAGGAATGCAGGAACCTTGAGAGACAATGAGAGGTGCTCCAGTCTTCCACATGGAAGGGATTTCAGGGAGGCCATCATGTTGCCTGGGGGAGGGGACCAGGGCATTTGCATGGAAATTGGATCTGAAGAGGAAGTATGGAGTTGTGGCAGGGACGGCAATGGAGAGAAATTGGTGGAGTGGCTGAAGTCCCCCCAAGAACCTCTTGTGGCCTCCAGAGTGGTCAGGCCCAGGAAGTAGGAACCAAGTGGGATCCTAGCAGGGTCCCAGGCGTGTGCTAGATTACCCTTAGCCAGGAGAGCAGTCAGAGTGGGCACTGCGGGTGGCGGGTCTTACTGGGACCCTTATTCCTCCCACTGACCGCCACCCCCAGTAGCTGGGGAGAAGCTAGCCAAAGCTGCAGCATTAGGCAACAGATGAGCCAGAACCGGGGTGGGGGTGCAGGTGAGAGCGGGAAAGGTGGGGGATGCTCAGACGGGCAACCACACAGCCTCCTGCCTCTGCCTCTGTGTCCCGAAGAGCCTCCGCCAGGGTCACAGCCTTGGGCACGAGGAAGTGACTTGGTAGCCATTTAAACCTGAGAGCAGGGGCTCAGCCACCTGGATTCTCAGGTGAGCTCTGCTCTGTGAGGCTGACTTTAGTCCACCCACTGGGAACTCCGCGACAAAAGCCAGCACTGGTGTCAGGCATCGTCTCCAAGCTCTGGGTGTCTTTCTGCATCTGAGGCTGGTGACTTAGCTGCTCCTCTCCCCCTTTGATCACAGAGACCAGAAGCCTTTGAGAGGCGCAGTCTGGGCACACTTTCCCAGGCCCACCCCGCCATCCATTCTCCACCCAGCAAGCCTTGGAGCTCAAGTGCAGGATGGAACTTTGGCGGAAGAAGCTTAGCCCCGTGTGTCCCATCCTTATTTCTAAGGAGAATTTGGCGGGACAGGCAGAGGCGGGGGGTGGGGTGCAGGAGGCACCCTGCCTTTGTGAGTGGCCTCTCCGAGGGTCTTCCCTGGCCGGCTGCCTGGGGTGGGGAGCCTGGAGCCCCAGGAACCTGGGAGGTAGAGGCTGTGTTCCAGCTCTGTGTCTGTTTCAGCCCGTGTAAAAGTGAGCTGTTCCTTTTAAAAATCCCCAATCTTGCCCTTTCTGGGATCTGCGGGATTTCTGCAGCTCGGGTGGAGGGTGGGGAAGCGGTTTTTTAACACCAAGCAACACACGGAGGCAAGATCGCCGTGAGCCGCCCGGCCACGTCGCCCGCCTTTCATAGCGGTGTTTTACCTTCGACAAAAGCTCCGGGCTCTCTCTCATGCCTCGCTTTCTTCTTCCTGGATCCCAGTTGTCAAGCCTTCAAGAAAATGCACTTCAGTCCTTTGTCACTGAGTGTAATTTGATAAACTGAGCAGAAACACACTGCTCTCCCCATCCTTTCAAAAACGGTTACTGCCAGAGAAAGGGGATGAGGGAAAGGGATCCGAGGTCTCTGCAGAGTCGTTTAAGCACGGGCGCTCGCACACTGGCGCACACACACACCAGGACGTGGGCTGGCCTGTGGTGGGAGGCCTCTGGAGCCCGGATTCCTGGGCGTGGGGGCCTAGCCCTGGGGGCCCCGGGGCGGATGCCCTCCGGGCTCCTAGCGACTCCCTTAGCCACAGGCCCTTGTTGCAGCCGCCCAGTGGGCGGTGCCAGGGCAGGTTTCAGGCTATAAAGGGCTCTTGGCTCCCTGGGCCTGAGGGGACGCCATTGCCGCCGCCGGGTCCCTGCAAGCCACAGCCTGCGTGGGACACTGCCGGTGTCCCATCGCCACCAGGCAGGGTTTCCGGCGATGCTGATTCGGACATAGCCACCAGCTGCCTTCCTTGTACCCACTTGTCCTCCCATCGGCAAGTCCCTTTTTGGGTTGCTTCGGGCTGGGTTGGGTGTGGGGTGGAAGGAGAGGGACCGGCTAGAAGGGGGGCATTGCCACTGCTTTGAGAGCAAGTCAGGAGCTGGGGCTTTTGAGCTGAGGAATGGCTGGCGCTTGGTTTTCCCAGGGGGCTGCAGAGGGGTGGCTGCTGGGCTGTCTCCTGGCGGGTCCTCTCTCTGAGGGACTGGGGGTGAGAGGCTCAGGTCATCTGGCCCTGCCAGGTACAGATGCCCGGACAGGGCTGTTGGCCATAAAACAAAACCAAAAACGTCCGCAGCTACCTGGGTGGGTGGTGGGCACAAAGTGCCCAAAGGGACAAAGAAGGGGGAGGAGGAAACCTTGGCGAGGTGAAAACACAGTAGCTTCTTAAACTGCCGGCCGGCGGCTCCCAGGAGCTGGCTGGGCTGGGTGGGATTCTGGGCAGGCAGCCGTTTTGAAGGGGCCAGTAAATTCTCGAAATGGTCTCAGGGCCCTTGAAGCTGCAGGGGGAGGAGCAGGAGAGTTTAGCTCCTGCTTGCTCTACACAGGCAGGCTCCTGGCCGGGTGGTGCTTCCCAAGCCGAGCTGGGTTAGTGCGCAGCTGCAACCCCAACCCGCAACAACCAGGCAGGACGGCAGGGGTCCGGGCGCCCCGCGGAACAGGCTGCGCATGGCCGGGGAGCGTCCCCTAACGTCCTTGACGATGCCCGTTCTGGAGGGAGGGCATGGCGCGGCAGAAGGGTGGGCATCGCGGCCTCCCGAGGAGCTTCTGGTGCCAAGGGGGCCTTCGCGACGCCTCACGGGGGCAAGCAGTTTCTGCTTCGCTCTGGAGACGCGTCTAGGCAGGACCTGTGCGCGGCCCGGGCCCTCTCTGCCACAGCTCCGCGGGAGGTCGCTTTCCTGGTGGCATCACAAGCAAGAAGTGCCCCCCACCACAAGAGGTCTCAGCACGGAGCAGGAGCAGCCGGAGGCCCCAGGGCAGATGAGAACCCCCCCCCGCCCCCCACCATGGGGCTCCAGCACTCTCTGCCCCATAGCCCAGCCGGCAGAGGCCCAAGACCCTGCGCAAAGTCTACTGGCCCCGCCCACTGGGCTCTCTTTACACGCCAGCCAGTTGGGTCAAGGGGGTCACCCCTTTTTATCCTGGGCTTCCCCATGCTCTTTGTGTGTGTCTCTGGGCGGAAGTATCAGAGGTGGTTTCAGAGAAAGCAAAGTAAATAGGTATCAGGGGAAAAAATTCAAAGCCAAAGCCATTGAGGCTGTGAAGTCAACTCCCTCTGTTGCTTGCTTTAGTTGTCAGAAACAGAGGCAGGAAACAAAGGGGTTGCAGCCGCGTGGGGTGGGGTCTCGTGGGTGGGGCGGCTCAGTGGAGACCCTGTGCTGGTTTGGTGGGAGAGGAGACTGGATTGGAACATACAGTGGGGGAGCAGAAGGGGAGCGGTGGGCCCCCACCCTCTCATCCACAGAGGAATACGTACATCTAATATTTGAAGTCCTCTTCTCTCCCCGAGCTGTTCTGGGGGTGAGCTGAATAAACTGATAGCTGTGGAGGAGGTTTGTTGGCTAACAGCACTGCCCATGTGTAAGGGACTTGGAAGATAGAGTGTCCTCATTCCTGTGGGCAGAGAAAGGCTAGGACAGCTGGCACCCCTGGCCAGCTGTGTGCCCTGGGCAGGAGCAAGGATCAGGCTGACCTGCCCGCGTGCATGGGAGGCTTCTGAGCACCGGAAGGGGGCAGAGGCTGCGCCTTGCTCATTGGCTGAGGCTTGTCCTCCACATTGTCCCAGCACCTGCCAGCGTACCACATGTGTCCAGGCAGAGCTCACCTTGCCCCAGCGCCCTCCTGGTGATGTCCCAGGCTTCTCTGGTTGACTTCAAAGTCCAGGAAGGCTATGGGGATATGGGAGGCAAACCACAAACCAAGGCTTCTCAGCAACACCGGCCACAGCTGAAGCCCTGGGGCGTGCCCCTGGAAAAGGGGGGTGGGATGGGGTGGGGTGTCCAGGAGTTCCCTTGATATCATCCACACCAGCCTGGAGAGACATGCTCACGTCAAAGCAGAATGAGAACAGTGTTCTAGCCTAGAGCACACGCCTGTTCCCGGAGCCTTGGGGGTTGAGCTCTGCCTAGCTTTGGGGCCAGCGTACAAAGGGGTTGGGTAATGCGAGGCAGCACTGGGGTTCAGTCTGGGCTCCAGGATCTGTGGTCAGCATTAGGGATCAGTCTGCCTTGTGGTCTGCCTCAGGTGCAGGCTATGCGTCCTACTGAGGTCTGCCTCAGGGCTCGGTCTGGGGCAGGACAGACCTCCCTTTCAGGCCCACGGCCCAGCACTGCCTGCTCTGCAGGGCACCTGGAGGAAGGCTGATAGAATCGCACTCCCACAGCTTTGCTTTTCTCCTCTTCCTAAGTACTGGGCAGAGATGGTTCCAATTAGGCAATGCAGCAAGTATTGCAGTGGGACCCTGCTGTCCCGGCGGACCTTGTCCAGGACCCCACCTGGCAGCTGGGCAACAGGAAGGACTTGGAATCTCTCCACCCACCCCCCACTGGACACCTGAGCAGGAGAGGCAAGACACTGGGGAACACAGTGCACAAAAGCCCCAAGGGCGAATAAGGGAGAGGACTAGGGACCGGGAGTGGGGAGAAGGCGGAGTTCAGGGGTGCTCCTGGAGCAGTGACGCCTGCAGGCTGGGGGGGGGGGGGATGGCTGCTGTGGATGCTTGGGTGGGAGGCAGGGGTTGTGTTGGGTGTGTGTGCCTGGGTGACTGTGCAGAGGAGGTGCCTCTGCTGCATGTCTGTGAGGTATATGCATCCATTCTTTCAGGGCCAGCTCTCACAGGTGGCTCCCGCCCCGGGGGGTCAAGCCCCTGTTACCACTCCTGCTTCGTGGGTGTCAGGTTGGATTCTCAGGGCTCTTCAGTAACTCCCCCTGTCCCCCGTTTTACCCCAGCTTCACTCTCAGCTGGGGAGTGGGGTGGTGCTGGTCCCACCACTCTGGGGGGGAGAGATGCCCAGTCCAGATTTGATTTGTGGTGAAACTCCCTGGGGGAGGGTGCCCCTCGCTCTCTGTTTCTGGAATTCTGATGCGGACTTCGTAAGCGACCGGCTTGGGGTAGAAGAGTGAGGGCCCTGAGACAGGAACCCACAGGCAGGCCCTTGGAGCCATCTATCAGGAGCAAAGGTGCCTGGGGAAGGGGGAGTGGGAATCGCGTCCCCTGAATCTGTAGTGCTCTGTCTGTCCACCAGGTGGGGTTCCAGGGCAGAGAGTGAGAGGCGAAAGGACCCAGCGCTCGGAGGGAGCCCAGCGTGGAGAGGTCCGCTGGCCGCAGCAACCTCGGAAGCGCTCACACAGGGAGGGACAACACTTAGGCGCGCATGCTGGCCACTCACGCACCTTGTCTTCCAGCTACTTTTAACGCAGAACTCGTCTTGGATGCAGGCGAGGCGCTTCAAGGGGAGTCTGGCTTCCTTTGCGTACACACACACACACACACACACCACCCTGAATCAAAGCCGGGTTAGCAAGTCCTGTTTCTGGAGTGTGAGAGTGAACGACAGAGACCGGGAGGGGGATGGAGAAAACGGGATGCAACGCGCGGAGACCAGGAGCCAGACTCTGGCTCGGCAGTTGTCGGCGTTGGGGCGCCTGTCTCTGCGGCATCACAGGCTCGCAGGAGGAGAGCCCAGCTGACAGACAGATGCACCGGCGCACAGACACACACGGCTCACAAACCTGCAGACGCCCCACCTCGCTCCCCAGACGTCGGGCCGCTGCAGGACACACGCGCGCGCATACGCAGGTGCGGCCCCGGGCCACACGCACACCTCGCACTGGCACGCGCTCTGTGTCCTCTGCGGCCGGCTCCGGGAAGGTGGCCGCGCTCACCGGCTGGTTTATTTACTCATTTGTATCAATGAACGTTTGTGCCCGACTTCTCCCGCCTCCGGGTGCCCGGGCCGACGCATTTGTTCCCAGCGCCGCCGGACGCTAGCCCGGACCAGCATCGGGGCTCCTCCGACGCTGCGGGCTGCCGCTGGCGGGGATTGCAGCGTGGGGAGGGGGCCTGTCTCGATGTGTCAGGGAGGGGCTGCGGCGCTGGCAACCCCGGGACGCGGACGGGGACGGGGAACCTCGGGGTCCTGGAGGGTAAGCGCCCCAAATGAGGGAGATGGCACTTGGTATTTGAGGTTTGGGAATGTAGATAGAAGATGAGGGACTAGGAGAGGTGGGATGGAGAGTGGCAAAGGAGCAGTCCCAGGAGGTGGGAGCCGGCGGGTCCCGTGCGATAGGAGCTCGAGGCCCCAGGCGCAGGTTCACGGGTGCTGGGCGCACCCCCACCCTCCCTCAGTCAAGAGGGTGGTCTGGCCAGGTCCAGCTCTGCCGCGGCTATGGCCCACGGGAGATTGCCCGGAGCGAGCGCAGGAGGTCGGGGACCCAAGAGCGAGCAAAAGAGAGAGGGGAGTAGCCGGGCAGCTAAGCGGGCACCCCGCGAGTGCGCACCGCGTGTGCGCGCGTGTCTCATCTCGTCCGTCTGTAGGTGCCGGGCTCCGCGAGACGCCGGCGAGAAGAAGAGGAGGCGAGAGGTGAACTGAGTTTGATCCTGCGGCGGCCACAAGTGGGTCCCGGGCGGCGGCGGCGGCGGGCGGCGGCGGCGGCGGCGGGCGGGGCGGGGCGGGGGGCGGCCGCGCTCACACGCTCCGGCCGCGGGCCCGGCCTCTCACCACGCCTCCCGCTTTGTGCGCGCCCACGGCGCAGCCTCCCGCCTCTATATAAACACACGCATCGCCTCGCATTGACTTGAATTCACATTGAGAGACGCTTTTAAAACCACCAGCCCTGAAATCCTGCCTCCTGCTTCCCCCTCTCTCATTCCTCTCGCCTGCCTTTCTTTCCCCCCCTTTCTTCTCCTAGCAGCAACTCCAGAGCCGAGAGACCGCGTCCCGGGACGGACTGCCTTTTAATTGATACAATAGCCCAGCTCGGGTTTTCCACCTCCTCCCCCCAACCCCACCCCGCCTCACCCCTCCCGCCCGCCGCCGCCACCGCCGCCGCCGCTGCCGCCGCTGCCTCCCCAGCGCCCGCCCGGGGCTCTGTCGCCGGCTGCGTCCCGTCCCGGCCGCGGCCCGCCGGCTCCGCACCCGCGCTCGGGCCGCGCCGCGCCTCGCCGCGCCCGCCTCGCCGCGCTGCCCGCCTTGCCCGCCTCGGGGTTCCGCGGCGGCTTCGGGGCTCGGGCGCGCCTCCCCGGGCAGCCCAGGGACGCTGGCCTCGGGCCTCTCCACTCGCCTCAGCTGGGGAGCCTTCTCCCTCGCCCCCAAAGTTTCTGGGTTCGTTGGAATTTTTGCATTCAGAATTTTTGCCCCCAACCTAGGAACTTGGGAGGACTACTTTAGACAAATCGATTGCACTTTCTCTCCCCTAGCTCTCTGTCCCCCCCCCTTTTTTTTTCTTTTTTCTTTTTCCCCCCGAGTAGGGGAAGGGGCTCACGAAAGAGAGAGAGGGAGAGAGGGAGAGAGAGGCTCTTGCTGGCCAAAGTTTTGCAAAGTTTTCCGAGTGTGATGGTTAGGGGGAGAGCAAGTCCACTAGCTTGATTTCAGGCTTCATCCCACCACCCCTAGAGCAGTCCCTAAGCCCGCCATAAAGGAACAAACAAACAAACAAACAAACAAAGTTACACCTCGAGTCGCCTCGTGTCTCCTCTCTTTCTTCTTCTAGGCAATTCGCACCCCACCCCCTCTCTCCGCTCCCCTCGCAGCCTCCACTCCCCTTCCCTCCAACCCTTCCTTCTCTGTTGCGGCTGGAGGTGCCAGGACCCTCGGCCACAGCCTCCCCTCCCCCGCCGCTCGGGTCCGGCCCTCCCCTCCCCCGCCGCGGCCGGCACAGCCAATCCCCCGAGCGGCCGCCAACATGCTCTTTGAGGGCTTGGAGCTGGTGTCGGCGCTGGCCACCCTCGCCGCGTGCCTGGTGTCCGTGACGCTGCTGCTGGCCGTGTCGCAGCAGCTATGGCAGCTGCGCTGGGCTGCCACCCGCGACAAGAGCTGCAAGCTGCCCATCCCCAAGGGCTCCATGGGCTTCCCGCTCATCGGAGAGACCGGCCACTGGCTGCTACAGGTAAGGGCGCGCTCGACCTGCTGCTCCCCGGGGTCCGCACGCTGCGAGCGCGGGCTGTCCGAGGCGCGGGCCGGGAGCTCCGGGAGCCTCGAGGCACGGGTCCCTGCCCCGCCCCTTCCCTGCCCGCAGCCCGCGCCGCCCGGGCTTCTCCTGCCCGCTGGAGGCGAGGTCCCGAGACTCCCGCGCCGCGTGCGCTGGCTCAGTGGGCTGCTCGGAGGAGTTTCCGGACCGGAGAGGGCTCCCACGGCTGACCCGGTGGTGGCGTGTGGAGAGCCCCGGGGGGCTCACCGCACGGCGCGAGTCCGAGGGGGCGCCCGGTTCCGAGCGGCTTTCGCCTCCCCTTCGCGCACTCCAGGCTCAGTAGCCAGAGGCTTCCTGGGCTTCGACGGGGTCGCGGAGCCTCAGAGCGGGCGGCGAGAGGAAGGGGCAGCCGCGGTGGAGTGAATTGTCCCTTTAAGGCCCGGGGTGTGTTCGCGCCATGAAGTCGGCTGCGCCAGGTACAGCTGCCCTGGCTCGCGGCGCGCGCAAACGTGTGTGTGTATGTGTGTGTGTGTGTGTGTGTGTGTGTGTGTGTGGTGGGAGAGGAAGAAGGCAACCCAAGGAAAATGAGAAGCCAGAGACCCGAGGGCTCTCGGCTTTCGGGGAAAAGGGTCTATTTACCTACTGGGTGGGGAGAGTTTACAGGAGAGAGAAACTTGGGAGAGGCGTGTGTGAAATCCATAGAAAGAGAGAGCGCGCGTGTTTGCTGTTAGACGCAGCGCAACCCTGCTCCGCTGGGTGATAATGGGGGTGGGGCGCGTTGGGGACCAGACCCAGGTAGGTAATGGAGAGATTAACCTGGAGTTAACCTCGTCAAATGCTAGACAATCGGTTTTGCAATTTGATACACACCAGGCTTTTGGGGGGCGGGTGTGAGGGGAGGTGGGGGCGCCCCTGTGGTAACAGTGAGGTGTGTGTGTGTGTGCGCGCGCGCGCCCGGGCACGCCTGAGTTTGTGTGTTTGGTGGTGCGTGCTGATGGGGGTGAGCAGGAACTTGGATGACCTGAAACAGGCGACTCCTGCACGGAGAGGTGAAGCGAAAGGTGAGCGCGGGGACTTGAGGGTTCGGTGGTGCGAAAGCTTGGCTTGAGATTAACAGACGCGTGCAATTCGCGCGCGCGCGCGCACGGCCCCTGACCGCCCGGGCCGAATGACAGCAGAGGGGGGCGCGCAGGGGGGCGCGCGGTTCCTCTGCTCGGTGGTCTTCGCAGGTCCCAGAGTCCACCCACGTCTTTCTGGGGTGGTTCATGGAATGGGGTGGATTCATTTCATCAAATCAGGCGACCACCCTCCCCACCCACCCCCGTCGAAGAAAGTCCCCAAAGCCTCTCCCTTCCTCCACACTTCAAGGGTTAAACTGCGGCGGTGGTCTAGGTTTTTGGCCGAGAACTTAGAAAATAAAATAACTCACATGGGCCGCGGCTCCCCCCTCGTTAGAGCCAATCTGCGGAATCCGCGGTCTGTCACCACCCGCCCCCCCCACCCCGTTCCCTGACCTTCCTCTGCCCTTCGTGTCCCCCTGAAGTTTTCTCAGAATCCCGCAAGGGGCCCCGAGGGGCCGCATCCAGCTCCTGCCGAAGTCTGGGAGGTGGAAACCTGCGCCTCGCATCCGTGCGCCCCGGGCCTCAGATTCCGCCGGGGGTGTGTGTGTGTGGGGGGGGATAACAGGGGTGCGTGCCCAGGGGCGCGGAAGGGGTTAACGCGAGCCCTCTAAAGCCCGGCGTTATTTTTTCGGAGTCATTTATCAGATTTTACGGGGAGACCGCCGAGGGCTCTCCGTTTCCACCGAGCGCCATCTAAACAGAGCCCAGGGCTAAAAATACAACATTTTTGTATAAATTGGACTCGTGGCCCGAGCGGCCGCCCCTATGAAAGTCCTCTTTGTGAAGACTGTGGAAACGGCGGACAAATAACTCTTTATTAATGCCACAAAAAACGCACTTTAATTATAGTTAGGCAGATCAGAGGCGGGGGGGGGGGTGGGGGCGAGGCGGCGGCGACCTCGGAAAATTCACAACCCAACTTTTGTGTCGAAAGAAAAGAAAAACAGAGGGAAAGAAGGAGAGGAGAGACGGAGGCAGACGGAGCGAGGGAGCCGGGCACGGCGCGCGGAGGGAGGGAACCCCGCTCCCCGCCTGGGTTGCACCCCACCTCCGCCTCTACTTTTCTTAAAGGCATAGACACCTCCAGCCCGCGGGAGAGCCGACGTCCCCGCAGCCCGGCCCCTTCTTGGTAGCGCGGGAGCTCCCGGCTCGCTCCCTGTCGCGCGCCCGGGGCCGGAGGAGCATGTGGAAAAGTGATTAGGGACCGGGTTCTGCAGAGTCACTTTTCGGCCGCGCCGGGGTGTGCACACAGCTAGCAGGAGAACAGCTTTCCGTGGAAGAAAGGAAGGAGAGGAGGGGGACCGAGCAAGAGAAGAGGGGTGGGGGGAGGCAGAGTTGTGTGCTCTCGGCTGCCTGACCCGGTAGGTGACAGCCTGAGGCCGTCTGTGTGCACGGGCACAGGTGGTGCCTTCCCGAGCTCGGCCGGGGCTGCCCCGGCAGGAGAAGGGTTAACACGGGGTGGGGTGGCTAGTGCCGACGTCAAAGGTGAGCTAGACGCCCCGGCCCCCGCCCCTCCGTGGTCCCCTCGGTTTCCGGCACCCGCGCGGGGCCGGCTCCGCAGGCTCTTCGGAGCGCTAGCCCGCGCCGGGGCCCCGCCGTCGCCGGCTCGCGCCGCAGCCACCGGGGATCCGGTTACCTGCGCGGGGCGCCCCGCCCGGTCCCGCCCGCCCCGCGGGAAGCGCCTTCCGCCGCGCTCCGGTTCCAAACTCCTGGGCGGCGGCGGCGAGAGTCCTGTCTTAGTTATTTCCAGGGCAAAACGCTTTAGAAAAGTCGCAGCTCTCGGCCCGTGACCCCGCCCTGCAGCGTGCTCGGAGGGCCGCCTTCTCCGCGCCGGCCACACCGGAGACCGGAGGGAACGCCAACCCCCATCTGTAGTGACTGCCTCCGGGCACGGACCGCTCACCGCTATAAATAATCCTTGGCCTGCGGCCACCCCGCGGGGTCTGCCAGCCCGTGGCCCGGAGCCTGGAAATATTTATTCCGAGGCTCCCGAGCGCGGGGTTGGGGGTGGGGGTCTGCGGCTCTAGCTGCAGGTCCAGCCGTCAGAGATACCTTTTCCCTCCCGAAAGTCATTACTAAAAACCGGCCTCCCGGGGGTGCTCCTGGGCCTCCTGCCTCCTTGCGTTATTTATTAGCCTCTGGGCCCTACTTCCCAGTTCTTGTGCACGCTATGAAAAATAAAACCTGCGTGTGTGTGTGTGTGTGTGTACGCGCGCGCGTGTGGTGGGGGAGGGCAGGTGACCGGTGCCGCGGGGTGGGGTCCGCCGCCCCTCCCCCGCCGGCTCTCCAGGCGCCCTGAGAGAGGTCTGCTGTGTGGCTCCCGCAGGGTTCCGGCTTCCAGTCTTCACGGAGAGAGAAGTATGGCAATGTGTTCAAGACGCACTTGCTGGGGCGCCCGCTGATCCGCGTGACCGGCGCGGAGAACGTGCGCAAGATCCTCATGGGCGAGCATCACCTCGTGAGCACCGAGTGGCCGCGCAGCACGCGCATGCTGCTGGGCCCCAACACGGTGGCCAACTCCATCGGCGACATCCACCGCAACAAGCGCAAGGTACGAGCCCTGACCCCTCCTTCGGTGCGCTTCGGGGTAAGAAATGCGCGACGCCAGGGGGACGCCCTACCCCGAATCGGCCTCCCACTTTTGCGCGCCACGCTAGAGGACCCCGCTGTTCCGTGTCTAGACGGCTTCGAGTTCGGATTCGAGGCCTGCAGAGCTTCTCCCCTCGCACCTCCTGCTGGCCAATTGCGCCTCTAGACCCAACGCGAGAAGGGCAGTCTGGGGGCCTTTGGGGCAGAGCTGGAACGTGCGGGGACTAGGCTCCCCAATGCTAGCACTGAAAAAAATACGGGGGCGGGGCCGTTGGCCAGCACTCCTCTTTTTGCCACGTTTCCCCAAGGAACCCCGAGAATACAGACCGATGCTTTAAAAAACCAAACCTGCATCTCTCCTGCCACACACCCCCGTGGGCAACCGCGGCACGACCTCGTCTGCGAGAGGTGTGGCGAGCCTTGCGCCCCTCCTCTCGCCGACCTAGACAGTGTGGGTAAGGGCGAGGGGTGGGAGAAGCCGAGGCGCCGGCTGGGGGATCAAAGCTCACCCACCGCCCCTTGAAGAGGAAGAGAAAGTGGGTGTTTATCCCGCGGATTTCCCGAGCGACTGGAAGCGGCGCGCAGGCGGCGAGCCGGCGCGCACGCAGCCGGCCTCCCCGCCCCCTCCCGGGGCGCGGCGCGGAGGCGCGGAGCGCTGGCGGCACGTGCTGTTTGAACTGCAGTAACCCGAAAGCTGAGCCGGCGGGCGGGGCTCTGGCTGCCAGAAAGGAGGCGGCCCGGCCTCCCGACTCCGTGTTTTCCGTTGGGTCAGGGGACTCCTCCAGGTTGGAAACCTAAGGGAAAGGGAGAGGAGGCCTCTCGTCTCCGGAGCCGCGGCGGGCGCGGGAGGGGGGCGACAGGGGCAGCCCTCTCCACCCGAAGCCTGGGTGTGCGGTAGTGTCAGGGGGTGTGGGGGGCTATGCCGTCCGGCCACGCAGCCCATCCTACCCTGATAGTCTCAGAACTGCCTGGGCAAAGGGAACCGAGGGATGGCCTCCGGGAGTGCCCCGTGAAGCCTGTATTCAGCCACGGGGAGGGCTCTGCAGGCCGCTATAGGGCAGCTTGGGAGCGAATGGGAGGAGGGGGCCGCAGGCCTAGGGATGAAGATTTTTCTCAAGTGCTGGGCGATGACTTCTAGCTCTCTGAGGCTTCACCCAAGGCCTGTGGCATGAAGCTGAGCCCCAGCGGAGACTCGGGAATCCAACGGCTGAGGTTGTGGCTGCTTCCTCATTGCACCTCCTTAGAGGCCTTGGGGAGAAAGGCGTTACTGTCCCTGGAGCACGGAGGAGACAGACACTGAGACTGTAGAGAGGTTGAGGAGACTGGAGCCAGGTGGCAACGCAAAGGCAGGGCAGAGCCTGCAACACCAGCTCTCCAGCTCCTTGTGAAGCCGGGTTTCTGGGCCGCCAAGTGCAGTGCAGTGCAGTCCTGCCCTCCTGGGGCTGCCAGAAGCCAGGGCGGCTACAGGACTGCTAGGGGGAAGAAGCCTTGGCCAGGACCAGAGTGCTGTGGTGCAGGGGCTTTGCATGAGGCTGTTGCCTTGGGGTCCACCCATCCGCAGCCTGACTTTGCCTTGGGCCTCCAGGTTCCAGGTGAGGAGGGCCTGCCCCGGGTCTCTTGAGGGGCAGCACTGATGAACAAGCCAGGGAGATGGGACCGGGGCTGGGGGTAGAGGGTGCTGAGGGCCATGGCTGAGGGCTCGGTGGGCTTCCTCTTTGGAGCAGCTGGCCCTTGGAGGTGGGGAACAGCCAGTTCCTCTGGGCAGGCTTGTGAACCAAAGCCAAATACAGATGCCTTCTCTTTGTGTGCAAACTTGTTACATGGCACATGTGGGGGTCCTATGGTAAGTGGGTGGTCAGCGGGCTCCAGAATCCTCTGCACTCTCCCTGATTGATGGTTGAGATGAACGCAACCCTACTGAGCAACCTGGAAGGTCTTGGGTTGGGTCCACAGAAGTGGGGGACTCATTCTGTGCCCTCAAGAGGTAGTCTCATTCGAAGGGTGAGAGATAGATTCATTGAGTATCCGTGTCGTCCTGGGGAAAAGGCCAGTCTCCCGCACCCAGTGCCTGGGGGACCCTGCGTGGCCGTGTGCCACTCTCACCGCCTTCGCCAGCTCGTGCTGCCGTCAGGGACGCAGGGCAGGATATACACACAGGTGTGCCTGGGCCCCGCCGCCCCGGAGCTGGAAGCGTCACTGTTTCCATTGGGGCTGGTGGCCCACCCCTTCTCTGGGAGGTCTGACCAGATGTGCGAGGAAGGGGCTGCTCATTGCCATCACTATGCTCCAGGTGTTTGCCCTGGCTGCCCTGGTGGTCCAAGGCCAGTAGGGGGTGGGGTTGCCAGAAAGTCCAGAAAGATTGGCTCAGTCTAACAGTCACCTCCAGAGACCAGGCCGCTGGCCTTCCAGTCGTGGCCTCGGCCTCCCTCCCTCTACCAGGGGCCTGGATGTTGTGGATGAGGGAGGGACCCCATCCCTCTCTTTGTGTGGAGAGGCTGGGGTGTTGTCCGAGAAGAGTGGATGGAGTCTGGATGGGAGAGGGGGTCAAAGGGTTGTGAGAGACATGGAGACAGAGTTGGGGGTAGTTCTGGAAACTTCTGATACCCAGCCCCAAACAGAGGATTGAGTATTTCCTCCCTACAGGGGACCACAGAAGTGGTCTTGAGTTGCTCTTGGGGGTCTCGGAGTGCATCTCAGCACAGGCACTTAGACCCGGAGCCCCTGGACAGGCGAGACCTGGGAGTGGCTACCTTCTTTTCTTAGAGAAGACTTATTTATCTTATTTGAAAGGCAGAGAGAGAGAGAGATTGATTGATTGATTCTATCTGCTGGTTCACTCCCCAGATGGCCACAATGGCTGGGGCTAGGCCAGACCAAAGCCAGGAGCCAGGAGCTTCCTCTGGGTCTCCCACGTGGGTGCAGGGGCCCAAGGACCTGGGCCATCTTCCACTGCTTTTCTAGGAACATTAACAGGGAGCTGGATCGGAAGTGGAGCAGCCAGGACTTGAACGGGCACCTGTATGGGATGCTGGCACTGCAGATGTCAGCTTAACCAGCTATTCCACAGTGCCAGCCCCACAATTGGCCTTCTTGCACCTTCCAGCCTGACCCTTGTATATGGGGTCTTCTGAGCCTGAGGCTGAGTTGGGAGAATAGGCTTTGGTTTTACGATGGAGAAATCCCACCTGGTCACCTGTTGCCCCTGGCTTTTGTGCCCTATCCTGGCTTGAGGATGGAGATCAGGCTCAGGGTCACCATGCGCCTCTCAGAAACTCCGGGTGACCTGGGCTATCTGTTGGGATGGAGAGGCAGGAGGGCAGAGCAGGAGGCCACACCGTTGCAGGATCCTGGGGGGCAGACTGCCCACAGCAGGCTCTAGGAGGCCTTTGGACCGATGCACAGACTCTGACCACACGGTCATGTCCACCAGGCTCAGCTCAAGGCAGAAGCTTCCACCTGATGGGGTGGAACAGCCAACTGGGCAGCCCTGCTACTGGGAGCTCTGCGCCAGTCCCCTGGCATCGGACAGAGCCTTTGTCCTGCCAGAAGTCGTTCATGCAAAAGTTACTGTAGCATCAGTGGGTGGGCAGCAGGAGCGGATTTCTCTGAAGGCCAGCGGGGGAGGAAGCCCATGGTCAGCCTCCAGGGCGCCTGGGGATGGGCACCTCCCTCTGCAAGCCTTGTGCCAGGCAGCAGGCAGGTGGGCGGACAGGGCGTGGGAGGCCCCCTCTCCCTACTTCCCTCCTTTCTGTGTCCCCAGGGCGGGGAGGGGTCCAAGGCTGCTGTGCTGTCTTTGCTCACTCTCCCAGCCTTGAAAGACAAATACGACCTTGGCAGGGAGTAGGGAGGCTTGGCCAGGGTCTGCTCTGGCCCTGAGCTCCCTGTGCCAGCCACTGTATCCACCCCAGGTTCCCCAGACCTGAAGATGGGGGGTCCCAGGGGCCTGAGCAGCCAGAGCAGCCGGCCTGACCCTGTGAGTGAGCCCGGGGCATGGAGGAAGGTCCCCTTGGGGACTCTCGGATAGATTCAGAGCCCACCAGGGCTGGTAGACAGCAGCTCGGTGGGGCTTAGAGGGGTGGGAAGCAGTGTGTGGGAAGCGGAGTGTGGCCAGTCATGTCCCCCACTGTCACCTTAGCCCTGTGGGCCTCAGTGTTGAGGAGGGAGGTTCTGTGGGGGCTGGAGGAGGACTGAGCAGGTGGGTACACCTTTCCAGATGTTCTGGTTCAGCAGGAATTTGCCAAATGCTGCTCTCCCCTCCCCCACCATTGCTTTGGCTGTGTGTGTGTGTTGAGGGGTGAGTTGGGGGTCCGGGGAGCAGGACTGGAGGCGAGATGATTAGAGCTGGAGCCCCCATGGGGGACAGGCGCTCTGTTCCCCTACCCGCTGGGGAGGGGCATGCACAGGTAGGGGCAGTCTGGCCCAGCCCCGCCCAGCCAGTGGGCCTCATGGGACACGCTCAGGGTGAAGCTGAGGCCGGTGGAGACGCCAAGCAGCAGGGAAGATGACGTTCTCTCTTGCACCCCACCCCCTTCCCCGAGCATAAAGTACACACCTTGGCATCACTGCCGTGCGAGAGCGGCCGCCGTGGCGGCTGCTGCCCTCTGTTATTCTTTCCACTCCGCAGGCCGCGGCTCCGGTGGCTTGGCCGAGTGGCCGCCCCCACCCCTCCTGGGCAGCGTTTCCATTCCTCCCGGTCTGAGTCACTGGCCTGTAGAGGGTTCCCTCTCTGTCTCTTCCCACTCCCGTGGCTGCCCATTGGTTTATGCGTCCATGCTCAGCCACAGCAGACAAGACAGAGGGTATCTGGCTCAGCACATGGGGCCATGGCGATGCCAAGAGCTCCCCCTCCCAGGAGCACTGCGTGAGAGGCGGTGGGGAGAGGGGGCTGGGGCAGAAGGTGATGGTGGGAATAATTATGGAGAATTTGAACTCTGGAAAACCACCCACCTACCCACCTACCTGGCGATGCCCAGACCCCTTGGAATTGGCTCCTGTTCTGGAGGCCAAGAGAGAGCTGGAGGTGAGGGCACCTGAGCTGGGCTTTCAGGCTCCCTTCCCGAATGCTCAGGCCTCCCGCGAGCCTCTACCCCCCCCCCCCCCCAGAGCGGCACCAACCCTGGTGGGAAGTCTATACCTGCAGCTCCTGCTGCAGGGCCTTGCCGAGGCCTGGACTGCTTCCCAGTGACCTTTGTCCTGCATTCTTGGCTTGTTTTTGGGAATTCCAGGGGAAGCCCCAGAAGGCACCCAAGCAGCCTGGCTCCCTTGATGACTGTGGGGAGGGCGGTTGGCTCCAGGGGCTGGGAACCCTCCTCTCTCCACAGTGAGCCACTCCCCGGGCAGGGCACCTTCCCTGTGCCCGAGGCCTGACCCCAGCAGGCGGCTGCCTCAGACCCAGCCCGGCCAGACTCGGCCCAGGCCTCCCTCTGCCCTGGCCGGCACCTCCACCTCCGCCTGTCCTTTGCGGTGGGCGGTGGTTTCTGGGCTGCCCCGGCTTCGGGAAGTGCCCGCGCTGTTAACCCTGGGCACAGACCCAGGGACAAGGCCCTGGAGTCTTCCCAGCGCCTGGGAGGCCCTGATGCCTGTGGAACAGCTGGACGGGAGATGGGGGCATGGACTTTGTGACCTCTGAGCAAAGCCCCTTGGGGCTGGAGCGCCGCCTTCTGCCCCGGGGGTTTCTCCTGGGTGGGGAGGGGGCTCGGAGGACAGTCGTGGGACTGCTGGGTGAAGAGGGCCCTCAGGGCGTCCCTGGGTCTGAGGAGGCAGCAGTCTGCTGGCTTTCCCTTGGCAGGTCAGAAGCTGGTTCACATGAGAGCTCTGGGCCTGGCTGAGGTCTCCTTTCAAGGGCAGCAGGTGCAGGGTGCAGGAGGCTTCTGGGGTGCATTCCAGCTGCTGGTCTTGCTCAGGGCCCCTTCCCACTTGGGAGTCAGGTGTGGATCCCCTTCCTTGGGGGTTCCGTCCCATCTTCCTCCTTCCTCCCCAGGTGGTGCCTGCCCTCCTGGGTCCCCACGGGCTGAAAAGGCGCGGTTCAGCAGGCTAGCACTAGAGGGCGCAGGGACTGTAATGTTCGGGGCGGGCAGGGCTCCTCAGTGGGTCCGGTCAGGCCAGTCCTCAGGCTGTGGCGGGAGCCCTGAGCACTCCCTTACCGTGGGGAGCTCTGACATGGCCCCTCCTGGGCTCCTGTAGCCGGCGTGGCGGCTGTGAGTGGGGGCCTGGTAGGAGTTCTCCAGGTGATGCAAGTGTGGCGGAGCGCTGTGCTGCCTGGGGGTGGATAGGGTCTACTTGAGAGCAGGTGGACCCAAGGGAAGCCTACTGGTTGCCTGGGCCAGCATCACCATTTTACAGAGGAGGAAACTGAGGCCTGGGTGGGCAGTGACCCGGCCGCCGTCTCACAGTGTCGGTGGATGCCCTGTGGTTACAGCGTGGCCTCGAGGGGCCCGGCTGATCTTCCCCCCACCCCACCGCATCTTCCAGCCCAGCTAGCTGGGTCTTTGGCTGCCCCTGACGGCCCTGGCCTCTGCACTGTCACTCTCTGTGTGCTCATCTTTGGGCCCAAGTCTCCTGGGGCCCTCCTACCCTTCGCTCTCTAGGATAGTGTCCCTGGCCAGCTCTGAGCCACTGTGCTCTCCTGTCCCCTCCTCCCGATGGAGGCCTGGCAGCCACAGAATTACCTTTCTGCCTCCCTGCCTCATTCCCTGCTTAGCTCCCAAGTGGTACTCTGTGCTGAGCAGGTCCCCGCGTGTTTTGTGTGGGCCCTTAATTGGCTGGATTGGGGGTGGGGTGGCTCTCCCACTGCCCACAGGCCCTGGACCAGGGGCTGAAGCTGGAATCTGAACACCAGGATGCAAGGCTGAGGCAGACAGCACTGCCTTTATCCACAACCCTTTCCAGGGAGGTGGCGGTGGCCGCCGAAGTCCCTCTGTGGATGCTCTGGGGCCCTAGAAACTGGTGACCCGCGCAGGCCTGTGCTGACCGAGGTCCCTCCCGCCATCCTTCTACCTTTCAGCCGGCCCTTTGTAGCCGGAGCAGCCCTCCCTGGCCTCCCTCCCTCCCGTGCTGTGTGCCCCGGGAATTTCGGAATGAAAGTGCTATTGTGAGCGCCTGGCTGGGCCACTGAAGGGCCAGCACTGTTATTTCTGCAAACCAGCCCTCCCATTAGCCATGCAGGGCCCAGGCCAGGAAAATGTTCCCTTTTCCTCCTGGAGCTGACTGCAGGGGAAATTCTCACATTTACAGTTTGTGCGGTGGTTGTGTTTGGGGGGCAGGCGGGAAGGGCAGGCGCGTGTGTGTGGTTTGCGTCAGAGTGGGGTGGGGGGGCTTCTGCAGGCCCCTCCCCCTCTGCCTTTCTCTTGGTGCTGATGTAGGACACCCACCTCCTGCTCTGGACTCCGGGGGTGGGGAGGCCCACAAGCTGTCAGTAAATAAACTAACATCCTCCCCTCTGCCACCCACCGTGGGCAGCAGCATGAGGAGCGTGTGCAGGGGCATCCGGATGAGGAGAGGGGTCGGGGGTGGTCGCCGAGCCAGTCAGGAGAGTGGATGGCAGGGGACGTGGACAGGGGACTCCTTGCCTCTTTAAAGTGGCCCTGGAAGATGCAGAGAATTGCAAGGGTTTCTGTTTGCCTTGGTGATCTTTTGGAGTGGAAGCCCTTGGCCCCATCCTCCCCTCCACACACACCTGCAGACGTGGCCACACCAAAGACATTTACGTGACAAAGCTGTCCATGAGCTCCCTAGGATCTTCACCCAGTAGATGTTCCGCAGGGAGTGAGAACAGTTCAGGTTCTCAGGAAGTCCTGCATGCAGTCTAGCTCTGAGCTTCCTGCTTCTCCCTGTGCAGTTGGCTCTACATCCTCTCCGTGCCCTGCAGCGAGTGGGCAGCCTTTCTGCTCTAGCCCTGTTTTCCACCTCGGGAGTCCCCACAGCAGGGACAACAGCACCCCCTGCAGACTTGGCAGGAGCTGCCCTGCCCCATCCGTCCCCCAGGCTCAGCCATGGTGTGCAGCACACAGGCTTCTGGGATTCAAAGAAGGGGTGACAGCTCCAGCTACCTGTTGGTTATGTGCTGGGCCCAGCTTTGAACCCAGGTGCTTGTGGGTGGGGTCTAATCGTGTTCTTCCCTACCTCCTTGCTAAGACACAAGAAGTCAGGGCGGTGGGGTGGGGGTTCAGAGTAGGGACCCCCTGGAGGAACATGTCTGGAGACCCGTGGGAGCTCAGGAGGAGCAGGAACAGCCGTGGGCTGTGTGCCTTGCCTGGCCAGAGCAGTGGGCCTTACTGGCTTAGGGTCCTAAGCTGTGCTGACCCGCATGCCTCTCTGCCCCCAGATCTTTTCCAAGATCTTCAGCCATGAGGCCCTGGAGAGCTACCTGCCCAAGATCCAGCTGGTGATCCAGGACACACTGCGTGCCTGGAGCAGCCACCCCGAGGCCATCAACGTGTACCAGGAGGCGCAGAAGCTCACCTTCCGCATGGCCATCCGGGTGCTGCTTGGCTTCAGCATCCCCGAGGAGGACCTCGGCCACCTCTTCGAGGTCTACCAGCAGTTTGTGGAGAATGTCTTCTCCCTGCCTGTGGACCTGCCCTTCAGCGGCTACCGGCGGGTGAGCACCCGGGGCATCCGGACAGGGACAGACACCGGGCCCGGGGACAGGGGGCAGGTGTCGGCAGGAGCAGCCTGGGAGGGAGCTGACGGCCCCTTCTTCCCCGCAGGGCATTCAGGCTAGGCAGATCCTCCAGAAGGGGCTGGAAAAGGCGATCCGGGAGAAGCTGCAGTGCACCCAGGGCAAGGACTACTCGGACGCCCTGGACATCCTCATTGAGAGCAGCAAGGAGCACGGCAAGGAGATGACCATGCAGGAGCTGAAGGTGGGGTGGGAGCTCCCTGTACCGCGCTCGGGGCTTCCCCTGGGCTGGGCCAGGCGCCTGGCCGTCTCTGCCTGTTGCCGTCTTGCTCCGAGTGTGCTTTCTGCTCAGCAGTGGTGGCCGTCACTCCGCCTGCCCCCCCCCCCCCCCCCCGCCTCAGCCAGAAGAGATGGAATTCTTGTCCCTGCTGTGCGGGTGCTTGCTTGGGACCATCTCACTTCCCTCCCTGGTGCCAGTAGCTCTGGGAGGCCAAGGAGCAGGGGAGAGGCTGGAGAGAGCTGAGCCCACCTGGGGCCCAGAGCAGGGCTTCCTGACCACCTGTTTGGGTGCACGTTCTGAGGACGGGTTTGTTAGCTCACCCCTGCCCGGGCTGTGCCCACTTGACTGCTCGGTGCCCACAGTCTGTACTCCTCTCACTCTCTT